>NW_026126407.1:22150000-22750000 GCF_943737965.1 Phodopus roborovskii
CTTCTATATCCAGCTCTGGTAGATCCAGTGCTGTCCTCTGGCATCCAAGCACATCCCATGTGTGTGATGCACTAATACTTATCCATACAAAAAAAATATTATTTAAGCTGGATGGTGGTGGCACACATCTTTAATCCCAGCACTCAGGAGGCAGAGGTAGACATATCTCTGAGTTTGAGGCCAGCCTGGTCTACAGAGTAAGTTCCAGAACAGCCAGGGATACACAGAGAAAGCCTATCTCAAAAAAATTAAGTAAATCTTTTTTAAAAAGAGAGAGAGAGATTATGGGGAAGACATTTGGCATGCATACATACAGGTCATAGGGCCACAGGAGCAATGGCTAGCTCTGTAGCCATGATCTCACACCTGAGACACCCCATCCTCAGCCTAAAGGGACACACAAGAACACACAGCATAGTGACCTGGGTGAAACCCAGACTCGGAGTACACCCTGCCGTCTACCAGCAAAGTGAGCTTAGAATATTACATACCATCCGAATCTCTGGTTCTTCACCTGAGCAAAAAACAGAAGTTGCAATATCTGACTGGTTGTAAAGATCAAGAGGTTTGGGAGTTATCATTTCTGTAAGCTGTGCCAAGTTGTTCACTTAATGTTTTGTGATTTGCATCAACCCTTCAAACAAAGTAAAGTAGTATCAAAAGCAAAAAAAAACAACAAACAAACAAAAAATTAAGAGATAAGTATATAAAGATCTTTGCCCAATATACAGAAGACTATAAGACTGGCCCAAGGGAATTTTTACAGTGTTGTCAGTGACTTGGGAAAACCCACCAACAAGGCCCTTTCTGGTGAGCATGTGTCTAGGAGCAAATCAGCTAACCATTGAGGAAAGTTTCAGTATAATCATTTCTGCAAAACCTGTGAACAAGACTGGACTGATGGCTCAGCTGTTACGAGCACACACTGTTCTTTCAAAAGACCCAGATCCCAGCACCCATGTTAGGCTAACTCACAGACAGCTCCAGCCCCAAGGGATTTGACAGCCTCTTCTGGCCTCTTTGTGTGCCTGCACACATAACACACACACATACACACACACACACACACACACACACACACACACACAAGTTCTCATTTAAAAGGTGACAGTCCCCTCCTTCCTTGCTCTTTCTCTAACCATTGACCTTTATTCCCCACCTCCACACATCCTCACCACTAAGTTTTAAATTTACTCATTTATTCAACAAGGCATTAACAGAAAGGTGAAGAAAACAAGTCAATTCCCTGCCCACCCTAGCCTTTTAAAAAAATGTAATGAAAGCAACTACAAGCAGACAGACGTGTTCAGATCAATGCATAGTGTTGTCACAGAATTAAAATGGAAGAAACACAAGAAATAGCATGGCTGACCCCGCAGACACACAGAATTCCAGCAAGACCCTTCTGAAAACTGAGAAGAAGCAAGGCGGGGAATTAGAAAGGCAAAATGGCCCCAAAAGTCTCGTTGACTTTGGAACAATGTGACTTGCTTAAGGAACTGAACCAAGTTTACTACAGGATTACCAATTCACTAAAGAAATCAGTGTATGGAGAATTTACAGGTCTGCACTCACACCCTCCTCCTGAGCTCATTTTAATATTCTCTCTTTGTTCCCTTTATAATCAGTTTAGATTATGGGCAAAGAGTACCTGAGCTGCTTGCAACACACTAGAGCAATTTATGGTCTGTGAGTCAATGTTTCTTCCAAGGCTATAATTTCCTTCTCCATAAAATGGTGTGTTTCAGAATTGGTGTCTTTACACACCAATAATAAGCATACACAGGAGAAAATGTAAGAAATTACATCCACATACCCACCAAAACACACAACAATAAGGTGCCTAAGGAGTGAGTAAAGAACTCTGTGGTAGTTGATACTGGCTGTCAACTTGACAGACTCTAGAATCACCTAATAGGCAGACCTCTAGTCATGTCAGTGAGGGGGTCAATTAAGGTGGGAAAGTCAACCCTAAATGTGGATGGCACCATTCCATGGGCTGGAGTCTTCCAGGAACAAAAGGAGGAAGAGAACTGAAGATCGGAATTCCTCTCTCATTCTCTCTCTCTCTCTCTCTCTCTCTCTCTCTCTCCCTCTCTCTCTCTCTCTCTCTCTGCTTCCAGACTGCTCCTGCTGATGTTTGAAGCATTCCCTCTACATTTTCTTCTATAAGTTTCATGTTTTAGCACCCATTTTCTTCTGGGACATTTCAAGCACCTGCCAACATGACTGTCCTATTATAATGGACTACACCCTTGAACAATGAGCCAAAAAAGAGCCTTTATTTCTTACTCGGCTTGCTGGGTATTTTCTCAAAGCAGTGAAGAAAGTAACTGATACAGCCTCCTATAACAGAATAATGAAATACTGATGAAAGAAAGCACAAGCAATGGGTGATCATGAATTGGAGGAACCGATACTGGTATAATGTCATTATTCAAAACAACTTCACATTCATTACAAAATGCAATCCCCATAAAAATACCAATTAGACTTCTCAGAGCTAGAGAAGATAATACATTCATATAAAGGCATAACAGACTTCAAATAGCCAAATCAGTATTGAGCAGAAACAAGGTCTGGAAGAATCACAGCATTTGATTTTAAAACATAGACCAAAGCTATAAAAACAAAAACACTACTAGCATAAGCTCAACACACAGATAAGTAGAATACAATTGAAAACATAGAAATAACCCATGCATCAACCCCCTCACAACTGATCTTCAATACAACTCCCAGAATATGTATTGGGGAAAATATGATCTCTTTAATAAGTAATAATAGGAAAACTGGATATCCATAAGAACAGTGGAAGTAGAGCCTTGTCTCCACTCAACTCAAAGCTACACTGGTAGCTACAGGGTGTTGTAAAAGGCAACTTTTTACTGCATTTATTTACCGTGTGTGTGTGTGTGTGTGTGTGTGTGTGTGTGTGTGTGTGTGTGTGTGTGTAGGTAGGTAGAAGGACAATGGTCGGTTCTCTTCTTCTATCATGTGGGTTCCAGGAATGAAACCCAAGAAGCAAGAACCTTTACCTGCAGAACCATCTCACCTACCCAAGGCAATGACAAATTTCAAAAGCACAGGAAACAAAAGCAAAAAATTGACAAATTGGATCCTTTCTTTGGCTCATCAGCATGAATCTTGAATGTTCACACCATTGAGTGGCATGTGTCTCCCACAAACCTTGTTACCACATCAAAGCCATACCAGTCTGATGTAGAAAAGAGGATAAAGAAAGAAAGAAAAGAAAAGAAATAAAGACAAAGGAAAATAACAAAAAAAATTAAAAGTGACTAATGGAACTATTTCAAACTGGAAAGTGTCTGGTCAGCAAAGAAAACAAAGAATGAGAAGACAGTTTCCACAATGGGAAAGATGTGCAATTTGTTCTTCTGAGAAAGAACTGGTATCCAGAATACACAAGGACTAAAATATTCAACTGCTGAAAAAGTAGTCCAGCCAAATGACCTGAATACACATTTCATAAAAATGCTATCTAAACAGCCATGAAGTACTATTTATAAAATACTATGGACATCACCAACCAAAGAAATGCAAATTAAAACTACAATGAAACATTGTCTCAGCCCAGCTGGCATGGAATGAAAAAGACAACAATGCTGATAACAAATAACAAAAGGTATAAATAGTAAATAAACAAATAATGAGACAAATAACAAATGCTGCCCACCATGAGGAGAACAGAAAACTCATACATGAATACAGTTAGTATGGAAAACTGCATGGAGGCTCCCCAGAAAACTAGAAATAAAACTGCCATGTAACCCAGCTGTCTTGCCCCTAGGTACATCTGCCAAGGGAACAAAATGTCAGGTCATTCATACTGCCGCACTGCTCAGACAGGATACAGAGTCCCCAGCAGTGGTCACTCACTCATTGATGAATGGATTAGGAAAAAATAGTGGATATACACAGTGGAATGATAGCCATGGAAAAGAATGAAATTCTGGCATTTGTGGCAACCTAGATGGAGGGCATTGTATTAAATAAAAAAGCACTGCATGTTCTCATTCATGTCTGGGAGCTTACCAAATTAGTTTCATAGAAATAAAGAGTAGCACAAGGCCATGCTGATATCAGTGATCAGTGCTGGCAATGGGGACCATGTCAAGGTTCGTGGTCCATCCTGCATCCAGATACCATGTCAATGTCTGTGGTCTGTGCTACTACTGGAAACCATGTGGAAGTCCACCATCTGTGCTGCTGCTGGCTGTCATGGGCAAGGAAGCTTCTTTTACAGTGGGACCAATGACTGCAGACGCATAGTTGAGAATGAGAGACATTAAAGACATCTGTGCCAACCTCTCCCCACCCCATCTCTCCCCCCAAAAAAGAAACAGTCTAGACAGGATTCATTGTAAAGAGTCTGTGAAATCATAATGGGGATGCTAAGTGTAGCTCTTCAGTTGATGGCTTCTGATGACAGGGGGATTGGAGGACTCACTTGTCTTTAAGGGGCTGGCCACTTGGACTTTGACCATGCTCCAATAAGTATATGTGCAACCAGCAATACAAACTGTACTTGGTAAATTCTTTTTCTTTTGTGTGGGGGGAGGCAAAAGGATGGGAGTATGAACCTGGGAGGAATGGAGAGCAAGCATGATCAGGGTACAAAGTTTCCAAAAACGTTAGGTTGGGAATAAATAAATAAATACTGGCTATTTAGGGAAAAAATAAAGGAAATACAGAGTAGAGAGTGGGTTAGTGAGGCTACAAAGAGGACAAAGGAGGTGAAATTAGAAGTCAGTTTGTAGCTACAAAACCCAGTTAGGCATAGAATCAGCCTTGGAGCAAGGCACCATTTGGGAATAGTGGCGTTCACCATTATTGAATATCCTAAAATAGTTAAACAAATAGGCTTTGAAGGTTCCCAAAACAAAGAAATTATCAGAGCTGAAGAGATAACTTCTGTGGTTAAGAGCACTGCTGTTCTTCCAGAGGACCTGGGATCAGTTCCCAGCAGCGTCAGGAAACTCACAACCAAGCACTTATAACTAACTCCATCTCCAGGACATCTGACCACAATCTTCTGGCCTCTGAGACACACACATCAGACAGATACACACAAATGCATAAATTCAATAGCAATAGTGAAATAAATAATAAATGTTGGAGTTGATGGGCATAATAATTGTCTTCCATTCAATTGCTACACTTCATATTCACACAGCAAAATCTCAATTTGTACCAATAAATATGTATAGCTGTTGTGTGTCAAATCACAATAATAAAGTGGAACAAGAAAGTGTATCTATCTGAGAGAAAATGTGTAGCATCTTATCACCCCTTATTAGTGAAGTAGATTGGAAGATAACCAATTGGCCACAGACTCCACCAAAACTAACCAATGGAACATGTGAGCCAGGCCCAGGACCCTAACATCCTTTCATGGTGTGTCAAGAACAATCTTCCCAGGTGAGGAACTCCCCACTGCCAAGTACTGGCCTGCATCCAAATGCACTCTAACTCTCTCTCCCACCCTCCAGACCCAGAAGCCACAGACAGAGGACAGAGAACAGATGACAGCCTGCATTGGCAACTGACCATGCTCTAGAGTCAAAGCATCAGAAACTCCAGAAGGAAGAGAAGGGTGAAGTTCTGGGTTCCCTAGGGTGACATATGGGTTCCCAGGGAAGTGAGAAGAAGGGAGAGAGGAATGAAGGCTCCATGGAACAAGGCAGAGGCAAGAATCTGGGAATGAGCAAGGAGAGACAGAGAGTGAGAAGAAAGGAGGGTGGCTCTGAGCCCTCCCCTCTCCTCTCACCATTCCCATGCCACTTAGAATGGGAGCCACATGAGTGCCACATCAGAGGCAGATGCACAGCCTGGTCTGTCTCAGAGCAAGACCCAGCCTCCAGCCTCTCTGAAGGTGATGAGCACTGGTGCTACCAGTTTTATTAGTCTAGTTTTAGGTATGTTATTCCAACAGAGCCAGCAGCTCCTCTCACATTTCAATCTTTTGTTCATCTCTCTTCTGAATCAAAAAAAAAAAAAAAATTGGACACTGGATTTGGATATTGGCTTTGTGTAAACCATACATGTATGACACTAGCATACAAGGCCTTTCAAAGTTATTTAGTGAGTTTAAAGGTCCTTGAAATGTTCACAGAGAAAGGACACAGGTAAGATAAATAGGTAGATAGACAGACAGACAGATGATAGGTAGGTAGATACATTGATAGATACATAGGTAATACATAGATAAACAGCTCAATAATGTTTGATTTAATCTTCTCCAGTAGCATTTGTTTTCCTACAAACAACATAACTTCATTTTTCCTTATGGCTGGAAAGGCTTAAAATGTATGCATGATCCATGTTTTCTTTACCCATTCCTCTGCTCTGGACAGCTAGGTTGGTTCTGTAACAAAGCTGTTGTGAATAGTGCTATGGTGTGCATGTACTGTGGCATTGACAGCGTCCTTAGGGTAGATACTCAGCAATGCTTAGATAAGTCATATATATCTACTAGTTTTATGATGAGCCTCCAAACTGATTTCCATACTAATCGAATTAAGTCTGTCTCAAAAAAAAGATGAGTATCACATATCTCTCATTTATGGACCCTAGATTTTACATAGATACATAAAATCATGTGTGTACACATCACATCAAAGAGGAAAGGAGATTGTCTAGGGAACAGAGGGGAACTAAGGAAGGGAGAGAAACAAGAGCAAAGGGTAGTGCTAAGAGTGTTGTATGCTCAAAGTACTTCATATACTTTTGTGAAAGAATCTGTTGACTAATCACAGTTGTCAATTTGACTGGATCTGGAATCAACTAAAATTCAAGCTACTGAACACTCCTGTGGGGGATTTTCTTGATCTGATTATTTCAAGCAGGAAAACCACACTAAATCAGGGCTTCTGGAACAGCCCAGATTAAAAGACATGGAAGCTTTGCTTTTTGCCTGCTTTCCTCGCTCATGCTGGCAAGTTCATCTATCCTGTTGCTGCTGCATTCTTCCACCAATAGAAGAACTATTCTGTTCAGCTCCAAAGTAGACTGAAGCCCAGTGGCTCTCCAGGAAACCCCCAGCTTCAATGTCAGATGGGGAGTGTGGAGACATCCAGCCTTGTGGATCCAGCAATTGCTGGTTCTCAGCCTCTCCAAAATGAGATAGCCATTACTAGACTACCTGGGCCACACTGTGTAGCCAATCTAACAAATTCTCTTTTAATATGTATGTATTAATTCTATCAAGTTTCTTCTTATAGATAACTGTGATTAACACACCTTATATAAGACAGTATAATAAAATCAAACAAAACATTCAATTTCCAAATGAAGCCAATATTTTAGAAGGTGGATTCCTTTTCTGAAGCAGCAATCTTAGGAATCAACACACAGACACCCTCTGAACTGCTGAAAACCATTTTGACAACCAGCCAAGCAATACTGCAATGAACAAGTATTTATTCAGGGTTAGAGAGATGGCTCAGTGATTAGGAACACATACTGCTCTTGCACAGGACCAGGATTCAGTTCCCAGCACCCACAACTGTCCTTAACTCCAGTTCCAAAGGGATCTGACAACTTCTTTTGACTGTCACAGGCTCCTGCACACAGATGAGCCACAACATACATACAAGCATACATGCATACACAATAAATCAACTGATTTTTAAAAAATATTTATTCCACTTTCCGGGGCCCTGTTCGGAGCCTCCTGAGGACTGATGACTGGGGATTGTGTGCGGGGGGAGCCCATCCTGGAGGACCAGCCCATCCAGTGTCTGCTTGCGTTCTAGTCCCACCTCCACCCACAGGAACCGGTAAGCGTGGGCCTGCTTCTGGCCCACCTTCTGGGGCCCTGCTTGGAGCCTCCTGAGGCCTCGGGACTACACATACACAGAGGAACCCATCCAGATGGACCAGCCCATCCAGAGTCTGCCAGCACCCTAGTCCTGCCACTACCCACTGAAAAAGGAGAGCCATCAGAGTATTTGACCTGCTTGAACCCACCGGAAGAGAACCTTGGTCCTATACCCACCAGGAGAGGGAGAGACCCCACAGTTACGCACTGGAAGAAAGGATGGGTAGATGACAGTATAAGAACACAGTTAACGGGGGGGGGGGACGCGGCGGGGTCGCTGCGGGGACCGCAGCCCCCCAAACTTTGGAAGTGTCCAGTCGCTTTCTACTAGCATGGCGACATCCTCCCAATATCGCCAGGTGCTGACTGACTACGGGCCACCATCACTAGGCTTCACCCAGAGATCTGGAAATAGCAAGGTGCCTCAGAGTAAACATGCAGAGCTGCTGGCCATCATTGAAGAGTTGGGGAAAGAGATCAGACCCACATATTCGGGGAGCAAGAGTGCCATGGAAAGACTAAAACGAGGCATCATTCATGCCGGAAGCCTGGTTCGGGAGTGCTTGGCTGAAACAGAATGTAATGCCAGGTCCTAGCCCCTAGCCAGTCTGAAGAGGCCCATCTTGCTACCCCATGGAGATGAGAGGCTTTGTTCAAAATGGCAGTAGTTTTCCTACCATGGTCATTAAGCTCTGAACCCACATTCAGAAGATTGGGAAGACATTTTGCAGTTACTGATGATGTGCATTTTAAGTAGTTAGGAACCATCCAGCTCTTTTTTCTTTCCAAACATTGATCTAAAAGATGTTTGTGAAGCTACTTCATAGCAAGCTGTTGTTTGCCCCCAAATACCAGTGTCCCCTTTAATCTCCCTTTGGATACATTTGCCATTTGAATCACCCCAGTTGACTTCCTTTCCCTGAGCTCACCTGCCTCTGAGGACTTGAGTGCAAACCACAGTGCGTTTGCTTAGTAGCTGGCCTGCCTGTGTACAGTGTAAACCCTGCTTCACGGAGCTTCTCTGCTTAAGCGTTTGCATGACTGAGTGCTTTGAAGTCAATCTTTAAAATGCACAAGTTATAAATACAGAAGAAAAAGCAATCCACCCAAGCTACCAAGCGCCCTGCAAATGTCCACCCTGAGACTGTAGATCTCAGTTCCATGTTTACTGTGAGATGATCACATCTGGAAGAAAATGACTGAAACTGTTGCATCTTTGTATTTATTACTTGATGTAATAAAGCTTATTTTCATTAAAAAAAAAAAAGATCAATATGATGCCCCCAGAGTCTAGTGACTTCACACTATCAAGACCTGAACACCCCAACACAGAAGAAGCAGAAGAGAATGACTGTAAAAAAAAAAAAAAAAAAAAAAAAAAAAAAAAAAAACAACTTCATGAAGATGATAGAGACTCTAAAAGAGGAAATGAGAAAATCCTTTAAAGAAATGGAAGAAAAGACAAACCAAGAATTGCAAGAAACAATTCTAACAGTGCAAGGTTTGGAAGCTGAAATAGATACAAAACACACACACACAATCTAAGGGAATGCTAGAAATAGAAAAGCTAGGTAAACAATCAGGAACTACAGATGCAATCATAACCAACAGAATACAAGCGATGGAAGAGAGAATATCAGGTGTTGAAGATACACTAGGAGAAATAGATTCATCGACCAAAGAAAATCTTAAGTCCAACAAATCCCTAACACAAAACATCCAAGAAATGTGGAACACCATGAAAAGACCAAACCTAAGAATAATAGGTATAGAAGAAGGCAAAGAAGCCCAGCTTAAAAGTGCAGAAAATATATTCAACAAAATCATAGAAGAAAACTTTCTCAACCTGAAGAAGGGTATGCCCATGAAACTACAAGAAGCAACTGAACATCAAACAAACTGAACAAAAAAAAAAAAAAAACAAAAACAAAAACAAAAAGTCCCCTCGCTATGCCACATAATAATTAAAACACCAAAGATACAGAATAATGAAAGAATATTAAGAGCAACGAAGGAAAAATGCCAAGTAACATATAAAGGCAAACCTATCAGAATTACACTTGACTTCTCCATGGAAACTCTGAAGGACAGAAGGTCCTAGATAGATATTCTACCAACACTAAGAGACAATGGATGCCAGCCCAGACTACTAACCCCAGCAAAGCTTTCAATCACTATAAATGGAGAAACCAAAATATTCCATGATAAAACCAGATTTAAACAATACATTTAAACTAGTCCAGCCCTACAGAAAGTTCTGGAAAGAATACTCCAACCCAAAGAAGTTAACTACACTCACAAAAAGATAGGCAATAGATACTCCCACTTTACCAACAGCCAAAAGAAAAATGGGAGGAAATTCACACACAATACCAACATCAACAAATCTGAAACAAACAATAATTAACAATCAATGGTCATTAATGTCCCTCAATATTAATGGTCTTAACTCGCCTATAAAAAACACACAGGCTGACAGAAAGGATATGAAGACAGAATACATCCTTCTGTTGCATACAAGAAACACACCTCTATTGTAGTTTAATAAGGATCAGGAGAAACAAATAGGCCAAATAGATGTTTATTCGGGGAGAAATAACTTACAACAAAGAGAGATGAACACCAACAGGTTCCTGGTCCCAAGGATGCCTCCAGATGCTTTCCTGTCCCCGTGCTGCAAGCAAGAGAGCGCTCCCGGGGCCCTTTCCCCAGACCTTATTCCCACAGGTAACATCTGCCCCTGTCTCCACCCCCAATGGGCATGGTCGGTGCCATAGGCATGGACAAAGTGAATATCTCACTACACACCTCAACTTCAAAGACAGACTTCACCTCAGAGTATAGAGTTGGGAAAGGATTTTTCAAGCAAATGTACCCAAGAAACAAGCTGTTATAGCAATCCTAATGTCTAACAAATTAGACTTCAAATTAAAATCAATCAAAAGAGATGAAGAAGGTCATTTCTTATTCATCACAAGAAAAATTCATCATGATGAAGTCTCAATTCTGAACATCTATGCCCCAAATACAAAGGCACCCACGTTCATAAAAGCAACATTACTAAAACTCAAATCCCACATAAAACCTCACATACTTATAGTGGGAGATTTCAACACCCCACTCTCAACACTACACAAGTACATCAGACAGAAACTCAACACAGAAACAAAGGAACTAACAGAAGTTATGATGCAATTGGTTTTAACAGACATTTATAGAGCATTCGATCCAAATACAAAAGAATATACCTTCTTCTCAGTGCTACATGGAACCTTCTCTACAATCAAACACGTATCCTGCAATATAGCAAACCTCAATAGGTTAAAAAAAATGGAATAACCTCCTGTATCTTATCAGACCATCATTGCAGAAACCCTACTAACTCATGGAAATTGAACAATGCGCAATTGCACCATCCCTGGGTCAAGTAAGAAATAAAGAAAGAAATTAAAGACTTCCTAGAATTTAATGAGAACGAAAACACAACATACCCAAACTATGGGACACTTTGAAGACAGTGCTAAGAGGAAAGTTCATAGCACTAAGTGCCCCCATGAAGAAACTGGAGAATAGTCATACTAGAAAATTAATAGCACAACTGATAGCTCTAGAATGAAAAGAAGCAAACTCACCCAGGAAGAGTAGACACCAGGAAATAATCAAATTGAGGGCTGAAATCAATAAAGTAGAAACTAGGAAAACAATACAAAGAATCAGTGTAACACAGAGTTTATTCTTTGAGAAAATCAGCAAGATAGGCAAACCTTTATCCAAACTAACCAAAAGGCAGAGAGAAAACATGCAAATTAACAAAACCAGAAATTAAAAGGAGAACATCACAAAGGACACTGAGGAAATCCAGAGAATCTCCAGTTCATACTCTGAAAACCTGTACACCACAAAATTTGAAAATTTAAAAGAAATGAACAATTTTAAGGATAGATATCACTTACCAAAATTAAATCAAGAAGAGATAAGTAATTTAAATAGACCTATAACCCCTAACAAAATAGAAGCAGTCATCAGAAGTCTCCCAACCACAAAAACCCAGAATTCTGCCAAAAATTCAAAGATCTAATACCAATACTCCTCAAAGTGTTCCACACAATAGAAGCAGAAAAGTCATAGCCAAACTCTTTTTACCAGGCTACAATTACTGTGGTAGCCACGCCACACAAAGACACAACTAAGAAAGGGAACTTCAGACAAATGTCCCTCATGAACATTGATGCAAAAATGCCCAATAAAATACTGGCAAATAGAACACCTCAGAGAAATTATCCACCACCACCAAGTAGGCTTCATCCAAGGGATGCAGGGATGGATCAATATATAAAAACCCATCCATGTAATCTATCATATAAACAAACTGAAAAAGAAAAACCATAGGATAATCTCACTAGATGCTGAGAAAGCCTTTGAAAAAAATCCAACACCCTTCATGATAAAGGTCTTTGAAAGATCAGGGATAACAGAAACATACCTAAACATAATAAAAGCAATATACAGCACACCAATAGCCAACATTAAACTAAATGGAGAGAAACTTAAAATAAGGAATAAAACAAGGTTGTCCACTCTCTCCATATCTCTTCAATATTGTACTTGAAGTACTAGCTAGAGCAATAAGAAAACAAAAGGAGATCATAGGGATACAAATTGGAAAGGAAAAAGTCAAACTTTGACTATTTGCAGATGATATGATAGTTTACATAAGTGACCAAAACAACTCTACCAGGGAACTACTACAGCTAATAAACACCTTCAGCAAAGTGGCAGGCTACAAGATTAACTCAAAAAAACCAAAAACCAAAAACTCAGTAGTCCTACTATCTATAGACAATAGAGGGGCTGAGAAAGAAATCAGAGAAACATCACCTTTACAATAGCCACAAACAACATAAAGTATCTTGGGGAAGCACTAACCAAACAAGTGAAAGACATATATAGCAAGAACTTTGTGTCTTTAAAGAAAGAAATTAAAGGCGATATCAGAAAATGGAAAGATCCCCCATGCTCTTGGATAGGTAGGATCAATATAGTAAAAATGGCAATCTTGCCAAAAAGCAATCTACAGATTCAATGCAATCCCCATCAAAATCCCAGCACAATTCTTCACTGACCTTGAAAGGATAATACTCAACTTTATATGGAAAAACAAAACAACCCTGTACAATAAGTAACTTCCAGAGGCATCACCATCCCTGACTTCAAGCTCTATTATGGAGCTATAGTCCTGAAAACAGCTTGGTATTGGTGAAAAAAAAAAAAAAAAAAAAAAAAAGACCGGTAGACCAAAGAAATTGAATTGAAAACCCTGATATTAACACACACACAATTGAACACCTTATTTTTGACAAAAAAGCTAAAATTATACAATGAAAAAAAAGAAAGCATCTTCAACAAATTGTGATGACATAACTGGATGCTGGTGTGTAGAAGACTGCAGATAGATTCATATTTATCTCCATGCACAAAACCTAAGTCCAAATGGATCAAAGACCTCAACATAAATCCTGCTACACTGAACCTCTTAGAAGAGAAAGTGGAAAATACCCTTGAACAAATTGGTACAGGAGACCACTTCATGAACATAACACCAGTAGCATAGACACTAAGATCAACAATTAATGAATGGGACCTCCTGAAATTGATAGGCATCTGTAAGGCAAAGGACACAGTCAACAAAACAAAACAGCAGCCTACAGACTAGGAAAAGATATTTACCAACCCCACATCTGACAGAGCACTGATTTCCAAAATATATTACTCAAGAAGCTAATTATCGAAACTCCAAATAATCCAATTAAAAAGTGGGGTACAGAACTGAATAGAGAAGTCTCAATAGAGGAATCTAAAATGTCTGAAAGAAACTTAAGAATGTGTTCATCATCATTAGGGAAATGCAAATCAAGGCAACTCTGAGATACCATCTTACTCCTGTCAGAATGGCTAAAATCAAAAACACCAAAGACAGTTTATGCTGGAGAGAATATGGAGAGAGGGGAACACTCCTCCACTGCTGGTGGGAGTGCAAATTTGTACAGCCATTTTGAAGATCAATATGGTGGTTCCTGGGGAAAATGGGAATCAGTCTACCACAAGATGCAGCAATTCCACTCTTAGGCATATACCCAGAAGATGCACATCCATGCAACAAGTACATCTGTTCAACTATGTACACAGCAGCATTATTTGTAATAGCTAGACCCTGGAAACAACCTAAATGCCCCTCAGCTGAAGAATGTATAGAGAAAATGTGGTACTTTTACACAATGGAGTACTACTCAGTGGGAAAAAAAAAAAAAAACAATGGAATCTTGAAATTCACAGGTAAGTGGATAGAACTAGAAGAAACCATCCTAAATGAGGTAACCCAGTCACAAAAAGACAAACATGGTATGTTCTCACTTATATATGGATTTTAGACATAGAGCAAAAGATTACCAGCCTTACAATCCACACTGCCAGAAAAGCTAGGAAACGAGGAGGACCCCAAGAGAGACATACATGGTCCCTCATAGAAGGGGAAAGGGACAAGATCTCCTGAGCAAATTGGGAGCATGTGGGGGAGGGGAGAGGAAGTTAGGAGAAAGAGCCAGGGAGAAGAGGAGGGAAGAGGAGAACATGAGGGACCAGGAAGATTGAGTTAAGGGAAGAGTAAAGGAGAGCAAGAAAAGAGATACCAAAATAGAGGGAGCCAAGGTAGGTTTAAAGAGAAATCTGGCACTAGGGAAATGTCCAGATATCTACAAGGATGACCCCAACTAACAATCTGAGCAATAGTGGAGAGGCTACCTTAAATGCCCTTCCCTGACAATGAGATTGATGACTACCTTATATGCTATCCTAGAGCCTTCATCTAGTAGCTGATAAAGCAGAAGTAGAACACACAGCTGAACACTGAACCAAACTCCTGAAATCCAGGAGTGATGAGCAAAGGGGTCAGGACCAGACTGGAGAAACCCACAGAAACAGCTGGCCTGAACAAGGGGGATCTCATGGATCCCAGTTCGGTAGTTGGGAAACCAACATCGGACCAACCCAGTGCCCCTGAAAGTAGGTGTTAGTTAGGAGAACTGGGTAATCTATGGGGCTTCTGGTAGTAGATCAGTATTTATCCCTAGTATAGGAATGAACTTTGGGAGCCCATTCCACCTAGAGAGATACTCCCTCAGCCTAGACACCTGGGGGGAGGGCCTAGGCCCTGCTCCAAATGATATGACAGACTTCGAAGATACCCCATGGAAGGCCTCACCCTCCCTGGGGAGCTTAAAGGGGATGTGATGGGGGTTGGGGAGGACAGGAGAAGAAGGGAGGGCAAGGGAACTGGGATTGACATGCAAAACAAGCTTGTTTCAAATTTGAATTTACAAATATTTTTTAAATATTTATTCAAGGTGGTCTGGCAAAACATTTTAAGAGCAGCAGAACCTGCAGCCTTGAGTCCACATCCACCCCACCCTACTCCAACCCACCCCAACTCCATCTCATTCTCTGCATGCTAGAAGCCTGACACCAGGCAAGCACAGCCAAGATGGCTGCTGCTTTCCCAAATCCAACCTAGTTGTGGAGTGGGGAGATATAGCACATCCTACACTGCAGAAGCTGAATTCCAGAGAAGTGCAAACAAGAGACTACTTTCTTGTATGTGCACACCACTTATATCCAGAATAGTGTGTGTATGGATGAATGAAATACACCAATCAAAGGCATAGATTAGAGCCAGCAAGATGGTTCAGTGAGGGCCTGGAGAGATGACTTGGTAGTTAAGAACACTTGCTACTCTTGCAGAGAATCTTGGTTTGGTTCTCACTATCTTTGTTGGGTGGCTCACAACAGCTACATCCAACACCCTCTACTGCCCTCCAGGCACACACATGGTGCATATACATGCATGCATCTAAAACATACTCTTTAATCTCTAAAATGGCTAAGCCAGTAAAGGCGCTTACTGCCAAACCTGACAACCTGAATTCAATCCCTGGGACCCGTATGGCAAAAGGAGAAAATCAACCCCTGAAAGTTGTCATCTGATCTCCACACATGTACCATGGTGTGTGTGTATGTGTGTGGGTGTGTGTGTGTGGGTGTGTGTATACATGCCCGAGGGCAGGGCATGAGAAGAGGTCATGGATTTGAGAGTGAGTGGTAACGGCATAACTCCTACACCTAAAACTATTTATGTGTTACCCATCTTTCTATTGCTATGGAAAGATACTATGACCCAGGCAACTCTTTTTTTATTTATTTTAATTACTTATTTTTTATTTTATATGTCGATCCCAGTTCCTTCTCCCTCCCTCCATCCCTCTTACCCTCTCTGACCCCTCACATGCACCCTGACCACCCTCCCCTCCCATCCCCCACCCCAAATCCACATGTAGGACTATGCCATCCAGGTGGGGTCATGTAACTCTGTCAAGTCATTTGAAGTATCCCTCCATGGGGGATGTGTCCTCAAGGTCTTTTTGTGCACCAGGAATACATCCTGGTTCCACTGTCTGAGGTCCCTTAGACTGCTCAGTCCTTCTGGCTGAGACCCATATTCAGGGGGGCCTGGGTCAGTCCCATGCTGGATTCGCAGCTATCAGTCTGGAGGCCATTAGCTCCTCCTTGTTCAGGTCAGCTGTCTCTGTGTGTTTCTGAAACCTGGTCTTGTCCTCTCCATCTGCATTTGGATTCTAGTTAGACTCAGTGTTTAGGTATGGGTGTTTGCTTCTGTTTCCAACAGGTACTAGATGAGGGCTCCATGATGGTGGATAAGTTAATTGTTGATCTCACTATCTGGGAAGGGCATTTATGGTAGCCTTTCCACGGATGCTCAAATTGTTAGTTGGCGGCAGTCTAGTAGGCCTCTAGACCTTTCTTTAGGTTTAGTTTTCTCTTCAAACCAATACTGGCTCCCTCTTTTATGTTTGTTCTCTCTCTCTCTCTCTCTCTCTCTCTCTCTGTCTCTGTCTCTCTCTCTCTTCTGTCTTCTATTCCTACCCTGACTCAATCTTCCTAGTTGCACATGTTTTCCTCTCCTCCCCCTCTCTTTCTCCTAGTTCTTTCTCCATTCACTGCCCCCCCACTTCCCCTGTGCTCTGGGGGACTTGTCCCTTCCCCCTTCTGTGAGTGACTTTATATGAATCTCTTAGAAAACACCTTGTATCCTAGTTCCTCTGGTGGTGTGAATTATAGGCTGGTGATCCTTTGCTCTAGGTCTAAAATCCATATATAAGCGAGTACATACCATGTTCCTCTTTTTGTGACTGGGTTACCTCATTCAGGATGGTTTCTTCAAGTGCCATCCACTTGCCTGTGAATTTCAAGATTCCACTATTTTTTTCTGCAGAGTAGTATTCCATTGTGTAGATGTGCCACATCTTCATTAACCATTCTTCAATTGAGGGGCATCTAGGTTGCTTCCAGGTTCTTGCTATTACAAATAATGCTGCTATGAACATAATTGAGTATATGTCTTTGTTGCATGGATGTGAATCATTTGGGTATATGCCTAAGAGGAGGGATTGCTGGGTCCTGTGGTAAACTAATGCCCATTTTCCTGAGGAACCGCCATACTGATCTCCAAAATGGCTGTACGAGTTTGCACTCCCACCAGCAGTGGAGGAGTGTTCCCCTTTCTCCACATCCTCTCCAGCATAAATTGACATTGATGTTTCTAATTTTAGCCCTTCAGGCAGGAGTAAGATGGTATCTCAAAGTTGTTTTGATTTGCATTTCCCTGATAGTTAAGGATGTTGAGCACTTTCTTAAGTGTCTTTCAGCCTTTTTGGTTTCCTCTATTGAGAATTCTTTCTTCAGTTCTGTACCCCATTTTTAATAGGGTTATTTGGTGTTTTGTTGACTAGTTTCTTGAGTTCTTTGTATATTTTGGAGATCAGTCCTTGGTCAGATGTAGGATTGGTGAAAATCTTTTCCCAGTCTGTGGGCTGCTGTTTGGTCTTGTCCACTGTGTCCTTTGCCTTATAGAAGCTTCTAAGTTTGAGGAGGTCCCATTTATTAATTGTTGATCTCAGTGTCTGTGCTCCTTCAGTTATGTTCAGGAAGTAGTCTCCTATACCAATTTGTTCAAGGGTACCTCCTACTTTCTCTTCTAAGAGGTTCAGTGTGGCTGGATTGATGTTGAGACCTAGCCAACTCTTATTCAAAAAACAAACAAACAAACAAACAAAATTTAATTGGGGACTTGCTTACAATTGCAGAGGTGGAATCCATGATCATCATGGTGCTGGAGATGTAGCTGAAAGCTACATCCTCATCCACAGGCCAAGACAGAGACAGAAATACTGAGCCCAGCACTAGCTCTAGGCCTGAAAAGAGGGAGTCCAGAGTTTCTGCAAGTTCACAGGAGCAGAAATCCACTCATTCAGACATTCTTATGATGATGGAGCTTCAAGCTGGCTAATGTCAACAGTGAAACCTCTAAGGGAGCCTGCACCCTCTGAAGATATGATCAATATCAAGCCAGAACCAGTTGATCTCATTGATGAGGACCTCAATTCTGTCCAAGAGAATCCCTTATCTCAGAAAAAAACAACAGTGGCACTTACATATGGTTCTTCTCGCCCTTCTATTGAAATTTATCGACCACCTGCAAGTAGAAGTGCAGACACTGGTACTCATTTAAATAGGCTGCAACTTCATCAGCAGCAAAACAGTTACTCACACTGCCAAGCAGCTAGATGTACAGAGCAGCCAGGTATATGAAGCAGGCTGTTTGTGTGAACCAGAAGTGCTTAGCAGTGTAGACGATACTTACAGCCCCTTCTTCAGAAACAACTTGGATAAAATGAATATTGAGGACGAAAACTTTTGAAAGAGAAAGTTGCCTGTGGTAAGTTCAGTTGTAAAAAGTACAAAGATTCAGTCATGATGGAGGAGGAGGAAGATGAGGATTACGGCTCCCGGATAGGAAGCTTGTCCAGCAGCGTGTCGGTGCCAGCAAAGCCTGAGAGGAGACCTTCTCTTCCACCTTCTAAACAAGCTTAACAAGAATCTAATTTTGAAGGCTATCTCTGAAGCTCAAGAGTCTGTAACAAAAACAACTAACTATTCTGCAGTTCCACAAAAACAGACACTTCCAGTTGCTCCCAGAACTCGAACTTCTCAAGAAGAATTGCTAGCAGAAATGGTTCAGGGGCAAAGTAGGGCCCCCAGAATAAGTCCCCCTGTTAAAGAAGAAGCAAAAGGGGATAGTACCGAAAAAATTCAAGGCACTCAACAGGGGCAGTTATTATCCCGACTGCAGATTGACCCAGTAATGGTAGAGAAAATGGAGATGAGTCCAGCTGAGATGACTGATCTGAGTGTGGCACAAAAACCAGAAAAGCTTTTGGAGCACTGCAAGTACTGGCCTGGCCTGCTTGTAAAAATGGGGATGAATGTGCATACCATCACCCCATTTCACCTTGCAAAGCCTTTCCCAATTGTAAATTTGCTGAAAAATGTTTGTTTGTGCATCCAAATTGTAAATATGATGCAAAGTGTACTAAACCGGATTGTCCCTTCACTCACAAGAGTAGAAGTTTTTTTTTTTAATCCCAGCTATACTCTCCCTGCAACAAGACCACTCCTACTCAAACAAGGCCTCCTAATTCTTCTACTCTCCTTCTAATCCTTCTCAAATAGAGCCACTCCCTGATGACTAAGCATTCAAATATATGCACCTATCATAGCCACTCTCATCTAAGCTACCACATTAGCCAACCACATACCTCCTAAAGAAGAAATGCATTTGATTAAAACATAAGCATCTCTGTGTACATTGACATTAACTCAGCTCCTACCACATCATTGTTGCCACAGTGCACCACAGATTAAGATCTGCCCCTGCACCTTCACACCCTACTTCCTGCCAACAACACCCCCACACACACAGTCCCTACTGGTTGATTATAACAAACAGCTGAGGAGAACCTTTGGCATTTATACATTGGCAGGTCCAGCCTCCAGGCTTTGAGAACACAGTCCTAATCTAGTGAGACACCAAACAGCACAACTAGGGAAGCCAAAGCTCACAGGTTTGCTGAGATAAGTGGATTATGAAGATTCACTAACTTGTCTAGTAGTGGTCACCTAAAGAAAGGAGAAATGGGGTAGTTTTGAGCCACTCAGGACCACACACTTACATCAGGACCCAATAAAAGCCAGTCACCAAGATGCAGGACCATGGATGGAAGGGTGCTGTTGCTACGTGGAAAACTTTACAGAACTACAGAGAAGAGTGAAATTCTGAGAAATGGTAAGACTATAAAGAAGACAAAACAGGACATCTGTGTGTGACCTGGGACCTGGGACCTGGGGGAAATGTCTCCATCCACACACTGCCAGGCAAAACTAACAGGACAGACTTCAGACCGTCCTTCCCTGCTTACTGTGTGTGGAGGGGTTGGGCTCAGTATCTAATGGGGAATTTGGGGATTTGCCTTGTGAGATTTTTAGAGATGTTTTGTTAATTTTACAATTTATGTTCACCAGTCATTTATTATATGCACCCATGGGCACCTGGAGATGCCTTGATGCTACACTGGGTCAGCTGTTTGATGTTAGTGAGACAGATGTCATGTAGCATGAGTGAAACTTCATGCATGACAGAACCACCCCTACTAAGGAACTCCAGAAGGTAACACAGTGTTACATTTCTCCTTCTCTCTGGAGGCAGGGAAGGGGAGGGAAGATTCTAGGGCTATGAGAAGAGGCAGGGTGGGGATAGTCTCTGAGGCATGGAAGGAGAAGCTGGAGGGAAACTGGTTTCGTTTCTCTCTCAAGGAAGAGTAAGGTGGCTCCTCCACCCTGCCGCCAACTTGAAATAGCCCCTGGCAACTTCTCAAAGGCAGGTTCTTCCGGGAGCAGGAAAAGGACAGGCATTGTCAGAGGTCAAAGGACAATGGGAATGGAGATCTGGGCAGCATGGACGGGGTGGGGCAGCAGTGGTCCTTGAAAACCATCCTAATTTTCAGACCTACTGGCCATAAGCTTCATTTCTGCAAATGCCTATGTATCTATCTCTCTAGGGCTGGCTTTAGTGAATATGAGGGTAACCCACATACACACCATCCCTTCACCGCTGTAAGGTGAGCAGTCCTCCATCCCTCCCCACCAAACAAAAACACCTGGATGCTCCCCATCATGTTTCCTCCAGTGTCTCACCTTCCAGACATCACACAGCAGGTGACCACAGTGACAGCCCTGCAGTAATTCACTAGCACTCAAGAAAATGCAGAGAAAGGTATTTTCCCCCAGATTCAGGCTTTGATTGGCTGCATGGTCTTGGAAACACCACTGGCCCTCTCTGGACCTCAGACCCTTCATGATAAGCTAAAATAATTTTTCCAGCAATTCCCGACAACCCTTTCTGTTTTGAGAGAGGATTGCACAAGTTCTAAAACCCTAGTCCTCTTTCAGAGATGCCAGAGCTAAGAGTTCACAGCCTTTCATTCTCAGGGGCTGTCAGTTCTACATAAAGTCTGGAGACATAAGAGACACTATTGCAGCACCTTATTCTGCACTATGGTTGAAGCTGACATGATATGCAAGTCAATGTAGACTCCTCACTTGTGATGACTGTCCTCTTTGGATGGGAGGTTAGCAGTGGGTCAAGTCATATAGAAACCTTGCACCCTCTGCTTGATTTCTTTCTGAATCATCAATTCCTGAGAATAGAGAGATGGCCCAGTGGCTAAGTATGTCAAGAGACTCAAAACTGCACCAGGGCACCTAACACCTACTTCTGGCCTCTATGAGTACCTGCATGCACACACACACACACACACACACACACAGAGAGAGAGAGAGAGAGAGAGAGAGAGAGAGAGAGAAAGAGAGAGACAGAGAGAGACAGAGAGAGACAGAAAGACAGGAGAGGCATATAGACAGAGACAGACAGGCATATACACAAACATTTAAAAATATATCCTTTTAAAAGTAAAGTCTTTGATTACAAAAATTATCACAACATAAGTAGACTCTCAATTCTTTTAATTTGTCCTCAAATCCTTGCTGTTCAGCAGGAATCTGGAGAAGGGAAGATGCTGTGTCCTAGGATTCGCCATCCCCTCCCCAGAGCCTTCATAGTGTCCTAGATGTTGGCCAAATCCCTTGGCTTCACATGTCCAAGCTCATCCTCAGGAAGAACCCCCCACTCCCATGTCCTATGTGAGGTCATCATGCAGTTACCCAGTACTCATCCTGAAAGACTATTGGAGACAGGTAGCCCCAAATTACCATCCCTTCAAGGGGTCATCTATAGCCTACTTGCTGATGGAGTCTCATGATTCCCTAATTCCAAAGGGGAATCTCCCCGAAAACACTTCCCAGGATCCTTTCCTCACTTCTTTCAGTCTAGTTTAGCCAAAAGGAGGCTCTGGTGGATGATAGAGGTGGATGATCCAAAAACCAGGTTCTTCCTTCCTGTGCCCGACCCACAGCATCTTCAACTGTCAATCCTTGCCTCTCTGCTTCCTGTTTTGCTAACACACTTCTGCTGGGGAGGAGCTAAGCCTGAAAACCTTGTTGTTTTTCACTGTGCTGTGAGTCAGTATATAAGCCCACTCTGTCCCCTCAATAAACAGCATTCAGCATTCCGACATTTTGCTGTTGAACGAATCACCCTATGTCTCGTCTCTTATTTCAATCTCTAGGTCTACGCCTGATTTGTGGAACAGATTTCGTAGTGTGTGCGCTACAATGGGGGAGGATCTTGTGAGGCCCAGTCCTACCCAGGGGAGCTAATAGCAGTGGAGGGCTGATTGGGGAGAGGAAGTCATTGTCTTCAGTGACATCATCCTGGTGAGCTTCTCACATTCCAGTGGATGGTGTCACACCCATACTCACATGAGTTGGCTGGCTAAACTTGATGGGCTTATAAAAAATAAAAATAAAAACAAAACCAAAAAAACATGAAAGTAGAAAAGGACTTGATGAGAAGAGGGGAAACCAGGAGGTGGATGTGTCTACAAGAAGATAAGGGAGGATACAAATGTGACCAGAATGTATCACATACACTTTTGGTGGTGCACTCCTTTAATCTCAGCACTCAGGAGGCAGAGGCAGGCAGATCTCTGAGTTTGAGGCCAGCCTGGTCCATAGAGCAAATTCTAAGACAGCCAGGACTACACAGAGAAACCTTGTCTTGGAAAAAAAGAATAAATTAATCTTAAAATATCAAGGATTTTCCTTTTTCTTCTTTGGCTATCTAAAGACAAGGTGGGTCGCCAGCAGCTCTACTGGGGTTACCTGCAAGGAGTTCCATCAGGGTTCTCACTCTGGCCATGTCTGCTCAAACCTCCATGGTCTCACCTAGAAATACAGGCTGAACTTGTGCAGGCATCATTTCCATGAGTACAGGAAGGATATCAGACTGAGAGGCCTTCCTTGAGGATTTATTCCAGACCATCTACCCATGAAAGAGGTCATGCTTGTCTTTGAAAAAAAAAAAAAAAAAGAGTAAGAACTTCAAAAACATTCAAGTATTCTGACACCAAGCAACTACCACTGCCCTGCACACACAACCTGAACACTACAGCCCTGTATATCATAGCCATCAACAAGGACCCGCCTTGGGTCCTTACGATGTTCTACAGTAGCCCCAACATATATGGCAACAACTCATGGCATAGTCCACAGGCTCCTATGGGGAGCTTAAGAAGCATACAATGCTTCCCCAGTCTTTCAATCCCTAATTTTTGTATGAGTGGCACTTGCTTACAGTCAATTTCAAAGATTGACAGGGAGGGTTAATCACTAACTGCATTTCTCTCTAGATTTATAATGTAGCTACTATAGTAACCTGGGACTCCAACCCATAGAGAGCCACCTTTGGAAATTCCCAGTAAGAACCCTGCAATCTAGTTTATGATGCCCTACATGAAATGGCACCTCATCATGGAAAGGTGTGGTGAAAAGTAGGGGTGGTAGAACAGTGGTAGGTCTCTTGGCATAGGCCATTCTCAAGTGGGTTTTGTTGTCTGAGTCCTGCAAAAAACCACCACACAAACACACACAAGGATGCAGTTAGTCCACTAAGCCATCTAGGGCAGTATGTCAACCAGCTTGATACACATTTCCAATAAGCTAAGAGGCATGGTGAGACAAACTTAATAAAAAATAACTAAGGACAAAACTGAAGAATCCTTCCACTGAAGGACTTTCAAAACCATCCCTTCCTATGGTCTCTGACTCCACTTCATACCTCCACACACATGTTGGCCACTCTGGGGACTCCCCCAGCCACCCATCTCTCCCTCTTCAAGTCCCCTGACCTTCAGCTGCCAGACCCTTCCTGCCACCAAATCCCCCAGAGGGACCTGGAGGCAGAACAAAGCACCCAGCATCAACCACTATTCCTGTCTTGTACCTTCACCCTCCAGGAGACAGGAGAGGATAGAGCCTTGAACCCATACCCACCAGGAGAGGGAGACCCCACCTGTATCCACTGGAAGAAGGGATGGGAATAAGACAGTGTAAGAACACATCCACCAACAGAAAGACTTATATGACACAACCAGAGAGTAGAGATTCTGTACCAGCAAGACCTGAATATCCCAACACAGATGAAACAGAAGAGAATGACATTAAAAACAACTCCATGAAAATGATAGAGGCCCTCAAAGAGGACATGAGAAAATCTGTGAAAGAAATGGAAGAAAAAAACAAACTAAAAAAAATGCAAGAGATAAACAAATCTCTTAAAGAAAGCAAGGAAAGCCAAGAACAAGAATCAAACAGATGAAGGAAACAATTCAAACAGTCCATCACCTGAACACTGAAATAGAGACAATAATGAAAACGCAAACTGAGGGAAGGCTGGAAATAGAAAAACTGGATAAACGATCAGGAACTACAGATGCAAGCATAACCAACAAAATGCAAGAGATGGAAGAGAGAACATCAGGTGCTGAAGATAAACTAGAGGAAATAGACTCATCAACCAAAGAAAATTTAAAATCGAACAAATCCTTAACACAAAATGTCCAGGAAATGTGGGACACTGAAAAAAAAAAAAAAAAAAAAAAAAAAAAACCCAAGCCTAAGAATAACAGGCATAGAAGAAGGTGAAGAAAACAACTCAAAGGTGCAGAAAATATATTCAACAAAATCATAGAAGAAAACTTTCCCAACCTGAAGAAGGACATGCCTATTAAAGTACAAAAAGCAACTAAACATCAATAAACTGGACCAAAAAAAAAAGTCCCCTCGCCACATAATAATCAAAACACCAAACATACAGAAAAAAGAAAGAATAAGAGCAGCAAAAGAAAAATGCCAAGTAACAAATAAAGGCAGACCTATTAGAATTACAACTGACTTCTGCATGGTAACTCTGAAAGCCAGAAGGTCCTGGATAGATGTTCTACAAACACTAAGAGACCACGGGTGACAGTCCAGACTACTATACCCAGAAAACTCTCAATCGCAATAGATGGAGAAAACAAGATATTCCATGATAAAACCAGATTTAAACAATACATCAACTAATCCAGCCCTACAGAAAGTTCTGGAAGGATTACTCCAACACAGAGAAGTTAATTACACTCACAAAAACATAGGCAGTAGATAATCCTACTTTATCAGAAGCCAAAAGAAAAACTACTCATAATACCAACAACAACAAATCCAAAACAAACAAGAATTAACAATCAGTGGTCATTAATTTCCCTCAATAGTAATGGTCTTAACTCACCTATGAAAAGACACAGGCTAACAGAATGGATATGAAGACAGAATCCATCCTTCTTCTGTATACAAGAAACACAACTCAACTTCAAAGGCAGACGCTACCTCAGAGTAAAGAGTTGGGAAAAGATTGTCCCATCAAACAAACCCAAGAAACAAGCTGGTGTAGCAATCCTAATATCTAACAAATTACACTTCAAACTAAAATCAATCAAAAAAGATGAAGAAGGTCATCTCATATTCCTCACAAGAAAAATCCATCACGATGAAGTCTCAATTCTGAATATCTATGCCCCAAATTCAAAGGCACCCACATTCATAAAAGAAACATTACTAAAACTAAAATCCCACATAAAACATCACAAACTTATACTGGGAGATTTCAACACCCCACTTTCAACACTAGACAGGTCCACCAGAAAAAAACTTAACAAAGAAATAAAAGAACTAACAGGACACAATTGGGTTTAACAGACACCTACAGAACATTCCATCCAAACACAAAAGAATATAACTTCTTCTCAGCTACACGTGGAACCTTCTCTAAAATCAACCACATACTTGGCAACATACGAAACCTCAACAGATATTTAAAAATTGGAATAGTCCCCTGTATCTTATCAGGCCACCATGCTTTAAAGTTAGACTTCAGCAACAACGCAAATTGCAGAAACCCTAAAAACTCAAGGAAATTGAACAATGTGCGATTGCACCATTCCTGGGTCAAGGAAGAAATTAAAGACTTCCTAGAATTCAATGAGACAGAAAACATAACATACTCAAACTTATGGAACACTTTGAAGGCAGTGCTAAGAGGAAAGTTCATAGTACTAACTGCCCACATGAAGAAGCTGGAGGATAGTCACACTAGAGCATTAACAGTACAACTGAAAGCTCTAGAACAAAAAGAAGCAAACTCACCCAGAGGAGTGGATGCCAGGAAATAATCAAATTGAGGGCTGAAATCAATAAAGTAGAAACTAGGAAAGCAATATAAAGAATCAATGTAACACAGAGTTTTTTCTTCGAAAAAATAAGCAAGATAGGCAAACCTTTATCCAAACTAACCAAAAGGCAGAGAGAAAACATGCAAGTTAACAAAACCAGAAATTAAAAGGGGAAAATCACAAAGGACACTAAGGAAACCCAGAGAATCTCCAGCTCATACTCTGAAAACCTGTACTCCACAAAATTTGAAAATGTAAAGGAAATGAACAATTTTCTTGATAGATATCACTTACAAAAATTAAATCAAGAGCAGATAAGCAATTTAAATAGCCCTATACCCCCTAAGGAAATAGAAGCAGTCATCAGAAGTCTCCCAACCACAAAAAGCCCAGGACCAGATGGCTTCAGAGCAGAATTCTACCAGAAATTCAAGGAACAGCTAATAGCAATACTCCTCAAAGTATTCCACATAATAGAAGCAAAAAGGATCATTGCCAAACTCTTTATACCAGGCCACACCACACAAAGACACAACTAACAAAGAAAACTACAGACCAATATCCCTCATGAACATTGATACAAAATTACTGTCAAATCAAATCCAAGAATACATCAGAGGAATCATCCACCATGACCAAGTAGGCTTCATCCCAGGGATACAGGGATGGCTCAACATATGAAAATCCATCAACATAATCCACCATATAAACAAACTGAAAAAGAAAAACCATAGGATAATCTCACTAGATGCTGAAAAAGCCTTTGACAAAATTCAACACCCCTTCATAATAAAGGTCTTGGAAAGATCAGGGATAACAGGAACATACCTAAACATAATAAAAGCAATATACAGCACACTAACAGCCAACATTAAACTAAATGGAGAGAAACTTAATGTGATTACTCTAATATCAGGAACAAAACAGAACTGTCCACTCTCTCCATATCTCTTTAATATTGTACTTGAAGTACTAACTAGAGCAAAAAGAAAATAAAAGGAGATCAAAGGGGTACAAATTGGAAAGGAAAAAGTCAAACTTTGACTATTTGCAGATGATATGACAGTTTACATAGTGACCAAAACAACTCCACCAGGGAACTCCTACAGCTGATAAACACCTTCAGCAAAGTGGCAGGCTACAAGATTAACTCAAAAAAAAAAAAAATCAGTAGCCCTACTTTATATAGACAATAGAGGGGCTGAGAAAGAAATCAGAGAAACATCACCTTTACAATAGCCACAAACAACATAAAGTGTCTTGGGGTAGTACTAACCAAACAAGTGAAAGACCTATTATAACAAGAACTTTGTGTCTTTAAAGGAAGAAATTAAAGAAAATATCAGAAAATGGAAAGATCCCCCATGCTCTTGGATAGGTAGGATCAACATAGTAAAAATGGCAATCTTGCCAAAAGCAATCTACAGATTCAATGCAATCCCCATCAAAATCCCAGCACAATTCTTCACTGACCTTGAAAGGATAATACTCAACTTTATATGGAAAAACAAAAGAACCAGGATAGCAAAAAAAAAAAAAAAAACCTGTACAATAAAGGAACTTCCAGAGGCATCACCATCCTTGACTTCAAGCTCTATTATAGAGCTATAGTCCTGAAAACTTGGTATTAGTGAAAAAAATAGACAGGTAGACCAATGGAATTGAATTTGAAATCCTGATATTAACCCACACACCATTGAACACCTGATTTTTGACAAAAAAGCTAAAATTATACAATGGAAAGAAGAAAATATCTTCAACAAATGGTGCTGGCATAACTGGATGCTGGTGTGTAGAAGACTGCAGATAGATCCATATTTATCTCCATGCACAAAACCTAAGTCCAAATGGAGCAAAGACCTAAACATAAATCCAGCCACACTAAGTCTCTTAGAAGAGAAAGTGGTAGTACCCTTGAACAAATTGGTACAGGAGGCCACTTCATGGACATAACACCAGTAGCACAGACACTGAGATCAACAATTTATAAATTGGACCTCCTCAAACTGAGACAC
Source organism: Phodopus roborovskii (assembly GCF_943737965.1). NCBI lineage: Eukaryota > Metazoa > Chordata > Mammalia > Rodentia > Cricetidae > Phodopus > Phodopus roborovskii. The sequence goes on from NW_026126407.1 coordinate 22,178,488, forward strand.
TTCTGTAAGGCAAAGGACACGGTCAACAATATAAAATGGCAGCCCACAGACTGGGAAAAGATATTTACCAACCCCACATCTGACAGAACACTGATTTCCAAAATATACAAAGAACTCAAGAAGCTAGTCACCAAATAATCCAATTAAAAAGTGGGGTACAGAACTAAATAGAGAATTCACAATATAGTAATATGAAATGGCTAAAAGACACTTAAGAAAGTGCTCAACAACCTTAGCCATCAGGAAAATGCAAATCAAGGCAACTCTGAGATACCATTTTACTCCTATCAGAAACGCCAATGATAGTTTATGCTGGAGAGGATGTGAAAAGAGGGGAACACTCCTCCACTGCTGGTGGGAGTGCAAACTTATACAGCCATTTTGAAGATCAATATGGTGGTTCCTGGGGAAAATGGGAATCAGTCTACCACAAGATGCAGCAATTCCACTCTTAGGCATATACCCAGAAGATGCACATCCATGCAACAAGTACATCTGTTCAACTATGTACACAGCAGCATTATTTGTAATAGCTAGACCCTGGAAACAACCTAAATGCCCCTCAGCTGAAGAATGTATAGAGAAAATGTGCTACTTTTACACAATGGAGTTCTGCTCAGTGGGGAAAAAACAATGGAATCTTGAAATTCACAGGCAAGTGGATAGAACTAGAAGAAACCACCCTGAATGAGATAACCTAGCCACAAAAAGACCAACATGTTATGTACTCATTTATATATGGATTTTAGACATAGAGCAAAGGATCACCTACAATCCACACCGTCAGAGAAGCTAGGAAACAAGGAGGACCCTAAGAGAGACATACATGGTCCCTCATAGAAGGGGAAAGGGACAAGATCTCCTGAGCAAATTGGGAGCAGGGATGGGGTGGGGGTAGGGGCGGTGAGTGGAGAGGAAGTTAGGAGAAAGAGAAGGGGAGAAGAGGAGGGGAAAGGAGAACATGAGGGACCAGAAAGATTGAGTCGGGTTCGGGGGAGGAATAGAGGAGAGCAAGAAAAGAGATACCATAATAGAGGGAGCCATTATAGTTTGAAGAGACATCTTGCACTAGGGAAATGTCCAGAGATCTACAAAGATGACCCCAAGTAACAATCTAAGCAATAGTGGAGAGGCTATCTTAAATGCCCTTCCCTGATAATGAGATTAATGACTACCTTATATGCCATCCTAGAGCCTTCATCCAGTAGCTGATGGAAACAGAAGCAGAGACCCACAGCTAAACACTGAGCTGTACTTCTGGAATCCAGTTTCAGAGAGGGAGAAGTGATGGGCAAAGGGGTTAAAAGAGGCTGAATAAACCCACAGAAACAGCTGATCTGAACAAGGGGGAGCTCATGAACCCCAGACTGATAGCTGGGAAACCAGTATAGGACTGGCCCAAACACCCTGAATATAGGTCTCACTTAGGAGGCCTGAGCAGTCTATAGGACCTCTAACAGTGGAGTCAAGACGTATCCTTGGTGTACAAAAGGACTTCAGGAGCACATTTCTCATGGAGGGATACTCCTTTAGTCTAGAAATACAAGGGAGGTCCTAGGCCCTACCCCAAATGACTTGACAGATTTTGTTGATCCCTCCTGGAAGGCCTCACCCTCCCTGGAGAGTGGATGGGAGATAGGATGACGGAGTTCCAGGGAGTGTGGGAGGATAGGAGAGAGAGGGAACGGGGATCAATATGTAAAATAAGAAAAAAATATAAAATAAAATAATGGAAAAATACAGCCCACCACAGAGACCAGCCTGGAGGATTGGGGCAAAGATGGGTTGGGGCAAACTCTGACTGCAGTCTAAGGGGTGAGTCAGTCACAGACACCTGAGGCTTGACCAGGAGGATCTCCAGCTTAGACTTTCTGAAGTCAGTGCTCAGAGTGTTAATGGCCACCTAAGATTCTCAAATTGGCACTTAGTACATCAGAGTTCAGAGGTGGCTTCTAGAGACAAGACTGGATCTTGAGGGATCTGACCTCACCTATGGGTTAACACAATCATGAATCCATAACTGAACAGATTGACCATTAGCTGGTAGGACCTTCTTGCAGGAATTTGGTCACTAGGTTCATGCAATAGAACATTTCATGTTTTATTGGATTGGCAGAAAACCTATGAAGTAGATGTTAACTTGGGAGATATATTTACCTTATGGTAATTTAAGTAGTGGGGATTTTGCTGTGGAATAATACTTCTGAACAGTGTGAGTATGTATTATTCTCATTGGTTAATAAAAAGCTGACAGGCTGGTAGCCAGGCAGGAAATATAGGAGATACAGCCAGACACAGAGGACTCTGGGAAAAAGAAGTCATATGCAGAGGGAACAGGAGATGAACATACCATGTTAGGTTAGTAAGGGACTGACATATGGCAGAGCATAAATAAGAAATATGGGTTAATTTAAAATGTAAAAGCTAGTTAGTAATAAGCCTGAGCTATTGGCTGAGCATTTATAATTAATAATAAGCCTCGGTTGTTTATTTGGGGAGTAGGTGGTTGGGACAGGAAAACTCCTCCTACAATTGATGCTTTCAAACTGCAATTGAGCTAGACTTTATAAAAAGGCATGGTAGGATGTAGGAAAAAACACAGTAGATAGCTCAAAAAACAAGTTGAAACCATGGACCCAAGATATTGGAATGTCTCCAGGAGTCCCATGCTAGGGAAAATAAAATTTCCAGAATGAGATTTCACACAGTTCTGACTTGTCAGGCAACAATGAGTCAGTGATGCACAGGACTACACCTTGACCACTACACACACCTTTTACCCTCTGTTTAAACTTAAGCCTCACATCAGAGCATGATATCGTGATATCTCTGTTTTTCCCCACACGGCCACATTGACTGACTATCCTTTCTCTGGTTGTCACTATGATTTGTCTCTTTATTGACATTTTAAGGATAGATGATCAACTCTCACTTGTTCGGAATACAGGGCCCAGGCTCTGGCCCTGGCAACTCTGGTAAAGACCCAGGTGTCCTGACTTCCTCATTTGCCCATTTTCTCCATCAGCTTCTGTCAACATCAGACTATCCAGAGAAGAGCTGGTATGAGCCTTGCTCCAGATCTACTTCCCAGTTCTGAGAGAAAATCATACTCTCAGATCCAAGCAGGGGCTGAAAGTGTGGGACATGGGGCACACTGTACAGTCCTGCCTTACTGATGTCAAACTTGGTCTAATGGTCTAGCTGGAGTTACATCACAGTTTCTAAAAGCACTGCGACAGATTGTCTTACTGTGAACTCAGGGGGTCACAACTGTGCTTCAAATCAGGTCAGGCTGCCTGTCCTCAATAGGTGAATGAAAAGACCAAATTAGAAGTGAAAAGCTGAAAAGAGAGATTTATTAAATGTGGCCACATTGGAAAGAGGGACAAAGAGATTTAGTGAACCCCTCAAGTCTGTATTCTTAGGTGCTGAAGTGAAACTGAAATTTAAGTAGACAGTCATGGATACACACACCTGAACAGTCCCTGTCAGGGTGTGGTTCTGCCCACTACTGACCTGCCATGATCTGGGTTGCAGTTTTATCCTGTAAGGTGATCTGATGAGTGGGTAGAGCCCTGGTGAAATATCCTTCTGGGAACCTATGAAGTCCCATTCTGGCTGGCACCTTTAGTTTCTCCCAGAATGAAATTCCTGGCGCAATCCCTATTCCTGGGCAGTCCATTGTTCCAATAGATTGATGGACACAAATGTCTCTTTAGAATAACTTCATTTCTGCTAGGCCTGTTACAATGCTCCTTTTTTCTCACCCATGACAATCAATAATTCTTTTTGTTGCTGTTATTTGATAGTTGATCTTTGGTTTTTTGTTTTGGCTTGGTTTTGGTTTGGTTGTTTTTGTCATTTGTTTTTGAAACAGAGTCTCTCTACTTTAATCCTAGAACTCACTATATAAACTAGGCTGGTCTTGATTGAACTCAGAAATCTGCCTACTTCTATCTCCTGAGTGCTAAGATTAAAGGCATGTGCCACCTTGCCCAGCTTTCAATAATTCTTCATGTAGAATATTTCCTTCCTTTCTTCCTTCCATTTTTCCTTCCTTTTTTCTTTCTTCCTTCATTCTTTCCTTCCTTCTTTCTTTTCCTCCCTCCCTTTCTTCTCCCTCCCCCTCATTTTTTTCTTTTGATTGGTTGATGTTTTAAAACAGGATCTTATTATACTGGCTAGCATGGTATTCACTGTGTAAACCATGCTGGCTTTGAACTTGCAACAATCCTCCTGCCTCTGACTGTAGAATCTTTTCCCTTAATCTAGGCTGAGATTACATGGAACAGAAAAATGCAACCAGCTCAGAATACATATGCAAGAAACAAATCTGGGATGTTGTAACCTCTAGTACCTTGGAATGGCTTGTTACATCGACCTCACCTATGATGACTGATACACAGAATAACATGACTATTGTCTCTCCCTCGTTATCCACACTGCTGGCAACAACCATGAAGTTGCCATAATACTGCAACTGCCTTATGCAAAGGGAAGAAATGTGTTACTATATCCCAAAACCTCAAAATGCAGGATGCAGACCTGCAGTGGAAGAAGCTAAAAGGCAGAGGCAGAAAACAGCTACATAACTGCACTCATCAGTGTGGGTGGGGCATAGGCCAAGGGCCTGATGCCCTGGGCTATGAAGGAAGGCTTTTCTTAATGAAGGACCCTTTTAAACATAGGTTGGTCTAGTTAAAGGAGTCACATTCGATTTCCTCATCCTTAAGAGAAGTGGACAGAAGAAGAGAAATTGGTTGGAAGTCTTAATCACCATCCTCCTGTGCCAATAGACACAGGCAACGAAATGCAGAGCTGTGCTGATGCCACACTTGCCTAGAATCACTCACTACTTTTACAGCTCACAGCATCCTGACACCCAGCATAAGGTCTCACAAGAATAAAAGACAGGTGGCATATCTCAAGGACACATCCATGACGTGCAAAGTTGGAAGAGGAAATAAGACTCTGCAAACATTCAATCCCCCTTTATGACACTAGTCATATGCCTGGCAGCCAACCAAGTCATTTGAATATGTTCTTCCTGGATATATGCAATGGCCAGGAAAAAGTAGTCAGAATGTGAGGGCCTAGAGTGGAAGAGCTGATCTGGACAGGATACAATGCCCTGGTATGGCCCATCAGAGAATAAGCAATCAACTGTGTGGCTTTCTCCTGACTTCAGGAGCTCCCAAGAACTTGCCAGATCCATGAAGCTACTTATAAGAGCCCAGACACAGGGGAAGATAAACGTGTATGATTTTCTTACATGAACTCTAGTTCCAGAATGCCTATGAGTAAAGCCAGGTACCTGGTATGATTCATTCTGGATATGTTCTAGCTGCTTCTGCCCCAACACTGTCTGGGTCAAGTGCTTCTGTGGAGCTTCTAATTGACCTGTCAGGGCTGGTCTGAGCCTGAGGCTGATAAGATGCAGAAGACTCAGCTGGGCCCACATAACACTGCGGAAACCCCATTTTCAGTAGCCTTAAAAAATTAAGAGCTGAGCCAGGCGTTGGTGGCGCATGCCTTTAATCCCAGCACTCGGGAGGCAGAGGCAGGTGGATCTCTGTGAGTTCAAGACCATCCTGGTCTACAGAGAGAGTTCCAGGACAACCTCCAAAGCAATACAGAGAAACTCTGTCTTGAAAAAAAAAACATAAATAAATAAATAAATAAATAAATAAATAAAAATGAAGAGCTGAGCAGGTTGTTGGGTGAGGGGAGCTACCAAACAAAGTCTAGGAAGTCTAAACCTGAGCTCAGAGAGTGCCACAGTGTGGAGGTCCAGGACCAAAGTGCATCAGAAGGCTTGCAGTTGCTTACCAAAAGTGGGGAACCAGATTGGGAGGTAGCAGCAAGCAGCCTGGAGATGGCATGCACAGTGGCAGATCTGGCACATCGCGCAGGACATCACTGAAAGTGACCTGGGGAGACCATGGTTCCAGGGCATGACAGGACGGCAACACCATCAAGGAAAGCCTGGAGAGAAGATGCAGGTGCCTTGGGGACCTGAAAGGAAAGGCTGAAGTTGCCTGCTTTCTTGCCTCAAGGCTGTGTTTTCTACTTACTGATTCACATTTCCAGAAAGAACTTCCTAGCTTCTGTATGAGCACACACATAGCAAGGTGGGGCAGGGTGTTGTGGAGTGGGGAGCTTAATTGCACCTCAGAAAAAGCGATAGAGTGGAATAAGAAGGGAGAGTACATTAGGTGTGTGGAGAATATGCCCAAAGTATGTTATATACTTGAATGCAAATGACCTTTTGTAAGAAAGGAGGAGGAGAAGGAGAAGACGACGACGAAGCCAGGAGAGTACAGGAAATATGGGAGTTTCCAGACACAAAGGATGAGCCTACAAACAAAGACATAAATAAAAGGTAGCAGGACTTGAGAAATGGCTTGAAGGGGACCTGAGTTCAGTTCCCAGCACCCATTGAGGCAGCTCAGAACCACCTGCACCTCCTGCACCAGGAGATCCAGTCCCTTTTCTGGACTCCAAGGACACCAGCACACATATGGCACACATACATACACACTGTAACATCCAAGTGCCCACACATCAACAAATGATGGATGGATAGATAGATAGATAGATAGATAGATAGATAGATAGATAGATAGATAGAAAGAAAGATAGGTAGGTAGATAGATAGATAGATAGATAGATAGATAGATAGATAGATAGATAGGGCGTACTCATTGACCTACAGGCTTCTCTACCAAATTCTGGAATCTCTTTCATGTGTCCTAGAGACAAAAGACAGTGAGAAAAGACTCCAGCCATCAGGAAGAGTTAGACCTTCTTAGGACTAAAGGTGTGTGTTCCTCTAAAGTACAAACTTCCCTTACATACGACGTTGAGAGATCTTTGAGCATAAGAATGCTCTAGAAACAGGCAGTGGAACAGAGCAGGTTGTCGACAAAAGTCATTGGGAAGCAAACTGGTAGATAGACTCATGGCAGATAAACACCTCGAATTTATATACTGAAATCCTAACCCCCAATGTAGCAGTATTTAGGGGTGGGGGTCATTGAAAGGTCATTAGGTCATGAAGGTGGAACCATTACAAAAGAAAGCCCAGATGAGTACCCTTCTCCAGCTTAAATACGAAACAGGAAGTGGATTGTTCACAACCTAGAAGAGGCCTCACCACAGACTGTCCATGCTGGCATCCTGCTCTCAGGTTTCCAGTCTCCCAGGCTGTGAGAAATAAACTTCCACTGTTTCCTGTTAGTATGGTCAATTCTCACTGTCAACAGAACTGAGAACCACCGAGGAGGCTCACCTCTAGCTGTGGCTAGGAAGGTGTTGCCAGGGAGGTTTTTCTGAATAGTAAAGACCATTATCACCACCTATAGGTTCAGATTAACTCCCATAAAAATAAATCTCTTTATTTTAATGAACTCACAAATGCTCAAACAAACGTTTGTCCAGTCTGAAACTCCACACATCTTAAGGAACATTTTGTATACAGTCAGAATGACCACTCTGAAGCCATGAGCTTCCCATGGGCTTTTACACTTTCATTATCAATTAGGTCTTTAGGCATAAAGAAAGAAAAAAACTAGAAGTAACGACCTTCTAACAGGATATAGTACAGGGTGTAACTATGGTTACCAACAGTCTGTAGTAAAGAGAATAACTATGGTTACCAAAAGTATATAATACTGAGTGTAACTATGGTTTCAACTAAGTGAACAATAGAAAGGATTTTCTTTTTATTGTAATTGTCTTGACACAGTGTCTAATCTTGCTGTGTAGCCCAGGCTATCTCAGAACTCACAATTCTCCTGCCTCGGCCTCCTGAGTACTGGAATTTATAAGCAACATCAAGGGCTGGATTAGGTAGAATCTTGAATGTTCTAACACAACGAGATGATAAATGTCTAAAATGATAATAGCATAATTTCTCTAAGTGAACCATAACACATTACAGGAAGGTACTGAATAATGACCACATGATATGAATTACTATTATTTTGTGTCAATTAAAAATAAAAATACAGGGAACATGCATGGGACTGGAGAGACAGCTCAGCAGTCAATAGCACTTGCTACTTTCACCAAGACCTGGGTTCAATTCCCAGCCACCTACACCATAGCTGCAGTCCCAGAAGATCCAATGCCTTCTTCTGGCCTCAGAGGGCACCAATTATGCACACAGTACACATTCATACTTGCAGACAAAACACTCATACACACAAAATAAAAGTGATTAAACCTTTAAAAATAAAATAAAGGTGGGGAGGGGAGCTGTGACATGCAATCTTCTGAACACTACGCAGCTGTCACACTCCTGAACTCACTAGGGTCACATTTAGAACCCAAGACAGGCACCAGATCAAGACAACAGTATCAGTCAGTAAGTTCCAACTGGACTGTGGGTCCACGGACACCTATGCAATATGCTGCACATACATACATACTCTCAGGCACATGCATAAAATGAAATGTTTAAAAGTCCCACTTGTGGAGAGGGCTTCTGCTCAGGGCACCAACGAAGGAAGAAAGGAAGGAATGAAAGAAAAGAGAAAGAGAGAAAGACAAAGAAGGAAGAGGAAGGGGAAGAAAATAAATTTAGAAACTTTATAAAAGTTCAAGTTTTATCGGGGGCCATAAATGTATGATATTGTGTTGTTTTATTTGGTTTGTTGTAAAGGCAACTGCTACAATGGAGAATTGTGGGGGACTAGCAGGTCTAAAGAAACAGTAAACAGAACCAATGAAGGCAGGCAACATGAAGGGAATCTATCTCCAGTACCTGCTCCCCAGGCTACCAGTACCTTCTGAAGCACCGAAATAACTTCCCCTGACTATGGTGCTATTTTAGGAACTGTGTGAGAATTACCAACAGTGATGTTGGTGGCATGGGAAGTAGAGAGCCAGTATTCACATCTGATTTCCCTAGGCTGTCATTTTGATGCAGAACCAGTACAGCCACTGCTATGTCCAGAGTTCACCCTGGCTTCAGGTGCACAACTTCAACCCAATTTAAGCCTTTTTTTTTTTTTTTTTTTTAATCTCAAATATGTCCATCTGGCTTCTGTAGAACATGCATGGACTTTTCCAAAGTTATAAGACCTTTCCAAAGCTATCTTGTGGTTCAGAAATTTTCATAGGGATGAAAGGAATTCGAAGCTGCTGGCACAAGTACTCCATGGCCAATAAAGGCCCTGTATGCAAAGGTGGGCACCATGTATGAAATGGCAGTGTCATTTCCCAAGGCAGGTCCGCTGAGTCAGGGGAAACTATTTTAACCAACAACCAAACAGCCATCTCTGAACTTGTACATCGTGCAGATGAAGAGGTATTTATTCAAGAAAATCCTCTAGAATGTTTGAAGACAGCAAGCACCTGAAACCCTTTGAGGAAAACGCACTTATTTTATCCCCAGCCCAGGGGTAATGAAAACAATTCCAAGTGGGTACAGGCAAGCCTGAAAGACCTCTGCTCCTGTCGGCTCCCAACTGAGGGCTATAGTTCACCATACTATGGGTGTTGGATGTTCAACCCTGAAAAAGGGGCATCCCACGTGGCACAGTCGTCTCACAGCCCGAGAGTCTTCCAGAGGGCAGCAATGTTTTCTTCATTATTTAGAGAATGGAATATTAGCTTCTGCAATCAAACCCATATAGATAAGGCAAGTATTTAGTGCCTCTTGAGTTTGCTCTAAATAGGGGGAGGGGTGAGTTTAATGTGTCTAGACCAATACAGCTGTTAATTTCTCAGCAGAGTACCACGAGAGGCTTTTTTTATATCAAATTTGACAACACAACTAAATTTCCAAAACTTCAAAATATATGATGGTGCATGTGTATTGTGTTAAAATACCAATAATAATAGTATGTTCTACATCAATAACAGAGGCACTTGCTGGGCTCTGTAGTCTCCTGAACATAACTTCAGAGGAGTCCAACACATTCCATCAAAAAAATAAACAGTAAGGGGCTAGAGAAACGGTTCAGTTGTTAAGAATACTCTCTGTTCTTGCAAAGGACCTGCTTGGGTCCTCAGCATCCACATCAGGCACCTCACATCTGCCTCTGACTCCAGCTCCAGGACATCTAATGCCTTCTCCTAGCCTGTGAAAGCACTCACACTCATATACAAATGACCACACAAACACACACACACACACACATACACACACAGATACACACACAGAGTGAGAGATACAATATACACATACTTCCACACACATCTATCTTTTCTAAATAAAAAATAAGTGAAGAAGAGATGCTTCGGCAGAGGACCTGGGTTCAGCTCCCATCACCTGCATGAGGATCAACACCTTCTTTTGGCCTGGCCTCATGAGCAGGGCTCACACATGGTGCACAGATACACATGCAGACAAAAGACACATAATAAGGCGGGGGTGGGGGGGTGGGGGGTGGGGAGGACACGCAGCCAGAGGGTGAGGGGGGTGGGGCAAACTTTAATCCCAGAATTTGGGAGGCAGAGGCAGGCAGATTTTTGTGAGCTGTCTCAAAACCTGTCTCAAAAACAAAACAAAACAAAACAAAAACAAAAACAAGAAAGACACATAATAAAATGAAATAGTTAATAAAAATAAAAATCCCACAAAACATGAAAGTTCCATACTGAGCATCTGCATTTTCTTTGACTAGAAAATGGCATGTTTTGAGCTGGCTGAGTTCCAGGCATGTGACTTGTGGAATTGACAGGCAACTCATCAGGCATATTCTCCTGGTCCTCTTCCTAAAGCATGTTATTTCCAGGGAAAAGGGTTTTTGTTGTTTTTTGTTTTTTTAATTTTTTAATTAAAAGCCCTAAGATATAAAGAAAACCTCCTGTTTTAATACTTTATTTAACTTTATGTGCATTTGTGTGAAGGTATCCCATCCCCGGGAACTGAAGTTAAAGACAGTTGTGAGCTGCCATGTAGGTGCTGGGAATTGAACTTGGGTCCTCTGGAAAAGCAGCCGGTGCTCTCAATTGCTGAGCCATCTCTCTAGTCCCTCCAGGGGAAATTGTAAAGATGTTCCAGGAATGTGACTCCTCTCCCTCTGCCTTCTGTATACTGCATACTCTATTTCTCTCATGGGGTCTGGCTTCCTGGAGCCAACAGAGGGTGGGACCGGTCTAAAACTCCACTTATCAGTGATTTCTCTGACTCCAGATCCATAAACCTCTTGTCTGTCAACAGCTGGAGAATTTCAGTGAGCCCCAGAACAGCCCCACACCTAGGAACCTAAGGCAAGTCAAGATAAGCCAGACTAATAAAGCTAGTGTGGTTGTGTACAGTACTGGCACCATTTATGCAACAGGCCACTGGGCGTTTCCCTAAGGAACCTTCTACCAGCTAATCACACAGACCTTGGAGCTCACTTCCTCTGCTGCTGGACAAACATACTTTGCATTCTCTTCCATTGTTACCAGCGGTTTTGTTTATTTTTAGAGTACCATCAAGCCTGAACCTAACAGCCTCAACAAGCTAGGTTCTGCCACCCAAGCTCAATATGTCAATTAAAAAGGCCAATGTGGGGCTAAAGAGATGGCTCAGCAGTTAAACATGTGTGCTGCTCTTCCAGAGGATGTGAGTTCAGGTCCCAGCACCCACACAGGGCACCTCACAGCAAACTGTAACCAGTTCCAAGGGATCTGGTGCCCTCTTCTGGCTTCCTCGGGCATACACAGAAACATACACATAAATAAAAATAAAATTTAGATAAATTAAGTGTACTGATAGTTTATGTCGATTTGACACATACTAATATCCTCTGAAAGGAGGGAACCTCAATTAAGAAAATGCCTTTACTCCCAGCACTAGGGAGGCAGAGGCAGGTGGATGGATCTCTGTGAGTTCGAGACCAGCCTGGTCTACAAGAGCTAGTTCCAGGACAGCCTCCAAAACCACAGAGAAACCCCTCCCAGACCTTGTCTGGCAATCTCACAAAACATATTCTATGCTAAATTCAGCCTGTGCCCTGCTGTAAGTCACCCCAATACAGTGTAAAACTTTTTTTTTAGGTTGTGGTTGTACCTTGCCCTGAGAAGGTAAGTAGCTTTTGATTCCATTTTAGGATGTACCTGGGAGGATAAACAATGAAAACATCTGTCCTGCTCCACCCACATGACACAGGCTGATAAATGACTTAGTCCTGAGAGTAAAGAGGGTACCACCTATAAATTTATCATGATGACTAAGACTATAGACACATGTAGGTATATTACCATCCTACCAGGAGGGCCAGTGAGATGGCTCAGCATTAGAGACACTTGCCACTGAACCTGAAGATCTGTGTTCAATATACTCAATCTACAGGGTAGAAGCCAGCCCATTCCCACAGGTTGCCCTCTGACTCCCCACACAGGCTGTGGTATGTATGCTGCTTCCCCACCACACCAAACACACACACACACACACACACACACACACGGGGGGGGGGGAGGGAGAGAGAGAGCAAGCTCTTGGCTGTGGCATGTATGCTGCTTCCCCACCACACCAAACACACACACACACACACACACACACATGCACGCACACGCACACACACAGAGTGCTCTTAACTGCTGAGCCCCTGACTTTAGTTTTTAGGGTAAGTTCTCCTGTGGCTCAGGTAGCGCTCTAACTCACTGTGTGGTCCATGCTGATCTTGAACTCTGATCCTCCTGCTTCAGCTTAACTGCCGAGATCCCACACTTAACGGGATTTCTAAGGATAGACAACTGTCCAACCAACATGCAAAGACGTCAAAGACACATCAAGTATAATTGCAGTTACAAAACAGTGTGATATCAGCCAAATGGAGGTGAATTTTGCATGTGTAGAAGAAAAGATTTGGAAAGCCAGGACCCAAATAAACCACACAAAGAAGTGGCTTTTCGTGAGATGAGATGTGGCGCAGAGCAGACTCACGGGTCCTTCTCTCTTTATTTCAGTCTGTCCTGTATGGATCTTTTATAAGCAGCTGTTACTTTTGGAATCTGAACTCCTAGTATTTTCCTAATGTAACGGCTTAGGCAAGATGAAGGTGGAGCTCAATGATGGGGAATGGGGTGTACATCAGTGGTGGGGAGCAGGGTGTGATGCAGTAGCAGATCATTCGGGTTCATCAGGTTCAGTACCCAGTACTATAAAATGTTCAAATGCCTGCAAAACTATTTTCTCTCAGCTATATATTTAATCTAAGGTAGCTAGTTAGGTTTTTTAGTAGCAATCTGCAATCTGCATGCTTTGTGGATGAAAAGTATTTATGTGTTTTTTTTCACCAAGTAGACAATATTTTTTATTTCAAAATATATTTACCTATTTTCAAAAAAGTAAAAAGGATAGACTGTGGCCTAGACAGACATTCACAATGAGGTAGCAGGTGAATCCTTCTCTCAACCTTCAATGCATCCTAGGTCTAGAATGTCCTTTTCTGCTTAGGGAAGAAACTCAACTTGACAACCCCTTCCTCCAAGTTATACTTCAATATATCAACTGGTTATTTGTTTGTTTTCATACTGTGTGGCGAATACCACCTGTCTACCCCATGAAAGGAGACACTCAATGCCAACAAGCATCACTACACACACACACACACACACTGAATCTCAGCAGGTGCTACTACTCCAAGCTGGACTTCTATCTTCCCAGTTTACCCCTCCCCATTCTCTGGATGTCCACATCACTACCTTACACCCCCCCACACACACACCAAATGCCCACAAGGCCTAATCTTCAGTGCCTTAGACTACCTGAGGTTTGCTATCTAGTCCAGCCCTCTCCCTGCACACAGAAACAGGAACTGGGAGCTGCATAACTCATCCATGTACACACATCAGGGCAGAGCCATGGTCAGAATGCAAGGGGATTTCCAATGTCAGGTGGCTTCTGCTTCCTGCATGTAGAGCATGACTGATAGCCGGAGAAGCACCCTCCTGCTCCAAGTTACAGGTGTGATGCTGTCAAATACACCCAAGAGAAGAAAATGCAATCGCTGCATATAATTTTTCTTGTCATGCACAAGGGCAGGTGTTTGGGTTTACACATCTGAAGCTGCAGAGAATCAACAAGAGTCACCAGGAACAGTCACTGTGGCATCCACGCTACACACAGTTGCACTGGGATATAATTTTGAGATTTCCCCCAAAAGACTGAGGACTTGACTCTGGGGCTTTGTACCATTCAATACGACTGATCTCCTAATCAGTGTGAAGATCAAGTCAACTGCTGTAGGTTTGAGATGCAAGAGGGACAAACAGCAAAAACACCTTTACAAATTACCAGGTGCAGAGTGTGTGCTCAGCATAGAAACTGAAGTCCCCATCCTTCTAGAGAAGACACCACATAGAACTCAGCCCAGGTAACGTGGTATGACAGTGTGGAAATGAGGATGAGACCTCAACAAATGGGTGTGTGTCCGGTTAGAGATAGACCAGTTAAGTAAACAGCATCGTTGTTAGCAAAGGAGCACACCTTTACAGCACTTGGCTGTGGGGAGCACCTCAGAAGAGGCTGGTCTTTTCATTTGTAGGAAACACTATTTTCTGACCTTCCTGGTTTCTGCTCACTTACCTTATTCAGCAGGTGACTAAGCCAAGGACAAACTGCAAGGAAAGAGTCCTAGCATTCTCCTCTGAGGCCCTTGCCTGTCCCCAGGGGCTGGCCAGCACCACCTCAAAAGCTCACTCCTGAGAACTGGAATTAAGTTTGCTAAGAGTCATTTTAGGTGGGGTTTTTTGTTGTTGTCTTTAACAAAAAAGAATATAACCATACAAATACTCCATTAAGCTTAACTATAGTAACTATTTCACTACATCCAGCGGAATGCCCCATTCTATACCTCAATGTAGACAACTAATTTTTAAGTCTGTCCACCCAAAGATGTACGCCATGCACTCACAGTATTTCCTGATAGATCAGGGAAGGTGGTTTCAAAGGAAGACCTGGACAGTGCCTGTCAAAACGTACAGTGAATGTTCAGTTGTACTGGCTCACGACAGCCCTGGGTATCCAGTGTGCACAAGCTCACTATTCCACTTGTATCTCTCATCTTTGGCCTCCATCCTGCCCTTCCCTGCCACTGGAAGACCCACACTGGTAATTCTCTTTCGCTCCTGGGCTGACCTCAATCCAGTTCTAAAGGCTAGCATGCCCCACCTGTAAGAGAGCACAAAGTCTTTTGATCATGGCTTTGTTTTTGAGAGCCTCCCATAGCATAGGCATCAAACTCACTATGTAGCTGAAGGTGACTTTGAACTTGTGATCCTCCTTCCCTCACCTTCTGAATGATGGGATTATGGTTGTGGGCCACATCTATTTACAAGACACTGGGAGTGGCAAGTCTCAACTCCAGACCAGTCTTCACCTCCACCTCCTTGTGGACCCAATTTACTTGATGTCTCTCAGGCATCTCCCATCCGTGTCTAAATACACTCAGACCTCTCCCACCTATAACCAAGCATACTCCAACTCAGGAGTCACTCTCTGTGTGAGTATGTCATGATATTGCAGTAGACAGAGACCACGGTTTACTGGAAATTCAAGATTCAGTGCCATGCCATACTTAATAAGCAAGTGTCCCTACTTTGATCCCTCCCCTTCCTTAATGCTTATGTGCAGACACACCCAGGATACTCTGTGCCATGCCAACACTCAGGAGTCTTAGCCCCAACAGTGGCCACTTCCGACTATGCAGGCCCTCTGCAGCAAGCCCAGCCCTGGCACCCATTACTGCACAACACACCTTTCTGGGTACTGCCCCCCACCAGCCTTGTACATTTGTGTGACCACCCCAAAGCTGGCACCTGTTTCCCTCTTCTCATTGGTGTGTACAGTCTTGACTTCTTGACTGCTTAGTCTAAAGAGCCCTCTACCTCAGCCTCACTTCTCTTTCAACAGACGGTAATCATCAGCGTTACATAAACTATTTTATTTAAATAAAACCAGGACTGACCCTTTCCCACACACACCAGCACATGCACTCGCACACGCGTGTCCTCATTTCTGTTCTGAACAGCCACCTCAAACCCCACAGGTTCTCATTGTGACCATCCTCAAACCTGAAAATTGGGAGATCCCATTTGAGACATGGGCCCGCTTCTCCCAGCCCTGGGCAAGCACCCTCCCCATCCTCCTGGTGGGGCAGGAGGTCAGCAGCTCTGCCAAGGCACCAAGATCTGCTGTGGTTTCCCTTCATACAACCCAGGAGCACCAGCACCCAGAGCTCATCTTTGAGGCCAGGACCCCTCACTTCAGGTCAACTCCTCCCACACAAGGGAGGCTTTGCAGCCATGCTTAAAGTGCTTCCCAAAGGTTCCTGGAGTAGGTACGTACTGTCTTGTGTGAGGAAGAGTGATGGAGAGCAATTGAGCACCAAGTTCCCTAATGCCTCCCTGGAGGAGGGTGCCAAGCTCCAGTTCAACCTCCACCAAGAAAAAGCAAGACCAGAGCCACACACACGAGGGGGCGGGTAGGGGTGGCAAGGTCCCAGCCTCGAGAATCTCCCATCTTTACCCTTCGGCATAGACCCCATCAGGGACCTACTAGCACCTTGGCAATGATAAGGGCCCAGCCCAACTGGAGACAAACCACACAGACAGGGGCCATTTGGAGTTGGTCCTAATTGCCACGTTGATAACAGGGTTTGGCTCCCCTGACGCCGAATTATGGACACAGCACAGCAGCTAAGGTCACAAGGGGTGCACGGACAGAAGGTGGTGTCTTCCAGAGGCACATGGACATTTTACACATTGCTCACAGGCAGGCTAGGACAGGACAAGAGCACAGACTGCTGGACTCAGCAGTATACCGGGGCAGCCTGGGGAGCTGCCTTCTGGGAAGACAGTGCCAGTAGTCAACAGGTGAGGGTCTGTCCAACCACTTGGGCTAGGACATGTGTTCTCACATGACCTTCCTGTGTCTTCTAGACCAAGTTCCCTGAGGGGAAAAGCCAGACAGATAGAAGTCAGGTTGGAAGAGGAAATTAGAGAGCATCAGAGACTCAAGTGCCAGGAGGGGACGAGGAGACAGAGCCAGAGCGCAAGCCTTCTGGGTGGGTAAGGCAAAGAGAGAGCTGCCTCCTGAGAGGAAGGACAGTGAGAAAGCTAGGGAGACGGGACTGAGACACAGCTGCCCTTGCCCAGGGAAGGCTGCAGGCCAAATCTGGGGCAGACAGGACTCGAGGAGAAAAAGGCCTATGGGGCCCTGATTGCCCATAGAAGTCAGGCCAGCACACTGGCAACAAAGCTACAGGCTGACACTGCGCTGGTGCCGGCCCCCTCTGACTGTGCCGTCACTTCCCCGGCGTCCCCGGCTCTGGGGTCCCAGCTCTTGGCCATCCAGACTGGCATGGTCTGAGAGGCCACGCAGGTGCTCCACTGAGTCACACTTCTGCAGGTCAGAGGCCACAGTGCGAAGGCTTAACAGGCTCAGCGTGTCCGTGTCTGGGCCTGCACCAGGCCCAAGGCTGCTGCCCTCCTCCAGGCCCCCACCCTCTGCCCCTTCGATCCCACTGTCCGCATCCTCAATGCCCTCAGGCCCAGCTTCAGCCCCGACAGGGGAAGATCGCCGTGGGCCCAGAGGGTGAGGAGGCAAGCCCCGGCGCCGGGCATGAATCTGCTCGCTGATCTGCTCCAGGTTTCGAAGAGCCACTGAGTAGCGGGTCTTGGCCTGTGCCACCTGCTGCTCCAGTTCTGTCACCTTGGCCTTGTGCTCCTGCAGACGGAGACAGGAAACCTATAAGATGTCTTGAACCCATTCAGCACTCTTCCCTAAGGTCAGGCCTCCTACCCCAGAGGTCCCAGATGTCCTCAGCACCTCTAAACTGCAATACTTTGTCCAGTTCTACTACACCCTCTGAATGTCCCTCCTGACCTGAGCCCCACTCAGCCTTTCTCCCGGGTCTTTAACCCACTGGCCCCTCCTCCCTTCTCTCTATTCTTCCTCTCCATCTGGCTGGTCTTCCCCATTCCCAGCTTCCATCAATTCTCACTTTCCTCATTTACCTTTGCTTCTCGATCAGGGACCAGCACAAATCGCTCACCTCGGCCTCCCACTCCTGCAGGGTCATTTTGAGTATTAGCTAGTCTGGCAAGGTTTTACCCTCATCAGGCCCCAGCACTGATCAAAGAAGTACACCAGCACTTCCTCTACCTGCCCATTCTCCCATTCTCCCCACTGAGTTACCTCCAGGATTTGGCTGAACTGGGCCTTGAGCTCAAAGTAGGGGCGGCTCTTGCCAATGGCCCGTCGGAGGGTCTTCTGCAGGGCCTGGACCCGAGCTTCAGCCTGCTGGCACAGCCGAGTCACACGCTGATGTTCCCGCTCCCCTCGAAGACGCTCTTCCTCTGCCTCATTTACCTGGTCCAGGTTGGGAGGTAGACACACATCAATGAACTGGCACACATACATTCCTGGAATCAGCCCTAGGCTGCCAATATGCTCATTGCCCTGGGGGAACCCTGAATAGCATTGTCTGCAAAGTCCTTCCTCCACCCCTGTTGTCTACAAAGTGAGACAAGAGGGATTCAAGTTTCTTACCATCTCTTTTGGTCACAGATCTCAAGCACAAGCCTCTTCCCCACGGTCTCGCCTGTCATCACCTGTATGACATGCCACTCAGCTTTGCTGATACCATGGAAGGGTGCTACAGCTAGCTTACTCCCTAAGCATAGCTGAATACCCTCAAGCGCACTACAACTGTGCAGCCAAATAATCTTGACAGACCCCTCAGTGCCAATGGCTAGAGGTCAGGGACAGAAGACACTGCCTGTGGAAAGCCACAGAGGCATGCTAGGTTCTCCCAGTTCCCACAACAGCATGTAACCAGGAGACAGGAGAAGGCTTCAGCTACCTTGTCTCCCAGGACCAGCCAACCTCATGTCTGCTCCCATTCCTATGGTTGTCCAATTCATCTACACTCATTCATAAAGCACACAATAGAACAAAGTGTCTTCTCTAGGCATTCCAGACACACTCACTACACTCATTACCCAGGAGTTGATACATGCCATGAGCAAGCTGAGGGAGGCAGAATAAGCCCTTGCCAAGATGCCCACATTCCTAATCTCCTTTTAGGAGCCTGGAAGTAGTACACAAATTAACCCTCCAAGATATACTGGCAGAATGCAAGACCAGAGAAGGGAAACTTCCTAGAAACAGGAACAAGGAGTCACATGGCTGAACCTAACACATAAGTACTGAATCCAGAGCCACTGCCTGGAAGAAGCTCATGGTCAGCCCCACCCAGAGGAAACAGGAGAGTAGAGTGAAGGGGACCTCCTAGCAGCCCCTTACCTTACAGGTAGCATGGTTGAGCATCTCCTGCCACGTAGGGTCCAGTCGATTTTTGTCAGCCATGACACCCTGCTCAGCCACAAAGACCATCTCCCGGGCAGCATTGTGCATGCTCACAGCCCGCTCATAGCGCAATGCTGCCTTCTGTGTCTCCTGCTGGGCCTGTGGGGAGAGGGCCATCAGGATGGAGAGCCCTGAAAGGGCTAAGGACAAGAGAAAGAGGAAGACCCACTTATAATGTCAGCTTCATTTCCTAAACCACACTAAGGATAGATGCCATCAAAGCAACTCTACAGATTAGAAAAAGAATAAGAAGAAAGATACTGTCAGTGCATGGTGGCCACATGAAATTTAACCAGATTAACATATACACATACACATAAATAAAGACAAAATTATTAAATAAAAATATTTACATCGATTGGGTTATATTTATAGGATATCTGTCAAATTTACATGAATTCTCTATTTGGGTTTGATTGTCATCTCCAAGGTATGTCATTATATACAGGCACATATTCCAAAATCTAGGGGGGAAAAAAAATCTAATATACTTCTTAGCCCAAAATTAAGATAAAGACCACGTCTCAGCTCACTGGCTATGATCAAGCATAGCATCTGTTATCACTTTAACATCTGATAACTCTATCCAAAATTAAGGTAAGGGATATTCAACCAGTATTAGCCAAGAAAAAATGCTGGAAGCAAACACAAGCTTCCAGGTCTATAGGAAACAGGCTAAAAGAGCATGTCTTACAAATGGAAACAACGCAGCTGGGCATGATGATATGCATACACCTTTAATCCCAACACTCAGAAGGCAGAGGCAGACAGATCTCTGTGAGTTCAAGATTGAGGCCAGCCTGAGTCCAGGACTACATGGAAACCCTGTCTCAAAAAGAAAGTAACTATTGAGCTTTACAAAGTATGACACAGGGCTAGGGGTATGGCT
Organism: Phodopus roborovskii; assembly: GCF_943737965.1. Lineage (NCBI taxonomy): Eukaryota > Metazoa > Chordata > Mammalia > Rodentia > Cricetidae > Phodopus > Phodopus roborovskii. The sequence goes on from NW_026126407.1 coordinate 22,198,692, forward strand.
CAGTAGCAAAACATTTCTTAACAACTGAGCCATTTCTCCAGCCCCACAAAGCACTACATCCCCAGAACATGCCTATCTACTGCTTTGCTATTATGCCATAATACAGTAACACAGATAAGATGAAGGAACAAAGATAACACATATTATATGACTTTGTCTTTGTAAAGTATGCAACAAAGTAGTTTTTTAAAAAAAAAAAAAGGCAAAACATAGAAATAATAGCAAAGGGAAATACATGTTTAGTTGCTTATAGCATACAAAGAAACACAGATTCACAGCAACTAACAAACTGGCTTTTAGAGTTAGTATGATATACACTGGGCACAAACAGGGTTAAACAACCACATGAATCAGAAATCCGTTCAAGGATTTCAACTTGTCAAATTCTGCATGGATATACTTTTTTAAAAATCAGACTTTTCATTCAACTTCACCAATCTCCTGCACTTCTCTAAAAGCAGGCATAGTTTGCACATCTGACCAAGTGAATGGCATAAATTATCAAGTCAAACTTTTTGTTACAGATTGTAGAATAAATGAGTTTTTTATTTTTTAATTCATTTTCCATACCCACAAGTTCTCCCCTCCTTCTGCTCCCCAACACCTTGTGGGACCCCTGGCAGTGGGACCAGGATCTATCCCTAGGGCATGAGCTAACTTTTTAAATGAGATTTATAAACAGTGTTACTGTAAAAAAAAACAACTCTACCAAATTAGGCAGTGTCAATAAAATTATATAAACTCAAGAAGAAATAATTGTAAAAACTCCTAAGTAGAATTTGCTCATGCATTTGTTTTCAAATGAATGTTAATTATCAATTTATATTATTTAAAGCTAAATCTATCATATACAAATTTAAGAAATATCTGGGGAGCAAACACTAGGCTGCTGAGAGGAGTAAGAGAAGAAAAATCAGCTTTTTCCCCCTTACTATTTCTATATTTTGTTTAATAATTAGAAAGTCTCTTCTGTCACCAAATTTAAATTTGTTCAAAATGAAACTCTGAAAATATGCAAGTTACTAGGAAGTGGCTTTTATATGCAAAATGTAAATGTAAAAGGCTAGGCTGGATGAAATTTTGTAATGAAATTTGAATTATAGGTAATAGCATGGTGATAATATATACTAAGTGGATAATATAGTGTAGAAACCATATTGGTCACATATTTTGTGATAAACAAAGACCTAGTCCCATTAATAATAATAAATATTAACATAACAAATGACCAAAAAAAAAAAAAAAAAAACAGTAGTAGAATTATTGAGCCAGGTGTGGTGGCCCATGCTTTTAATCCCACCACTAAGGAGGTAGAGGCAATCAAATCTCTTGAGTTTGAGAACAGCCTGATCTCAATGGAGTTCCAGAACAACCAAAGCTACATAGAGACCCTGTCTCATAATGGAAGGGGAGGGGAGCGGAGGGGAGGGGGAGAAGCTGGAAAAGGGAGGGGAGTGCAAGGAAAGGGAGGAAAGAGGGAAAGCAAAACAAAGAAAGAGAAAACAGTAGGATGTCAGAGTGGATATCCTACATACACCCTGAATCCTCACTACTTAAACACAGAAGACATCTAAACATCAGCAGGTGGAGCCTGTGGGTGAAGCTCAGCAGTTCTTGTCTGGTATTCCCAAGACCCTGGGTTTGATCCCAGTCCAATGAAACAGAGGAGAGGGGAGGGGAGGCCAGGAAAAGGAAGTGAAGAGGAAGAGAAGAGAGAAGGAAGGATAGAAAGAATGAAGTCATTAGTGAGACTGAACAAATTTCCCTGCAAGACCCAATGCCTCCACACGACCTTTTCTTGACCATGAGCCTATTCCTATTTTCTTATGTATTTGTATGTGCATGCAAGTGCATGTGTCAGCACAAATGCCACACCATGCATGTGGAGATTAGAGGACAGTGCACAGGAGTCAGTTCTCCCCTTTCACCATGTAGATCCCAGGGAATGAACTCAGGTTATCAGGCATGGCAGGAGGTGCCTTTATCCACTGAGCCATCTCACTGGCCCCCTGAACCCATCTCCTACAACTGTAAGAACATCCTCAACACACAGGCTACTATTCTCCACTCCATACACAGACTGGAGAGTCCAGAGAGACCCTGCAAGAAGCCCTCCCCGATTGTAGGTCAAACTGACCCACTACTTAACTACTTAGTTAGATCAACCAGATACAGTCTAGGGTCACCTGAAAAGGGAATCTCAGCTAACAGACTGCCCAGATCAGATTGACCTGTGGACCTATCCATAGGGTACTGTCTTGACCGTTAACTGATGGAAAAGGGCCCAGCCTACTATGAGAGGCACATTCCCCGGACAAGTAGTCCTGGACTACATAGGAAAACAAGGTGAGTATAAGCCTTCAAGTGAACCAGCAAGCGGGGCTCCTCATGGTTCTGTTCCAGTTCTTGTTCGGGTTGCTGCCCTGACTTCCATTAATGACAGACTGTGACCTGGAAGTGTAAGTTACATAAACCCTTTCCTCCCCTAAGGTCTTAGTATTTGTCACAGTAGCAGAAACTCAAGCATACCTCCTTAGCCAGTCGTCGAGCCTCATAGTAGGGCCGGGCCTTCTCAATACAGCTCCCCAAGTGAGAGCCCTGTGTGTTAAGCTTTCTTGCAGACTCCTGCAGGATCCTCCGATAAGTGGTCCTGGCCTCCTAGAAGGGAAGATAGAAAACAGGCATACAGGTCTCAGAACCTCATTTCTCAGACATACCCCTTTCTCTACCACTGTCTCAATCTAAGAAAACACAAATGGAGACATCTCCAAAGGCCAACCCAAGGGTGTGAGGAATGAGATACTCACATCTAGCTGTAGCTCCACCTGGTTGATCTCCTCACTAGCCTGGTTCAGATGCTCCAGCTCCTCCTGCCAAAGGAGGGTGTGAATTAGAATAGACACAAGTAGCCTCAAGTGAACTACACTAGGCAGGGAGGAAAAACAGAGAGAAAGTTCCAGCAGACTGGAACGTAAAGTGAGTCACTTGGAAAATGGATAAGAAATGCAGCAGGGACTGTTCCAATCACACCCTGTCTAGGCCAGAGAATAGTCTCACGTAATCTTCACAGTTCCACATAACTGAGTAGTCAGACCCCCACTGCAAGGATGAGGAAATTCCAGTTCAGGGAATGCGGTACTACCATGCACAGATCAAGTGGCAGTGAGCCTCGCTCTCCCCCAGGGTGCACCAGTTCGTGATGGGGGGAAGGGTTCTCCTGCCTAGGCCAGGAGGCCACTCACTCAGCTCATGCTTACTGCCTACTTATTGCTCAGTACTTTGAGAACAATGTGGAACATGGGCCTGGAGAGATGGCTCAGGGCTTAAGACTACTTGTTGCTCTTGCAGAGGTACCAGGTTCAGTCCCCAGCATCCACATGGTAGTTCACAACCATCTGCAATTCCAGCTCCAGGGGATCCAGTGTCCTCTTCTGGCCTCCAAGGGTATTGCACAAATATGGTCCACATACATATATGTAGGCAGAACACATACATAAAATAAATAAATCTTTAAAAAGAATGTAGAACACAGCACACACAGAGGTGGTGACTCACACCAGTGAGTAAAAGGCTCTTGCCAACAGTAAACCAGTGTGAAGATGGTCACAGGTGTACCATAGGCAGCAGGGTCACCTCCCTGAGCAGGAGAAAGCCAGGGCAAGATGCCTAGAGTACATCTTCCCAGCAAGAAGGCAAAGGAGAGCATGTGCTCCAGAGAGACAAGGTGAGAGGCACAAAGAAAGACCAGTAAAACAAGCACCAAAGGAAGAACAGAAAATAGAGGTCCAATGGCAAAGTGTCCCCAGAGCCTGATGCAAGATAGGAAGTCTGAGCAACGGAAGGGAAGCTTGGAGGAACCACAGAATCCGAAGTAAAAGCTATTTACTGTGTTCTAAGTGGAAGAAGAGGGGGAAGGCCCCCAAGGAAACGCAGGACACAGAAAACACAAGGGCTTGCTGGATGATCAAGACCGGGTAAGGGTTCCAAGAGGTTTTTTGACCAGATACCATCCAATGAAGTACAACTTTCCTTATCTATTTATTTTTTTTAATTATGAGCATGGGGAAAAAGGTACACATGTGAGTGCAGGTACCTGCAGGGGCCAGAGGCATCAAATTCCCCTGGAGTTACAGGTGGTTATGGGCTGCCCAACAGGATGCTGGGAACTTAACTCAGGTCCCTGTAAGAGCAGTCCATACTCTTAACCACTAAGTCATCTCAGAAGGCCCCAGTGCATGATCTTGTATCTCTGAGACAAATCACTACACCTACTTACTAGTCTGAATGTCTCACTGGTCCCTGGGCCTGAGAGAAAAGCAAGGAATCACTGGATCTTTCAGTGATGGGGCAGGGATCTGGGAAGGGTGCTGGCCACAAATCATTCTCCCTTGCCTAAGAAAACACATCCAATTCCAGATCATGGTGGTCTGAGGATACCCCTTAGAGTACTGGGCTGTGCCAAGGGCTCTCTGTATCTAGAAATGCCAGGTACTTAGCTACAGGCTCCACAGGGCAGGTGCCCAGCTCCAGGCACTGCCTCCACCAGCCCATGCAGTATGACTGCTGCTCATCCATGACAAGCATTGGACAGTAACTCCATCTTGCCCCATCGGCATAAATGTAATGTTGGCTACCATTCACCTTGCTTGGCACTTCTAGCAACCCAGTGGGAGCGGCGGCGCTGGAATAAAAGAGCTCACTTATTTCTATAATGCAGACAGGAATGTACATTTTGAAAAAATACTGAAAAACTAAAAGTACAGGAAATTGCTCCCATGCATCCAATAAAATAAAAAGAATAATACAAATGCAGAGACCTACAGTGGAACTAGGAACAAGGACATGAAACTGTGCATAATCTACCTCAAAAGAACCATGAATCAAGCTGATTTGAACCAGTCACAGAACAATGCTGTGAGCTCACATGGAATGGTTCATTTTCTGAAAGCCATTTTTTAAAATTCTTGATCTTCCTGACCCAATATCCCTAGTGCTGAAATTTAAAATGTGCACCACCACACTGAGCTATCAACCTCACCTTTAAAAAGTAAAAACCAGCCTGGGTATGGTGGCCCATGCTTTTAATCCCAGCACTTGGAAGGCAGAAGCAGACATATCACAATCTGTGAGCTCAAATGTAGGAACTAGCACCCCAGTGGCACCCCTTGCAATCAAAAAGAAAAAAAAATCAAATACCTGATGCCAATTACAGTGGGTTACACCTGTAACCCCAACACTTGGAAAGCTGAGGCAAAGAGATCCCAAGTTCAAGGTCAGCCTGAACTATAGGGTAAAGCCTGTCTCAAAAGTTCAAGTTCCAAGTTCCAAGACAGCCAAAGCTACATAGAGAAACCCTGTCTTGAAAGAGAGAAAGAAAGAAAGAGAGAGAGAGAGAGACAGAGACAGAGACAGAGACAGATGACAGACAGGAAGGAAGGATAGAAGGAAGGAGAAAAAGCCTACTGAGAGGTCTAACTAGTGCTCAAAGTTCAAACAGAACAAAGAAAAGGCCCCACTGAGAGACGGACACAGTAAGCAGGGAGAAACAGCCAAACTGCAGCATCACAGCAAAGCACAACAGGAAGCCACTGAGCACCCAAATTGTTGTTTGTGGACAGTCAGCACCACATTCCATTTGGCCTGTTCCACCAGGGACTCCTGGCACTCGCGAAAATGGAATTCGCAGAGGACAGGGTCTGAGTCAGCATGCATCATCAGTCAGAAGCCAGCAGCCAGCAGGAGGATGACCTTCTTGGGGCATTCCCAGAATGCCAGGCCACTGAGTCAAAGCATGGATGCTTGACTATAAATGTGTCTGCTCCACCCTTGGATGCTCCAAGTCCTCTTCCACAAACCACTACGGGCCCAAACAGATGAAGAGTAAATAGGGCCAGGATGATGATTACTTTACTTTGAGAGTTAAACCAACACTTGAAGATGAGAACACTGAGATTGCAAAGTCACCCTGAAGAATTGGGAGTAAAGCAAGTGTGTTCAACATAACTTAAAAAAAAAAAAAAAAAAAAAAAAAAAAAAGAAATGTATCCATCAAAAAGGAAGGAGAGCCAAACATGGTGGCACACACCTCTAATCCCAGCACTTGGGATGCAGAGACAAAAGGATCAGGAGTTCAAAGTCAGCATGAGCTATATAGTGAGTTCAAGACCATCCTGGTGAGACTATCTTACCAAACAAAACACAAACAACAGCAAAAAAAAAAAAAAAAAAAAAAAAAAAAAAAAAAAAAGGGAGGCAGAGAAAACTGGAGACGGGGCCAGGCCCATACTAGCACCACCAACCCCTTTGACCAACACACCCCACTCCCATCCACTAAGACCCTCTTTCCAAAAGTCGGAGGACTTGAGGAACTCCAACGAGCCAATGAAACCTTGATGGAGACATAGCCTTTTCTAAAGAGGTAAACACATACTACAGGCAAGTATGGGCTAGTCTCCAGTCTACTTCCAGAGACATCCCACCAGACGACACACGTGAGCTACCTGCCTGTCAGCCACAGAAACCCAGCCCTATGTCAGGGAGACCCCACCCTGAGGATAAACATTTCCGAGAAATTAAAAAAAAAAAAAAATCCCAAAATAGGTCAGAGCCCTGTGTCTCGGCTACCTCTTGTCTAGTGGGCTCAGCCCTGGCTGTGCTCTAATTTCACATCTTATCCTATTCAGCTGAGTAAATGAAAATGTTTTTTAAAACTCCCTAGTGGATTTTGATGGATCTGTTAATGGAGACACATTAAATAGACACTCCCTGAAAGGACTGAAGCACTTTTTCAAGACACATTATATGGATCACTATCAACACTAAAGCAAACTTCAATCACATGCTACCTCACCTCCTCGGCACAAAAGAACACAACAAACACTGAACGGCAAAATGTTGCAGCCTCCACCATCAGGCTGCTTTTACGTATGACTGATTCTAAATCCCTAGTGAGGGCTGAAGAACTGACCCATCTGTGCCTGTGTCATCAGATGAGGCCCTTCCCTCCCTGGGCAGCCCGCAACTCTCCACTAAGTGCTATCCAGCTTAGCAAGAGGAACAAGGATCTAGTATGCCCTACTAGTACCAGACACGCTGCAAGTTCAATGGAGATAAAGCAGACCTTATACATCCTCAGGGCACTCTGACACCCCCAGAGCCCATCTGACAGAGCTGTGATGGCAGAAAGATCCCATTAGCACCATCACTGCAGTAGAGAGCTGCAGTTTTCATCTTATCTGATTATATTTACTCTGGTGGTTACCTTCGGGACACTGCAACTCGAGTGTGCCTCTTCATTCTACTGCCTTTGCCTAATGATGGCTGGGAAAGTCCACAGGACAAGAGGCTGGTGGAGGAAGCAAGAAGAGCAGGCTTTTCCAGAGCAGAACAGGAGGTCTTCAGGAAGTGCGTTATATGCCCTTCTCCTCAAGGAACAGAGAGAGTTCCATCTTAACAATCTATAAACTCTACCAAAGAAATATACAAACGCATTTGTAAAAGAATTCTGGACTTCTGTGCAGTGAATGGGAGCTGTGCAAATCAGACAAATCAAATCCTGAACTTTACAGACAAACTGAAGTTCAAAGAAGTTAACTTTCTCAAAATTCACAAATCACAAATCATGGGACTGAAGTTGCTTGAATATCTATCCCAAGACTTTTTTTTAATGTATTTTCTCAGTGGAGAGCAAGTCTTTAGAATGAGCAAGAGAAGCTGAGTTGTTTTCAATTCAGCACTATGAAGCACAGCAGAACTAAATTACTGACTCATGCCAGAAAAGAATAGCTCACCGATGCTCCATTACAATCACACATACAGCCCAAGAGGAGCCTTACCACATACACACAAACACACACACACACACACACACACACACACACCAGGACCAGCTTTGCTTTCTTTGCAATTCATTGTCATCACCTAGTAAGACAGAGAATTCAACTCTAGGATGCTCTGGCTACCCACAAGGAGCTAAATCATGGCCCCAGACAACAGAACCTGAGAGACAACCTACCCAAACGATACACTTGGGCCTCAAACACACAGGCAGATGCTGCCCATTACCTGCCCAAGAAACTTCACCACAAAGTCCTCCTGAGACAGTACCCTGAAACACTAGAGATGACCTAGTCAGCCATTTCCCTCACAATGCCCAGTCTTCCTCATACCTGCTTCCCTGCTGTCTCTTACACAACCATCTCCCTGTCTTACCAACTAGACTGGACACATCCCATGGCAATGAACTGCTCCCGATTAATCGAAATCCTTGCAATTAGAGATTTCCTGCTGGGCATGATGGTACACACTTTTAATCCAACCCCTTGGGAGGCAAAGGCAGGCAGATCTCTTGAGTTTTAGGCCATCTAGGTCTAAAAATCAAGTTCCCAGACAGGCTACACAGCTAACCCTGTCTCAAAAAAATGAAAATTTAAAAAAAAAAAAAATAGGAAGGAAGGATAGACAGACATACAGACATGAATTTCCTTTCAGGTCCAAGGCTTATATTGCCTTCCAAATCCCTGAAAGGTCTCACAACGAGATTCTGAGAGACACTGCTGAGAAGGCAGAAAAAGTGGAAAGCTCCCCTTCTTAGTCTCAAAACTGCCTCCCAATCTCAGTCACCTCCAGTGATATCAGGGATACCAGATATCAGAAGGAACGACGGTTGTAGGCCTAACATGTACCGTCATCCAGCATACTCCAAGCACTCAGGCAGGGTCGGCTCTCCCGCCAGGTCTTCTATTGGCACTTAACACGACAAACCACAATGTTTTGTGGACATACTTGTTTCCCTTCCCAAACCCTGCCCACAGTGATAGTCTAAGGCCTCTCACTCCTCTGTCAGCTCTTCACCAAGCCTGGAATCTGGGCTTCCCGCCCCCTTCTTCCTCTCCGTCTTCTCACCTGTATCCTAGGGTCCAATTCTTCCTCTTCTCTAGGGGACAATTTGGTCTCACTGCTGTTGCTTCCACCTCCTCCAGGCTCCTCTTCGACAGGGCTCCTAGGGACTTCATCCTCTACCGCCTCTGGCCGAAGTTCCCCCTGTGGAGTCTCTCGGCCCCCCGGAGCCTTTTTGAAATCAGCCATGCTGGCTGGAAGAGGGCAAAGCCCTATGCACAAGAGAGGGCTGACATGCTGGGACCGGGGCCCCAGCTTGAGGCTTCCTGGGCTTTGGATGTCAAACAGAAGGGTTTTCTCTTCTCAAAGGCAGAAAATAAGGGGCACGGGAAGAGCCTCACGCTCGGTTAGAGGCTGAGATTCAAAGTGTTAGGAAGGTCCCTGTAACTAAAGCCTCGTGTGTGCAAAAGTTCTTCACACCCCACCACAGGGAGTCCACCGAGAGACCCCAGCAGCAACAGCTCCAAACCAAGGAGCAAAGGGGGCCTGGATCCTGGGCCGAGGCCTGCGGAGAGGAGCACCATTCGGGAGAGTGGAGGCAAGCGCCTCCAGGCTGTGGTGGCAGATGTAGAGAAGGCTAAGTCCGACCAGAGGCTAAGAGGCAAGCCTCTGGGGAGCTGCAGAAGAAACAAAGGCCAAGTTACATATGATGTCAGCATCAGAACCTTGGCCAGCAGCCTCCTCCATGTCCTGGGTCTCCCAAAGACACTAATGTATCCCCAACATGCACTTGTGTGGTCCGACCAGTCCCCACCTCAACTCCTTTCCTCGGGCCTCAAGGACTTTAGGTCCGACTCTGCTCCTGCCCCTGTTCCTCTCACTCCAGCCTCTCCCTCGTCAACACCTTCCAGACTTGAGCCCCACCCTCTCATCCACACCCTCTTTCTCTCCAGCCGGTCCCCCAACACCCTCTCCGGCTTAGCAATTCACCTTCTAACCCTCAACCCCGCCTCACCAGCCCTGCGGACCATCTGAGCCTCCAGGCTCCAACCCCACACTCTGCCGCAGTCCCAAGGTCTCAGTCCCAGCCACCCCATAAACCAAGAACAAAAACTCCCCTTCCCGGCTTTACCTCAGTTTACCTTGCTATGCGGGGAGCGTCTAGGGAGCAAACAATCTTCCCCCTCCCTCCCCGCAACAAGACTGTCCAACCAAAAACGCCCCAGCGGAGAGGAAACGGAAATACGCCATTACGTAAAATCGCTTTTCCCTCCCTTTCTCACTGACAAGCATTGCCCCGTGTGGGCTCAATGCACGGAATGCTGGCTTTCAGCGTCCGTACAAAGATGGTGCCACCCTGTGTCCAACGTCGCTTTTCCTAGCTTCCAGTTCACAGCCAGCGAGTCCAAGTGAAACGAATGCATGAATATGAGATCCTGAGGAAGACTACAGCGTGTGATGGAGACCTATAGTCCCTCCCGACAGAAGTGCAGGCAAGAATGTCGTAAAGGAGAGTGGCCATCTTGCTTTACGGCATAGAGGCGGTGCCTGTAGACTGACACTTCCAAGCACGAACCGGAAGTGGTGTTGCGGACTTCCGGTATTGGCGGCCTCTGCTCTCTAGGGATTGCTATTAAAAACAACAGTCGTTATCCAAAGGCGGTTTCTGTCGCTTCAGTGAAGCCGGCGGACTCGGGGTCAGGAAAGGTGAGCGAACCTCTCCCGATACCTGCAGTCGGCGCCATCGTTCCCGCTAAGTAGCTGGCCTCACTGGACGCCAGCCACGCCGTGAAAGTCGGGGATCTCAGCGTTAGCTCGCTTTCAGGAGGAGGACGAGGAGGCTCAAACTTCTCCCAGTGTATCACTCACTCCCTACTCCATAAATGGGTGGTCTGGATGCCCCTGCTACTTAGGCAAGAGGGAGCTAGGCTAAGAACTGCAAGGTGGAGGTGTTTGTTTGGTGCATTAGCCCGACTGCTTCAGCAGGATCAGGCTTTTCCCTGGAAACGAAGCACGCACGTGGGCCAAGTTCTCTTCCCATTGGGTTCTGTAGAACACATCCCGTGTTTGGGAAAGTGGTTAAGGAAAGATTTTGTTCAGTTAAGAACTGCATTCCTGTTTGTGTAGTGGTCTTTAGGTGTTTAAAAGGGGCATGTGAATGAGGAAGGAGAACTGGAGTGCTGTAGTGAGTGGATTTACAGGGCTGGTCAGGGTCGATGCTGTAAGGCCAGCGTGCTTCTAGTTGGCAGTTACGTTAGGATTCTGTTCCGTGCTAAAAAGTATTGCGTGGTTTGTTAAAGAACGACAAGGAAGACTGTATAAGGATTGTAGAAGGAGATATAGGGGCAAGTACAGTTGGGGAGATTGGACTTCAACTACAGCGTGAACAAAGTGAATTTTATAGTCAAAGATCGGTATTGGGGTCAGTGAGAATGCAGGGTAAAACGGAGCTGGTTAAGACAACCTAACTGGATTCATGCTGAAGACAATCCTGGAAGGCTGTGTCTATACTGAGGAGCCTGACTGCACAAAGTTCTTTGTTAAAACTAGGTTTTACAAGATAGTGTACAGGTAGGCCTAGAAAAGAGGTCAGAGACCCGACCAAAGTTAGACCAAAGAATCATTTTCATGTCTCCAAGACTAGTAGATAGAGGCCCTGTCTTTTCCTAACTATGTTGCAAAGATACATACATACATACATACATACATACATGAATGAAACCTTTGGCTCTTTGAGAAGGACACTCCTAAAGTCTAAGAAATATGTACACTGCCGTAAAGGGACAAAGGAAGGATTCAAAATTGTAGGCTTTTTAGTAAGTGCTTTAAGAAAAGTTAGTTGGTAACCTGTTACTGGCAACCAGGTGTTGCCCAGAATAAACAGTATATTCTACTGACAGCATGAGCTTTCTCAGGCATTTTAATGTGGCATAAGGGGCTGGGTTATTCTAGGGGTAGGGCTGTTGGTGCTAGAAACCATGATAGTATTTGGCGCTCTCTTTCTCTTTCTCTCTCTCTCTCTCTCTCTCACTCACTCACTCTCTCTCTCCCCTCCCTCCTCTCTCTTTCTCTCTCTCCCCCTCTCTCCCTCTCTTTTCCCCTTTCCCTCCCCTTCCCTCCCTTTCCCTGGCTGTCCTGGAACTCACTCTATTAACCAGGCTGGCCTCAAACTCACAGAGATCCACCTGCCTCTGCCATCCAAGTATCTTGGCAGATGTGATTATCTCATAGTAGACAGGTTTGGATGGAAATATTAAGTGCCAAGAGTTCTTCATTTCTCAACTCTGTTCTTCCATTCTAACCTTGTAAATAACCACTTAAGGGTTGGGGATGTAATCCACTGATGGAGATTTGCTTAGAATACCTGAGGCCCTTGATTCAACCCCCACCACATGCACCTCCAGAAACAAAATATTAAATAGTATGGACTGGGGAGATAGCTCATCAGTTAAAAGACACCGTCTGCCAAATCTGACAACCTGAGTTGGATCCCTGGGACCCAAACAGTGGAGGAGAGTACCTAGTGCCATGACCCAGCACATTCGACTATACACACAAATGTAAGAAGAAAGAGCTAAGTTAATTGTGTATACCTGTAATCCTAAAACTTGAGGGGTCTAAGGCAGGAAGGTTGCCACATTGGGCAACAATGGGATACTGTCTCCAAAAGAAGTCAAAAGTAAAAGCTTAGTGATACATACTTGCCTACATGTGAAAGACCCTAGGCTCTGAGTTCATTTCCAGCACTGCAAAAGTTGCAAGTTTTAGTTTTTAAATTCCTTTTAGATTTTGTTTATTTTCTGTGTTCGTAGTGTTTTGCCTGCATTTATGTATGTGCACCATATGCATGCTTGGTGCCCTTCAAAAGAAGACAGTAGAACACTTAGAACTGGAGGTATACATGTTTTGAGCCATCATGTGGGTTCTGGGTACTAAATTCAGGTCCTCTGCAAGAGCAAATCCTCTTAACCACTGAGCCATTTCTCCAGCCCAAGAACTAGTTGTTGTTATATTTTGTTTTTTGAGACAGGGTCTCACTTTGTAGCTCTAGCTGCCCTGGAACTCACCGAGATCTCTTGCCTCTAATTCCTCCCCAAGTTCTGGAATTAAAGGCATGAACTACCATACCTGATGAAAAACTAGGGTATGTTGTGAGGAAAATAAAAGGTGACAACAAAGGTCTGGGCTGTTAAGAGGCCCAGTGGATAAAGGCATTGCTGTGCAAGCCTGACAACTTGATTTGTTCTTTGAAAGGACTCAGCTTCAGTTCTCAGAATCCACATGGTGGCTCACAACTCTCTGTAACTCCAGTTCTAGGGGCTCTCACACCCTTCTCTGGTCTCTGGGCACCGGGTGCATGTGATGCACATGCATATATACATAGATTTTTAAAAACTAAACAGATAAAATTTAAAAGCATTAAAGAGAGAGGGGCCATAGCTGGGTCAGGTAAGGTTCAGAAAAGAGGGACCCTAGAAGGCTAGCAGCAGTAGCGGGTTGTTGGGAAGTTTTTGAGATGCTTTCACTGTACTCCAGCCCCGGAACTGCCATGACCCTCTGCCTCAGCTTTGTAAACATTGATATATGCATTCGTTTGGAACATAATTTTTTTCCCTAACCTTACTATACGCCTAATTTCATCCTTAAAGACTAAGACATCATGAACTCTTTTGTGAAGTTTTTTTCCCCCCCAAGGGGCTGATCTTTAAATACCTCACCAGTGTTACATCTTTGCACTGTACCAAATCATGGCGCTTACCTGTCTAATTTATGGTAGTTCTACACAGTTTACTTACAAAGGTGTAAAAGGAAACAGGCTTTGTGTTGGAATAAGTGTTTGACACCTTGAAGTTGACCAAACCCTGTAAGTAGCAGGAACGGCAATCATTATCTATTAAGCTTATATCTAATTCTTCCAGAATGAATTCAGTTCCTAGCTTCCATGTCAGGAAGCTCACAATTACAGTACTAGCGGAGTCAGTGCACATACTCATGCACATAGACAGTTTAAAAAAATCCCTTAAAAAAATTACTGTCTGACTTAATTTAAAAGATAATTGCCAAGCCATTAGAATCACTTGTATTGTTGATGTAATTGGTAAGTTTTTGCTTATTCTTTAATTTCCTGAATTTGATTAAAACCTTCATTCTGAGGGGGTAAAAAAACTGAGGTCTGCAATTCAGGACTTAGTTAATCCAGTCATTCTGTTCTAGTTCTAAATTATTACATTGCACTTTGCCTTACTGGAAACTCAGTTGACCCCCATCAAGTTATTTGAAAAAGAACTAGAAACAGGAGGCAGACATGTTTTGCATTTGGAACTAAAATTGAAACATAATGAAAAACATATTTAGTCATGTAGTAACATGCTGAATATAACTGGATTCCACCCTTACGCAGTAGTAACAGTAAGCCTTCTATATTCACAGGGCTCATGAGATGCAGCTGATCCTGCCATTGCTACTGAGGGACGCTCACACTCTTGGGTATGGGATAGGGCTTGTGATGTTCTATTTATATTCCATTAACCAGCCATATACAGACACTCTGGCACCAGTAGAAGCTTGTGAAAAGTTAGTTGAGGATGTAGCTCTGTGATGGAGCACTTGCCAAGAAGGGTCTGGGTTCACGTTTCAGCCTTCTGGAAAAGAGGGGTTCCATGATTTGTTAGCTCTCCCAAAATCTTTACCCACTCCACTTCTTAGCCCTGCTCCACTCTTTTTGCTCTACAGCTGGTATCTGACCTTTTGTCTTCTCTGGTCCACATTAGACAAGAACTATCATTTTACCTAGTAAATACACAACACTAGCAAAAAAGTGGGGGGGAGGGAGGTTTCCATGTACAATTGATGATCTCTGCTAGCATATATAAACAAAAACGTTTTGCATAATGATTCCAATTATGCAGCATTCTGTTCAGAGAGTCTTAAGATTATTGGGCTGGTCCTAGATAGTGGGACATTTGGAGATCTAATACATAAATATGTTTCCGTGGAAATACTTTCAGTTCTCAGATGTTTATCTGATTTTGATTATACTTCATTCTTGAAAATAGTTTCTCAAATGTAGCTGCTACCATAAATAAGGTGTGATCCTAAGGTGAATGATACCTGTATCTAGGAAGATAAAACCTATAAAAGTCAGACATGATCAAATTTTTCTTTAGCTTGAATGTCAGATTACAGCTCTGTGTTCCATTTGAAAAATGGCAGGTAATGTAGTAACTGAAAAGAGACAAGGAAGGTGTACCAAAATGAAGTTTTCCAGTGGCTTTTCCTTACAACACAACCCTTGATAAGCACCTAATTTGGCAGTGTGTCTTTGTATATAATGCCTTTCAAGTCATAGTCTTAAAAAACTTGCATGAATTCCCTACAAACTAAGCAGAGTGCCTCAATGAAAATGTAGTCACCTGTCCATTTTGTTTGTTTTTGTTTTATGAACAGCCATCCTTCATATGTAGTTTGTCTCTGGAGTTCTGTTTTAATTTGTATTTATTTTGCTGTGACAGAGGCAGGTGGATCTCTGTGAGTTTGGAGCCACCCTATTCTACATAGTGAGTGCCAGGCCAGCCAGGACTACACAGTGAGACCATCACAAAACAAAGCCTACCTGTTCTGCAATAACAGGTTAAAACCTCAATAACCTTTCACTCAAGCCAGTACAAACATATGTAATATCTGGTTGTGCCAGTTCACTGCACCTAGAAGATAACACCCTGGAAACCAGCATAAAATTAAGCCTGCACGTGCCTACATACAACAAAGCCGTATTTTTATTTTGTGTGACCTATAAATCAATTTGTTGTCTAAAAATAAAGTGTAAAGTTGTTACAATAGAGGTCACACACAAAAAAAACAACTTTTAAGGTACATTTTTGTTATTTCAACACAGGCCTGTTCCTAGTTTCATGTCTGATGATGTAGTAAAACACCCTGACAAAGAGCAACTAAATGGAGCAAGACTTTGGCATACATACAAGTCTAGGTTATATTCCGTTACTGTGGAGGAATCACAGCAGCAGGAACTTGAGGCAGCTGGTTGTCCCACATTCCACATTCATGAACAGATTGAATGGATGTATACTGCTTTCTCAGTCGCCTCTCAACACTTGCATAGTGCAGAACCCAATCCATGAAATGGTACCTCCATGAAAATGTCTCACAGGTTTGCTCACACGTCAATCCAGTCCATACAATTCCTCACTGAGACTTTTCAGATGATGCTACATCCTATCGAATTGAGTTTCAGGTAGGAAACCAGCTAGGAATTGCAGAAGCAAGGAACGACTGAATTCTGATCCTCCTGCCTCCACTTTTGATGTACTTGATTCTTTCAAGTCTGCATGGCACCAGTGCGTTTTATGTGGTGCTGATAAGTAAACTCCGGACCCTGACTAGTCCAACAAAACAGCCTGCCAACTGAGCTAACTCCCAAGCAGGTTTACCGTTTGTGGTTGAGCCGCATTCCTAGGCGTCCAAGGCCATTGCACCCTTGCTCTGCAGTGTCGGGAGCCATCTCCACTCACACGTCTCAGCCTGAAGCACCTGTCCAGCAAGAGTACCGCTGTCCCTGGCAGGTCATTAATCTATGGGGAAGATTAATCAAGATAGTGGACATCCGGTCTGGCCTCACTGTATAGGAAGGCACTAACTTGGTAACGGCCTCTCTTGAGTAACCTGCTACGGTCCAGACCCATCTCCAGTGACCCTGGGCTCGGCGCCCTTTCTTCTGAATGGCAGGAAGGGACCCACGTGTTGACACCTGAAACGGGAGGCAGGTTAACTGAGCGTTGCAGGTGATACCGACGCCAGGTCAGGTCAATAGTGCGCTTGCGCAGGATCGATACACCAGCAACAGCGATGCGGTGATCCCAGGCAGAGCAAGCCAATCAGCATGTTGTCTTCTGGCCCCGCCCTGCCTGCACCCGCCCCTTCCTCCGCACGCTGAGCCCAGCACCGTCCATAACGCGTTGAGGCGAACGCGGTTTGGAGCGGCCCTCCGGTGACTGGTGAGGGGGATGAGGGCCCCAAGGCAGGGCGGGCGGGGCCGCGGCCCTCGACGGCCGCCGTGTCCCCTCCACCCCGGGTCGAGCGGCCCAGACCGGAGGGCGACAAGCGGCGCTCGCGCGGGGGGCCAGTGCGCCTGTGCAGGCCGCTCCAGGACGGCCGTGCTGTCCGGCCGCGCGTCCGCGAAATCGCCTGCCAACCAGAGCGGGTCACGGGGCGACGACAGCCACCGGCCTGTAGTGACTGTTTCGGGAGACCCGGGGAAGCGGGTGCTGCGTGCCGTGTTGCCTTAGTGCTTGTGCGCCCCGCAGTTTCGGTCACCCAGACGCCAGCACCCGCCTGTAGCTAAGGAAGGCCCGCGTGCGCCTACGCGCTGGAAAAGGGTTCTGGGGCCGAGCGAGAAAGTCAGAAAGATCTGGCAGGCTGTGGGCCAGTAAGTTAAGCCTCCTATTCAGGGCCTGCCTAAATAAGGACGGTCCTGAAGAGTTAATCGCGAATGCTGCACAACTTAAGTTCTCAGGTTTATGGCTGCTTTGACCTTTATCTTTTCGTAGAAAACTATGCTGATTTCCTGTATTGAGTTATCCCAGGTTGTAGGGACAGGTAGCCTAAGTCCTGTCCTCAAGGTCACACAATTAATTAGTCATAGAAGAGCCAGGATTTGGATGCTTGCCTTTCTAGGCCCTCTAAGCGGGTTTGTCAACATAAAACGAAACTCTCCAAAGGTAATGTGAGATGTAGGCAGGCTACAGGGGAGATAGCTGCTGTACGTTTTAGATGCTCTATGATTATAGTCTTAGCTTTCAGGTTAGTGGAAGCTAATGTTGTAAGGCTTTGCCTGATGGTTCAAAGGCTGTTAGATACAGAGGCGAGAGATAAATGACTATTAAGGCCGACTGGAGATGGTGGGGCAATGATGGCACATACCTTTAATCCCAGCACTCAGGATCTCTGAGTCAGAAGCCAGCCTGCTCTACAGAGCAAGTTCCAGGGCAGTCAGGGTTACACAGAGAAACTCTGTCTTGGGGAAAAAAAAAACAACAACAACAACAAAAAGATAGCCACGATAAATGCATCACCCCTCCAGTCTTACAGCCTCGAAGTAACAGTTGTTTTTTGTTTGTTTAAAAAAAAAAAAAGCTGGGTGGTGGTGGCCCACACCTTTAATCCCAGCACTCAGGAGGCTGAGGCAGGTAGATCTCTGTGAGTTCGAGACCAGCCTGATCTACAAGAGCTAGTTCCAGGACAGCCTCCAGAGCCACAGAGAAACCCTGTCTCGAAAAAACAAAACAAACAAAAAAAAAAGTATTACCTAAAATAAAGGTGGCAGATGAGAAAAACCTGCCAACAAAAGGGATGGGAAGACTGGTTTTGGTTTAAGATTTATCTTTATTTATGTGTGTATTCATGAACTCTCCCATGGAGGTTAGCACCGGGCCCCCTAGAGCTTCAGTTATAGGCATGTGAGCCACCCTATGTGGGTGTTCAGAACCAACCAAAGTTTGGTCCTTTGCAACCTATGCTATGTATAGGTTTTAGATACTATCTGGTGTCATACTTAGCTTCTAAATTAGAAGATAACAGTCTCCTAAATTGATACATTCTAAAGGACCTTAGGTGAGATGCAGAGGTGGGTAATTTTCAATTGAACTGGGACTACAAAAAGATCATTTGCACTTTATGTCTATAGAGAATAACAGAAACAATTTTTTTGGAATATTGATGAACTTTTATCCTGTTGAAAATGTGATACACCAGTAGGCCAATTTACTCTTTTTCATGGAACATTTTTTTCTGGATGAATCAGCTTTTTTCTTCAAATGTCTCATTTGTCCAGTGGTCTTCAGATTCCTTAGTTAGATGCCTTTATTCTCTGGAAAGACAAAAACAAAACCCTGCCTCAACCTTAACTTTGGGGAGTTTCCCTTTTGGCAAGTTGTACCTGATCAAATGAAAAGCATTTGTCAGTCTTACAAGTTAGATTGAATGGTCTTGCTGTTTGATGAACTATTGCCTCTTCTAATCAAGAAGTTTCTCTTGTTCAAATCTAATCTTTATCAATGTTGATGGTATCTGTAGGTTTTCTTCTATGGAAACAAAAGAAAAACCTCTTCCCCATCATCGTAACACATATCCTGGTTTCTGTCCTGAGGTAAACACATCTTTAAAGTATACAGACTAATTTAATTCAGTTTTTTTTTTCCCTACCATCCAATGTCTCCACAGCTGTTGTTCCTTTCTCATTAACATTTACAAAATTTAAAGTTAATAAAGCATTGTGCAATCTATCTATGGGAGGTCTTTATTACCTCTTGTGTTTGATTAGATCTTAACTGCTTGCCCTTTAGGATTGTGTGATATACCTGTAACATACTTTATGTTGTAACATGCAAAAAAAATGTTTCATTTTACTGGAGACATATGCTGGAGCATTGTCAGTCTTGATTTGTGCAGGTATCCCCATGATGGCCTTCTAATAAATGTGTGATTACAGAATCAGCTTTTTCAGAACTCAAAGCAGTTGCCCATTGAAGTCCTGAATATTTATCTGTGGTATGGTATACATATTTTAATTTTCTAAACTCCACAAAATGAAACACATATCCATTTGCCAAATTTCATTTGTTTGTGTACCCTTTCAGTTATTTCCTTCCTGTAGGTAGTTGAGTTTGGTTATACAAAAAGAAAAAAACAAGTAGGACATTTCCTTTAATTTCCTTGGCTTATTGCCAAATGATAGAAAAATTTTTTTCAAACCCTTGCTATTAATATGGTGCTTCTTATAAATTATGAGGCTTCTAGCATATTTCCCACCAAGACTTAATAGAACCATATGGAATCTGATATATGTTATATACAAGAGGTGGTTTCTATCTCTGTCTATTTCTTGTAATGGAATAAATAACAAAGTTAATTCTGAACCATCTGGAATAAGTTCAGTAGCTTCAATATGTAAAACAATTCTTTCTGCATATTGAGAGTCAGTAACTATACTAACAGGTTCTGGAAAATCTAATAACACCATGAGAATAACATATAATTCTGACTTCTGGACAGAATCATAAGGGTTTTAGTTACTCACTTAAATTTTCTGATTTGTAACCAACCTTTCCTGATTTGTTTGCATCAGGATAGAATATAGGGCTTCCAGAAATTGGTGTGCCCCCTACAATGTGAGGAAGGATCCAGTTCTCTTTATAAACTGAAGGCTCTTGCTTTTGGTATACTTCAAGCTCTTTGCCAGTGTTCATTTTCTGTCCATGATGAGGAAATGTCAGCATTAGTAAAAGGTACCACAATTTCTGCTGGGTGTGTTCCTGCTAATTGCTAAAGTCTTAATTTTCCTTTCAGAATCAACTTAGAAATCTTTTCTATATAGGCCTTTAACTTTTACTCTTTTTGTGTGGTAAAAATATCTATTCTAAGATATTCTCTCTGCATTAGAATTCCAGTAAAAGAATGTATAGAAGGTAAAACAACCAGGATACAATCCAGCTGTGGATCCAAATGATCCACATGTGCAACCTGTAGTTTCTTTTCTACCAAAGCCAATTCTCTCTCATCTTCAGCTGATAATTGAACTATGTAAGTCCTTATCACCTTATAAAGTTTGAAATAAATTACTTGGTTCTTGAGTTGTCAGTCCAGTTGTGAACTGTAACCAGTTAATTAATATCTTCCAGCAATTTTGGACAATCATCAAGAGTTTGTAATTGATCTTTCCTGGTTTGTGCTTTCTGTGGTCTTTCCACATCAACATAATGGCCCTCACCACAGATTTGATCTTGGGAAATAATCATAACTTCTAACCTTTTCTGCTCGATGGCCCTAGCTTCATCAATCCACCAGGTAGTCCACTGTAATTGAGAACCAGATTCTAATACTGCTGTAACTAAACCTTGTGGAATAATTCTGTTCTGAGTAGACCATGAATTTAACATATTTCCCAAAAAGATGAATGCATGCTATATGAAACTTGCTTCCTTAAATCTCTTCAAATCTAACATTTTTATGGATTGCCAATTAACTTCTGAATAGCCTTGGAGTGCCTATCATCTGGAGGTCATTCTAGAATGGTAACTGGATAAATTAAGGTTGCTTTTTTAGTAACCTTGGCCCTTTCAGTTTCATAATGCCATGGTGTGGTAATTTCTGCTCTACACTCTGTGAATATTTTTTTTAGTTCCATTAGTCTGTCTAAAAATTTTATCTTGGTCAATTTTTCATATTTGCCACTGGTACCAAACAGCATTATGGCAATCCCAGATAAATTGGCTTAAGTGTTCCGTTTTCATACCATCCATTGTGGAACTATACAGAGACCTAACTCAGTGCATCATAATGTTTCCCATTTTTTTAAGATGGTTAAAAATCCTCTTCTCTCCGTTTGTTTGTTGTTTTAAGCTAATTCTCCTTCCCCCCCCCCCTTTAAGAATTCCCAGGTGTCTGACCAGATCTGCTGACAATGACAGTGAAGTGTGAGGCTGACTGATTCTTCATAGCATGCCTGGGTGGAGAACACAGGTGGTGCACAGCTTGGCTGAGGGTAGCTGCAGCTGCTCTCATGTAGTTGTAAGCTGAAAGTATATGCAGTTGCAGCAACAATAGAAGCCAGAGCTGGTGTTGAGGTGGTTGACCTTGTGTGGCAGAAGCTAGAGGAGGGAGTCCAAGGAAAGCCCACGACCCACAGGGAAAATGAGCCAAAGAGCCAGCCATCTCAAGGGTGGACATGGGGCCGTGTTAGAATTGCATGAGTGATGGGCAGGAAATGAGAGCACAGAGCTGCCTGAAGCCAGAGCCAGCAGGCATCTGTGGAGACTATTGGAGAAAGTTCTAATGATCAGATGAGTTCAGCAACTTTATTCCAACAACAGGCCTCTTTGGAACTCTAAGGTAGACTCCACTTCCTCTCATTGTTTCAGGACTTGGAAGGTTTGTATGGTTGCTCCACTAGAAGTAAAATGGTAACCATATTTATAATCTTACATTTTTTTCATGTGTATAAAATGCTAGGTACTGCACCCAGGGCCATATGCATACTAGATAACAACCTAGTTACAGCTCTGCCTCTAAACCTTGCTGATGGTACTTTGCATGTCATTTTGAGCATCACAACACTTCCAAATGCTTAGTAGCTACATACAGCTCTTAGAAAGCACATCTCTGAGCAGCTTCCTTCCTACTTGGTCAAACAAGAATTACTTAACTTTAGCTTCAAGATGGATATCATCTATGACTCCTAACTTGGGTCTCTCTCATTCTACCCAAGAAGTATTGGTACAGTAGAACAAACCCAGAGGGAAACTCTCCATTCTGACTGGATTTGTACAATGGAGTGTTAATAAATGTAACAAATTGTAATTAATTTTGATATTCCTTACTTGCAGTTGTGATAAGATATGCTTGAAAGATATTAAAATAATAAAGTATTCAAGTTAGGATTGTTGCTCATCCCATGTAATTACCCTTTTACCATTTTCTCCAAAGTAAAGCATACTGTTTAGACCTTTGAGACTCACTCTGGGCTGGCAGGAAGACAACCACCCCCACCTGATGCTTAGGCAGGTGGGCCTCATTATGATAAGGATAAGTGGTGGAGAAATGGGAGAGATAGAGAAGCAGAATGGTTCCTGCTCTGTGGAAAGGCACAGAAAGGAAGAAATGAGAAGGCAAATGTTGGAAGCCTGGGGCCATGGTGAAGACTTTGAGGAGTAATCTGGGGGGGGCGGGATTCAGTCTGCTCCCCACCCAGGGCTATGGTGATCTTAAGGGCCATATCTGGGTCCCTGGTCCTACAGAAGCCAGGGTCTTTGTTAGTGCCCAAGGTTCCTGTTGCCATTGATTGCCATGCTGATTCCAGTGGGCTAGGCTGCCTCCTGTGGCAGTGTTTGTGTCCATGGGCCATACCGACACTGGGTCTGTGCTGATGTGGGTGGTCTTTGCTGCCACCTGGAGACATGGTGACAAACAGACCTAGGCTGCTGCCAGAGACATCCTGATCTGGGGCTGGGGCTATCACTTGAAGCTAGGATGTCAACTGTTCCTGAATCTGTGGTCTGTGTTGAAGTCTATGACCTGGGTTGCCACTATGGCCCACACAGAGGCCTCAGATCTGGACTGGAGTCTGGGGGCCATGCCACAGCAGGGGCCATACAAATATGGGTGGCCTGTGCTGCCACCCAAGGCCATGGTGTCATCCAGTCCAAGGCTGCTGCCAAGGACCATGTCTGGTTCCATGGCTCTATGCAGCTAGGGTCTGGATTGACATATAGCTTGTGTTGCCACTGAGTGCCCATAAGGATACCCAGGGTCAGATCAGCCACCTGAGTCCAGCTTGGTGTCAGAGGGCCAGGATGAGTGCAGAACTGAGTAGTGTCCGCTGCTTTTCAATGCAGTGGTGACATCTGGGCCAGAGCTGCAGCTGAGAGCCATGTCAGCATCTGTGGTCCTACTGCAACCAGGGACTGCTAGTGTCCAGTGCTTCTGCTACCATTGAGACTGTTTTGCTGTCTGAGGGCCATACTGTTGTTGGGACAGTGGTGACATCCAGACCCAGCTGCTGTTGAAGGCCATGTTGAGATCCTGTGTTGCCACCAAAAGTCACATAGAGGCATACATAGGCTTGGGGCTGCAGCCTGAGACCTTGGTAGTGTCTGGCAGCCACCTGAGTAGTCCTTGCACCCAGAGCCAGAATGTCATCCAGGCCCAAGCTGCCACCATGGGCCATGCCTGGATCCATGGCCTAGCTGCAGCTGGAGTCTTCATTAATGTCTGTGGCCTGTGTCACCTCAGGAGGCCTTAGGAACAATGCAAGATGAAAGCAGGGCCCTGAGAAAACTGGCCTTGCCTCTCTATAGCCACCACACCAAGAGCAGTCCCCTGTAATTGGGAGAGATGGCCCACACCCCTCACCACAGGTGAGGTTGGACCAACCCTGAGAGCATGCATGTAGGGGAGCTGACTCCGCCCTGTTGCCCAAGGCTGGTGGCCGCAGTGGCCTGGACTGGCCAACTCAACTACCACCCAGGCCCCACAGCCTAGGATCTACATCTGTTGGAGCTCACAAAAGGACTGGTCCTGTGACACGATACCCACAGGATATCCCAGAGGAGTTCTGGTGAGGATCCGGTGGTGATGGTATACCAGAAACCAGAGGCCTTGAACCAGACCAATGACTCATTGCAGTGAACATTTGCTAGTAAAGCTGATGGGACAAAGGGGTACACTGTATGATACACCAAAGACCCCGATGCCACCAGGACAAACGAAGAGGCATTGGTGAGGCAAGAAAGGAGAAGTCAAGGGATTGTGGTGGTGGTTTTC
Source organism: Phodopus roborovskii (assembly GCF_943737965.1). Lineage (NCBI taxonomy): Eukaryota > Metazoa > Chordata > Mammalia > Rodentia > Cricetidae > Phodopus > Phodopus roborovskii. The sequence goes on from NW_026126407.1 coordinate 22,222,863, forward strand.
CTTTATTTGCTTGTTTATTTTGTTTTCTTTTGTGAAGGGAGAATATGGGGGGGGTGTCAGGAGGTGAGCAGAATTGGGGTGCATGATGTGAAACTCCCAAAGAGTCAATGAAGTTAAGTTTTAAGAAATAATTAATTTTTAAAAGGACTCACTCTCGGAACAGTGATATTTAGGGTGATTTCTAAGTGCTCTAAGCATTACAATTTTTTTTTTTTTTTTTTTTAAACAGGTTTCTACCCTAGGAACAGACCTCTTTGTTCACGTAATGGGATGAGGTAAGAGGAGATATGAAAAGGCCAAGCAGCAAGCTTACACCCTACACTCCTATGTGTTACATTGAAGAGATGGAATTGGTTTTTTGCCTTTTATATGCATGTATGTGTTGTGTGTTAGGGTTACTTTCCTTTGGCATGTTCCCCAGGAAGCACTGGCTGAGAGATGCCAGCCTCTCGGAATGTTCTCGGACATTTGGAGCCAGCCACTAGGTTTTAGTTTCATGAGGCAACTATTTCTTTAAATGACTAGTACTCAGGAGGTAGAGGCAGGCAGTTCTCTATTCGTTCAAAGCCAGCCAAGGCAACATAGTGAGAACCTGGCTCAAAAATCAAATTAAGGGCTGGAGAGGTAGCTCAGCAGTTAAGAGTAACTGCTCTTTCATGGGATCCAAGTTCACTTTCCAGCACCCACTTCAAGTGTCTCAGAACTACCTGTCACTCTAGTTCCAGAGGATCTGCTACCCTCTTCTAGTCCTTGGGTACCTGCACTCTCATGCATATATCCTTACACATACAAGTAGGCATACGTACGCATAAATAAAAATAAGATAAAAGTTTAATTAAAAATAGAAGCAAAGCTCCCCAGGAGGATTCAGAGTTAACTACTCGGAATTCTGCTCTGTGGCTGCAAAGGTGCCCATGTTTGCTGGGCTTAAAAAAAAATTGTCTTTGAATAAAGTGTCTGTGCTTAAAACAGTTCAAATTGGCCAGGAGTAGACACATAAAAAGTGAAATGGCATCACAGGCAAGATGTAGCAAATGAGCACTTATGGCACTATTCTCCCTTGGTTTTGATTTTTTTTTTTTTTTTTTTTTAAGATTTATTGTATATATAGTGCTCTGCCTGTACACGAGAAGAAGCTACAGATATGTGAGTCGCCATATGGGTACTGGGAATTGAACTCAGGACCTCTAGAATAGCATCCTGGGCTCTTAACGGCTGAGCCATCTCTCTAGCCCATTTGGAAATAACTATTTAAGAAATACATTCCTCCTGTTTAGTATGTGATGATATAGCCTTTAATCCCAGCACTGGGGAAGCACGGGCAGGTGGGTCTTTGGGCATGATGACGCATTCCTGAAATCCCAGCACTCTAAGGGCAGGCAGGTGCATCTCTGTAAGTTTGAGGCTAGGCTGTTTGTTCTTCCTGTCAGAACAGGCAGAACTACATAGATAGAACCTGCCTCAAAAACTTGAAAACAAATGTCCCTCCTTCTGACAAAAGGGACAAGAGGAACATATCCCTGGTGGTCCTTCCACCCATCATGGAGAAGCAGCAGATACAGAGTTTGCTGTTGGCCAAGCATTCCATCCACTTGATTCCTTCCACTTACATACAGAAGTAGATGCCCAGGCCTTGGGTACTTCAGCCAAGCCAACTAGGATAGATTTCCATTTCCCACAAGAAAATGACTGTTGCTCGTTTTGTTTGCTTTTTTCCCATAATCTATGAGCACACTTAGAGGTTGTGTGCTGTCCCATGCCTATAAAAACAAAGGCTGACTGATCTCTCACCTGTTTGTCCTTACTGAATGACTGTTCTCTCAGGGCCTGGGATCTCTCACTAGCCCAGGACCCAACAGTATGAGGTATGAACCTTAGGTCAGTATAGCTGTGGCACTGTATCAGCAAGTGTGCCAGACCTGTTTTCTGGTGGATAGTGAATGCATTAGGAAATGACCAAGGAGGGGTGCCAGGCAATGAGAAAACACCAGGGGCTTAATAAATCACACCAGAAAACAAGTTGGGCACTTCTCTCTTTGGCCTTTCCAGCAATGCTGGGTATTCCTAGTTCTAGCAAAGAAGCCCCTTACATACTCCTTGAAATCTGTACCTGCTTGTTTCCTGGACAGGTGTAATCAGTACCGCTTGCCATTCCAGGCACTTCAGAGACACCCCTCTGAATTTCTGGGACTCTTGTAGCTTTCCTCTCTTGAGAGCTGCTAGAATAGCACAGGTCTAGAGAGTTCAAGGTGCCTTTTCTGTGTCCCCAGCCAGGGCTATTGCAGCCAGTGCTGAACTGACAGTGACCGCCCTGCAGGGATTACAACGATGAATCCAGCTGCTGCCTGCCTTTGGGACAGCAGGGCCATCTGCTCTTGAAAGAAGAAACCCAAGAATCTGGCCACCAGTTTTCAAGGCCACCGCCTTTTCCCTCTGTTATTTTCCAGGCCTTAAAACTACAAATTATTGACTGGAAAAGGTAGACATCATGTTCACAGCACCTGGCTTGGCAGCGATTGGAGGAAGGCCTTATTCCTGCAGTGTGTGTGGCAAGAGCTTTCGGTACAGTGCAGTGCTGCTGCGGCATGAACGTGCCCATGGTGGTGACAAGCGCTTCCGCTGTCTCGAGTGTGGTGAACGCTATGCTCGAGCCTCAGACCTGCGTGCACACAGGCAGACCCATGCTGGCCAGACCCTATATGTCTGCAGTGAGTGTGGCCAGAGCTTCAATCACAACAGTCTACTGGACCTGCATCTAGGGACACACAGAAGGCGGAGCCGCACCTGCCCTTGCCGCCTCTGCGGCCGTCGCTTCCCTCATGTCCCTGCGCTGCTGCTGCATCGGCTCCATCAGCATCCACCTGAGAAACCCCACCGCTGCCCACTGTGTGCCCGCTCCTTTCGGCAGAGTGCTCTTCCTTTCCACCTGGCACGGGCACATCCCCCAGAGACGACCACTGCCACCGCCCCTTCCCCCAGTCCGCTGCACCACTGTACACAGTGCCCACGAGCCTTCCGCAGCAGTGCTGGGCTGCGGAACCATTCCCGCATCCACGTAGTCCTGAGCCTCAGCGACCCTGGCGCTGAGGCCCACCAATGTAGTGTGTGTGGTAAGAGCTTCGGCAAGAGTTCCACACTCACACGACATCTCCAGAGACACTCGGGGGAGAAGCCTTTCAAGTGCCCAGAATGTGGCAAGGGCTTCTTGGAGAGTGCCACGCTGGTGCGGCACCAGCGAACACACACTGGGGAAAAGCCATACTCCTGTAGTGACTGCGGACGCTGCTTTAGTGAGAGCTCTACACTGCTGCGTCACCAGCGCAGCCACCAGGGTGAACGGCCACACGTGTGCCCCACTTGCGGCAAGGGCTTCGGACAGCGATATGACCTTGTGGTGCACCAGCGCAGCCACACGGGGGAGAGGCCCTTCCCATGCCCAGAGTGCGGACGAGGCTTCACAGACCGCTCAGATCTCACCAAACACCTACGCACACACACTGGGGAAAAGCCTTACCACTGTGAGCTGTGTGGCAAGCGATTCACCTGCATCTCCAACCTCAATGTGCATTTACGCAATCACGCAGGTCATAAACCACACAAGTGCCCAGAGTGTGGCAAGTCCTTCAGTGTTGCCTCCAAGCTTGCACTGCACAGAAAAACACACCTAGGTGAGCGGACAGCAGAGTGCACAGAGTGTGGCAAATTCTTTAGCCATGGCCGGTCACTGTCACAGCACCAGCGGTCCCACAGACGTGCTCGAGCAGCTGCATTGGCAGCCACTACTACCACCACTGTAGTCACGGAGGTGACAGTGGGTCCTCCCCTTGCCCTCACAGGGCCAAAGGAACAGGAGAAATCAGGGCTCTTAATGTCTCCATTTCAGGAAACTTGCTAAGATGGCCCCATGAAGTAGCTGGGTGAATACACATTCAGTCCCAAGGAAAAGGGCATATCAGATGGTTTGTAAGCCAGACCTACTGCTGTTGCATTGTTAGTAGGTGTTCACCTAGCTTGCCTTGCCTCTAAACCGAGATTCCCACTAGCTCTTCCATCATCCTTGTATTCCCTAACTCTGAGTACGAGTCAGGAAGCCAACACCACACCCCTATGCAAGACAGACCAGGTGGTTGTGTTCTGTTGCTGCCACTCCGTTCCCTGTTGTATGAGCTCAGTTTTTTCCCTGGCTCTTCAGGCAATGTATTTGGTCAGTTAGGTGTCTTCTTATCTGCCTGTTAATCGCTCCTACTTTCTCTTGCTTGAGACACATAGTTGCAGAGGTGAGACAGAGGCAGTGTGGAAGGGTGGAATAGCTAGCTCTTCATTAAAGGACCAAGACCTGTTGCAAGTTCCTCCTTTGAAAAGGTAAAAGCAGGTAAAGGCACCAGTTGACCTGAATTTGACTCCTTGAACCCACATGTGTCATGACACATATTCACACACAAAGAAGTAATTTTTTTGTCAGTAAATGGCTCTTAGAACAATTTTCTTTAGCCAGGGAAGAAATGATTGCCTCATAACACATATGAAACAAAAGAATGTTATTTCCAAATGAGGCTTCAAGGTACAAGGAAACAAGTTCCCTGGAGTCCTGGGCAAGGGCAGAAAGTAAAGCCTGGAATCCATCAATGACTGCATATAGCTGGTGAAATTGTTAACTTGTTTGGGTTTGTGATACCAAGAACCCCTTTGTCAAAATGAATTCCAAGTTCTCATCCCTTTTGGTGGTGGTTTCTTCATTGCTGTAACAAAATGCCTGAGAAAATCAACTTAAAGATTTATTTTGGCTTGTGGTTTCAGTAGTGTCATTCTGTTGTCAACTGGTTTCATTTCTGAGCCTGAAGCAAAGCGGAAATGCTTGGGAGGCTACCTACTTCAGGGCAAGGAAATACAGGAAGGATCCAGAACCAGATTATCCTTCAAAGGCACTTCCCTGGGGACTGTGGCCTCTCTGCCTAATAGGCCTGCTAAGAATTTATCAAAGGGTTAACTCACTGACAAGTCATGACCTACAGTCCAGTTCTCTCTCAAAAGCCTACCCACTATAGACTAACTACAGCTGTTTTGCTGTAGGCCTTGGTTCTATACTAAAAGGCCAAACTGCAGGGCTCAATCAGAGGCAAATGCTAGAACAAGAGGAGGTCATCTGCTTCCTGGTCCAGCCTGCTCCTAGACTAAGGCAGATGTTACACTCTTCAGGGAAGATCTAGAAAGAAGTTGGGCATGTGAATGGGGTCAGCTGTGCTGCATTCTGGAACAGTTAACATCCTGTTTCAAAAGATTCCCAGATTCTTGAATCTATAGCATTAAAGCATATGCTCTGCCTACACTTGCATAAAATACCATTTATTGTTTCCTTGGGGAAGGGCTAAAGCAAGGTATTTGGAGCCCAGTCATGGAGCCCTACCTTCAGCTTCTTTCCTAATACCTAGTTCCTGGTGACCATCATCTGACTTTTCTCTGCGTCCCTCGGGTCTGGCAGCCCAGGTTGTGAATTGCTGGCTGTTGAAGGGGCAGGATTAGAGTCAGAAGAGGAAAGGCTTGCCCCCTCAGGAGATTGCAGGGGTTCAGCAGCAGAAACCCTGGGACTAGACTCCAAAGAGCCAGGTGACTCCTGTGTGGGGAGCAGGGTTGGGTGGCTTTTGCTGCAGTGAGCTGCCACACTGTCTGGCTTCTCAAAGCGTTTGCCACAGAATTCACAGGGGAAGCGCAGGGCAGCTGCAGTCTCTGCATGCTTGCGCCGGTGCCAGTTCAGAGAGGCCTTCTGACGGCAAGTGAACCCACATATCTCACACCTGCAGCCACAAACAGGAAGAAGCCTTGGTCCACCTTCACCTCCCTGGAGTTTGCTGCCCACTTCCTGACTGCCAGATACCAGCTCCCTCCTTGGCCCCTGGCACTCACTGCAGGGGCTTCTCTCCTGTGTGGATTCGTCTGTGGATGACAAGGTTGCTGCTAGTGCGGAAAGAGCGAGCACAGAATTCACAGATGTAGTCCCGGGTATCTGTAGATAAACAGGGGGCATTCAGTCATCTATCTTCAGGCTTTAGCCCACCATCCCCAATAGAAGGTGAGTACTGGGGCTCGGGAGTCTTGAGTTCTAATAAGCATCTGGACATCACGCATCTGATTGCTCCTGAAAACTGAGTGAGATAGACAATGGGGCATCTAAGACTGTGCTCTAGTCACCTTTAGTCCCTATCTGTGTCTTTGTCAAAGGAATAATGAATGGAGAGCTGGAGCCTTGTGTGGACAGGAAGTACCAAGTAGCAGCCACATACAACCCTGGAGTCAGTTGGGGTTTCAGTCCAAGCTCCAAGGATACCCCAGAACTACAAATCCTCAGGGTGCATATTGTACCTGCCACCCCCAGTCCCATGTGTGCAAGTGGCCAGTCTTTTACTGAACCTGCTAGTTCCAACAGCACTTGCTGTCACCATCATTACTGATCACAGCTTTCAGGCTGCTGTGGTTCCTCTCCTATGCCTAAATGTCTACAACAGAAACATTGTCCTTGCTTCTTGTGGTACCCTTCGGACTACCTCACCAGCTCTCTGAAGACCTGCCCAATAACCTGCAGACTTTTTCTCCATCTCCATCACTCCCCCTCACACCACAAGCTCTGGTTCAAGTCCTCTACATCTGCTGTCATACAGCAGCACTCTACCCATATCCTCATCACTTCATCCTCCACTCTACTCAGACACCACTCCCAAGCACTGTGCCACCTCAAACACTTCAAGCATCCTGCCTTGTCCAGTGTGACAATCTGATGATTCCAGGCCACCATCCACGGTCCCTGTCTTCTCACAGCCCCTTCCCCTCTCAGCTCCATTTTCACAGCCATCGTTATGGCCTTTCACATTACCATTCTGTCCTGTCCCTTGCCAGTACTTGCTTGGTGAAAGTCCAACTCAGGCCAAACTTAACCCCTGACCTCTAAGACGGGGCATGAATATTTAACCCTCCCCATGGTCTTCCCTTTCATTGATGAGATCTGCAGTAACCACTGGTCAGAATCCTGAAGAGCATCTGCTCTCTCCAACACTCCTAGTACCACATTCTTTGCCCCTCAAATCCAGCAGTTATCTAGTACGCCCTGCCCATATAACATGAGTATGTGGATGCCTTCCCCATGTCTCTCAGAATTCACCTCTTCTTATCAAAGCTTCCACCCACCCTGATGTCAGTAAGCCTTCCTTTCCCACTCTGCATCTTAAACTCGTAGCCTTCCATATGAGACCACACTCCTCTGCTCACCTGCCCCGCAGAACTCCAGCATCTCCCACTTCCTCAGCTCTGTTGGCATTGAACTCACTCCATTCTGGCTGTCATCCCCAGAAGAGAGCTCTTGTCACACTGCCTTATTGTTATCTAGTCCCTACTCCTTCCTTGGCCTGCAGTTTTTGTCAACCTGTTCTCCTGCCTTCCTGGAGCAGTTTCTGCACTTGCTTCCTCGGGTGCCACTTTCTTTGCCTTCCTCTCTTTCTCCCTGGCCTACCCTCTGAAGGCAGATGCACTGCATCTGACCAACCAACCAACCTCCCTCCCTCCCTCCCTCCCTCCCTCCCTCCCTCCCTCCCTCCCTCCCTCCCTCCCTCCCTATGCAGGCACACTCTAGCCCCATGGCTCCAAACACTAACCACATGCTCATGGCAGATTTCTGCTCACTCTATAAACCCTATACTCAAATCCTGACATCTGTTTAACACATATTAAACCAGAGTCCTATGCCACCAGCCCCTTTCCTTGCTTTCAGGGACTCATCACCTTTGACCCAGCTGCCCAGGCTGGAACCTTCTCACGCAGCCCTTTTACATTTTCATAGGAGCCTCAGCCTTAGTTCACCAACTATGATGGGCAAACCCAAGCCATCATCATCAAGGTACACCCATCTCTACTCATCTATGGTCCCTGACTCTCCACATAGCTGCTACAGCCATCTCTATAAGTCAGCTCTCTCCCCACCGTGGAAGACCTCGAATGGTCTCATTCCAAAGTAGAAGCCACATCATCCTTACTGTGGCCTTGGAGGCCTCCTCTCCATTCCTGAGCACACAAATGCTTCCTACACGTGCTGCCCTCCACTTCTCACTTCACTCAGGTCTTGCTGCAAGGCTTCTTTGGCCACAGAAGCAACTTGCCCTCCTTGCTTTCCACCCTCCCCCTCTTTCCCATCTCTTCATGGTTCTACGTGATTAGAATTGACATTTCACAAGGATCAGGTTACCCAGAACCTAGTAATGATCTCAAGGAGGCAGGGGCTAATAAGGCATTCAGGGACTAAGGGATGGAGTCCTCCGCAGGGGAGCTGAAGGGTTCTGGCACTCACCGCTGTGCAGCTTCACATGCTCCTTCAGGTGCTTTTTAAAGTTGAAGGACTTCCCACAAGCTGGCTCAGGGCAGCAGAATGACTTCTGGTGGATGTGCTGGTACTTCTTGTGGTGCTAAGAATGAGTGACGGAGACAAGAGGCAAAAGAACTGGCTGCCTCCCCGGGGAGACTGACAGCTGGGTGAGCAGGCAGGCTCCTCCTCCACCCTTGAGTCCTCACCACTGATGTCACTGTCTGAGCCACCTTCCTGGCCCCACCCTCACCCACGCCCTAAGCAGCACAACTCTCCTCCCACCCTGACCACTAACTGCCCTCATCTGTTCCCTCTGGACGCCTACCCACTAGACACCATCATTGCAATGTCCAAAGTTCCCTGTACAAAATGCCATTCCATGTGACACTCATGGTGTGTCCTGCCTTGTCTGTCAGGGACAGAACAGAATTGAGGTGAACATGATCACCGGCAGCAGTGTGTCTCTGGTTATGCTATGTATATATACCACTGTGGGGTTTCCTCCTACATCTGCTTTGCAAATACACAGACCTCACAGGCTCTCAAAAGAAAGCACTGTTTCTGGGGAAAGGGTTCTTTTGGGGTTTGGGGGACTTCTTGTTTGTTTTTCTATTTTCTGTTTTCAGTTTGGTATTTTGACCCAGGACCTGGCATATTACAGGCAGGTGCTCTACCACTGAGCTACACCCCCACCTTTGAACTGAACTTCCCAATGAGGAAGTCCTTCTTAAGTGATCTAGTCACATCCTAGAGCATGCATTCCTGGATGCCGCCTGCATCCTAATCTGGTGTTCCCGTAGTTATCGGCACAGCTGCCAAAGTCTCCTACATAAAAGGCTCAAATCTGACCTGCAGATACCCTTCTCAGATAGGTCCATCCTGTCTACCTATACCTCACCACTTCTCTGGCCCTCCCTATACTTGGAGCCAGAGGCCATTACTAACTGTGGAGCTTGGGCCTTTCGCCTCTCTCTACACCAAAAGCTGTGTGTGTTGCCTTGTACATGCTAGACAATAGTACTACAACTAAGCTTTATTTACACCTCAGCCCAGGGGTGTTTTTGACCCACCCCCCAACCCAGTGGTTACAAAGGCCTCAACTTGTGTCCCTCACATTCAAATACTGCCGGTTGGAGAAGATCCTTCCACAGCCAGGGAAGTCACAGGGCATCAGCTCTCTTTTGGCAGCTTTCCTGTGGGAAGAATGAGAGCAAGACTCATGTTCTGCGTCACTCCTGACCCTCCCCAGAGTCCCATCTCCCCAGTCCTACCTCATTCTCCTGAGCCCGATCTGGGCAGGGTCCTCATCCCAGGTTGGCTTCAGAGCAGACTGGGCCTGACTCCCAGGGCTATGGGTAGCAAAGAAGCAGCCAAGGGCCTCAAGAGTGGCACATCCCAGGACACCCCTGCCCTCTGTCTCAGCCATCGGGTTACCTGTCCAAAGACTCGGTCATTTGCAGCTCTACAGAGGCCTGAGGGGTCCTACTGAGTTCCAGCCGCACCTCAGTTTCTGATGTCAGAGCAGCTGTAGAACCCAGAGAGGAAAGAACAGCACAAGGACTGGGGAGAATTGGCGGTAGTGGTGGGCTCTCTCCCTCCTTGGGTGTGTGGTTAACAGGGGATGGAGGTGGCTTAGGAACATCTGGTTCACTGCTGGAAAGAGAAGCAGGAGGAAGAGGGTATTATCCTTCTGGGCAATCAGTCAACCCTAGCCAAGTCCTGGCCCCCAACTAGAAAAGAGAGCCACAGCAGGCTCTCATGCACTCAGCCTCTCCCAGAGCCTGACTTAATCCCTTTTCTACATTCCCAATTCAAAGCTTACAGTGCCCTGCCCACCCCCCAGCAAGTCCATCACTCCAGCTGACACATCACTGAATTATAAGGGGCCAGCTGTCTCCTCCCTCTCTCAATCTTCAGCCTCCTCCCTCAATCCCAACTGGCTCATCTGGGGAGGAGCTGTAGGTCCATGGGCTGGCATCACTGAGCAGCTCTTCATCCTCATCCTCTTCCACATCCTGTTCCTCTCCTGGGGCTGGGAAGGTCTCCAATGGGGAGCCTACTCTCCTGCAAGCTCAAAAAAGACAATCCTGAGAAACTGCCACCATACTCCCACTTCCTGTGCAGGTCTGTCCTGTCCCTCACCTCCCATCCTCACCTGGACAGCCTGGTTCCTTGAGTCTTCTCATGCTGTTCACATTCCAAACCTGTTGGCACAAGCAGCATATGAGAAGGAGGCCTGTGCTCAAAGATTGAGGACAGTTTCTTCCCAGTGGCAACCTGCTCTGCAAGGTGGTACTTTTTTAAAAATCCATTCTCTTTTAAACCTTATTTCCAGTTTCTGTCAAAGGTGGCATACCATCACTATACAGTTTTACTTTCTATACCTAACAACCCATGGGAGGATCTGTTTCCTTACTGACATAAAAGGATCATTCCAACACTTGAAAGATGGAGACCAGGACCAGGACTTAAAGGCTCCTTGGCTACATGAGACCCTATCTCAACCAATAAATTAAGAAATAACAAGACCTTTTTTATAAACCAGTTATGAACTAGAGAAGATTGGAAAGCTGTTTTCTTTCACCACAACCCTTCTCTCCCTACTCACTGTCAGGCTCCTTCCTCCTGGCCCCTGAACACCAGGTCCTCTCAGTAGTGTGCGGAAGAGAGTACTGCTTCGGCACCTCTGCAGATGTAGGAATCAAAGAAGGTTCCCAGGAGAACGTGTGTCCTGCTGAACACTCCCATACAAGCTCCCCATCGCCACCTGCAGGCCCCCGAAGCCCAGGCACTAGGCTGCACTCCCGGCTGTGCCTATGAGACAGGAGCACCAGGTACTGCAGACCCTTTTGGGGCAGAGGCTCTGGACCTGGAGGTAAGATGATACAGTCATGCAGAGTTGGAAACCCCTCTCACCCAGAACGCCACTCAGAGAATCCTAATCCTTCCAAACCCATGGGCAACCTCAGTCTAAATCTGATTTATCTTTTTTTATTCTTTTAAAAAACATATCTTATTTTAAATTAGCTTGGAGGGGGGGGGGGGACGACACGGTGTACATAAATACAGGTGCTCCTGGAGGCCAGAGGTATTGGACTCCCTGCAGCTGTGAGCCCTTGCCATGAGTGCTAGGGAATGAACTTGGGTCTTCTGCCAGAGCAGCATAGCTCTTAACCACTTAGGCATCCATCATCTCTCCTGTCCCTGGGGAGTTTTGGTTTTGTTTGATTGTTTGTTTGGCTCTTGTTTTGGTTTGGCTTTAAGTCTAGGCACACCCAGCCCAAAGGCTGCTGCACTAGGTTATTTCGGGCTTATCCCCTTCCCAAACTCATTAAGGACTTTGGATCCAATTCTCTTGAGGCGTACGTTTCTGGGAACCGCCAGTACCACTACCTGTTGCCACCTTTTACCTACCTGCACAGAGGACACAGCCTGAAGAAGTATACCTGCCAGAGAAGAGGTTGGGGTCAGCTCAGAACCTAGGAACCACCCTCACCCAGGCACTCACACACTTAAGGGGCCAACCCTACAGACCTCCTATTCGCTAGGGCTGTGAGGGGAGGAGCAGCCTGCCCTGCCTAAGCGAGAAACCTAAGGCTGTAAGAACAGGTTGGGGGCTCTGCCTCTGTGCCCATCCCAGTCCCTCCCGGCCCCTAACCGGTCCAACAGGAACTTGGCGAGCTGTGAGTGCAGGGAGAAGCCCAGCCGCTCCTTGAGGAGGCACCACTGCTCCATGTGGCCACCCAGGCGGATGCGGCACTTGCTGCGGCGCGCGTCCAGCTGCCTACGCTTCTCCCGCCGCCGGCGGGATGCATCTGCCACCGGAGAGGCCATGCGCACCCGGGCCTGCGGGAGGACGTGGTGCCGTCGGGACGTGCCGGGCAGTCACAGCCCCAGCTCCGTCTGCGCTAAATGGAGACCAGACCGCACTGCCTCCAAAGCACTTGCTGCTCTTGGGTCCAGCCACCCATTCTTAGAGCCAGGGTGGGCACTCGGGGTACGGAAGTCGCAGGCAGGGGCAAGAGACCTCCACTGGGAACCTTGCCCTCCTTGTCCGCGGGTGGTGGGGTCGGCATGCAGCCGCGCCTTGGCCTCTTCGCTGCCTCCCTTGCAGAGGAGGCCCGCCCAGCACTGGCCCACCCTGGGGTCTTACCTGCGCGCCCCAACCCGTCTTCGTCTACACTGCGCGTGCGCCTCCCGGTCCCGCGTGCTCCCTCCGAGAGCCCGGGGAGGATCGGGGCCCACCGCGCGCCGCCGCCGCTGTTTCTCCTTTAAGAAGAAACCGCCCCCCTTGGCGTCGGAGGTTGCAACTCTGACTTGCAGAAGAGACCAGCAGCCTGCGCCTGCGCGCCGTGAGCCCCGCGCAAAACCTGCCGGGAAGTGTAGTTAGCCTTGATCTTGTGTGACTGTTTTCTGGATCCTGCTGTAATTGCTCCCTTCTCTACTAGCATCTCTGTCTCTTAATTGCCACCAAGCAAACGCGAGCTGCAGCATTCGTCGCCTGAAGTCATCTAGAGCCCTTTCTGAACCCTAGCGCCACCCTCCAGCTGCAGCCCATAACCTGCCGCTATCAACATTCCTTCACGAAGTTGCCTAGATTCTGTGCAGACGCTTTCATATAACATTATCTACAAATAGCTCAAATGGAGTTATTTCCATCCAGCAACCGCAACAGGGCTTTCCAGAGTCACTTTTTTGTTGTTTTTGAAACAAAGTCTCATGTTATCCAGGCTTTTCGCCAAATCGCTACATAGCCAAGGTGACTTTGAACTCCTGCCTCCACCTCTGAAGTGCTGAGGTTATAGGCCTGCACCTGTGTTGCTAAATGAAGTGCCCATTCTTCTACCTCTCTGCCCTAAAATGCAGGGAACTTTAGCTCTCTCCTCTGAAACTGCATTCCTCTCACTTTCTCTTCAGCTTCGCTCTCTGACTTCACCTACGGCTGGTATCCTCCCTTTCGCTGGCTTTTCTTCTCTCTTGGATTCTTCTGTTATCAGAGGATGGAGTGTACCAGGCTCAGGCCCTGGCAAGCCTCTCTTTTGGATATGCTGTTTGGGGGTAATCTAACTAGGTCACCCCACCCATTGATAGCCCCCAGGTTTATGTTTCTGGCTACCCTCTTTGGATTTCAGACTCGTTTGACTGCTTAGTTGGCTCTCCGTGGTTAACTGAGGTAATACACACATGCACATAAAGAATTTAGGGTAGTGCCTAGTACAAGGATATTAACAGTGAACAGCTGCAGGAGTGAGCCCAAACCTCACTCCAAACCACTTGCACTACTGACTGCTTTTCTGTGGCAAGTCGATACAAACTTGACATCTCAAAACATCAGAGATTCACTCCCTTACAGTTTTGGAGGTCAGAAGGCCAGCACCAAGTACTGACAGGGCCTTTCCCATCTTCCAGTGGTGCCTAGCCTTCCCTGACTTCTGACCATGTCACATCAGCTTTTGACTCCATGGTCATTTGGCCTCCTCTTAGGGGAAGCCTTCCTTTGCCTCTTTCAAACACAGAATCCACTGGGGTAACCCAGATAATCTCCCCCACACAGTGCTTCAAACAATCATCTGCAAAGTGTTTGCTACAGAAAGCAGTTTTCATAGAGTCCACTAGTTAGAACATGGATATGTTGGGGAGACTGTTTCAGTGACAATAACCTCATCGTAAACTGTGAGGTATCCCATCAGGGAAAGGTGCTTGCTGAGCAAGTCTGGAGGCCTCAGTCTCATCCCTAGAAACTACATAAGAGTCGAAGGAGAGAATGGACACGAGCCACGGCACACATGCCCACACATGTTATGTGCATACAAAATAATAATTTTTATTTTTAAAGATGATCACCAGCACCTAAGAGGCAGAGGTGAATGGATCTCTGTGAGTTGCAAGCCTAGACCAAGCAGAACTATAGAATGATACCCCATCTCCAAAAAAAAATTGTTGAAGACTGCCCTGGGACTGGAAGAATGGTTTGGTAATTAGGTGTACTTTCTGCTCTTGCAGAAGACCAGACTTGGTTCCTAGTACTACCACTTGTAACTCTAGCTCCAGGGAACCCAACACCCTCTTCTGCACTTCTGTCCATAAACCCACACCCAGACACATCCCCATATAATGTTTTAATTAAGATTTTTTTTTTCCCCCCTGCAGCCAGGCATGGTCACCATGTTGGTATTCAACTTTAATCCCTGTACTTGGGAGGCAGACGCCAGAGGATCTCTGTGAGTTCAAGGCCAGCCTCATTTACTTAATGAGTTCCCAGGACATGTAGAGCGATCTATGTAGAGATACTCTTCCTGTCTCGAATCAATCAATCAATAATATAAATAGGATTTTTGCTCTGGCATTAAAAAGAAAAAAAGACAGTTTTGCCTGGCGGTAGCAGGGCATGCCTTTAATCTCAGCACTGAGGAGGCAAGGACAAGATGACCACTGTGAGTTCAAAGCCAGCCTTGTTTGAAAAGCAAGTTCCAGAACAGCCAAGGCTACACAGAGAAACCCTGTCTCTAAAACCAAAAAAAAAAAAAAAAAAAAAAAAAAAAGCTTCAAAGAAGCTGTAAAAGGTCAAGCAGTCAAACATCATCACTGGGGACATGAACTCACCCAAATCCATCAGCAACCTCTTTACACCATGTATTTATTTATTTATTCGTTCATTAATTTGGGTACATGAGGTTTTTGTTTTTGGTTTTGGTTTTGTAAAAATATCTCTTGAAACTTTCCTCTATGTGGTTATAACATCCTATAAATCCATCATTAACCAACTTTTAGTTCTGCTCCTCTGAGCCCTTTGACTAGGCCTGAATCTTGACCTCCACCTGTCCCTGGCACTAGCCACCCTCATGAATTAGTCTATGGAGAACTCCCCACCCCTACTCCAAGAGATAGCCTTTTATCATCATCCCTTACCTTTGACACCTAAGCCTTTGGTTTGGTTTTTGGAAGAATTCCGTAGGGCCTGTTTAGTGGGAATCCCTTTACCCTTGATTGACATCTCCTCTTAAGACCTTTCCACCCATGCTGGCCACCATTGCCCTGGCTGCAACCCCCAGCTATCTGCTTTCTCTCTTTTTCTGCGATACAAGAGCAGGGTATTTTTCTTTAGCGTCATTTGTTAATTAAATAAAATCTCGATATATATATATATATATATATATATATATAGAGAGAGAGAGAGAGAGAGAGAGAGAGAGAGAGAGAGATTGGATGGGTCGTGTGTTAGTCTTTTGCTTCGTTTTTTGAGACAAGGTCTCGCTTTTCCAAAACTCGCTGTGAAGCTGCGAATAATAACCTTGAACCAATCCCACTGGCTCCACCTCAGAGTAATGATATTGTGGGCTACGCCCTGTCTGTGTATATTAGTTTTTGAGGACTACTTTTTCAATAAGAACTTGCTTTAATGAGGCCTTCCGCAGCAGTTCTGACCCCTCTGCCTGTCATAACCTTTTGTGTTTTTGTTGTTGTTTGTGTCTCGCGGGCAAAGGGAAGTTTTGGGGTGACGTTAAGGAAGGGGGGGGGGGGGGGGACCTGGATGGAAGGCGTTAACTCAGCCAACCGTCGGCCTGTTCAGGACTGTTCTGTAGGGAGGTCCTGGGCCTTCCCTTAGCAAGCTAAAGCATTCAGAGTTGTGTCGCCGTTGGTGGAGCGTCGCTCACCTAACCCAGGTCCCTCAGAGAGGGAAGCACGGAGCTCCCAGTCTGGACTCCGGTTGTACCCCGAAAGCTGAGCGCGTTTGCAGGGGAACAAGGGTGAAGTTACTATCCGCGGCTACTGCTCCATGCTGCCGGCTTCTCTCCGGCATTGCATTTCTGGGTTTAGGGGCGGCGACAGCGTGGAGCTCGCTCACGGTTGGACGCTGGAGCAAACTGGGAGGGACACTGTAGGGCAGTCACACGTAGCAGCACGCACAGCACAGCACAGGCTTCAGGACAGGCGAGAAGCAGCAGGCTTTCAGGTGTCAGGATGGCCGAGTGGTCTAAGGCGCCAGACTCAAGGCGTGAGCCTTCCCCTGCGGGCGTTCTGGTCTCCGAATGGAGGCGTGGGTTCGAATCCCACTTCTGACACATGATCTCTTTTTGCTTGCTCCCTGCTTTTATTTTCCTCTGCTCAGGACCCTGTCTCTCCCATGCAAAATTTCTTTCAGTTGCTGGTGTTATCGGGTCCTCCAGGGCGACGAGTCGTCAGATTGCCTAATTGCCAGTTCCTTGGTTATACTGTAGTTGCCCGTCATCCTTGCCATCATCTAGTCTAGTGAAGTTACAAGGAGCAACTAGTATGTCTTCCCTGGTGGTCTAGTGGTTAGGATTCGGCGCTCTCACCGCCGCGGCCCGGGTTCGATTCCCGGTCAGGGAAGTTGCTGTTTTCATTCCCTTCCTTATTTTTCAAAGAAAGTTCCACTGTTCAGGAAATATCAAACTAAACACTTGAGAAATAAAAGTACATTCGAGTTCTTTACATTCTGTTTTAACCGACACCATACTGAGGATGTGAATACCAGCAGACTAGCCAGGAAGGCGTTGATGCTGAAATACAGTATCTTCAGAACAATCCAAAGCAGCACTCCCGGCCGCCCCGGCTCTTGCTGGAAACCATGATTCCCTAGGATACCAGGGTGCCCTCACAGCAGCTCTGCCAGCGCTTGCCTTCCGAGTTAGAAAATAAATAGAAATAATTCAAACAATGTTACCTAGAGTCAACGCTGGTCAATATTTTGTCACATTCTTTGCCTCTCTGAAGATAGATTAATGAAAATAAACAGATAAATGATAGGTAGACAGTTAGGTGATAGATTATGCATAATGATAGACAAACAAAATAGATAGATGGATGAACAGACCAATTAGCAAATGAATGATGGCTAAATGAAATGTATAATAAAATAAATACGGTGGTGGTGCACAGGCAGAGGCGTTTGAGGCCAGCATGGTCTAGAGAGCAAGTTCCAGGATGGCCAGGGTTACACAAAGAAACTCTGTCTTGAAAAACCAAAACTAAATAAGTAAATAAAATGATAAATAAATTGTAGTGATTGCAGATAATAAAAAGATTAATATAAAATTAATAAATAACTGATAAACCGGTGGTTAATTGGCAGATGGTAGGTAGGTGATACATACATACATACATACATACATACATACATACATACATACATAGGCAGATGATAGATAAATACCCACAGGTGTCCATCTCTCTGTCCTACCATTTGAAAGTCGCATACTGTTACTTCACACAGACACCTAAGAACATTGACATTAGCTTGTCCTCCTACATTCTTTGGGATTTTAGTGCAAAATTTCAGTCACAACTAAGCCACATTCAAGCTCCTCCTGGCTGTGTAGATAGAGCCCTCCACAGTGTTCATGCTTTTCATTCTAGGAATTTCCATTGCCTGCGGAAAATAATTTGTATTAACAAGTGCAAGTATTTAGATGGCTCTTGTGTTCTAAATATCAGGCTCCTTTTCCCCTCGGTGCTGGGGCTCAGCCAAAAGCCTCCAAGTAGCAGGCATGTACTTCTTAATTAGCTATAGCTTGTCAGTGAGCTATGTCTCCAGGCATCACGTGTTACCTTAACATCCTCACCATCTTCATAAGATTGTGAGTCTCTAACATAATTTCTGTTGCTATCAATTAAAATATTCATTTCTCCCTAGGCCCCTCTTCTAGCTCTCCAGATCAGTGTTGTGTACACTCTGTGTGCGAGACCTGTACCATCTTTTCCACCAGGGTTAAACATGACAAGGGAAATGTCATTACAATTTTCAAATTCTTTTTAACTATGTGTGTGCATGTGGACGTGTATGATATGGACATGTGAGGGCACTATTACCCTGACGCTAAAACCAGACAAACACACACACAAATATTATAGACCAACCTCTCTGATGGGGATAGGATGCAAAAATTCTCGGCAATGTATTTGCAAATCAAATTCCAAATCACATCAAAACGATCATTCTCCTTAATCAAGTTGGCTTTATTCCAGATATGCAGAGATGATTCAACATAAGCAAGTCTATAAATGTAAAACATCATATAAAGGGACAAGGACAGAAATCACATGATCATCTCAGTAAGATGTAGAAAAGGCTTTTGACAAAATCCAACATCGCTTCATGATAAAGCTTTAAGGAAATACTGGAAGGGACATATCTCAACTTTAGAGACTACACGTAACAAACCTAAAGCCACCATTACACTAAATGGAGGAATCCATGAAACTTTTCCACTAGAATCAGTGTTCAGTTTCTCCACTCCTATTCAGTGTAAAGCTGGAGGTCCCATAGCAATAAGAGAGAACAATAAGAAGGGTACAAGAGGGAAAGGAAGAAACACAGTATCTTACTTGAAGGTGATCTGATTCTATACATGGGAAACCCTAACCACTCCCCCAGCACACACTTAGAGTTGATAACACTTTTAGCAAAGTGACAGTATACAACACTAACACAAAAATCAGGAGCCTTCCTACATACCAGTGACAAGAATACCGAAAAAGAAATCAAGATTGGCTCAACTTTTTTTTTTTTTTAAATACCTTGGAATGAACCTAACCGATGAAGTAAAAGATCTTTACAATGAAAATGTTAAAGACAGTCAAGAAAGAAATTCAAGAAGACTCTAAAGCTGGGAAGGCTTCCCATGCTCATGGATTCAGAAGAATCAATATTGCAAAACTGGCTATTTTGCCAAAGGTTATCTACAGATTCAATGCAATCCTCATCAAAATCATGACACTCTTCACAGAAATAGAAAAGGAGCCTAAATTTTATTTAAAAACACAAAAGATCACGGGGTGGTGGTTGCCCATGCCTTTATCCCAGCACTAGGGAGGCAGAGGCAGGCAAGTCTGTGAGTTCAAGGCCAGCCTGGTCTATATCAGCTAGTCCCAGAACAGCATCCAAAGCCACAGAGAAACCCTGTCTCAAGGGGGGGGGGACCACTAAAAGATCTTTGATAGCCAAAGCAAGACTGAGCAAAAACAATCCTGGAGACCTTACTAAACCTGATTTCACATTGTACTACATTATAATTTGATATAATATACAGAGCCATAGTAACAAAACAACATGGTACTGAAACAAACAAAAATCAAATCTTTACATAAAGAACAGAATAGAAGACCTAGATACAAGCCCATACACCTGATTTTCCATAAAGATGTCAAGAATCTGTATTGGAGACAGTCTCTTTAACAAATAGTAATAGGAAAGCTGAGTGTTACCTATAGAAGAAACTAGACCCTCACTTCTCACCCTACACAAAAATCAACTCCAAAAGACCGTAATTTAAGACCTCATTCTGAAAATAATAGAGAGAAAGATAGGAAAACATTTTAAGACATAAACAGAAATAAGAACTTTCTTAACAGGACTCCAGTTGCTCAGGGAATAAGGCCAGCAATTGACAAATGGAACCTCATGAAATTGAAAAGCTTCCCTACCGGTCAATCAGCTCACAGAATGTGAGAGAACCCTTGCCAGCTATACATCTGATAGAGGGTCAATATCTAGGATATACAAAGAATTAAAGCCTAAACAAGAAAACAAACAACCCAATTTTAAAAAATGTTCTAACAAACTGAACAGAGAGTTCTCAAGAGAAGAAATACAAACAGCCAATAAATGTTTTTAGAGGTGTCCAGCGTTCTTAGCTACCAGAGAAATGTAAATTAAAACTATTTTACTTTGAGACTCCATGTCAGCCCCGTTAGAATAGCAAGAAAACAAATAATGGCAAATGATGGCTAGAGTGGGGAGAGTGAGCCATCCATTACTCACTGCTAGTGGGGGTATAATCCACGGCTGAAACCAGTATGGAGATTTCCCAAAAAACTTTCACATGTCCCAACCACACCACTCTTGGATATAGTCCCAAAGGCCTCTCCATCCTGCACTAGAGATACTTGCTCAACCATATTTATTGCTGTTCTGTTTACACACACAACATAGAAAAATAATCTAAAATATTTTTAAATAATAAAATACAAATGTAAGTGCAAGTCTGGGGAAGGTGGAAGGTGAACATCCCAGCCCTTCCCTGTGCACTGAGCTTTGGGGTTAAATAGGGGAGACATGGGCCAGGGAGTGAGGCCTGCACACCTGCTCCTGCTCAAGGTGTGGTCTGGTTAATCCTTGCACCCTGACTCTGCAGGACAGCTCAAAGAAGTGCTTATTGGTGGAGGGAACAAGCTGGTTCCCTCACGGTGACTTCTCCTCAGCACACAGGGATCTATCTACTAGACAGTGTGTAATAGGCACCACTATTCCTGAAATCCAAAGTGACTGTTGAAGGTGGAGTGACTCAGAGCATGGGGGCAAAAGAATTTACCAGATCAGAATTGATATAAAAGTTTTAATAAATAATCACTCCCTTGAAAGGTGCTGGGATTTTTTCATAGCAATTGAGTAAAGTCACCTGGCATGGCCTCCTGAGCCCTTTGAGTGGGGTTGTATTTGAAGGACTTTAGAAAGGCAGTTCTGTGTCCTGAGACTGTAAACTCCTTATTTCCCCCCTTAACTGGTCTATTCATTTAGTTCTCTGATAATTTCATAGTGCATATGATGCATTCCAACCACTCCCTGGTCCTTTCTTCCCTCTTTCCCACCCCTATTGCCACCCCCAAGTCTGTTTCCCATTCATGCTTTTCTGTTATGTTGTTACCCCTGAGTTTAACTAGGGCTGTGTGACCATGGGTCTCAAAGTGTTCGTTAGAGCCTAGTGGGTTTACTGAAGACAATTCTGCCTCACCCCCAGAATCCATCAGTATTCCAATAGTTCAACGTGGCCAATCCCTTACCTATGATTGATGTCTTGTACAGACCCAGTCTTATGCATTCCCACTGCAGTCAGCACTATGCTTTCAGATCATGGTTGCAGTGGTTATGTCATGCTCAGAAGAAGGAATTTCACAGCCTTTCTCCCTGTCTTCTGGTCTTACAGTCTTTCTGCTCCCTCTTCTGCATTGTTCCCTTTGCTTTGTTAGAGGGAGTGGTATCAATATTCTGTTTAGAACTGAGCATCAACCATCACGTATTCTCAGCACCATGAGCAGCCATGTCTCTCTACCTTCACCACCATCCACCGACAGATTCTCTAAGATCAAGAGTAGCATTTGTCTATGAATGTGAATGTAAATACATACACTTGGCATTGTGTTGATTTAGGTAAATGGTAGTAGCAAGTTTGCTTAGGGCATAACACCTCCTTGGCCATATGTTTCTAACTGAGTTTACAATACCAGACATGAATTCCATATTGCGTAACAGGCCTCAAAACCTATCAGAGAGTGTTTGGTTTGCCCTATTGCATTAGTAGGCACATCTTACCTGGAGGGTTGGTTCTCAGCTGGGTGAGACTATCGATGCTTTTTCTCTCCTGGAAGTCTGCATTGCACCTTCCTGCACTATGAAAACTGGTCAGCAGATTTAATTTTTCAGTTCCAGTTTGATTTCTCTGTAACTTGCCTTGAGAGCATGTAATGTCTTCAGCAACAGGGTCTTATTAACTAGTTCTGGACACCCAAGAGTAATAACAAGAAGCCGTAAGGTCTCTCAGAACATGTGTGTGTCTATTGGAGATGGATTTAATTGAGGTAGAAAGCCCCAGGTGAAGGAGGGAAGCACCACTTCCTGGTTTGGGGCCCTGACTCTGTAAGAACAGAGAAAGATTTTCAGCACAAAGCATGCATTCATCTATTCTCTCTTTGCTCTTTTTTAAAAAGACTTAAGAAATAATGTGTGTATGTATGTATTTATTTATTAGACTTACTTATTTTATTTGTATGAGTGTTTGGTCTCTATGTAGGTAGGTAGGTATGTCCCTACCTACCTGAGGGTACATGTGCATGCCTTGTACCCTCAGAGGTCAAAAGAAGGCACTGGATCTCCTGGAACTGGAGTTACAGATGGTTGTGAGCTACCACATAGGTGCTGGGAACAGAACATGGGTCCTCTGCAAGAGCAACCACTGGGCCATGTCACCAGCCTCATGTTGTTTTGTTTTGGAGAGAGAGAGACAGACAGAGACATACACACACAGAGAGAGAGAGTGTGTGTGTGTGTTCTTGAATGTATGCACACATATGTGTGCAAGTGCCCAAAGAAGCTAGAAAAGTGCTGACCCTCAGAGCTGGCGTTATGGGCACTTGTGAGCCACCTAACATGGTTCCTGGCAAGCAAACTCTGGTCTTCGTGAGTAAGCAGCAAGTGCTCTTAACCACTGAGCCATTTCTCCAGGCCTTGTCTCTCTGCTCTTGACTATGACTAGCTGCTCAAGTTCCTGCCTAGGCTGCCCTGCAGTGATGGGCTATAATTTAGACCCTAACTTCCCTAAGCCACTTTTGACAGAACTACAGAAGGGGGAGGACACAGCTCACTGCTCTCTGCAGGGGGAGAGAATAAGGCAGTGGATTAAAGGTGTGTGCCACCACCGCCCAACTTTACGTCAGCAGATTCCTGAGAGTATCTAGTTGCCTTTGGTTTTGAACTGTCACCTTACTATGTAGCCACCAAGTCTCTTCCTGTGACCCCCAGGGAGACTAACTCACAACCCCGAGTTCCCTTCAGGACAAAATTCAGGCCAAGTCACTGCCAAATGATGGGCTCCTCTAGAACGTATCCATCTCTACACCCTTCATCTTGTTATCTCTCTGATGAAAAGGCGTCATCAAGATCAACTCTGCCATCTCTACACTCCTCCTCTTGGGTCTGGGGACAGGGAGGGGATGCATCCCTGTGCCTTCTGAGACACTGTATTCATCAAACACTTAACCTACTCATTGTGACAGGCTCCCAGTATGAATCACTAGTTATATGAGCACAAAGGAGAATAAGATAGAACCAAGGACTTGTAGTGATAGCTAGATTGTTCTGGTAAGAATGAAGGTTCTGCAGAGAGGCCTGGGTGTCCTCCCTTTAGCCATTAGACTATTGAGACAATGGGCCCCAAGGAGTTGGAATTCTTCCAAAGTCTCTTACAGGAAGAGGGCAAAGCCAAAGAAAGCCTGGTGCCAGGCAGAGAGGGAGCTTGTCTCCCAGGAAGAGCTGAGACAGTTATGGGTCAATGTGGGCAGGGCTACACCTTGACAGGATTGCTTAGTTATTCAAACCTGGTGCCTTCTATTTACATTTTTTTCAGCAGCCCTGAAGATGGACTGACTTTATTCTCCCCAGTGTGACTACACTGATAAATCTCTCTCTGCTTTAAGCTATTACTATCCTCCCCTTTCATGGGGTCTCACTATGCAACCCTGGAAGGTCTGGAACTCTCTATGTAGACCAGGCTGGTTTCAATCTCACACAGATTCCTCTGTATCTGCCTCCTGAGTGCTGGAGTTAAAGTCATGCACTACCACACCTGGATTACTGTTTCTTTTCAAAGGTATTTCTTATGTATTTGAATATTTGCCTGCATGTATGTGTGTGTGTCTGCACTACCTTCGAGCAGTGCCTGTGGAGGCCAAGAGAGTGGATTGGATCCTCTGAACCTGGAGTTACAGGGGTGTGTGTGTGTGTGTGTGTGTGTGTGTGTGAGAGAGAGAGAGAGAGAGAGAGAGAGAGAGAGAGAGAGAGAGGTGTTCTATGGGCATGAGCAGAGGTCAGAGGACAACTTGTAAGTCAGTTCTCTCCAACTACTTGGGACCTGGTGAGTGAACTCAAGTCATCAGGCTTTGTGGTAAGTGCCTTACCTGCTGAGGCATTTTGCTGGTCCCATTACTTGTCCCCTTAAACAGTCTGTTAAGGATGGTTGGACAAGCCTGAGTTATTAGGACTTAAGTCTTGACCCTGAATATCACAGAAACTATTATAATTTGTCCACTGAGGCTGTTGGAACAACACAGGAAGCATGGAGCACAGTGCTGGCCACAGTGGCCTCAAGTGACCAACATCTCAGCTGCCCTTAAAATTCAGTCATGGCCCTGGGTGGTGGTGGCGCCAGCTTTTAATCCCAGCACTGAGGAGACAGAGGCAGATGGATCTGTGTGAGTTCGAGGCCAGCCTGGTCTACAGAATGAATTCCAGGACAGCCAAGGCTACACAGAGAAATCCTGTCTTTAAAATGCAGTCATGTAAGGCAGAAAACCGGAAAAGAGGTGGGGAGGCGGGGGTTTGAATGAGAGCAACCCCCATGGGCTTTGAACACTTTGAACATGTGTTTGAACACTTGACTCCCCCGTTGGTGGAACTGTTTAGGAAAGACCAAGAGGTGTGGTCTTGTTGGAGGAGGTATGTTCTGAGGTTTCAAAAGCCCACACTATTTCCAGCTAGCTTTCCTTCCCCCTCCTCCTTTCAAATGAGGATGTGAATTCTGAGCTAATGCTCCAGCACCACACCTGCCTGTCTGCCACCATGACGATCATGGACTCACCCTCTGAAACTGTAAGCCACCAATAAACTGTCTTTTCTGTAAACTGCCTTGGTCATGATGTCTTCATATCAATAGAAAAGTAAGCCAGAGAGTTAGGACTAGATAAAGGGTAAAAGAAGAGGCTCAAGAGAGGCAAGGGTCTCACCTGCCCTTGGGACTCAAGTGTAAAATTATTTAGAGACTCTAGAACCTCATGAAACACTTGGGCTGGCCAGGCTAAAGATGCCTGTCATGAAACCAGTGATCTGGGCTCAATCCTAGAACTCACATGGTAGAAGGAAAGAACTGACTCCCCAATGTTATGCTCTGATCTCTATGCCTCAAACCATGGCATCTGCACACACACACACACACACACACACACACACACACACACACACACACACACTTAAAAAAATTAAGTTTAAAAATTTGTAAATGAAAATAAAACAGTGATAGCTGAATTCAACAATGGCTTTATTGTTTTTAATCTCTGTGCCACACATTCTTCCTGAGCCACTGTCATAAATCTAGGGGTCATGGCAGTCTGGTACTCTGGGGCTGAAATCATGGGCCTTGGATGGAATCTCTGAAGATGGGTGAGAGTGGGTTTTGCATCGTCTCCTGATGGACAAACTTGTTTGGAATCACCCCAGTTCCTGAGGCCCATATGCTTGTTTACAGTTCACTTTTGGGGAAGTGTTCTTTTTTGTTTCTGGGGTTCCTTGTCAAAGCCAAGTCCACAGCCTCCTGAATGTCCTTTGCCACCCTGAGGCCTGACTTGATAGCAGTATCAATCCAGCCATGGGGCATATCTGTGTGCTCACCTGCAAAAAAGACTGGCCCCTCTGGTTTGCTGAGTTCCTGGGCATAGTCCACATATTGGTAAGGGGTAAAGAAGGCAAAGCCACCCATGGAATATGGGTCCTGGCTCCAGCTCTTGACCGCAGAATAGGGACAGAGGGCACGGAGTTCTTCTTTGTTTCGATTATGAATAGCAGTGAGGTCATCCAGAACAATGTCTACTACTCGGCTTTGGTCCAGGGCTGTAAAGAACGTGGAGTCATCATCCAGGGTGTAAGATGCTAGGACAACCCCCACACCATTGGGAAAGATGTGGTTGGGATAGTAGATGAAGCGGGAAGGCCGGTCAGTGCTAGACTTTCCACTGAAGATGCCATCTCGTTCCCAGAAACGCTGTGTGCAGGCCAGGATCACTTTGGTGGCACTATTGTAATGGACAGAGCGCAGAGCATCCTGCTTGCTGAGAGAGAGAGATGGCTGGAATCGGAGGAGCCGGGCAGCCTTGGCAGTGGTGGCTACCACCACAAAATCTGCAGTCAGCCGGGCCCTGGGCTGCAGAGGGTCAGGTGTCCTGTAGGTCACGTGGACACAGTCTCCAGACATCTCCACTTCCTCTGCTGGTGAGTAGAACCAGACAGTCCCTGGGAGGAGCGAATTGTGTAGGGCCTGGGGGAGCTGGTCAAAGCCACCAACGATTTCATCAAACCTAAAGTGAATCAGCAGAGAGGGAGATGAGTGGGTTGACGGACAGGGCTTTCAGGGGACAGGCTGTTGGAACCAGACAGTGTCTCAGTCCCTTCACAGGCATGTCCCAGCCATATTTTAGAGGGGCAAACTGTTGACAAGGAGCAAGGGCAAGCAGAGTGTCCATTAGCTCCAGGGAACTAGAGAAAGGCACTGCTTTGAGGTGCCAGATCAGAAACATCATCTACTCTGAGCTCATGCAACCCCCTCCTGTGGGTCACTCACCTCCTGTTGCCACCCAGGATGCCTGGTCACAAGCTGACAAACTTAAGAGCTGACAAAAATTGAACATCTGATCCTCCTGCCTCTACCTCCCAGGTACTAGAATTACAGGCATTTGTTACTCCTAGTTTTATGTGGTGCAAGGAATGAAACTCGGGACTTCATGCATGCTAAACAAGCAGTCTAGCAACTAAGCCAGAACCCCAGCCAGGCCCAGGGTTCTTCCAGCCACTTCCATAATGCCCTCAGGGGCTACTCAAGGAAAGTAGCTAACTAAGCACTAAGGAGTGTTTTACCTAGTCTGTCCTAAAGCATCCTTCCCTCCCATGCTCCCTGAGAGCTTGTACTCGAATTAATAAGAAGGGCAAGAGTCCTTGCCAGAAGACCAGAGTGTCTAAATAAATCAATGCCCCAGGCTTCCGTTCAGCCTGTATTTATATATATGTATATATATAAAACCAGTTCGTCTTTATCCTTTTGTTGTTGTTTTTTGAGACAAGTTGGGTCTGGAACTTCAGATCCTCCCACCCCTACCTCGTGAGTGCTGGCATTACAGGTGTGCACCACCTTGCCTGGCGCCCTTTTATCTTTATAGCTGTAGACCACATGGTCAGTGACCAATGGTGACTGGAGTCCCAGGTTTGCATCCCTAATAAGCCTTCCTGAGTTGAAAGATGAGAAGTGTCCTTCCCTTGAAGCAGGGCCGAGGCCACAGTCCCTGTCACAGAACACATGAGGCTCACACTCTCATTAGTCTATCCAGAGGTTCTCAGAGTGGGCCCCGAGGTGGGCAGCATATCAGAAGGCATCTCTCTGGGTACTTCCCTAGGTGTTTTACAGCCCCATCCACTCCAGTGACTCTGAGAGTCTTGGAGTCAGGATTCTCTCCTTTCTCCTTCCTTCTTTCCCTGGTTTGTTTGTTTGTTTGTTTTTGAGACCAGCCTCCAACTCAGAGATTCCCCCTCCCTCTGCCTTCTGAGTACTGGGACTAAAGGTAATGTGCAGTACTACAGCTGGCTTCCCATTTTGGAGCGATTTTTCCCCTTGTTTTGTAACCCCTCCTTTCACTATTATCCTCATCAGTAACTAGGGACCCCCTGTCCCTGCACCATTTCTCACCGGGGCTCTTGGAAGAAGGAGATGATGCCACGCAGGGTCTCTGTGAAGGCCTCATAGTAGCCAGAGTCTGTGTTCAGCAAGTCACCGATCATCTGCACAGCCCCACGGCTCAGGTTCCCCACCTTGATCAGGTACTCCTATCCAAGTGCGTGAGGAAATAAGAAGGCAAGCAGATGAGAATGTGTAAGGAGCTAACATGTGCACCTTGCTTCCTATCCAGGGACAGCAAGGGACAGACCTGGACAAGGTAGGAGGACAAGTATGTACTCTCTGGGTCCCAAGGCTGCCTTGTACATGTATCTAGACATGATCCCCTTAGTCCCCTGTATAGAGAAAACATCTAGCACTAGGTAAAGTTTTCAGCCTTTCATTCATGTAATCCTGGAAATAATAGTGAGGATTCCTACTTTGCCAATGGGGAAACTGAGGCCCAGTCTCTGTGTCTGCCCATGTGGACCCAGCCCAGTTTTTCCGGAAGACTAGTCTAGGAAGAATCTGAGTATCAAAACCTCCTCATCCTATCCTGACCGCCTAGTCCTGCCCCATCACCTGCTGACCTAGCCACTCCATCAGCCAGTGACCTTGGAGCTGGCTCATATTGCACCTGTTGCCCTGATTGTGCCCTGTGCTTTTTGCCTCTTCATTGTCTTAGATAAAGCCAGCATGGACATGACAAAGCTGTCTGGAATGGTTCACCAGTTAGAGTGGGTGACCATCCAGTTTGCCCGGGGCTGTGCTGTTCAATGCAGGGCTAGAGGCCAGGCACTGAAAGAACCTGCTAGGATGTCTGGATACCGCTGGCTGGGGAAAATGCTACTATTCAACATATTTGTATAAACCAGAAGTTAAACCACAGGTCAGTGAAATCCTAGGAACAGCAATACCAGGGTGCCCGAAGACATGCTGGATCTGTTAGGATCTTCCACACCAAAGGTCAAAGAGGTTATCTCTGCTCCAAATCTGAGGGCGTGTTCAGTGGGTGTGGGTCCTAGTGATCTCTGACTTGTCTCTATTCTCTAATCTCCCTCTTCACATACTTGAGTAAACAGTGGTCAGACCACACTTGGCAACAGGCTTTGATCCACCCAACACGTGAAGCAAGCAGCCCACAGAGGCAAACCATGGCCTTCTTAGAATGGTCAAATTTTGGAAACGACTATCAGCTTCTCTCTCAAGATCAGCTAGAGAATACCTATCACTCTCCTGTTCCCAGGCCCATGGGTGAGCTGGTTCCAACACCCACAAGCCAACAGCCTCCAATTATGACCACATCTGGAACCTTCCTTGTGTTTTTATATCTGCAGTGCTAGGGATTGAACCCAGAGTCATACATGACAGATCAGCTCTTACACCTTTGAGCTATACCACAGGCCCAGCCTTTCCTGCTGTTCACTGTAGTCACATATTACAAAAGTTTGCTTTTATCAGTGGTGACCTGCATACAGCAGAGGTCCCCAGAGGTTATTTAGCCAAGTGACACTGTAGCCATCTTGGTTCATGTGAATAAACATTGTGATTTTTGCACAACTACATAATCATCTAAAGACATTAATCCCTTGTTAAGCAACACACACCTATATAAGGCTTTCCCACACCTCTGTCTGCCTTTGACTCTGTGTTATGGTTGACCCCTTGATACAGCAAGCTGTGCATAAGTAGCCTTGATTGCCCCCCTTAGAGTGGCCTCTGTTTAGTCCCTTCCCTCCCCAAATGGAGCTTGCATTCTATCAGGGCAGACAGTTAAGCTAGACAAGTAAAGTGCAGCACAATATGCCCCAGGTAGCACTCTCGCTGGGGTGGTTTCAGAGCACAGTGGGTCATGAGGTCTCAGGACTGACCTTGGTGGAGAAGGAGTCATATTTCTCCAGGACTTCACGGCAACTGCTGTTCTTCAACTCTTCCACAATCTTGGGAGGGAAGAAGACAGGGAGGACAGGTGGTGAGCATCAGCCCACATAAATTGTCAACCCTTCCCCAACCATCCTCATGCACCACACTTGTTCAAAAGCCTGTGTGTATGTGACACGTATGTGAATCCTGGCTTCCAAAACTATGTCCTAAATCTGGGATGGTAGGAATTTCACCTCTTCTTGAATGGACACCAAGTATACAAAATGTAGGCGTCTAAGCTCCTTGTTAGCCTTGAGGTTCTTATACATGGGAAGTCTACCTCCTTGTCCTGTGTTGGGGACATTTCTGTGGACTTCTAGGCCACTCTGAAGCATGTAGATGCTAGAGGCTAGCCCCACAGAGCTGCTGAGAGAGGCTGGGTCTGTTGACCCCAAGTGAGCTACAGCAGGACAATATTGAGGAACACCTGGGCAGAGACCTCCTGGGAGTGCTAAGCTTAGTTTATACTGAGGTCCTTCCAGGTCATGGGTCAGAGGAGATAAAGGCATTGTCACTGCTGGGACAGGTAGAAAACATGGATGGGCAGAGTACTAAATGCTCTTCCTCGACAAACTGTCAATCATTACAACTGTAGAGTGAGCACTGGTCCTGTACCTATCACCATTTTATCCTGTCACCTAATCCTCACAGCAACCCCGGGAACAAGAGGTTCTGGGAATAATGGAGAAGAGAGAAGAGAGCCAGCCTGGAGTCACACAACACATTCAAACCTAGAGCTTGTTAAGCTCTTTCTGGAATGAACCTGGTCCCAGCATGATAATTTCATGGCTGCTACTTTGTACATGTCTGTACAGGCACAGGTGTCTGGGGTCTGAGAATATATATATATATATATATATACTGTCTGCAGAGCCAGTGGCCAACACAGGACAGAGGCATGAGATGGAGTGGAGATCAGTAATGGCCAAGCTGGTGTAGGCTTCCTGCACTCAAGGATCTGGGGTCCCCTAAAGCTCCTCCCTGGGGAATAAGAGGGTATTCATGCAGGGTGGCCCCAAGGAAAGAGGTCAATTGCTCTCCACTCTGCCTTACCTTCCTCAGTGACTTGTCAAAGAGCTGTTCTGCTGTCTTCCCCACCTCATCAGCTCTGACTGGGTAACCCAGCAGGCCAGGGTCAGCCTGCACTGCCCCCGAGCGCTGCCGAACTCCATTCACCAGCACCCAGGTCTGATTGTTGCAGGGGCAGAATTCCTTTAGCATCAGCCCAAATTTTCTGATGAGCTCATGAGAAAGCCTACGGAGGGAGCCAGAGACGTCAGGCTGAGAGCCAACAGCCCTTGTTTCCTGGACTTACTTCCCGCCTCCTTTGGATTCACCAAGACCACTCCTGGCCTCCCTCCATGCTAGGCACCCTGGTCATTACACTGAACTAGAGGCCATAAGGCCACAAGGGAACTGGACTTCCTGCCTGTGGCCCTCTCCGATGGCTGAGATCTCTGCCGCTTTGTGTGGAACCTGCAACCTTCACACTTTCAAACGTGAACATTCTAGTTCCTGGAGACACAAGGAAGGGGTGATATGCAGAGTGTCTGTGGAGCCATCCTTCCTGGAGGCTGTGTTCACCACTCCTGAACATCTCCAAACTTCTCACCCATCCAGAAAGGATCTCCTGGAAGGATACCAGGCTTCCCATCATTTGCACACTCAGTAGGCTACTTCTGACTTTCCAGCAGGTTCATCTTGGACCACCTATCTTCTGCAGTCTTCAACCCATCCTCCCTGGCAGTCAAATCTAGCACAGTTATCTCCTTACTTGGATTAAACCCTGAGACTGGGAGATGCTCCTGGGCTGCCCTAGGGCTGGGAAATCATTTGGGCCAGGCCCTGACCCCTGAGCTTCCAGGAAGGAACTCCATCCACTGTCCTTGTGGTGTGATAGCCCTCATCCCAGCCTTCCTCCTTTGCCACTACTGTTCTCAGAAGTACCTGTGGTTGATAGGGATCCTCATGGCACCCAGCTCTATGTACCAGTGTGCTCCAGGAACTCTGTGGGTTTCAATTCTGCCACCTACACGCCCGGAGGCCTCCAGGACAGTCACCTGGAAAGACAGGCAGCTCTTTAATGAACTCAATGAGGCTTGTCACAAATCCTCCATACAACACCCTCCTCCCCTGTGGCAAACCAGGTTTACCCCCCTTCCTTCTTCCCTCTCTCCTTCCTTCCCTCCCTTCCTCCCTCCCTCTCTTCTACCCTTCCTTCTTTCTTTCTTTTTCAGTGCTGGGATGGAAACCACTCTATCACTGAGACACAGCCCTAGGCTCATCCTGCCTCTTTCTGAAAGTTGCTCTTTGTTACTGGGTAAGCTTACCTGCTCTCCTACCCCAGCTCCCCTAGAGCCCTAGAGCTTCACTTTGGCCCCAGCTCCCCAGGGATGTCCTCAGCTTAGTCTTTTATCTCCCCATTTAGAGCCCAGTCTTCCCACAAGAGATCTTCCCGTGCCCAATCACATACCTGGTGGCCAGCATCCTGCAAGATCTTGGCAGCAGTGAGCCCAGCCATGCCTGCCCCAATCACCACTACTTGTTTCCTCTCTGCTGTCTGCCCCAGTCCATTTCGAGCCAGCTGCAGCAGCTCTTCATACTGGGGATCTTCAAAGCACTTGACAAGCTGGCTGTTGAAGGCCTGGGTATCCAAGCTCAGCACAGACAGGAGGGTGAGAGCCAGCCAGCTTGGGAACATAGCTGTGGATATGGCAGTTAGGCAAATGGCTAGGGATGAAGGAGGACTAGCCATAACCCTTGATCTGAAGAAGATTTATCACTGGACCTATGATGCAACATACTAGACACTCCCCTATCAAAGAGAGCCTTAGTCATGGGTCCTCCCAAGTACCTGCCACTCTTCCTGCTAGCCCACAAATGCCCCTCAGGTACCAAAACCTCTCACTTAGGGAGTGACACATGTGTGTGTGTCTGCCCAAGGTGCCTTCCCTCCCCTCAGTCAGTGGGACTGCCACACACACAAATGAGGTAGACCTGCCCACCATATTGGCTTTCCCCATTTCCACCACCATTGAGGTGGATAGACCCTTAATTTAGTACCACTGTGAAATACAGAAGATTGGAAGCAGGAAACCTTATATAATAACACAACAGTCCCCAGGATGAGTGTGATAGGTCACCATGTTCCCAAGACCCGAAGGATCTTCACAGATGGGCACGGCTCCCTGAAGTGAAGGTGTGCCTGGCAGTGGCGAGCCTGTGCTTTCACACTTCTCTGATGCGCTTCTGTCTGTCGCTTTGGGCTCCTCTGTGGGAGAGGCAGGCCATACCTTCCCTCTGAGAGCCCATCAAAGGCGTGTGTTTTGTGGTAGTGGCGTTCATGGTTTCAGAGCTATTGTCTGTGTTATGGGACAAATTGTGTTTCCCCAAAATTCTTGTTGAGGCTTTAACCTACAAGACCTCACAATGCGACAACTCCGTGTAGGGACAGTGGCCTCTGAAAAGATGACTAAGTTAAAATGAAGCTGGGGGGGGGAGGGGTTCTCCCAAAATGTGATGTCCTCATAAGAAGTGGAAGTGTGTAGACCATGGAGCCTACATTGCCTCCTTCCTAACCCAGTGTACTTTCTGAGTGCATCCTAATCGCCTGTCCTTAGACCAGCAGGTCCAAGACCCTCAACAAGGAGGTTTCTTCTTGCAGCAGAGACTATAAAGGAAGTCACAGTGAAGAGAACAACTGACTGTGGGGTACCCAGCCCCAACTGATACATCCACAACACAGTCCCTACAAACACAGTCCCTACACCTACAGCTCAAGAAAGAGCTAGAAAGATTGTGAGAACCAAAAGACCAGGACATCTACTTTGAGATAGTCTCTTTTTAAAAAAAAAACAAGACAGAACACAGGGGTAAGGAGGAGATGGATCTGGGAAGTTAAGAGGAAGTGTTAGGAGTGACTACATTGTATGAAATTCTCAAAAAAGTAATAATAATAATATTGTATTAAAAAAAAAAAAAAAGGAAGAGGAAACGTGAACCCTAACAAGAACACCGAGATGCCCACACAGAAAGGCAATGCCTGTGAGGACATAATGAAAAACCGTAAGAGGCCAAGGCCCATCAGCAATACCTTCATTGAGACATCCATCTGCTATGAGACATACCATACTCAATGATTTTCTAACACAGTTTGAACTAATACAGGTTGTTTCTCTGCATCTTTCCCCATGTTGGTAGAGAAAAGATCACTTGGGTACCTCTCTCCAGGAACATAGTTTACCACTGAAACGTGTAGTAGCATTGCAGAAAATGGAGGCAGAGGGATTGCCACTTGTGTATGACTGGTTGATCTCTCACCCCGTTCCACCCATCACCATGTCTCCGTGTTCCTGTTCAATGCTAGTACTTGGTATGTTAGGTAATCAATTGCTCAACCTGTCTTATCCAGCATGAATCAGAAATCAGTTCTTTCTGCACAGAGAATGGCTCCTAGGAGTTCTCAGAGCAGTTGAGGAATATGAGTGTGGAGTAGTGAACAGAGGGTAAGGTGGTGGGTAAAGGAGTGGATGAGTAGACAGAGGGAAGGACACATGGACAGAGGCCGTCCTCCAGCTTCTGCAATCATCACAGACACCAGTCCTGGGGCCAGGGCCAAGGGCTGGGGTTCCATCTGGACTTGTCATTGCTCATCCTTCAACCCAGCTTTACAACCTCCTTCTGTCTGCTTTCCTCAGGGCCTGCCTGACTCTAGACTCCCTCTGTGATCCTGTGCACTGGGCATTTAACTTTCTAATTATCATTGAGGAGTGAACACACTTAGAGGTGCACACACACAAACACATACCACCATGACAAGAGCCCAGCCTTCCTTCCATGCTTTGGATTCACCCATCTCTAAAACTAAGGAAGTGGATTCTAACTTTGCAACCTGAAGCCTGGGGTTTTCCCACTTTGCCCTCTTGTGATGCACTTATTTACATTTATTCCTTGTACACAGGAACGTGATTCAGGATGACACTGTAACACACACATATGGTATGCACCTTACTGCATTGTTGTATTGCTGGAAAATGGAGCTTAAAATTCCCAGCAACCATCCCTTTAAAAAGGCTGGGCCCTCTGGGAAACACAACTACCTTGAGTTGTTTTCCCTAATGGAGGAAGTTTGCACTGGGTTGCTCTCATTTTCCTGTCAGTTGCCCTGCCCTGGAGAGCCATGCCAACAGGGTGACTACAGAGCTCAGCAGAGAACAGAGTATCTTTGAGCTTCAGGAGTTGTCAAAACAACTCACAGTCCCTAACTACATGCAAGAAGGAGAAGGAGGAGAAGCTGGAGAAGGAGGAGAAGCTGGAGAAGGAGGAGAAGCTGGAGAAGGAGGAGAAGCTGGAGAAGGAGAAGGAGGAGGAGAAGGAGGAGGAGAAGGAGGAGGAGAAGAAGGAGAAAAAGAAAAGAAAGAACGGAGCCAGGAAGCCTGTGGTGGCCCAAGCAACCACAGGCGTTTACTATACAAGGTGAAGCCAACACCAGGCCCACAGCCCTAGCGTCCCTCCACCCACCCTTGGCTTTAAAGAGTGCTCTGGCCTGTCTGTTGTAGGATAACCACTGAGAAGCCCATGTGTTTGCTGGAGTCAGAAGCCATGCTGCATCCTACTATCCATACTGCATCAACCCTGAGCCTCATGTGACCACAGAATTAGTGTGGATATGTGTGTAATGACTTCGTTGGAGGAATGGATAAAATCTGCAAGTGAGGAACAGGACATGGGAATCTCACATCCTGAATCCATTTGTTTCTTTGAAATAAAGCCTCACCTAAAGCAGCTCAGGCTGGCCTGGAAGTTACTACAGGAGATCCTGACTCAAAAAAAAAAAAAAAAAAAAAATCTACCAAGGACTGAATATGGTGGCATACCCCAATCCCTGCACTCAGGAGTCAGAGGCAGGCAGATTTTAGAGTATGTACTGCCATGCCTGGCTTCCTTGTATATTTTGTAAGGAACAAGAAGAGGGGAATTTGAAAAGATATTGAACAACAACAATTGTGTAAATGGATGAAAACACTGTCTATGCCCTATGATTACACACTGTATTACATACTAAATTATCACACTGTGTTCCATAAATATATGTGATCATTATGTGCAATTAAAAAAAAAACAGAGCTGGCCATGGTGGTGAACGTTGTAATCCTTACACTTGGGTGGTGGAGGCGGAAGGACCAAGGACTCAAGGTCCTCAGCTCCGGTTTGAGCCCAGAGGGGGATACATGAGACCCTGTCAAAAAAAAAAAAAAAAAAAAACTAAAACAAAGGCCAGTCATTGGTGGCACACACCTTTAGTCCCAGCACTCGGGAAGCAGAGGCAGGTGGATCTCTGTGAGTTCGAGGCCAGCATGGTCTACAGAGTGAGTTTCAGAACAGGCTCTAAGCTACACTGGGAAACCCTGTCTCAAAAAAACAAAACAAAACAACTACAACAGAAAGCCTCACTAATACAAAACAACAAATTAATTAAAACGAAACCAACTCTATCTCCTTGTCTACTTCAAAATATATCTGACAGGTAATTTCACCTCTGTTTTTGGTTTGGAAACCAGAGTCACCTTAGGTCTAGAACTGGGCAGTGGGAATGACAAGGGACGACTGAATGTGGTCCAGAGCCCTGGCCTAGCAGGTTCCTGGGGGTGTCACAGAAGCTCAGCATGGATTTCAGGTCTCCAGGGGCCAGCTGGCTCCAGGTGCTAGAGTCTGGGCAGTCTTGGTGTGTCTCTCTCCCACCACTCTGCCACAGGGGTGGGGGTGGGGTGCTGGAAAAGAGAGCCCAGGTCCTGGGGGATCATGCACAATCTGTCCCAGTTATCACTCACTAGGGGTGAATGAATCCTTCCTCCAGTTCTTGGGCACAAACCTTAGGGGAGATTTGAACCGTCCTGAGTTTCTGTCCAGGGCTCCTCGGTATTACCTCAGCATCTGCCACTTCCTCATGCCCATTCCTTACTGCTTCCACCATCTGGACTGAGGGTTTTATGATTTCCTGCCCGTGTCCTCTCTCTCTCTCTCTCTCTCTCTCTCTCTCTCTCTCTCTCTCTCTCTCTCTCTCGTGTGTGTGTGTGTGTGTGTGTGTGTGTGTGTGTGTGTTTGTGTGTTTCTCTCTTCTCTCTCTTTTCATCTCCTCTTTGAGAAAGGGTCTCACCATGTAGCCCAGGCTAGCCCAGAGCTCACAAGTATCCCAGTCTGGCCTCAGACTCTCTATCATCCTTCCCCTTCTCTTAGATTTTCCTCTTCCTAAAGATGACATCTCTTCCTTCTTCCTCCAGTGCTCCAGGGCACTGGGAACAGAAACTCTAGGGTTGCGCTGGTTTCCTGCTTGGTGCTCCCCGAAGTGTGCTGCTCTTCTGACACATCTCTCGCTTCCAGGACTTGAGCCTGTTTTTCCTGGAGCCCTTCTGAGAACTGTCACCCTTCGCTGTCCCTCCCCTTGTGAGATGGAGAGCCTTGGAGGTGTGGTGGAGTCTATGTTGGCTGGTGTGCCTGCAGAACTACCTGCAGGAGCGAGCCTGAACCTGGTGGGAAGCAGAGGTGCGTGAAGAGAGCAAGTATAAGCGCAGGTGCCCGGCGCCCGGCACAGCCTTGCTCTGGCCCTCTGAAATCTAGAGCCATGGGGGCTCCTGTAGCTCTACCGCATCCAGCAAGAACATCACCAGACTCTGGGTTTAGACCCTCAAATCTTATCTCACACTATTCCAATTTAATTACCTCTCATGCTCATTAATCAGACAGATCTATATCAGGAGGGCATCATCAGAGACAGACATAGTACCAGTCAGGACGACGCTTCAGGCTGCTTCCTAGGGTTGCCTGAGTGTCTCCAGAGGACCCCAGCAACACCATGAACTAGAAGATCGGGTAACATATCTATAGTGATTCCCCACAGACTTCAGAATGGAGATAAAGTGACCATTGGAAGCTCACATATGCCATCCCTGCACTTCAGAGGCTGACGCTGGAAGCTTTCCATGGCATTGTGGTCAGCATGAGCTACACACTGAGTTCCAGGCCAGCAGAGCTAAGGGTCACTTTGTCTCTAACAACAACAGAAGTAATCACAGAGCTGAACTTCCTGGACCTAGGATAAATTCTCTACAATGTCACCAGAGTGGTGGTCACATGAGTGTGTCACCAAGTTAGATATGTATGCAGGGCAGTATATGCTTTATAAAAATTTCAAAAGCCAGTTCTAAACCATAAAAGTAAACCCAATGCTAACATTAAAATTACATTTCTAAAAAGTTTTTAAGACGGTGTCTCATGTAGCTAGGACTGGTTCCAAACTCACTATATAGCCAAGGCTGACCTTAAACTACTAATTCTCCTGCCTTTGCCTCCTAAACGTTCAATTAGAAATGCATATGCTTGGCTTAATTTTTTTTTCTTTCAGGGACTGAGGCAACAACTCAGTGTGTAAGAGCACTTACTGTGTAATCATAAGGACCCAAGTTCAAATCCAAAGCACCCACGTGAAAAGCCAGATGTGGCTGTATGCACCTGTGACCCCAGTGTTACAGGAGGTGACTCACTGGGGCTTACTGACTGGATTCTAGCTCTAGGTTCTGTAAGAGACAGTGTCTCAAGGGAATAAAATGGCACTTGGTACATCAGAATATCCAACAGCCTCCTCTTGCCTCCACACCTGAGCAAACACACATGCACATCACACACACACACACACACACACACACACACAGGCATGCACATTGCTTTTCCTAGGTTCAAAAGAGGGGCTGATCCCAGCATTTGGGAGGTGTGCTGGCTAGTTTTTATGTCAACTTGATACAAGCCAAGGTCATCTGGGAAGATGGAACTTTCGCTGAGAAAAATGCCTCCTTCAGATTGGCCTGTAGACAAGTCTGTGGGAGCATTTTCTTGATTGATGATTGGTATAAGAGGGCCCAGCCACTGTGGGTGATACTACCCATGTGCAGGTAATCCTAAGTTGTATAAGAAAGCAGACTGAGCAAGCCAGTGAGCAGCACTCCTCCACAGTCTCTGCTTCATTCCTGTCTCCAGGTTCCTGCCTTGGCTTTCTGTATAAACGGATGACATGGGGAAGGTTTTTTACTATAGATATAAGAGAGAGACCAGCCAGAGGCATTTGGAAGAGTCCAGCACAGAAAGAGAAACACAGCCAGAAGACTGGACCTGGCCCAGTGTATCTGCAAGAGATGGGAGAATAACAGGGGACCGAGAATACATAGCAAGAGATACAGGAGCAAAACAAAGATGGGGTTGGGGCACATACCAAGAAAAGCAGGAGTATAAGGAGAATAAGAAGCTGAGAAGAGAGCCCATGAGCTGGAGGGAGGTTAGGGTACTATAGGGGCTGAGAAGAGCTAGGATGCCAGCATGGACAGGTACTAGTGATACGGAAGGAGCCTGAAGGCCGGCATGTGCTTTGGTGTGCTAATAGGTAATGCAGATAGCCATGTGTCTGTTCTGCCAGAAGCAAGAGAAATGACTTCTTTGGTAGGTGGGAACCAGTTTCACAAGTTGCTGAGAAAAGCTAGGTTTTTATCTAACTGCCAGAAATCCTTCTATCATCCAGGTGGAGCTCATTTCTAGGTATTTGGACTGCTTTTAGAATTTGGGGAATTTGAGTTTCCTGTGGACCCAACACTTTACTCTTTGATGGACCTAAGAGTTGTAAGCAGAAATATACCCTTTTCTCTCCAAGTTGCTTTTGGTTATAGTGTTTATATGCACACGTACACACACGAAGAAAATAAAACATAATAACTGAATAAAATGTCAGGGGGTGTTGGGATGCTTCTAGTGTGAACTGGGCTCTGTTTTTATACAGGGGACTATCTTCTGGTCAGGGCTGTCGGTATCCTCATCACTTGCACCAGGAAGGAAATCACATCTACTATGGGCTTCTGTCCCCTGCTCTGTGTGTAGGAAGGAGTCATGCTGCCCTGAGGATGCAGAGTTTGGTCAACATGAGATTGGCACAAATAGGGACTAGCTTAACAAGCCAGGGCCCCATCTGTGCCAGGCTGCATGTACACCTGCTTCAGGCAATGGAAATAAGTTCCTCTTATTTGCCACCCCTGGTAATTCCCCATTTCTGCTCACACATCCCCTAGAACACATCCTGAAACCAAGAGAGTTGGGCTGAGTCATCCTAGACAAGTTTTAGGTGACATGCATAATAAGACAAACTGTGTCCCCTGAGTAAGCTATTTACCATCTTATACCTAGGCATAATTGGGCATAAATATGATTAAAATCAGATGCATTGTGGGAAAGGATGTGCACAGTGAGCTTACATAACCCAAGCCTGTCAATCAAAACAAAAAACCCACCCACGTGACACCTCCTAGCAACTAAACTCCTCCTTATACTGAACTTGATAAAAGGAAAGCCCCAAACAGTGACCAGGGCCCTTGAGTGCCCTTACTCACATGGCCCACAGCTCTCTGAGGGCACATTCTGACCTGCATTACCATTTTGCTTTGATAAATTCCTCTCCACTTTTGCAATTTTATGTGTGCCTCTGTTTCAGTTTACTGAATAAGATGCCAAGAACCTGGAAACTCCTAGACTAGACTCTGACCACCAGTAAGAAAGAGATTCCCGCTCCCCTCACCCCCTGTGTGCTTGGAAGACTGGCGTGGATCTCTGTCTGAAAGATACTGTCTTGCTGATGGTTGTCCCAGGATGTCTGCTCTCAGGGATCTATCTAGGAGGGTCTGTGCTAGGGAATATGATGGCAGAGTCAGTGTGAGGGTGTGTCCTGAATGTCTAGCTTCGAGATTTGTCCTAAGGGTCTATCCTGGGGGTGTCTGTCCTGAGGCCTGTGCTGCGGTCTGTCTTGTGGTTCATCTGTCTCTCTGTCTGAGTATGTGTTATGTGTGTATGGGTGCCCACAGAGGCCAGAAAGGATGTCCGGTCTTCTGGAGCTGGAGTTACAGGCTTGAGTATGTTTACTATGAGTAGAACATTTAAGGGTACAGGAAACCACAGAAGCGGGATGAGGAATTGTGGGTAGATGCTCTGTCTCAAAGTGCTGGGGGCCTGGCCCCTGCCCTTGCGGCATGCCTTTCTCCTTTTGCACCTCTTGTGTCTACACCCACTTCACAGGCCATGTGGGAATCACCTGTGCCCTGCACACAGAAAGAGACTGGGACAGAGCAGTCAGGTAAGGCACAACAGGTCACTACATGGGTCAGGAATCTGGCCCTGGGCTGCATGCACAGTATAGAAGCTCAAAAACATCATGACGGATGGGGTAGAGGTGGGAGAATGTACGCAGAGAAGGGAGAGAGAACAGAAACCCAGGAAAGCAGAGAGAAGTCCCCAAAACAGCTCAGAGAAGGGGGACACACAGCTCACACCCTTCCTTTGTTCAGTCCCAGACCCAATTAGCACAGACCACACACTCAAAAGACACACATGTCACATATAACATGCAATACACCTATGCCACATACAATATGCATAACACACAGCACACGTGCATAACCCAACACATTACAGAAAATATACACACAATTCTCTCTGTGTGTGTGTGTCTCTCTCTCCTCTGTAGAGTGACTCTGGACCGTCTCACTCCTATGACATAGCAGAAGGAGAGATGGGTCCATCCTGTGTCACTGAAGTCAGGGTTCACCCCAGAGGGACCTTCACTATCCTGTGTCCTGGTATCCTGCCTGGTTGCTACCAAGAAGCTAGTCTTAGGATGTTGTGTCCAAGCAAAGAGAGACCTGGCGCAGGCAGAAGAGGCAAGCATAAACTTCTAGGGTGGCAGACAATCTGGGGAAGAGGTCATTTCCAGGGTGTTCCATCCTGGGAAAGAAGGCAAGGGAACCTACCTGGGAGCCTTCCTGGAGCTGGTAGCATCCATGTCCACAGAGCCAGAGCTTGGGCAAGTTGTCAATGTTGAGGAGGGTGAGTGGAGGTCAGAGTCCTGGACCAGGAAGTGACTATCTCTGCTCCTCCATCATGAGCCCATGGCCTGGATGAAGCTGGGCTCTCTTGAGTTTTCTCTACTTTCCAGGTCTGACAACAGGCCCTGCCAGCGAAGTTTGGAGAACAGAGAAGAGGGTGGGATCAGACCAGATGCATATGCCTCTGTGTGACATCCAGGGCAATGCTTTCATCCTGATGCAAGCAAAGGCATGGTGCAAGAGGGTGTGCCCGCCAGTGGCTCAGCAGGACCTGGCACCTCTGCCACTGGGTGGGGGTGGGTTCTCAGTTCTGCTTCCCACCATCAGTAACCCAGCTCCTGGGCTCTGTGTCTTCGCGTCCTATAGGGAGTGAACTCGAGTGACCTGCTGTGCCTGTGGGGATGCCTCTGTCCCCACCTTTGCACCTGGCATTTCCCTTCTCAAAGCTGCATAAGGAGAGAAGATTCTAGCATGACCAGCAGTTTTGAGGTGTCTCCTGGGAGACGATGGCACAGCAGAGGGTCCCCTGGGTGGAAGGGGGCTACAGCCTGAGCCTGCTCTGTCTCATCTCCCAGGGGTCTGTTTCCTCTGCCCTTTTACACAGAGCTATGCTCTCTTGGCAGATGTGCTAGCAGCAACGGGGGATACCCTGCCTCTTGTCTTTCTGAGCCTGGCTCGTATCAAATAAAAGAACTATTCATGACCCTTGTTAAAGACTGCAAGGTAGTCCTAACTCAGGAAAATGTTATCATGACATATATCATTTTCATTTATTCTTTCAAATTTTCATAGAACTATACAATGTATTGCATCTTCCAGTGCCTCTGTCTAACACTTCCTAGTGCTCCCACCCCATCTCCCACCCAACTTCAGGTCCACCTTTGTCGTTGTTATTAATAACATCCTGAGTCTATTATTGCATAGGTATGTGTGCTCAGGGCACGGGCAGTGTGCCAGCCCCCATCTCGCTAAGGGAGAGTGCCCTTCAACCCTCAGCACCATCAATGATCAAAAGCTCCTCCACAAAGGAGCCATGCTGAGATGTCACCTGGCTTGGTCTTATGCAAATCTTATACAGATGCCTAAAGCTGCTGTAGGTTGATGATTTCAATAGACATGCCATGTCCAGAAGCCCACATTTCACAGCTCCCCACATCCTCCAGCTCTTTCTTTCCACCTCCTCTCCCTCAAAGGAGAAGGGAAGAAGAGAGGTTGATACAGATGATCCTTCCACAGCTGAGCACTCTTTGACCAGTCCTGCACTATTCACTAGCCACGGTGAAAGAAGCTTCTCTGACTGAAGTTGAGGACAACACAAAACTATAGGTATAAACATAAAAATTCAGAAGCAATATTTATGTTCTGCACATGACAATGATAGTAAGTTCCCCACTATGGCCTGTGATCTCCCCATTCATGGACTTTTTGACCAGTACCAGGCATGAAATTCCTCCAGTTGAGCTGGTCTCCTTGCCACCCAGAAGGCAGTTAGTTACTCCCATGACTGTCGTGACACTAGTTCACCAGATGGAACATCTTGCCAGTCAGCTCAGCATCTTACAATGTTTTTTTAAACAAATAAAATGTATTACGTGTATTTGAAGTTCATACATAATGTCATGGGTATGGTAACATTCCCTAGCTGTCATCCTACATGGGTTATATCCTGTGTGATGTGTGACATGACCAGATAAATCTATTCAACAACAACAACAACAAAAAAAAAATCCC
This sequence comes from Phodopus roborovskii, assembly GCF_943737965.1. NCBI lineage: Eukaryota > Metazoa > Chordata > Mammalia > Rodentia > Cricetidae > Phodopus > Phodopus roborovskii. The sequence continues at coordinate 22,265,975 of NW_026126407.1, forward strand.
TATTCCAATGTAATGAACTTGGTTCTCATACTGTGTGTTATATTTCTAAACTTGTTCATCCTATCTACCCCTGTTATATATTATTATATAACTTTTAACCTATATCTCCTTATCTCCTCTCCCTTCCCCTTGCCCCAGTCATGAGAACCACTGTGTCATTTTCTATCACCATATATTTTAGATTTATGAAATTTTAAAATACATTCCACAAATAAATGAGCTCAGGCAATATTACTTTTTTTCATGTTTAATAGTCTATTATATGCCACGTGGTTGTGGCATACACCTTTAATCACACTTGGGAGAAGGCAGAGGCAGGCAGATCTCTGTGAGTTCAAGGCCAGCCTGGTCCACAGAGTGAGTTCCAGGACAGCCAGGACTACACAGAGGAACCCAGTCTAGAAAAAAAAAATCCATTATGCATATGTACCTGTATATATGTGTATGTGTGTGTGTGCGTCATATACATGGATATGTATATGCATGGAGAGATATGCATAGGTATATGTCATATGCTTAGATATATCACACATATATGTAGATACATATGTATAGTGTATGAATATAACTGGTATATTTTCTTTATCCATTCATCTGCTGATTGACATTTATTTCTATAGCTCAGTTATTTTTTGACAATTCTGCAATAAATATTTCAGGGCAGATATCTTTAAGAGGTGATAATTTCAAGTTGGGAGTCATGGTGCACACCTTTAATCCCAGCACTCAGGAGGTGGAGGAAGGTGGATCTAGCCTAGTCTATATAGTGAGTTCCAGGACAGCCAGGGCTATGTAGAGAAATCCTGTCTGAAAAAGACAAAAAGGACAAAAAAGAAAAAAAGGTCATGTTTTCATCTCCTTTGTGTATACATTCAGGAATGAGATTGCCAGCTCATCACTGTTTTGCACATAGAAACACAATTTTCCCAATCGCATCCTGTAAGCAACATCCTTTCCCCATCACATGCTCTTGTTACCCTGCAGTGGGGTTTTGTGATACGGTAGACACTGGACAACAGGGACAATTGGAGATTTACAGCCAAGGAGTCAAGTGGATGTGAGAGGGTAGAAAGTTAAACAGGAGCTAGGGGTATAGCTTAGTGGGTAGAACACTTGCCTGGCATGCAGGAGGTCCTGGGTTCAGCTCTTAGCACTGCATAAAGCAGGCATGGTGGCTCATGCTTAGAATCCTAGTGCTTGGGAGGTAGAGGCAGGAAGATCAGGAGTCGTCTTTAGCTACAAATTGAGTTCAAAGCCAGCCTAGGATACATGAGACCCTGTTTCAAATTTTGAGGGAGATGGAGGGAGGAGCCGAGGAGGGGAGAAGAGAAGAAGAGAAAAGATGAGGAGGTAGGGAAGGGTGAAGGGGGAAATGGGAGGTGGGGAGGAGGGAAGAGGGGAGATAGAGGGGAGAGCAGACTAGGAAGCTATATCATTCATTACAGTGTTTGCTCTGCAGCCACAAGAACCTGAATTTAATCTCCAGGAACATGTGAAAAAACCAGAAGTGGAGCCAGCAAGATGGCTTGGCAGTCAAAGGTATTTGCCACCCAGGGATACTAACCTGAGACCTGGTGGAGATGGATGGCTAGAACTGACTCCACAGAGTTGTCTTCTGACTGCCACATGCATGTATGGCACTCACCCTCACTACACACACATGCTATTAATAAATAAAATAATAACAAAAGGCAGGTGTGCTAGTACAGCCTTGAATTCCAGCACTGGAGAGGAAGAGACAATGGATCTCTGTGACTCACTGGCTAGCCAGTCTAGGCTTCTTAGTAAACTCCCAGTCACATATAGTGTCTGCCTCAAAGTGAGATCAGTGGCCCATGGTGGTGGCACACACCTTTAATCATGGCACTTGGGAGGCAGAGGCAGGAGGATCTCTGAATTTGAGACCAGCCTGGTCTACAAAGCAAATTCCAGGACAGTCAGGACTACACAGAGAAACCCTGTCTTGAAAACCCAAAAGAACTGTATAATAGTTAGTATTTGGCACAATATTCTGTGGATTTAAAAGACATGAAATAAATGTAAAATTGTGAAATGATGTGTACTAACCACTGCTCCATTGTCTTTGGGTATGAGGTGAAATCAGAATGAATACATGGGGCTTCACTTGTTTTTCTAAAAATTGATACAAATACATCCTATGATTTAACAAGATACTATGTTGGATTTTTTCAACTGTTAAAGTCTATCAAAATAAACAACAATTAACCACGAAAAAACAAACAAACAAAAAAGTGAGATCAGTGGTTCCCAAGGAATGACACCTGGATTGTTCTCTGGCCTCTACATACATGTACACACACAGGCATTCATGCACTCACAGTAACATGAATACACACACACACACACACACACACACACACACACACACACACACACACTGAACAATAAAGAAAATGATGGAGAAGAGACACAGATGGTAACAGGACTCTCACCCCACTGAATCAGTAAGAACATTGAAGGCAGGTCAGGGGGATGAGATCCTGAGAGCTGCAGGTGGTATAGCCAGAGCAGAGATTTGAAGTACTAACTTACCAGGAAGAAGGTTTGGGGGAATCAGACTTGTTAGGTCAGATGGGAGAGTCTTCATTGGCACCCCCAGTCATAAGCTTATTGCCTGAAACAAACACATTTGTGTTTTTCCATAATGTCAGGGTTTATTGATCATTTATTAATAAATCCATAAGGTACACTAGGTTCATTGGCAACAATTTCCCAACCGGTTCACCTTTCCTTGGTAACCTGGCCAAGATAAACACAGGTTCTTTCATTCCAGTCTTACTGATTAATATTAACTTTCAAACCACATAGTATATAACACAGTAAATAAATCCACCCATCCATCATCCAACTCATCCATCCATCCACCTACCCATCCATCCATCTACCCATCATATATATATATATATATATATATATATATATACACATATATATATCTTATCTATCTATCTACTATCTATATACTGTTTGTATGTAGGTTACAGAATGGCTACAGATGGCTGAAAGGCCAAAGCAGAATCCAAGGGGTTTCCAGGAGGTGTGACAGAGTTCTGTATATACAAGATGCCACAGCTTGTGAACTACAGGCTTGAGTTATGATAGAGGCAGTGGAAGTGAAGGGTAAGGTGATGTGGGATAATGTTCTTGTTCACTGTAAAAATTTGTCACTCATATTGGTTTAATAAAACGCCGATTGGCCAGTAGCCAGGCATGAAGCACAGGTGGGACTAGCAGACTAGGAAAATTTGAGGAAGAGGAAAGGCAGAGACACAGTCACCAACCAGGCACAAAGGAAGCAAGACGAGAATGCCTCACTGAGAAAAGGTACCAAGCTGTGTGGCTAAACATAGATAAGAATTATGAGTTAACTTAAGTTGTAAGAGTTTGTCATTATAAGCAGAGCAACAGGCCAAACAGTTTATAATTAATATAAGCCTCGGTGTTTTCATTTGGGACTGAATGGCTGCAGGACCCGGTGGGATAGAAACATCTACATTCAGACAAACTAATAGAGGGACAGATGGACACCAGATTCAGATGGATGAACAAGCAAACAGGCAGATGACAGTTCATTAGGCCACATCTACTACAAGACCAAACTGAGCTGAAGCTCCTGAGACAGTGGAGAGTGTTTTGCCTGAAAGTCACTTGACACACAGGGCTACTAAAGTGTTAGATGCCCCTCCCTTTGCAGGGTCCAGGTGAGCATATTCCACCTTTTCTGGAGTCTATGTGTCCATTAAATTCTCAAGTCAGGGCTTTCTACTAGATTTTAATACACAGGTGTGTACCTACAGCCCCAATCTGGCACCAATTGTACCTTTAGGAAACAGCCATTTATCAGCTTGTGCTATATGGGTAGTACCAGACATGGTGTTATCCACCTGTCCACCCAGCTGTGGAGCCAGCCTTGTTCTCAAAATGGAATCAAAGCCAGGTATCGTGGCTCATACCTTTAATCCCAGCACTTAGGAAGCAGAGACAGGTGGATCCTCATGAGTTTGAGGCTAGCCTGCTCTACAAAGTAAGTTCCAGAATAGCCAGGGTAACATAAAGAGAGCCTGCCTGGAAAAAAAAAAAGCAGAGGTGGGGGGAGGACATACACAAACAGCTGCTTCCAAATATGGCAAGGAGCAACTTTAAAAAAAAAATCGCATCTGCTTAATGGAGAGATTTAAAGCAGGGCACAGCCTGAGCTCAAATCCCCTGTTTTTTAAGAGGAGATATCTTTCTTTTCAAAGATGTGAGACAATTTCTCATTTGATAGGTTACATACAACTTCATGAAGTGGGAGTTTCTATGAAAATAAAATGAGAACAGTGCATTGCTGAACACAGAGTGCTGCTGGGTGAAATTACCAGGTGAGGTTAGGCATACAGCATCTTTCGATGGTCAGAATGAGGGTAGCAGAGGCACACTTTGGACATAGTGCTGGGGGTTCCTGTTAGTTCTCCAAGTGCCCCCAGGGTAGCAGGTTCACACATGGATGAGTGGATGAGGTTGCTGAAGTCAAGTCACCCAGCATCTGCTTTCAGGACTTGAAGAAAAGGACAGAGAACATCCGTTCTCATTTGACAGATGATAGACAGATAAGCAGGTGGTTATTGTGTTGTGTAAGAACTGACTCCAAGTCAGGAGTGGGGAGAAAAACTGGAAATGTAAGTTTGGAGCACAGGAACCAGACTCCAAAGGAAGCTGTATGAACTGAGACTCTGTGGGAGACCCATAGCTTTCCACTGAACCACACAATTTCTGCTTACAGTCACCCTAAGTCTTTAAAAATATGTGTTAGTATGTATGCATGTATGTATGTATGTATGTATGTATGTATGTGGCTGTATGCATGCCTGCATGAGTTTGCATGTACCATTTGCAAGTAGGTGCCTTTGAAGGCCAATGGATATTGGATCCCCTGGAACTAGAGTTAGAGGAGTTTGTAAACTCCTGATGGGAGTGCTGGGGACTGAACTCAGGTCCTATAAAAGAGCAATTTGTGCTCAGCTGAATCTGAGTCCTCTGTAAGTCCAGCAAGGGCTCTTGACCACTGAACTATCTGTCCAGCCTCATTATCTTTACTTATTATTTATTTATTTATTTGAGACAAAGTCTCACTACGTAGCTCTGGCTGTCCTGGAACTCACTCTGTAGAGCAGGCTTGCCTCTAAATTCACAGAGCTCTACCTGTGTCTGCCTCCCAAGTACTTGGATTAAAGGTGTGTGCTACCACACCTGGCCAGCACCATTGTTTTTAATTATGAATATGCATGTGTGTCTGTTTGGGGGTATACGAACATAAACGCAGTGCCCACGAAGGCCAGAAGAGGGCATCAGACCTTTTGAAGCTGGAGTTGCAGGCAATTGTGAGCTGCCTAATGTGGATGTTGAGAACTACACACAGGTCCTCTAAAAGGGCAGCATGGGCTCCTAACCACTAAGCCATCTCTCTAGCCTTCATCACCTCTATAACCAATGTAAGGTCACTCTTATTTAACAAAAAGGTCTAGTTTCATTATATTTGGCAATTGGTTTTTGTTTGCTTGGTTTGTGTTTTGTTTCATTTTGTTTTTTGAGGCAGAATCTCACTCTAGTCCAGGCTAACCTGGAACTCTCTCTGTGGCCCAGGTTGACCAGGAATCCACAACAGTCCTCCTTCTCAGCCTCCCAAATGCTTGGATTACAGGCAGGGCCTACCACACCTGGCAGTTCTGTTTGTGTTCAGGAGCATACATAGCAAGATGGCAGCTAACCACACCAGCCTTTTCAATGTTACTTTATTGCAAAGTCACACGAGGGACTTCAGATCAGCTTTTGCAAAGCCTCTTGAGGCCAGGGCAAGGACTTGAGGCCCAGACAAGGACTCTTCCCCAGACTTCTCCTTCAATGTTGGTAGGTTGGGGTGATTCTCTTCCAAAAGACTCCTGGGGCTTGGCATTCAAAAGAAGTGAACTTACTCACCTGAGACGCTGGGAATTCTGAAGTTTCCAGACTAGCTTCTTAAAATTAGTTACACATAATAACAGGTTTATTATGACATTATCATACTTGTACGTAATGTATCTTAATCATATTCTCCCTCTTTTGTCCCATCCCTACTCCCACTGACTTCCACCTCTCTCCAACTAGTCCCTCTCCTACTTCATGTCTTTGTTTTTATGAACCAGTGAGCTTCACTTGGGTTGCTTGCAGGAGAATGGTCGGTTTACTAGCTGCCACAACACTAAAGAAAATGTCTCTCTTCCAAAAACCATTGGCTGTGTGTAGGCAGACCCTGGGGGAGGGGGGTTCATGATGCCCTTCCCCAATCCATGGTAAAATCCACACCTATTTTTGCAAGTATAAGCTCCATGAAGTCAAGCTTAGCTCTTAAAATCTGCCTGCCCGTACCACACTTCATGAGCTATTACCTAATACATTATTCACGTCCAAGTGATGGCAATGTGAGTGACATTTCCAGCTTTGCCCTCTTACAGTGAGGACAGCCCCTTATTGGCCTTATGAAAATAATCATGTGTTCATGAAAACAAGAATTCTCAAGTAATGTTTCCAAATTATAGAGCTATCGGTTAGGAAGAAAGATAACCACTGCAATCTCACTTGAAAGCAAGAAGACATCAAAGTACAGCCGAGGCTCTGTGAGGACACAGCACAGCACCAATCAAAATAACAACCCTGAAGCCGGCCATGATTAGGCTGCAGTCATGGCTCAGTGCATAAGCTATGCAAGCATAAGGACCTGTGTTTAATCCCTGGCACCCACGTAAAAAGCTGGGTGTGGTGGTGCACGTCTGCATCTTGGCACTGGAGAGATGGAGACAGGCAGGTCCCTGGAGACATTAGCTAACCAGCATAGTTAAATCAATGAACTCCAAGTTCAGTTACAGGCTGCTTTTGAAGACAAGATGGGGGCTTGAGAGACGGCTCAGTAGTTAAGAGCACTGGCTGCTCTTCCAGAGGATACAAATTGGATTCCTCATACCCATAATCTTCTGTAACTCCAGTCTAAGGGGAATCTGGCACCTCCTCTGACATCTATGAGCACTGCATGCAGCCCAAACACCCATACATATTAAAAACTTTTTAGAGAAAATCAAGTAGAGAGTAATGAAGGAAGACACTTGACATCAACTTCTGGCATCCATGCACATGCTCGTGCATCAAAATGTGGCATGAGCTCAATGTAGCATAACAGACAAGGAGATTTGTCTGTTTTGTGACATGCAACTGAAATAATAACCTAAAATATAGCTTCCTGCATGATAATGGGACAGCATGGGCATTGGTGGATTTCAAACAGTTTCTGAGATATTTCTGTCAAGTATATAAATATCATCATGGCAGCTTTTCTCTGTGATGGTTAATTCTGTGAATCATTTGGATTGGTCCTAGCTACCTACTGCATATTTCTGGGTGTGACTGTGAGGACATTATCAGGTGTTATTATCATTAAATGGGTGGTCTGTACAGCATGGGGCACTCTTAATGGGCAGGTCATGGACATCACACAAGCCACAAATATATGCCTTGGTTCCATTGGTCCCCAGATCCTCAAGGGATTGGAGCATGATGCTGTCTTTCCTCATTGTCCTGCATGCCTGCCTTAGCTGTGTCCTTAGTTCAACTTCCAGGCCCTCCCGGGCTTGTCAACCATCCTGTACTTCCCTTTCTCCACATGCAGGGATATCAGAGGCTGGCCATGTTGCCTTCCTGTGAAGCTTCCTGTACACAGTGATAGAGTAGGTCCAGGATGGTTGGGAATGGGAGGTCCTGAGAGGCAGCCCTTCATAATTTCTCATCTCCCTGGTGGCAGCAGGAGCTTTGAGTAGAGAAATTTTGCCCAAGTCTATGAGGCCTAGGAGCAGGACTCTGGAACTTGCTCCAAGGCATCTGTGTCCTGGAAGCCCTGAGCATCATCTCTGGACCCCCAACTCCAAGCCACTCTCTGTCTTCACCTGTTCAAACAGGCCACACCTCCACATCCTGCCTTCCAGCATGAATCTCCGAGGTATTGTGCGAACAAGGTGAGAGATGACAACCGGCTAACAGAGAGACAACTGGCTAACAGGGAGCTGGCACTCTGAAGTCTGAAGGTAACGCTGATTTTTTACCAGCGACATGCCATGACCTACCTCAGTGTGCTTGTTAGTTTTTACCAGTTTGCCCAAATTAGAGAGTCTCCAGGGAAGAGAGAACCTCAACTGAGGACTTTCCTCCACCAGACTGGCCTATGGGCTGGTCTGTGGGACACTGTCTTGACTGGTGGATGATTGATGTGGGAGGGTCCAGCCCATTATGGGTGGCGTCATCCCTGGGCTTGTGGTGTTGGTTGTAGAAGAAAGCTGGCTGAGCACAGGCAAGGGAAACAAACCAGTAAGCAGTTTTCCCCCAGGGCTCCTGCAGCAGCAGCTGCTGCTGCTTGAGGTCCTGCCCTGACATCCCCCAGTGATGGACTTTAATGGTGAAGTATAAGCCAAATAAACCCTTCCCCCTCCTCCCAAATTGTTTCTGGTCATACTGTTTTGTCACTGCAACAGAGAGCTAATGGGGACAGTGAGCATCAGTTGACACTGTTGACCTTGTCTGCTATAGGTGAGATTAAAGATGGCCAGTGAAAGCCACTAGTGTGACCTCTGACTTTTTGACACACCTGTTCCCCTAGTGGGACTGGGACAGAAAGCTTAACATTAGGGAGGAATGGGGAAACTTCCGGGAATATGTCTCCACTTGAAAAATATAAATGGTGTTGCAATAAGATATACATAACTTGAAATGTATCACTTTATTCTTTTTTGACACACAGTCTCAGGTAGCCTAGACCAGCCTTTGAATTTCCTTATCTATCTAAGGATGAGCTTGAACTTGTGTTCCTCTTGCTTCCATCTACTAAGTGCTGGGATGCCAGACATGGTCCCCCATGCCTGCTTTTGCAGTGCTAGGGTTGGAACTCTGGGCTTCATACCTGCTAGGCAAGCATTTTATATCAGCTGAGCTACATCTCCAGCCCTGCTTTTAAAAAGACCTGTCTTATTTTGAATCGTGTGTGTGTGTGTGTGTGTGTGTGTGTGTGTGTGTGTGTGTCTGCGTGTGTGTCTGCGTGTATGTCTGTACAGAAGAATGCAGGTGCCCACACAGGGCAGAAGAGGGAGTCAGATCCTCTGGAGCTGGAGTTACAGGTGGTTGTCAACTGCCCATTGTGAGAGCTGGGAGCAGAACTCAGGTACAAAGAAAGAGCAAACAGGGCTTTTAAGTGCTGAGCCATCTTTCCAGCCCCTGTTGTAATCATTTTTAAGTGTACATTTTAATAGTGTTTAGTGCCTCTGTGGTAATGTCTGCCATGCATCACCTTATACAAATAGACTCATTTCCCACTGTGTGTGTGTGTGAGAGAGAGAGAGAGAGAGAGAGAGAGAGAGAGAGAGAGAGTCTTTTGTTTTCCTTAGTTTAATGTTCACAGGGCTCAGCTATGTGAAAGACTTTCCTTCCTGTCCAAGGTTTAGTCATAACCCACTGTTGTATTACTCCATTCATCCACTCACGGTTATTCAAATCCTGTTTTAGATTAGTATGTTGGCAAAACAATTGATTGCTGATCTCAGAAATGAAAGTAGACAAGCAGAAGAGAGGGACACAAGAGGTGATTACGGTCTGGGGGTGGGTATGGTGGTGGTGAGACAATGGCAAGGGTGAGTCCTTCTCCCTGGATCACTGCTTTGGTATGGCTCACTAGGAATTCCCATGGCTGGAGCTCAAGGTGCCCTGGCCCCACCTTCCTGCCTGCTGGAACTTCAGCACTTGCATGCCATCCTTCATCCTCCACCATCACCCCCATCCTTCACCCCTACTCCCACCCTCCCCACCCCCGCTCCCCTGCACTCCAGTCCCACTGTTGGTCACGGAGCCTCATCCTCCACGAGGCTGAGCCATCTGGAAAAGCATCCCTGTTGAGGACTTTCCCCCTCCCTCTTAGGACTCAGCCATACAGGTGGGTAGTAGGACCAGCTGAGCCAGTGAGCCCCTCCGTGGGTTTCCAAGGATGGCAGGCCCCAGTTGCCTGGACAAGCTTCTTTTCTAGAGGCAGCATCAGTGTGAGTGGAGGACTGAGGCTTCCCTGCACTGGCAGATGCTGGCAGGAGAAGACTATAAAAGAGGGTTACATAGAGTGGTGGAATTACAGCCCCACGTGCCTGCCCAGTGAAGCCAGAATAAAGTTTAAGCCTTCCGACTGCCACAGGGATTGTTCACGAATGTATCTGCTTCTTCTGGTCTCCCTCCGCTCCTACCTGATAAGGCTCCTCCTCAGGGGTCATAGCCCTCACCTGGCTCTATCCCTGTTGCTCTTGACCTCCCTTGCCTCTTTTATTCCCACTGCCTTATTCAGATCACTGGATAGTGTGATTTCTGTCTCTCCTCGGAGTTACTGCAAGAAAAACTGCCCATCTGTGTCTAGGCCAACCCATATCCTCGGATACCCTCCCTTAGAGCAGCCTAAAGGACTCATTAATAAAGGGGGTTAAGGGGAAAATGCTCACTAACCCTGGGCTGGAAACAGGACTGAAGGGGGGCTTTTCTGGACCTTCTCCCTCCTTCCACAGTCCTTCATTAGTGCTAAGAGCTGACTGAGTAAATGATCAACAAAACCCCTGCATGCCTCCAGGAGATCAGAGGGCAGGCGGCAGGAAGAAATGCAAAGGATACTGCACTCTTCCTGGGCTGGTCACCCCAGTGTCAGTCACAGTGTGGTTACAAGAGAGTGCTTATCAAATGACTGAAAAGACGGTCCTGGTCTCCAGGAGCCTCTATCTGTGGACAGTGGAGAGTCATGAGGAACAAGAACCCCACCATTCCAGTATCCCTCAATTACATGCCTTCCTCTCCCCTGCAAAAAAGATAGGCTTAATTAACTGCTGAGTAAAGAAGGCAGACAAAGGGCTCTGGACATTATATATCTGCAGTGTAATGAAGACAAACTAGAGAATGAAGCATCCCTGATCCTGTTAGCAGAAAAATCAAGGCAAATTGTGACTTGAGATGAGGTGGAATGTTTGGAGGCTGTGATGTATGTGGTAGAGGTATGTGTGGTCCAAGTGTGCTTGAAAGAGGCTCATATGGTATGTAGGAGACTACTGCAGTGGAGACACACGTGAAGGAGCGTGTGTTGAGGAGCATTGTGGAGGAGCGTGTGAGGAGGAGGGGCGTGGGTGGAGGAGGGGTGTGGGTGGAGGAGTGTGTGTGGAGGAGTGTGTGTGAGTGTATGTGGAGGAGGGGCGTGGGTGGAGGAGGGGTGTGGGTGGAGGAGGGGCGTGGGTGGAGGAGGGGTGTGGGTGGAGGAGCCTTGTGGAGGAGCCTGTGTAGAGGAGCATGTGTGGAGGAGCCTGTGTAGAGGAGCATGTGTGGAGGAGCCTGTGTGGAGGAGCGTGTGAGGAGGAGGGGCGTGGGTGGAGGAGCGTGTGTGAAGGAGGGGCGTGTGTGGAGGAGGGGCGTGGGTGGAGGAGCCTGTGTGGAGGATCCTGTGTGGAGGAGCGTGTGAGGAGGAGGGGCGTGGGTGGAGGAGCGTGTGTGGAGGAGCCTGTGTAGAGGAGCGTGTGTGGAGGAGCGTGTGAGGAGGAGGGGCGTGGGTGGAGGCACAGGTGGAGGAGACACATGTGGTGAAGTTTTACCTGTGGTTGAGTTCTGTTGGGGATGCCATGCTGGTATGTGTCTGCCCTGGGCATCTATACAGGTGTCTCTGGAAGCAGCTGTCCCCATTCCTGTGTCACTCATCTTGGGTGTGGCCTGTCCTTGCACAGGTTTCCTACCCGGCACACCCAAGAGTGTTCATCTGTCGGCTTTCAGTGTGACCTGTTCGGATGGGAAAAATCAAGTTTAAGAGTCAAAGCTGCCAGGACATGGTTTGTGAATGTGTTAGGCCATGGTCTACATCTTGGGGCTGCCCTCCCCTCCTGAGCTCTGCATCTTGGGGCTGCCCTCCCCTGCATCACATTCTCATTCAGAAAGAGGATGAGTCGAGGACCAGAGCCCCCACATGCTTCTGCCCCTAATACTCTCAACCTCCTTTCCTCCTGCCTCCTTCAGGTCACTAAGTAGTCCAGGCAGGCTGCAACTTCCAGGCCTTGATACTGGTTGTTCTCTGTACCTAAGTTAGACTTCCTCATGGTCCTCGCTAAGCCACACACATGCCTCGCTCCACAGCCCTCACCCAGACTCTTTATCCCTTCCACTGTCACCTTTCAACAGCCTAATCTCCACATCACGAAGGAGGAAATGACAGATTGGGTAAGATTGGCAAAGCTAAACCATAAGCTGTGTGTTGAAATAAGAGGCAAATTTTCCACAACTGGAAAAGAAAAACATTTCTAGTTGTGTCTTAAACCCCACTGTGACAGAGAACATACAAAAACAGTTTTCAAAAAGAATGTGAAGAAGCCAGGCTTGGTAGTTCCGGCACTCAGGAGGCAAGGGCAGGTGAATCTCTGAGTTTGAGGCCAGTCTAGTCTATACTGCAAGTTCTAGGACAGCCTGGGTTACACAGTGAAACCCTGTTTCCAAAAAAAAAAAAAACCAAAAAACAAAAAACAAAGCAAAATAAAACAAAATGAAACAAAAATAATGTAAGGAACACTGAGGGGATAATTGTGACAGCTTCTGGGTGTCCCTCCCACAGATTTAAAGACGTCAGATGTCTGAGACAAGAGTGCACTAACAAAGTCCACAGAATGTAAATATCAGGGCTGGTGAGATGCCTCAGTCAGTAAAGTTCCTGCCACATAAGCAGGAGGGTCCGTTAGAGCCCCGGGACCAGGGGAAAACAAACCTGGGCATGGTGCCACATGCTCGTAGTCCCAGTACTAGGGAGACCGAGATAGGAGGAGCCATGGGAGCTTGGTAGATAGTCAGCCTAGCCTACTTGGTGAGATCTGGGACACCTTGTTTCAAAAACTGAATAGACAGCCCTGAGCTATGGACCCTGAGGTTGTCCTCTGGACTTCACCCACACCTGCATGTGTGTGTGAAGCCACCTGTACACATGAACACCATTCACATGAACACACACATACACATACAAAATTCAAATATCTATCTTATGTCATTTTTAAAGCTCTTCTAGGAAAGACCAGGAAAAAATGTTAAAAAAAATAGTATATGTTGTTCCTTTATGTATCATTTGTTAATTACACTAGTATTTGTTGCTAAGTCTCACTCTTAACAGGCCCTGTTTTTGCTTTATGGGATTTGTTATGAGTAGGTTTTTCACCAGCCTGGTCTCACTGTCGCGCCAGCCCCAAATAACACACAGAGACGCTGTATTAGATATAAAGCTGTTGGCCTGTTTCTAATGTTTCTTATCTTATTAGCTAGCTTTGTCTTAAATATTAACCCATTTCTATTCATTTAAGTATTTCCACGTGGTCTTATCTTACCAGAGAGAGGGGCCAGTGTTCTACCCTGTTGGTCCTACATCTTGAAACTCCTCCCTACTTCTTCCTCTCTCCTCCTAGTCTCCTAGTCCCACCTATCTTGCTTTTCTATTGGCCAACAGTGCTTTATTCATAACCAATACAAGAAACATATTTACAGAATGACATCTCCCATCAGGGATTAAGAACACTGATACAACAGTAAAATGACTAATGAAGAATATGAAATAATGTAAACTTTATTAAACATAGTTTCAATGTCTATAGGTAAAGCACAAATACATATCACTATCACCTAGCGAACCATCACTTTATCTTTGGCTGTCAGGGACTGGAAGGACGGCTCCTCAGTTAAGATGGTTAGCTGCTCTTGCAGAGGATCCAGGTCCTCTTCCTAGCATCCCCACGGAGTGGTTCGAGACCACTTGTAACTACAGTTCCAGGGGCTCTGGTGCCCTCCTCTTCTGGCCTCTGCAAGCACCTGCCCTTGTGTGCAGAGACACATGTAAATAAATAAATAAATAAAAAACAAACGCAAATCTTGAAATAAAACCATGACCCCGGGATGAAGGGAACACTTGGGTGTCATTTTTACTTTTTCCTTGCTGTTTGTGAGTTTAAGAAAGTAGTGCTTTGATAACTATAGGGTTAGCCAAGCAGGAGTGAAAAGCAGAGACTTGGAGGGGGGGCCAGGCAGAGGCATGAAAGGAGCATCCTGAGACAGATGGTGGAAACGGAAAGCTAGGCTGCACACAGAACCCAAGCTTGGAAATGGGGAGTCTGCATCTATATCGCTCTTCTGAACTTTGAGATGCCTTCATGATTTTGAGCTTGACTCCAATATGTAGACCCAGGTTTCAAAACTTTACCCTTTGTTTGTGGGGGGAGAAAGGTCTAATGTAGCCTAAACTGGTCTCAAACTGTCTATGCAGCCAAGGATGCTCTGAAACTCCTGATCTTCCTACCCCACCTCCTATGTACCTGGTTACAAGGATGGACCACTATGGTAGGTTTATGTGGTGCTGGGGATTGAACCCACAGCCTAACTCTTTTTTTATGAAGACGCTAAAGTTCAAACCCAGGTCTTTGTACATACTAGACAAACATTTCAGCATTGAGCTAAACTCCAGCTTTTTTATCTTTTTATTTTTTTATTTTTATCTTTTTTACAAATAACCAAATTAACTCCCATTGTCCTCATCACTGTCACTCATAGAATTCCAAGAAGCTCTGGACCAGAGGAAGAGGAAGCAAGTCCATCTCCAGGTGCTCACACAACAGCTCAACCCTTCCCTCTTTCTTCACTGAAGAGACAAAGAGAAAGAGAATCAGAAAGTACAAAAGAGAGCTGGGTGTGGTGGCTCAGCTGGGCATCCTAGCCCTCAGGAGGATTGCTGTAAGTTTGAGGCACAAGCAGGCTACATAGTGAGTACCAGGTCACGTAGAACTACCTGGCAAGGCCTTGGCCAAATAAATATACACCAACAATTGTCTACCCAACCAGAAAAACAACTAGGAAAATTACAGGATCTCAATAATAAGCCTAAATGTAGTCTTAATTATCCAATTAACAGATGCAGACTAGCTGATGAGACTACCTGCTGTCTCCAAGAAACACAGTTCACTGACAAACATACACTCAGACCAGATAGAATGGAAGTTGATATACCAAGCAAGAGGAAGCAAAGCCAAGCAAACTATCTACATGCAAAATTAGTAAAAAAAAAAAAAAAAAAAAAAAAAAAAGTGGAGAGATCACAACATGCTATAGAGAGAACAATTCCTCAAAAGGGGCAGCAATTGCAAATATATACACACCAGACATTAGCATACTAGATGTCATAAGGCAGACACTGAACAGAAAGGAAAGATGGACCCAAACACAACAATAGTGAATACCTTCAATATGCCAGATAGATAGATAGATGACAGATAGACAGACAGACAGACAGACAGATAGATAGATGAATAGATAGATAATAGATAGGTAAACCAGTAGACAATAGATGGATAGATGATAGATGAATAGATAGATGATAGATAGGTAGATAGATAGATAGATAGATAGATAGATAGATAGATAGATAGATAGATAGATCAGACAGACAGAATCAACCAGGAATCTTCAGAGGTAAGGTGTACCATAGATCAAATGGACTTATATAATATCTACAGGATATTCCGTCCAATAGCTGTGGAATATGAGTTTTCTCAGCAGTCCACAGAACCTTCTCTAAAATAGATCCTATTTCAGGACACAAAGCAAGCCTTGGGAAATACAAAATAAGGGCTGGGGAGATGGCTCAGTGGTTAAAGTGCTTGCTGCATGCACTTGTGAATCGGAGTTTGGGTCTCTTAGAATTCATGTAAATGTTGGATGGGTGTGGTAGCCCACCCAGAATTCCTACTTGCAAAGATGGATACAGGGAATCTCCAAAATAAACTGGATAGTAAGACTAGCCTTCTCTGTGAGCTCTGGGTTTGATTAAGGGCCTTGCCTCAATGGATAAGATAGAAGAGAGATGGTGAATGATTTCAGACATCAACTTCATGTGTACCCACGTACTCATGCATGCCCATACTTGCAAACATGCACACTGCACATGCATGAAAATGAAAAAAGCAAAAGTACAAAACAATATATTTTATCTTATCAAATAATAATGGAATAAAACTGGACATCAACAGCAAGAGAAACCATACAAATACATAGGTAGTGAACTCTTGTCATTGAAGAAATCAGGAAACATAAAAATTCTTAGAATAAAATAAAAATGAAAGGATAAATCATAATTACCTTTGTGATTCAACAAAATCAGTTCTAAGAAGAAAGTTCATAGCTGCATGTTTGTCCATTAAAAGAATTAGAGATTTCAGATAAGTCAGTAATGCCTCTCAAGGTTTTAGAAAGGTAGGGAGAACAAGTTGAAAATCATTAAATGGAAAAAAGTAATGATTAGAACTGAAATTAACAAAATAGGGACTATAAGAAAGAGCATATGCCCATACAAAGGCAATGAAACAAGAAGCTGGTTCTCTGAAAAACACAAACAAGATTGAGAAGCCTCTAATCAAACTAATCAAAAGAAAGAGAAAAGCCTAACTAATAAACTTACAGGTGAAAATGGGTATTCAACAACATAGGAACAGATAAAGAAAACGTGGTCTGTGCATGTGAACACTCGAAGTTTTTCTTCATTAAGGAAGGGTGAAGTTCTATTGTTCCAGGAAAGTGGAGGCAACTGGAGGTGCATACATTAAGCAAATTCTGTCTTGGAAAAGCAAATACCACATTTCCTCTAATTTACAGATTTTATAGGTACATATATTCATGTATGTGCAGGTGACAAGAAAGTAGAAACAAAACTGTCTGGGGGCAAGACAAGAGGGACCAGTATGGAGAAAGGGCAGGGGTCTGGGGGAGATGTCCTCAATGAGCATTATACACTTGACGAACATGGCCAACTGTAACCCTGTATAATATGATTAAAGATAAAAACTCACAACAGATACCACAAAAATCCAGAGGATTGAAATATGGATAAACTCTTAGACACATACAGCCTATCAAAATTTAGCCTAGAAGTTACAAACCACATGACTGATCTATAGCCAACCATAGACTGAAATAATAGCCAGGTGGTGGTTGCATACACCTCGATCCAAGCACTCAGGAGGCAGAGGCAGGTGGCTGGATCTCTATGGGTTCAAGGTCAGCCTGGTCTACAGAGTGAGTTCCAGGACAGCCAGGGATACACAGAGAAACCCTGACAGACCTGTAAAGCAGAGCCAGCAATAATGCTCCTTAAAGTGTGTCATAAAACACAAAGGGAGCAAGCATGGCCAGGCTTATCATATGAAGTCAGTATTAACCTGATGGCAAACCCAGATATAGACTGAAGAACCACACAAAAGGGGGAAATGATGGGCTAATTTCCCAGATGAACATCAGTGCAAAATTTCTCAACAAATACTTGCAACATTAAACTAAATTTGATGATGCATCAAAAGATGGCACACTGTGATCAGTTAGATTTCATTCTAGCTTTGCGAGGATGATTTGACATACACAAATCAATAGAGTAACATAATGCATGACTATACTCAGGTAAAGAAATCACATGACCCTTCCAACAGAAAAGATTTATGAAAAATCCAACATCCCTTCAAGATAAAATCCCTTTTAAAAGAAAAAACTAGAAATAAAAACAATATACCATGTTACAACAAAAGACATTAGATAATAACCTATAGTTAACATTATAACCAACATTGTAGTAAATGTAGAAAAGCTGAATGCAGCTTCTCTAATATAAAAATGAGGCAAAGAGGCTGGAGAGATAGCTCAGCAGCTAAGAGCACTGGCTGCTTTTCCAGAGGACTTGAGTTCTGTTCACAGAACCCACATTGAGTGGCTCACAAGTCCCTATACCTCCAACTCCAGGGGATCTGATGCCTTCTCCTGGCCACTTCATGTACCTGAACACACATGGAATATACTCACATAAACATACACACATGCACATAAATAAAAATAACTTTTTTAACTGGGCATGGTGATACACTCCTTTGATCCCAGCACTTGAGAGGCAAAGGCAGCTGGCCTCTATAAGGTCACCCAGACTGCATAGTAAGACTCTCTCTGTCTTAATCCATCAGTCTTTTCTAAAAAGAGTGAGTCAAGGGTATCCCTTCTCCCCGTTTTTATTCAATATTATGCTAGATATTTTAGCCAGAACAATAAGGCAAAAAAAAAAAAAAAACTAAAAAAGAATTTAAATTTTCTCTATTTTCAGCCAATGTGATTCTTAAAAGTCCCTAAATACTAACAGAAAACCCTTAGAATGTTCAGCAAAGCAACAGGATCAAATTCCAGAAGCCATAAGTGGGTCTACATTCCAACAGGGGGCATACTAAGAAAGAAATCTGGGAAAATTCCATTCTCAATAGCCTTGAAAGAAAAATCTAGAAATAAGCCTAGCCAAGAAATGAAAGATCTCTACAGTGAAAGTTTTAAACAAACAAAAAGGACTTGAAGAAGGCACTAGAAGATGGAAAGTCCTTCCACACCCATACACTGACAGAATTAATATCAATAGGCTATATTATCAAAAGCAATCTGCAAATCCAGTGCAATATTCCAAATTCAACAACAAAGAGATCTTCAAAGAAATGAAAACAGTCCTAAAACATACAGAAGACTCCAAATAACAAAAGCAACCCCAACTAGAACAGACTGGAAATCACAGCATCTGACATGAAACTACACTTCAGGGTTGCAGTAATGAAACCAGTGTGGTTACATCCTCTATTTTTTTCCCAATAAGTAAAAAACAGACATTGTAGAAACAACATTTTCTTTATGAATGCCTTTGTGGAGATGGGATACCATGTTCAGAAGAAGAATGTAGTTTGGGTTAGAAGAATCAAACCAGATTCCTGTCTCTTGCCCTGTACAAAACTCAGTGGAAAATGGATCAAAGGCAACATGCCAGCCATGGTGATCCGGCACTCATGAGGCAGAGGCAGAGCCAGTCTGGTCTACTTAGCAAGACCTTGTCCCAAAAAGACAAGAAAGAAGGGAGAGAAGGAAGGAAGGAGGGGGAGAGGGAGGGAGGGAAGCAAGGAAAGGAAAGAAAGGAAGGAAGGGAAAGGAAGGAAAGGGAATGGAAAAGGGTAAATTAAAATGGCAATGCTCTGTTAACTACTGGATTTTGGCATATTTTGGGATATATATATCATCTCTCTCTCACACACACACACAAACCCGCATTGTCTTCTACCCAGAAATTATACTTCTAGAAATTTCTCCTGGGGAAATAGTCAAGTGTTGCAAAGATGAATATATAAAATTCATACAAGCATCATATTTGTATAAGAAACCTAGAAAAATACAGATGTGACTCACCCATTAGGAGTTTGCTAAGGAAGTCTTTGTGAGTTAAAATAATGGGTTGCTTCACCTTAACTGCCACCTGACTTCATTCTGTACATATCTGTTAGTCCTCTGATATATATGTATACATAAATTTATATAAACATATATTTGTTGTTGCGTGATATACACATACATATTAAATATATATATATGGGTGTGTGGATATTCTTTATGATGAATGTGTATGACACTTATAACTGAAAAACTATTCTATAAAAAATTTACAGAACAAGCTTTAGTAATTACAAGGCCTGGTTAAGCCCCTCGCTTGTCTGCATTGTATTTGTAGCCTACAGTCTCCTCCACACCATTTAAGTGTAATCATACACCTTAGTCACGCTTACTCACTAATGACTTTGTAAGTATCCCTGCAACCACACCCATGTTAATGCCAACTCCTGAGACTGCAGGTTGCTTTTTGGCTTCTTTGGCTTTTGGCAGCCACAGAATGACCATTTTCACCATTCGTGAAAAGTGAGACACATTTTAAAAGTTAAGCACATTTTACATGTTCCCATGGTCCCTTAAAAAATGTATCAAAGGTTAGTGAGCTCCAATCCATGGCTAAAAATTCAAAATGGTTCCAAAGCCACTGATGAACTGTGGCACCTGTGATAGATAGATAAATAGAATAATGACTCCCCATACCTGTCCACATTCTAATCCCCAGAGCCCGAGTTTCCTAACATAGTAAGGAGGATCAGGGTTGCACAAAGAATGAGGCTGCTTATCAGCAGAACTTACAGACACGCTGTTCAGAGTGTGGGCCAGATGTAATCACAGGGTCCTCGAATATGGAAGGAAATAGAACAGCTGGTATGGGGTGTGACAATGACTCAGCCCACACGGCTGGCTTTGCAAGTGGAGGATGGATCAAGTATAAACCTGAAGGGGGAGGGTGGTTGGGAATGCAAGGCAAGGAAGCACACTGTGTCCCAGGGTCTCTGGAAAGAAAAGCACCCCTTACCAGCAGGAAGTAGTTTGGAAAGAACGACACCCAAATTCCCAAATATTGTCTATAAATGTTTGTTTTCATTTAAATGGACTTGGTTATTAAAAACAAAAAAAGAAAGAAAGAAAGAAAGAAAGAAAAAAGAATTCTACCTGCCAACACTCTGACTTCTGACAGAACTTTAAGACATTTGTAACTCCTCTTTTCTTTAAGCCACCAAATTCATGTTCCTTTGTTACATCCCTGATAGAAAACAGATACAATCTCCAACAAGACTGCTCTATGACACTGTTCCTGAGGAGATGTGATTGGCTCCAACAACAGATCCAAGTAACAACATCACTGAAGTCTGACTTGATGAACCAGTGAGTTCATTTAGTTATCAACAACAGGATGGGTGAGGGGCTACTTACAAGAGTATAGATGACTCAAAGACTGAAAGCCCCCCACTACCCAGCATGGGTAACTACTCATGAGCCCTGATGCTCTGCAGGAGTAAAGGCAACTCAACAGGCAGGAGAGTCTCCTTTCTACTGCAATCTCCCTGGGAAAAAGATTCACAAATCTAAGCTTCAGGGATTTCCTGAGACTTGTGAATTGCTTACTTCTCAGGTCTCAGCTCTTTAGCACTTCCCTAGATATTTTTTTTTTTTTTTTTTTTTTTTTGTCATTGTTGTTTGGTTTTTTGTTTTGTTTTATTTGGGTTTTTTTTGTTTGTTTGTTTTTGTTTTTTCAAGATAGGGTTTGTTATGTAATAGCCCTGGCTGTCATGGAACTCTCTTTGTAGACCAGGCTGGCCTCAAACATGTGCTGAACTTCTCTAGTCTTAAGGAGCTTCTTTCTGGGTAGAATGCTTCAGTTCTGAGGAAACTGCTACACAACAAAGCTGTGATTATTGTCATACCTAAATCCAGTCTTGTCTAGAAACTAACTCCTTCCAAATTAGTCTGGGAACTAATGCAGGAAAATTCTTCCCACTCCTTCCCCACTGGAGGGACAATGCCTGATTTAAAAAAAAAAAAATCCCCTAGAGCCCTCATCCAGTAGCTAATAGAAGCAGAAGCAGACACCCACAGCTAAACACTGAGCCGAACTCCTGGAATCCAGTTACAGAGAGGGAGGAGTGATGAGCAAAGGGGTCAAGACCAGGCTGGAGAAACCCACAGAAACTGCTGATCTGAGCAAGGAGGAACTCATGGACCCTAGTCTGATAGCTGATAGCTGATAGCTGGGAAACCAGCATAGGACCCACCCAGACTCCCTGAATGTGGTGTTAGTTAGGAGGACTGGGCAGTCTATGGGGGCCTTTGGTAGTGGATCAGTATTTATCCCTAGGATACGAATGGACTTGGGTAGCCCATTCCACATAGAGGGATACTTTCTCAGCCTAGACACAGGAAGAGGTCCTATGCCCTGCTCCAAACAACATGGCAAACCTTGAAGATCCCTGTGGAAGGCCTCACCCTCCCTGGGGAGCAGAAAGGGGATGTGATGGGGGGGGGGTGGGGAGGAGTGGAGGGGAGCGAACTGGGATTGACATGTAAAGCAAGCTTGTTTCAAATTTAAATTTTGAAAAAAAGGACAAAAAGAAAATCCTACCTTACCTCTGCTTCTGCCCCAGCTCATTCTTTACATATTTGATCAGAAAGGAAGCAGAGACCAGCTCCCTTCCAAGCCTGAGCCTGTCATTCAGAGCTCTGGCTCCCACTCAGCAAGGCAACTCAGTTTAAAGGGGAAGCAAAAGAACCCACTTCAATCCTGCTACACATAGCAGTCGTGGTTGGCACACATAACCATTGCAACTAGCCTGTAGTGCAGTATGTTGTTGGAACCCAAGGTTATCCTCACAAGAGGCAAGCCTGTGTGTAAACCTCAAGCTACCATCTTTCTTAAGGAATTTTGTGCCACCAATGTTTGTCAAAGACCTGGCTGAGATTATTCCAACTTGCTTCATGTCTGAAGTAGGAAAATAATGAAGACAGGCTATTCCCAGTTCTTTCAGGAAGATTACCTGAAATTAGCATAGAGACAGAGGATAGGTGTGAACATAGGGCACATGTGAATTGCCACTATTGCTATAGCAAGCCTGATAATTGAGTGTGTGTTCACTAATAGAAATATTATCACCTATGATCAATCCTAATGGGCCACCTGAGTGAGGCCTTGCCTTTGGGGTTAATTACCCTCTGGCCTCATTAAGAAGTGAGAAAGATTGTTGATTCAGCAGCAAGGGACTCATTACTTTCTGGGCTCCTTTAGGGGATCTTTCTGCTCTATTGAAAGCTTCATCTCATTGGATTCAAATAACAGCCAACTCAGGTATTGAGTATAAAGTACAGCCACCTTAGGAAAGATCCTTCTTGGGCCCTGGGATGAGTGAGGATTGGAGGATCCAGTTTCCATGTGGGAGGGGGTGCATTTATACAGTTTAAAAAAATGCCCAGCTTCCTATGAGCCCACCCTGGCCTCTAGCTACTTGCTGGTTCTTGCAAATGGGTGTGGCTGTGGAGCTCAGCTTTCTGGGAATGGAGAGTGTTGGCAGGGGCAGAGAGAGCAGTATAATAAGACCTCATTAACCCACGCCTCTTGGGATCCTCCCTGGGGGTTTTATGTGAAACTTTTTTGTTTACATCCTACGATAATGAAGGCAGTCCACAGGGAACTTAAAATGAGAGGAATATCCTTTCTACACAGCAGCTAATGAGACAGTCTCAAGTAAGCACAGCTCTGCAGCATGAGGGTGGCTTGGCAGCCAGACATGATATAACTTTATTAACTTATATTCTTGCTTATTTTTAATTAGCTTTCATGGTGTGCTGAATGATTTTTTAGAAATCCTCTATAAATCACATTTATTCACTTAAATGCAGACATATACATGGATATACATATGCAATATGCAATTTACTTTTCAAATATTTCATTTATGTGTTTTCATATAGAGGGGGTTTGTGCAAATGAGTTGTGCTGGCTAGTTTTATGTCAACTTGATACAAGGTAGAGTTATTTTTATTGTTTTATTTAATGTGTATAAATGTTTTGCCTGATGTATGTCTCTGTATAATGTCTGTGCCTGGTGCTGTTAGAAGAGGCTATCCCCCAGTACTGGAGTTACAGATGATTGTGAGCTGTCTATGAGAATAGAACCTGGGTCATCCACAAAAGCAACAAGTGCTCTTAACCACTGAGCCATCCCTACAGCCCCTAAAGTAACTTTAAGAGAGAACCTCCATGGGGGAAATGCCCTGACTTGGCCTGTGGGCAAGCTTATAGTTCATTTTTTAATTGATGGTTGGTGTGAAGGATCCAGTCCACTGTGGGCAGTATCATCCCTAGGCTGGTGGTCCTGGGTCCTATAAAAAGCAGGCTAAGCAAGCCATATGGAGCAAGGTAGCCAGCAGTGTCCTCCATGGTCTCTGCTTCAGTTCCTGCTCCCCAGGTTCCTGCCTTGAGTTCCTGTCCTGGCTTCCTTGGATGATAAACTACAAACTGTAAAATGAAATAGACTCTTTCTACCCCAAGTTACTTTTGGTCATGAAGTTTTATCACTTAAGTTGAAACCCTCAGACACGAATGAAGTGTCCACAGAAGCCAGAAGAGGGCATCAGAGTGCCTGGAGCTAGAGTTACAGGCAATTGTGACAGGCCACATGCAAGTTCTGGAACCTCAACCTAGGACCTCAGGAAGAGGTAGTGCATGCTCTTACCCACTGACCAATCTCTCCAGCCCCTCAAAATATTTTAGATTTATAGAAAAGTATGTCTGTACAACGCCCACACACAGTGGTTTTTGTTTGTTTGTTTGTTTGTTTGTTTTTTATCATAGCTCTTGGGAGATGGAGGCAGGGGGATTGCTAGTTCAGGGCCAGCTTGGGACACATGTGAAACCCCGTTTAAAATAAAAAAAAAAAAAATGAGAAGGGCCAGAGACATAATTCAGCAGTTAAGAGCACTTGTTGCTCTTCCAGAAAACTGGATTTCAGATTCTAGAACCTGAATCTGGCCTCTGCATGAACTTACATCCATATGGCAGACACATGCATGTAAATAAAAAAATTAAAACAAATCTAACAAACAAAAAATTCTTTTTGGTTTTTTGAGACAGGGTTTCTCTGTGTAACTTTGTAAACCAGGCTGGCCTCAAACTCACAGAAGTCTGACTGCTTCTGCCTCCTAAGTGCTGGGATTAAAGGCATGTGCCCCAGCTAACAATCAAATGTTTTTAAATGAAAAGGAAGGAAGATGGGGAGCGGGGAGGGAAAGAGAATTTCTTATAGTCAAAGTTCCTAAGAGGCAGTGTTTAATGAGTTCAGGCTTCCCAGACTAGTACCCCACACCACGTGGTCCCTCACCTGCTGAAAGGCCACAGCATAAGCCAAATCACTCCTCCCTTCCCCCTCTCTCCCCCATTGCCTACCTGAATGTAGTATTTCAATTCCTTGAGAATTTCATGCAATGCATTTTGGTCATATTTACCCCCTACTCTTCCTAATTCCTCCCATATCCATTTTCATCTCCCTACCTTCCATTTCATGTCTTCACCCCCCCCCTTTTCTTTCCTTTTTTTGATAACCACAGAGTCTAATTTGTGCTGACTATAATTCCTGGGTGTGGAGCCACACCCGTAAGGAAAACCTACTCCCTTCCCCAGAAGCCATCAACTGTCACAAGTCCTTAGTTAAGGGGTACATTTGACTATGAACATCTGTTAACTTTTTTTTTACAATCTAAAATTTCATATACTAACTGTCTGTCAGATATATGGATATGTTTAAGGAGTGTCCAAACTTTTGAGATTGCGACATGATCATTTATCTTCAAGGTTTATGCTTGAGTATCATGCAAGTGAGTTATTTTGAAGTCATTTAAAAAAAGGAAGCTCACCTCACAATGTTTTAAGTAGTTCTACGGTTTTATGTTGGGTTGTGCTCACAAGCTGGGTAAGCCTGACTTGGTCTCATCATTCAGTCAATCATCATTCTCACGTATCCACAAATCAGGTTTTCGAATCAAGAACATTTAAGTTCTGCCCTTCGCTTGGGTTTTGATGAGTCACCCCAGGAACTCTGAAATCTCAGCATCATTACTGGATATTAAGGAGGGGGGCCAAAGTTAGCTTTTAAGAGGCGTTTAAGGTTTGGCTCTAAGTAGTATCCATTCATGCAATTAGTTGATTAATAAGTGAATGGATCATCATGAAAGTGGCTGACGTCAGAGCCAGTCTGGCTAAATCTCTTGCCCTGTCTCTCACCAGGGAACGCTTTAGGTCTGTCAACACCAGATGAGGCACTCTCAGCCTAGAGCTAGAACTGTGAGCCCTAACACCCCTAATTTCATTATCATTTACCCAATCTGTGGTAGTGTGGACAGAAGACAGTCTCCCAGCAAACTTTAAGTACACCATAGATATTATTTACTACAGTCGCTGAGCTGTACAATAATAGGTCGAACATGTTTATCTTGTGTGAAGCCCTTCTACCTCTTGACCATTCCTCCACACTCCCCCATCCATGGTAACTATCATTTGACTCCATGCTTATGAGTGCAGCCTTTTAAACATTCGTCATGTCAATGGAATCGTGAAGTGTCTGTCTCTCTGTGCCTGGCTCACTTCTCTTGGTATAATATCCTCCAGGTTCATCCATCTTGACACAATTGACAATTTCTTTTTTCTTCCTTCCTTCCATCCATCCTTCCTTCTTTCCTTCTTTCTTTCCTTCCTTGCTTGCTTTCTTCCTTTCTTTCTTTAACTAAGACAGGGCTTCTCTGTGTAGCCCTGGCTGTTCTGGAACTTGCTCTACAGACTAGGCTGGCTTCCAACTCAACCACTGCCTGACTGACAAGTTTTGTTCTTTAAAAGGCTGTATTGCACTCCGTTGTGCATGTGTACCACATTTTCTATTTATTCTTTTAGTGTGTGTGTGTGTGTGTGTGTGTGTGTGTGTGTGTGTGTGCTCATGTGTATGCAGGTGCTCCTGCACACAGAGGCCAGAAGAGAGCATCGGTGTCTTGTTCTATCACTCTCTGTCTCTCCCTCTGAGGCAGAGCTGAACTGGGCTCACAGCTAGGCTGAAAGCCAGAAACCTCCAGCAATCTTGCAGTTTTCCATTCTGCTGGGAGCTGTGGTTACAGGTGTTGCAGGGATAACTTCCACTCACATAACTATAGAACTAGCTCCCGGAAGACTGGGTCATCTCCTAGCCTCTGTACCACATTTTCATCAACTATGTATTGGTTAACAGGCACTGGTTGTTTCCATTTCTTGGTTTTGAGAATAATGCTGCAATGAGTATGGTAAGGCAGATGTTCTCCTATATACTGAGTTTATTTCCTTAGGATATGTGCCCAGTTGCTGGATCGTATGCTAGTCATAGTTTAATCTTTTAAGGCACCTCCATGTCATTGTCAACAATGGCTACTAATTCAGATTCTTACCAACAACTATTATATCTTCATTCTCACCAACCACTGTAAGGGTTCTCTTTTCTTTATATCTTCACCAATATTTGTTATATTTTGAATTTTATTCTTTAGATTTCCATACAAGTATATGCTGTGTCAAGCACATTCCTTCCCAGAGCCCCCATTGTCTTTTCTCATCTCTCCCCCTCCCATTAGACTCTGTTGTCACCCTAGCTGCATACATACTCTCTCTCTCTCTCTCTCTCTCTCTCTCTCTCTCTCTCTCTCTCTCTCTCTCTCTCTCTCTCTAGTACAATACCCTTGCCTAGAACAATGTCAGGAAGCATCCCAAGCAGGAAAAGCAGTTGAAGGAGAATCAAAGAACAAGGACTACAGGGAGGAGGGTGGACAGAAATATTCTTCTTCAGAAGAGGGAGTCAGCTCATAGGGAAATGCAGTCCCCCTGGGAGGAGGAGAAGTTTCTGTTGGAAGGACTGAAGCTCACAGGCCCTGTGCAACTAAAAATGGACAATTTAGGAGCAATTTGGTGGTGATCAATGTGTGTGTGCAAATTGGTATTTTAAAAGGGTTAAACCAGGCATCGATTATATATATATATATATGTATATATATATGTGTGTGTGTGTGTATGCATATATATATATACATATATATATAATCTTTAAAAATTAAAAACCCAAAAGCTTGGGGTCACTGGACCCTACATCTCTCTGTTCCTCTACCCAATGTGGCTGTTGGGGACTTTCCTCCCTCCGTCTTTCATCATTACAGCATTGCTCAGGTCTTTAATTGGCATATGGGGGCGAGTGGCCAAGGCTAACCTGTTGGGACCACCGAATTTGGGTGTTTGCCGCCTAAATATTAGTTATGCAAACACGAAGCCTTTGCTACTGGCCCTCTTCTTTCAGTGTTAAGGTAGGTTGATCCTCTTTTTGAATAAACCAAAACGTTGGGCAGAGCTGTGAAGTACTCTTCTGTATACTTCATGGGTGGGAGGCAGGATTCCGTGGGATAACATTCTTAGCAGAGCAGCAACTTTCGTGCAGCCTGGGCTGAGGTTGGACTTTTGATTTTCAAGGGACAGGGACAATTACCGTAACTGTAGTTCTCAGAATCCTGGGGTGCTCCACATCCTACAATTAATCACTGTATTTTAAATAAATAAACCAACAGGGTTGCCAGATGAAATACGGGGACTCACAGCAGTCTGAAACTGTATTTTATCTGGCAACCTGACAGGGAATAATTAATTACCCAAGCATGGACGTTTTGAGTATAGGGATTGAGAGACCCGCCAATAGCGGTCTACATTCGCTTTCTTCACAATCCTTGCAAGGCTCAGACTGCTGACACTCCCAGGTCCGAATTGTAAGCGAGGTCCAGGATCGGCAGCTCCGCCATTTTCCCAGGTGATGCAATAGATACTAAAAGTTTATGTGTGAGTATCAGTGCCTGAACTAGAGTATTCGGACTCTGCATTGCTGAGGAAGCTTCTGGGCCAGCACCGCAGGTGGTCCTGGTCACAGAGGCACTACGATCCTCTCGATCCTCTCTAGCACCTGGGAGGCCTGTACAGAATGGCTAGGGTAGGGGACGTGTCTGTCCTGAGGGCTTGGCCTAGCGGGGGCGTGGCATAGAGGTGGGCCCAGACATTTTTGCGGCTATCGCGGCAGCGATCTGAGCCACCTAGGAAGGTGTCGCCCAGTCGGCGCTCCAGGCAGTTTCTGGCTTTAGTGTGGCGGCAGCGGCGAGCCCTGATGCCTTCTCCAGCAGCTCCTAAGTCGTTCGCTGTCATTAATTGTGCGTGGATGGTGGGCTGACGGGACCCAGGCCAGGACAAGGGGCCTGCGAGCGCTGAGCTCCGAGTGCCGCCAGGGGACGCTGTGGCGACAGGCCTGAGGGCGGGGCCGACTGGGCAGGGGAGGGAGCCAGGTTGGGGTGGAAGACCTGTGAGCCAGGTCAATGGCAGGGCCGAATGAGTCCCAGTGGGGCGTGGTAAGAGCGGGGCGGGCTGAGTCCAGGTGGGATGGTGGATAGGGACCACTTGCTGGGGGGGCGGAGTCTTGAGAGGATTAATTGGTTTGTGGGTGGGTCAGGAGCTTTCTTGGTGGTGGTGTGGCAAGTAGGCGCGGTCAGGCTGATGCACTATCTAAAGTGGGCGGGGTCTGGATGGGTCTGGTGAAAGGAGCTTGGAGCTTGGGTCAGGATGACGGACGCAGAGCGTGTCTTAAGTCCCTTAATGGTGAAATGGGGCGTATCAGGCTTGTTTTGAGTCTGCTTTTCCGTAGGCGAGGATCTTTGCTCGTCCCTTTTTTGTGTTGTTTTGAGACTGGGTCTCACCTGCTAGCCCAGGCTGAATTTTTCTTAATTCTCCTGCCTCGAACACCTAAGGCTGGCATTATAGGATGGTGCTACTGTATCTAGCCCTTTGTTTTCTTTGGTACAGAAATTTTTAAAAAGGAAGGCACTTATGTTAACCAAACCTCTCTTGATCCCTCTTGAACATGGCTTAGGATTGAGGCATTTGTATTTGCAAAATGCCTTTATAATTAAAAATCACTCTATTGTAATAAACCCAGAAAAAAAAGTCACACCACTGTGTAAGGTAGTCACTCAACAAACAGTGCTCAGTCCTATCGTCTGTATATCTCAGTAAACTTCTCTGCGGTTAGAACAACCATTTGAAACCCTGGATTTCTTTGGGTTTTACACTTTTGTTTCTCTGGTTTCAATTATGTCATAGTTCTTTTTTCTTCTTTTGGGTGGGTCTTTTTGGTGTGTGTGTGTGTGTGTGTGTGTGTGTGTGTGTGTGTGTGTGTGTTGTTTTCAAAACTGGATTTCTCTGTGTAACAGTCCTTGCCATCCTGGAACCCACTCTGTAGACCAGGCTGGCTTTGAACTCATTCTGTAGACCACGCTGGTCTCAAACTCACTGATCCACTTGCCTCTACCTCCCAAGTTCTGGGATTACAGGTGTTTATCACCACCACTCAGCTAGTTCTTTCTTATTTGTATTGTAATTGATAGTGAAAGGTATAAAATACCTTCAAATTATTTTTTATTATTGTTCTGTCTCACCCCCTGAGGTCTGGATTTGCAGACATTTGCCTCCAAGCCCTGTTTATTCAGTGCTGGGGATAAAACCCAGGACTTCGTACATGCTAGGTAAACATTCTACCAATTGATCTCTAGTCCCAGCCCTAAAATAATATTTTATTTTTAATATTTAAACAATTTTCACAATTTAAAAGAATGTTGCAAAAGCAAGTTTTAAAGATCTATCTTTGATTCACCCAGATTACTTCAAGCCCTCCACTAAATTACCTAACCTTATTTAACAGAACAACAGACTTTGCACAAGTTGAAATCCCTTGTTGAAATCCCTACTCACCTTAAGGATTCCTTGTCGTGGGGGCAGGGTCTAATTATATTAAGATGCCTGTCTCCTTGGAGAAGTTTATGTATCAAACAGCACAGCTGCTGATTTCCTTTCCCTAAGACCTGTCAGAATGGTCCCTGAGGCTCCAGGTTTTAAGCCTCACCAGTTATACATGGCCACTGGGTCTTGGAACAATTCTGTCCTCCACCCATTTCCCCATATTCCCCTGCCCTTTATGCTGAGCTGTGCTTTGTGGGACTCTACTCCTCCCTTCCATCACCCCACCAGTCTTTAAAGACTCCTTCCACACCAGTCCTCTCCTTTACTCTGGGCTTCCATCTGGGTCAACCTTTTGTGGCTCTGTCCACAAATCCTGAGAACAAACACATTTATAAGGCTAGGCCAGGTGTCACTCCCAAACCCACAGGGCTCTCACTCTCAAGCCTGATTCAACTGTGCCTGGGCAGGTGTCCCAGACAGGCTGTGGCAGAATGACTGGTTGGGGCTTGTCAGGTGTGTTGGTAAGTAATCCCCTGCCTTGGGCACAGCAGAGGAAAAGGTATGAGCCAGTGAATAGAAGGCAGAGCACACTCCCTGTCCCAAACATGACTAGGAGTGGGGAGAAGGTGGGGTATCTTTTATCAGACTCATCCTAAAGCACCTCTTCATCAGACTGTTTCAAAGTAAACACGTGGCTGTCTGCGTAAAGCAAGTTATAGGACAGAGTAGATTATAAAGAACTTAAGTCTGCTCAGGATGTGATGCCGAAGAGTGTGTGGGCAACTCAGCTTTCAGAGCACTTTGACTTCTGTCATTGCATGGGAGAGGTTGGGATCTGAAGCAGTCACCTACATCATGAAATCATGCCCATCGTCCTTCGTCATACATAGAATAGACCCCCTGTTTCCACAGCCCAGTAACAGTGGGTGCCATTTGCCCAGATAAGGTAAA
The DNA here is from genome assembly GCF_943737965.1 of Phodopus roborovskii. NCBI lineage: Eukaryota > Metazoa > Chordata > Mammalia > Rodentia > Cricetidae > Phodopus > Phodopus roborovskii. Next base: position 22,297,050 of record NW_026126407.1, read on the forward strand.
TGACTTGTTGGTATCGCATGGCTTCTCACTGATGGTTTCATATTCCACGTTTCCACCAGGCTCATGGTGGGGGGGGCAGAGTTGAAAGACCAAGGTCTTTCCTAGAGGCCTGGCACTTGTTTAGAAAAGTAAGGACAGAAGAGGCCAGAGCCCTACAGACATGCTCAGATAAGCTGAGGCCACTGGGTACTTGTGTGAGGGCTTTAGTCATATGATGACTTCTTTCACAAGCCATGAGAAAGTTTAAGTGAGATTGATGGAAAGCTAAGCAGAGGCAGCAGGCAGAAGTCAGAGTAAAGACAGGATACCAGCTGGCCAGGCTTTGAGTAACTCGGGCACACACTTTCCTGGGGACTTTGAGGAGATGCCTCTCCAGTGGATATAGACTGTGGAGCACGGAGGTGACTCTTACATATTTGTCATCTTGTACCTTTGTGAAATCTCTCCACAGGGTGATGTACCCTTCCCAGTGCTGAGTGGGGCCACAGGCTTCCCACTGGGCAGTAGTGACTCAGTGTGGTCACGTGTGTTTCTTTGTAGGTGTCCCTGTGCTATGCCCTGTGCTGTGCATAACTATGACGAAGGAGCAATTGAATGGATCCTGAAACAGAAATAGAATTTCAGTGCCAGCAAGCCTTGCTCCCAGGGTCTGCAGGGTGGAAGGACAGAACTGAATCCCAAAAGTTCACCTCTGACCTCTACATGTGTACCACAGATGTGTATCCCCTCCCTACCTCACAAGCAAATGTCATTTCAAAAGAAATTGATCCCGATATGAAGGACAACTCCCAAGGAGCTGCACGATTGCACCTTTCTCTCAGAGTGTCTTAGTCAGGGTTTCTGTTGCTGCAATGAAACACCGGGACCAAAAAGCAAATAGGGGAAGAAGGGGCTTATTTGGCTTACATGTCCACATTGCTGTTCATGACCAAAGGAAGTCAGAACAGGAACTCAGACAGGGCAGGATCCTTGAAGCAGGAGCTGATGCAGGGGCCATGGCGGGGTGCTGCCTACTGACTTGCTCCTCATGGCTTGCTCAGCCTGTTTTCTTGTAGAACCCAGGACCACCAGTCCAGGCATGGCACCCCTACGATGGGCTGGGCCCTCCCACATTGATCACTAATTGATAAAATGCCTTACACCTCATCTGATGGAGGCATTTTCTCAACTAGGGCTCCTTCCTCTCTGATGACTACCTTGTGTCAAGTTGACACACAAAACCAGCTTGACTCTGAAGTTCTACTTAGTCATTTTCATAATGGTTTCACTGTGGGTCTGTTTGTATTTCTAGAGAATATGATTCTGGTTTTGTTTAACGTTTTGGTCCTTGTAAAATGCAAGAGGTTGTTTGTTGTGTTTGTTTGTTTGTTTGTTTGTTTGAACTCATTATGTAGCCCAAGCTGATGATCCTCCTACCTCGCCCTCCCAAGTGCAGGGATTACATCATTTCCAACCATGGTGTATTTTCAGGATCATTAGTGACTTGTGTGGCTGAGGCTCATTCTTTTCCTATTGTATCCATTACATCCATTCTGTAAGCCATTTGGTCTACATCTGGCTTCCTGTTCCTGCCCTGAGCATTCCTGGGCATAGAGCAGTATTCCCTCTAGGACAGGATTCTCTGAAGATGTGATGAGGGAGAGACACTCAGGGTCTGCGCAGCTGTCGTCGGGGTGCTGCTGCCATCTAGTGGCAAGTGCAGGACACGCTGGCCATCCTGAAATTGACAAAACAGCTTTCTGGCTCCCACAACTGCTAGGCCCCTCCCCACCATGCAAAGAATTGTCTAGCTCCTATACCAGGTTGGGAAACACTGCCTTAAATATGTGGAATGGATTTTGGCTCGGTCGGGTGCTCGATGTTCAGCTTGCACAACCAGCATAGCTCATTATTCAGTGGCCTTGCAGCCTCTTGTCTCACACTTACTTAGCTTCTCATTATACGCTTCGGGCCCTGATCATGCTAGCCTTTAAAAGTGTCTTGTTTTTTTGTTTTTTTCCCTCCCAGATTTTGTACCTCTAAAATGATAGCCTGTGGGTTAAATTTTCATGTCCTGAGTAGTGGAGATTAAATATGTTTTCACATTTATGTTTCTTCTGTCCCCATAATTTTTTTTTTTTGTCCATTTTCCTATTGTATTGTTGATTTTTTTCTTGATAGTTACTGGGATTTCCCCCTATGCCCCTGCATGCTCTAGATTCTTTATAATACCAAAAATATAAACATTTTACATTTGATACAGATGACTTCTGTTTGTGACTGTCACATGATAAACAGGAAAGTTCTTGATTTATTTTCAGATTTACCATTATCACTATTACTTTTGTAGTACAGGGGATATGCTTGGGCTTTCATACTTGCCAAGCAAGTACTCTGCCACTGAAAGCTATGTCATGATCTAAATATGATAGAATTTGCCCATCATTTTCCTCACAGTTCCTTGGGAGTTGGGTCCCTAATCAGTGTAAGAGTGAGTGCTTCAGTCATCTCTGGCTGTTGGCTAGTGACAAGATTCAAGTTCTTGTCCCACAGGCTTGGCTGTGGTAGCTGGCTTCTCTCAAAGTGCTCAGGAGAGACAGAGGCAGTAGAGCAGGCCAGGCTCTCTGGTTTCTTCTCAGAGTGACATCTCAGCACACGACCCTTTCTAGTTGTTGTGTTCCCATTCTCACACCATGGCATAGACACCAGGAGGGTGGGGCCATTGTGGTATAGACACCAGGAAGGGGATGGGCATCAGGGCTATCATAGAGGCTGCCTACTACAGATTTGTAGGAAGGCTGAGCACGACTCGTTTTTCTTAATTTTACATTCTTTTTAAAAAAAAAAACTCCCCTATACTGGGGGGGGTTCACTCATTTTTTTACAAGTTTAAAATTTTTTCCAAGTGGTGGCCTTTTATCCCGGCACTCAGGAAACAGGGACAGGCAGATCTCTGTGAGTTGACCAGTCTGGTCTACATTGTGAGTTCCAAGAAATCCAGGCTTATAAAAAGAGACTCTGTCTCAACAAACTAACAAACAAAAGTTTAACAACATAGCAGCACATATGTGTAACCCCAGCACTAGGAGGTAAAGGCAAAGAGATCAGAATTTCAAAGTACCTCTCAGCTACAAAGTAAGTTCAACTTCAACCTTGGATTGCATGAGACCTTCTCTCAAAAAGTAAAATACTTTCAAATAAAAAGCTTAAATTTTTAGTTTCTTCATGATTGGTTTTTTTTCAAGTTTTTAAAACTCTGTGTGTGTGTGTGTGTGTGTGTGTGTGTGTCATGTGTGTGCAAATGCTACAGAAACCAGAAGGGGGCATCGGCTTCCTTGGAGCTGGAGTTACAGGCAAGTGTGAGCCCCCCTGGTATGGGTACTGGCAACCAAACTCAGGTCTTCTGGAGGAGCAGCAAGTGCTCTTAACCACTGAGCCCCCACAATTAGTTCTTCATACATTTAGAATTTCACTGTCCAGTGCATTAACCATATGTGTCCATTTAAATTAAAAAGTCAGCATCTTTAGTCACATTTCAAGTGCCCTGTAGAGACTTGTGACCCGTGGTTGCCAAATTGGGTAGTTCTAAGGCAGAACAATCTCATCTTCACAGAAAAATCACACATGATTTTGTGCCCCATGCCAGGGAACACATTGAAATGTCTGGAGACCTTTGTTATGTTGTTAATGTGCTGGGAGTGGTATGTAAGTGCCACTGCAAGTGTGTGGCAGTCGAAACAACTTTGTGGAGTCATTTTTCCTCCTTCTACCTCCACGAGCATTCCAGGACCAGGACCAGGACCAAACTCATGTTGCTAGGCCTGTGTAAGCCATTGCCCAGTGAATTTTATTCAGCAGTTAAGGAGGCTGAGGTGTTCTGTAAGTACTTAGTGAGCAGAAACCAGGGATGATGCACAGGGCCCACTCCTAGCAGTGTGATGAAGAGCTTCCTGACCTTAGCTATCTCATGCTTTCCCAAGGCTGTCAGACCATGGGGACATAGATAATCTGCTGTGCCTTTATTCAGAGGGCCTGAGCGGCAAAGCTTATATTTTCTTGCTAAAAATGCTTTCCTAATGAGGCTGGAGAGATTGCTCAATAGTTAGGAGTATTTTCTGCTCTGTAGAGGACATGAGTTTACCTGGCACTGACAAGCCCTAGAGCCACTAGAGATATTGACATCACAATCTCTCTCTCCCAGACCACTCCTGCCTCCAACACAGTGTGCCACAGTATTCCTGCCCAGCATGCACAACCCAGATCCAAACCATGAAGAAAGCAGGCAGACTGAGATTGAGCAATGTTCTACAAAGCACATGAGTATGCCCTTGGGAAATGTAAGGGCCATGGAAGACAAGAGAAGGCCCAGGGTTACACTAGACCAAGGAGGTGAGACAATGTGAGCTGTGATGCTAGCTTGACACATACCAAGAGGCTTACAAAAGAGAGCAATGGAATAGCTGGTGAAGGTTGGAAAAAGCATGTAGATTAGCTCACAATATCTGTAAACATTACTCTCTGGCTTCCACAGTTGTGCATTGGTCACCTATGCAAGATAGATAAAGGGAGCCAGTCAAACAGTGGGAACTTTTTGTTATCTTAAAGTCATTAGGATACTATTCATGCATGTGAGGCTTTGTTTCCACCTTAGAACTCTAGCCTGGCAGCACTTGAAGTGCATCGTTTTGTTACATTTATTATTTATTTGAGAGACCTGTTTGTGACATATGAATGAAGGTCAGAGGACAACCTACAGGGGTTTGTTCTCTCCTTCCACCACATGGGGTCCAGGGGATTGAACTCAGGTCAATCTTTATAGTTGCTAATAACACTCACACACACACTATATGATATGTATATAAAGATGTGTCCTTTTAAAATTTTAAAAAGAAATCTAGGCCAGACACTTTCAATATTTTTTAATGTAACATAATTCTTCATTGGTTCTTTGGGAATTTCACATCATGCACATCATGCTCATCTCCCGGTCCCTCCATACCCTACCCTTACCCTTGCAGCATCCCCCCAAAAGAACCCCCACAAAATCCATTCAAAACAAGACAAACAAAACCCACCCACTCTTCTGTCTTTCCAACACCTCTTCATCCTAGTGGCATCCGAGGCTGCTGTGTGTTATGCAGTTTATCCCACCCACAAAATGTTCATTTCATTGGTCTGGATCAAGGCCTCTGACACACCATCTTCACGGACTCTCACTGACTCTTCTCAGATAGTCTACTGTGGCCCCAAGTCATGGAGATCCCCTGTTATTGTTCTATAGGACCAGAACTTTCGCACACTCCAGCAGGTCACAGATGGGATAGATCAGAGGGTGGGCCAACCCAAGGCCCAGGATGTGGGCCTGGGTGGTAGCTGAGCTGGTTGCTAAGTCACTGGAACTGCCCCCCCTCCAGGTGAGAGGCAAAGCCAGATCTCCTAGGCCCATGCCATCTGGGCCAGCTCTCCCATGACCATGGTGAGGTGTGGGTTCATCTCTCCAAAGTGTGTATGGGATCCAGCTCTCCTATGGGGGATGGGACTTGCTCTCCTGCTGCAGTGTCCAGCAAGGGGCAAGGCCAGATATCCCAGGGCCAGTGAGGGATGAGGCAGGCTTAGCACCTCCCTCAAATGTCAACATGTATGGTTCCTATGACCCCTTGTGGCAACACGGGCCATGGACATCATCACAGACCTCAGCTGCATCAGGAACACAGACTCAGCAGCAGCTCGTTCCTGGACATCACCATGGCCCCAGTGGCAGCACAGCCCACCCAGATTAGTATGGCCCTGGTGGCAGCAAGGTTCTTGCACACCAACATGGTCTCAGGTAGCTGCTAAGGCCCCAGGTATCTGCACAGTTCTCAGTGGGAAAAGGAGCCATGAACATCAACTCATACCCTAGCTGCTGCTTGATCATGGACCCAGACATGGCCCTAGGCAGCAGCCCAGGCCCAGATGACACCATGGCAGTATGTGGCAGCAAAGGCCACCTAGATCATCAGGGCCCAGGTTGTGGCACTGCCCTCAGGAACCAACATGGCCTCAGGTTATAGCCTAGCAGGTTTGGCCAAGGACAGAATTGTTTTGCTTTTGTTTTGTTTTTTAAATAGTCTCCATTCAGCCATTGCCTCCCCCTGCTCAGTGGGTCACCTGCCATAAGAGGCCAGAGCAAACCATGATTAAATAACCATGATTTGGGGAGCAAAGATTAATGAGAGACAAAAGTGGGAAAATGTTCAGCTGAAAATGGATTTATTTATATCAGCTTTCCCAAATGAAAACCAGCTGAGTCCGGGAAGGTCATGCAGAGTTCCTTCTGCAGGCTACTAATCTTTCCACTAGGGGGAGCCTCCGCTTCCTCACCGTTTTCAGACACAGGATGAGGCTTCTGTAGTTGTTTGCCCATGAGCAAGTGCCTTCCACGGAATCTGCACAGCATCTCAATGTTGGGATCCCAGCGTCCCCAATACCTAAAGATTTGTGAACAGGTGAGGGAAAGGAGGAAGATGAAGCAACAGCTTTCCGAATTAAGATTCCTTCATGAAATAGCATGCCAGTTGAGTAATCAGATGCCTGAGAGAGCTGGGATGGAACAGAAAGATACATCATCCAGCAGAAAGGCCATCTACAAGTGTGCATGTTCTGGCTTTTGCTTTATTCTTCACTTTTATAAAGCTGTTATTCTTCTTTAGATTATTGTACAAAAAATAAGCTTCATAATGGCTTTTCAAACTCTTCCTTTTTAGGACACGTCTATTTTTTGTTCACGTGGATGCGCGTGGGAGGATGTCTTGGTGTGATGTGTTCATGTGTTTTCATGTGCAAATGTGTGCAATTTGGTGAACCCTGGGTAAGCTAATCACTCTCTGTCACACAAATACCTCGTGAAGCTTTTCTCCCATTCTGTCCCTGTCCCTTCTTCACTCTTCTGGCTGTTCTGGCTGCCAGGCAGCCTTTTCATTCATACCCTTCCCTCCACAATTTTCACACGATCCCCTGAGCCGTGGAGCCCTTTCCCAGAAGTCCTTACCTGTATTTTGACATGTTTTTCCTGCTTTTCTCTAGTGGTTTCAAAGTTTTAGGTCTCACATTAATGTCTCTGAATGCATTTTGCATTGACATTTGTGCATGGCGGGAATACAAACATAAAAAGGCACAGCAGAAGCAAGAGACATTCTGAAGCCCAAGTCCTGGGGAGCAGGCTTGCCTATCTGAGATTCTCCCATCAGTGCTTCACTTACCACACACTGCTCCTCTGACATGGCCATCAGCAGAAAAGTATGGGCTTAGGACCCCCCCCCAAGACTAAGTCCTCAGCACAAAGGAGATTCATTTACCTCAGAGGGACAGAGGGCAGGGAATAAGAAACAAACACAGAAGATAAAGGACTAGGGAGTAGGGAAGGGAAAAAGAGAGAAGAGGCAGGGTATTTTTCCCAGAGGACAAAGGTCTGTATCTGGATAGAGAGGAGACATGGCCCTTAGGAAAATGGCAGTTTATAAAAGGGAAAGTCCATGATAGAATGGGGTGTTTAATTTTAATTGGGCGTGTGAATTAGGTGAGCCAAAGGGGGCCTTTGATTGCTGGACTTCAATACTCTGATAGCTGGACCTTGGTGGTCAGCCTCAGGAGGAGGAAGTGGCTAACTAAGGGAGCAGACGTTGGTGGCTAGCCTGAGGGATGTAATCCAATGGTTTATAGCAAGGCAGAGGGAATGGGGAGAAGGGCAAGGCCTGAGCCTTCAGGTGGCTTCAGATGGGTGTTATGAGCATGGGATAAGTAGGGCTGAAAAGAAGTATCTGTGGTTGAGAGACTGGTCATGCAGCCAGCTGGAAAGAGTAACTGCATACTCAAGTGGAGATCTGATGACCTGGCAAATCTGTTTTTTTTTTTCTTTTTCAAGGAATATTAACTTTTAACAAGTCCAGCTCTGATTCTTTAAGCAGGCATATCTGGAGTTATTATTGGGAGATTTTAGACAGAGGGTTTTATTTATTTCTGAGCTAGTTTGTGTGCCTCAGGCTCTAGCAACTAACAAATCCACGGGGCCTGTACAGGTCTCAGACTCCCCAGGCTTCAAGTCTATCTCAGACCCCTGGCCCTGAGTCTGGGGTCACTCTGTGATCTCCTAGTGTTGTGGAGTTTGCAACCCCTGGGAAAAGACTATAGGATCATGCAATTATAATTAAAAGATTTATTGATTGCTGCTAGCAGGATGAACAGTCTCTGAAGCAAATTTGAGATTGCCATCTATAACAGTCTGGAGAAGGAATTTAAAAGGGGAAAACCCATAAGAAGGGCTGGAGTATCTGCACAAGCAAGCCAAGGCTACCCTTCTCTGCCAAGATGAGTAGTCGGGGCAACTTCAAAATCATCCTTGCATGTCTGAATAAGCAGTTCACAGAAGCCAAAAAGCAGTTAGTATTTCAGGCTACATCACTGAAAAGCCAAACCCAGCATGGGTCAGAGGTCATGAAAGCTGCATCCCTGGAGTTGCCAGGTAGCTTCAAAATTGTTATTACTTATATAACTTTGTGGAAAGGGGCCTTGTGAATGCTGATTACTTCTGGAACTGGTGAGTATCCCAGGAGGGGACATGTCATTTCTGCAGAAGTAACCAGTCCATGACCAGTAACTGTCCTGTAGCAGAACCTCACTCCCAAGTTCTGCAAGTCTGTCACTCAGCAGCTTTTGGAGTCCCTGGCAATCAGAGCTCTTTCACACTGACACTATAGCTCATTCTGCTTTGTTTGGAGCAATAATTAAGAGTAGCTTCATGTTCATGCTAAAGTATATCAAGCAGTCTTTTCCGGGGAGGTAATACCTAAGGGTAGACACAAATATTTACAATTGGACTAGCCAAGCCTCCTGCATTCAGCTTATTCCTTTGTGTTAGTTCCTCCCTGGTAAATAATGATGGAGGAGATCCTGGGATTTGATGTGGGGGGAGAAGGCTGCTGTGCTGGGGAGCCTCTGTGGTTATGAAAACAGGTGTTGACACTTCTGATGTAACAAGGAAAATTTGAAAAAAAAATTGTGGGTGTATGTTTGTTCACCAGGGTTCGTGTGTGGAGAGGCCAGAGGTTAATGTCATGTGTCTTCCTCTGTTACTCTCTGACTTATTTTCAGAGTCAAGGTCCCTCACAGAACCTGGATGTTGCTGATTTGGCTAGACTAGCCAACCAGCAGGCTCCTGGGATCCACTTATCTCCATCTCATTACAGGCCTTTTTACACAGGTGTTAGACAATCAAACTCAGGCCCTCATGCTTGTAAAGTGGCTTTTGGCCCTTTGAGGGCTCTCCCCAGCCCCTGAAACTGTATTCTTAAAAAGCCATGATTAGGGACTGGAGAGGATTTCCGAGGTTGAGAGTGTATACTGCTCTTGCAGAGGACCTAAGTTCTGTTCCCAGCACCCACCTCAGGATCACAACTGCCTCTCAACTCCAGCTACAGGGAATCCAATGCCTTTGGCCTCCCTGGGCGTCCATACTTATATGACCACACACACATACACACACTTATCAATAAAATTACCCTTTTTTTAAAAAAAATCCATCATTGCTAGGTGGTAGTGGTGCACACCTTTAATTCCAGTACTCTGGATGCAGAGACAGGTGGAGCTGAAGGCCAGCCTGGTCTACAGAGTGAGTTCCAGGAAAGCCAGGGCTACACAGAAAAACCCTGCCTCCAAAAAAATCCATTATTAGAAACATTTGGGGGAATACCTGAGGAGTATGTGGGGGAAGGGATGGGTGGAAGTGATATAAACATAGCACTCATGTACGAAGTTACAAAAAAACAAAAAAGGACAAAAACCAATACACATGTTTATATAGTATACTATTTATTTCTTTATGATAAACACTAATGTATGTTATATGCAATACATAATATACGTGTATGATGAATATGTAGCATGCACACATATTTCTGTGTCTGGATAACGATAGATATGTATATACAACTAACAAGGAGAAAACTCTACATCTATGTTCTAAGACATAGAATTTACACCCTGCTTTCCAGCAGGCTAACAGTGAGTCATAATCTGCAGGTCAGGTCAGTTTTCTCAGTGTTGGAGCCAGGTTAGAATCCCTGTGACAAACACTGACAGACATGTACGAGTTTAGCAGCAGCAGCCACATGACTTTTAAATCGCAAGCTTGCTTTTTTACAGTGAACATACTGTAATGAAAACTGTGCTATAAAGTTGACCTCAAAAGTGACTTCTGAGCATCATCAGGATGACAACAAGACTTCTGTGATTTCTTTGTAGACCTTTCCTGTGAGTCGATTGAATTATGTTAACAAAAGAATGAGCAGGTGGGATTGGAATTAAGGTTGAACAAAGCTCTGCCCTCCCACCACCACTGAGACTTCTTAGTCCATCCCATCTTTACCCCCAGCATATAAAGAAGGCCTCCCTTTTACATTTAAGTGATGATTTTTTGCAAAGTACTTGTGCCTGAAAGATGATACAGTTGATGCATTTTTCTCAACAAATACAATTATATTTTCTTTCTGTCTCAAACTTATTTTATTTCTTTCTGGGTTTAAAAACCATAGCCTCCCATGTGCTAGGCAAGCATTGTACTACTGAGCCACACCCAACCTTCTACCCACTATAAATCAATAAAACTCTAATATACCCCTCTGCTATCACAGTACCTGTGTGGTTACTATTGAAAGTCAGTTTGGCAGGATCTAGAATCACTATGAAACAGACCTCTGGGCATATCAATGATGGCGTTTCTAGAGGTGGTTCATTGTGGCTGGAAGGCCCACTCTGAATGTGAATGGTGTCATCCTATGGGCTGGGATCTTGGGCTGAATGAAAAGGAGGAGCAGTATTCATTTCTCTCTCTGCTTCCTGATTGTGGACACAATGTGACCAGCTGCCCTGCTTTCCTACTGTGATGACTTTCAGCTATGATGGGTTGTACTATGAGGCAAAAATAACCCCATCCTGGAACAAATGGCAAGAAAGCAGACATGCTGGGATGTGACATTGGTAACAGTTGGAAGTGGGAAAATATTTAGTGTTATGAAAGGAAAGGATGGAGGGAACAGGGGTTAGACAGTTACAAAGTTAAGCTGACGACACTCTGACATCTACTGAAAGTAGGATTGAGAGAAATGGATGTGGCAGAACACAGAGCAGTGTCTGTCCTAGATAAACACAAAAACACACAAACTGAGTGAAATGGAAACCTCCCTGTGAGACAGAGAAGGGCCCCTGTGTCTGGACAGGGGTTTGGCCTGTAGAGTTAGGGATGGCTGAAGAAGTTCAAATCCAATAGGAGACTGTAGGTGCACAGAGTGTGAGGGACCATGACTAGACATGATGCTGTTGGGGGCAGTGCCAGGGACTTAGAATTTTTTCATACAGAACTTTGTGAATCCCATTATCAGTGGGACTAATTCCCCTCCCTTGACACATCGGAGGAGAGGTCAGAGAACAGGCCTCTACTAGCCATGCTTTCAGACAATGGGCAAAAGCAAGCTCTTCCTCATTCCAGAAGGGATGCTCTACCTCCCTAGAAAGGGAGGAAGAGCGGGGAAAGAGATCAGGGAAAACCAAGAGGCCTCTAAGAGAAACAATATAGGTGCTAAGGTGACTATGTGGCAAGTGTAAAATTCTGTGCAATTAGAAAAACATAATGTCTCCTCTACTGGAATCCAAGATAGTTCAATTAATAAAATTAAACAAATGGCACAAAGCAAAATCTATTATGGTGTTTCCTAAGGGGAACACCCATCAAAAAAAAGTCGGCCTAATGACCTCAAGGAACTTGGAACTCATAGGGTGGGAAGATGGAGGGGATACAGCTGGGGAGAGGAACTCAGTTGTCTAGCCATCCTAAGGAAGGATAATGAAGTCTTTCAGGATTTTCCTCAAAATTTTCTTGGTTTCCTCAGCAACTTCATCAAGTACACGTTTCTGTTGTGTGTGTCTATAATGACGAGAATTAAAACAGCAATAGACAGAGTCAAACCCTGTAAAGAGAAGTTGGATTCCAGAATCATACACCCTAGACAGTGCCGAGCCATCTTGTGGATATATCTGTGTAACCTGGGACTGCTTGGCATCCATGTAATAAGCATCTGGCTGTCTCATATTCAGAGCCACCTGCTGGAGGGTTTTGTCATCCACACCAAAGAATTGTTGGAAGACTTTCTGACACTCTCTCAGATTATCTGGACACATGATTCCAAAATCATTGCTTAGATTATCTGCATATATGCTCCTTTTAATGGCTTCTACTTTATCATTAATAGTCTTATCACAGATATGGAAAAGGGTTTCTAAGAGGCCATTCTTCCTGCTGTTGAAGATGTCTTCTTGCAGCATCTCCCTAAGCTTTTGGAAGTCATGTGCTAAAGGGTCAATGTTGGATACCAGGAATATGGGGGGCTCCTTCACCCCCTCCTTCTGCAAGTTCTCCCAGATATTCTTTTGGATACTCTGCAGTAGCTGGGGTTCTAAGAGGGGACTTGAGCTGAGGTCCCTGTCCAGCTTTGTCCAGACAACATAGAACCTCCTTCTCATCCTCTGCATGGCTTTAGCCAGCTTCACATGATTTGAACTGAACTGCTCAGAAGCAATGATGATGACAAGGTCATAATTGTCTAACTTCATCTCCTCCAGGTAGTTCTCCATGCTCTGGGCTGTGACCCCTGTGCCAGGCAGGTCCCACAACTCCACATTGGGAAACTTGGAGGAGAAGTACTGGGCTGGTTCCTTGGTGATCCTCACCACCCCAGTGGGAGCTGAATCCTCTTCCTCGTGTCCAATGAGCCTAAGGGCATTGATGAAGGATGACATGCCATTGCCTGAGTCTCCAGTCACAGCAATTTTCACTGTGCTTATTGATACTTTCTGTTGGATATCCTTGACTATAGAGACCACTTCAATCCAATCCTTTCCTTCCACAGCCGTTTTAATCTTCTCAACAACTTCTACAGATAAAATATTGCTGTCTTTGTGAATGAATATAGGATCAGAGAAGTATGTAAATTGTTTATCCTTGGGGAACCCAACTGTCTCTTCCATGTTGGGGAGCAATGGAGCAACCTGTAGGTACATTATAAAGGGAGTTAGGATAGTTGTGAATACAGATACGCACAGGAAACACTGCTCCTTGTCCAGGCTTTCAGATCTACAGTCAATCCTACATCAAAACCTACTGATAGCAGACAGAGCTGGCTGAGCCTTCCTGTATATGAGCACATTCTTGGAGGGCAAGGATAGCTCTCTAGCTGTTGCTGCAACACTAAACCCCAAAGGTAAGCACTGGAATGTCAGGAAGTTCTCTTATTCGCCCCTTCCTGGTTGTCAGGATTACCGAAGAAGTGCACTCAGAGCAAGGAACAGCGTATGCCAGCTCCCTGTCTGGAGGATCCAAAGGTCTTCCTTTCACTCATCCTTTTACACCAGTGGCTGTTTAATCCTGTTGCACTCTGAAAAGTGCTTTTACTTCCCCCAATGGTGTTCAGTAGTAGAGGTATAACCAACACACTGCTACACATCAGGTTCAACAGCAAAACCTCAGGTTTTCCAAATAACCGCATCTGTGTCTAGAGACATGGGTTAGTGTTTAAGAGCACTGTTGGGTTTTTTGTTTTGTTTTGTTTTTGTTTGTTTTTGGTTTTTCTAGACAGGGTTTCTCTGTGTAGCCCTAGCTGTCCTGAAACAAGTTCTGTAGACCAGGCTAGCCTCAAAATCACAGAGATCAGCCTGCCTCTGCCTCCCAAGTGCACCCTAGAAATCCAGGGCTCTTGTCTGTGGAAGATGCTTCTCAGCCACCCTTAAGTCTTTTGGTACTAGGTTTTGCTCTCCATAATCCCAGTGGGAGCATCCTCTGGCTTGCTCATCCTCTGCCTCGCTCATCCTCTGGCTTGCTTATCCTCTGGGATGGACTGTCCTGCCTGCAGCACAGACCTTCTCCCCAGGCTCCCCTGTTCATCAGTCCTGAGGGTCTGGCTTCAGTCTACACATAGAAAGAGCAGGTTGACACCCCTCCTGAATTACCACAGCAACTGCCTTGGTGAATTGTGGGAAATTTCCTAAGCCCATAGTTTTCTGCAGATTACTAGATTAGTTGCTTTTCCCCTGTGACAAAATACCAAGAGGAGTCCTGTAGAAGTATTCATGTGAGCAGCTGCAGGAACCATGGCTCAGACACTGACAAGGCTTTGCTGAGAGTTCAACCTGGAGTTCGAGTGGCCCCACTTGAACATTTGAGGGTTATATTCAATATATACCTCTGGTGTCTCTGGTTTACTTCTGGGCACATGGGTCAGAGATCCAAGAGAATGAGGAACAGATCCTCCTGGCCTCTGAAGGGAGCCCTGATGGGAGATACCATTCTGTAAGTATGTTTCTCGTATTGGATAATGAATAAAGCACTGTTGGCCAATAGGAAAGCAAGATAGGCGGGACTAGGAGAAAAGGAGGATTCCAGAAGTAATAGGGAGGAGATTGAAGATGGAGGATAGAGAGCAGAATGCCAGCCCCTCTCTCCGGTAAGATAAGACCAGGTGGAAGTACTTAGATTAATAGAAATGGGTTAATATTTAAGACAGAGCTAGTCGATAAGAAACTAGTAACAGACCAACAGCTTTATAGCTAATACAGGGTCTCAGGGTATTATTTGAGGTTGGCAAGGTGGTGGGACCAGACTGGTGGAAAAACCTACTCATAACAGAGCCCTACAAGCAAATCCACTGGAGAGGGACAGCCAGACCTGGGAGGAGAACCAGAACCTGTGAGCCATGACTCAGGAACCTCCTAACATACAGAAAGAGGTGCATGTCACAGAAGCCAGGGCTTGCTCTCACACACACACATGCACGCACGCACAAATGCACAGATTCACACACATACACACACAAATGAGAGGTTGTGCAAAGTGGTTCACCTAGGCTACATGTGGTTCTACTGGATTAAGTTGACTTGTATTTTATTTTATTTATTTATGTTTTTTTTTTTATATATAGAATCTCTATATAGCCCTGGCTTTTTTTAGAACTCATTATGTAGACTAGGCTGGCCTCAAACTCAGAGATCCATCTACCTCTTCCTCCCGAGTGCTGGAACTAAAGGCATGTGCAACCACACACAGAGACTTGTATTTTATTATATTTATTCCAATTACACAACTTTACTAAAAAGTTCCTGATAACTAACCAAAGTGTCATGACTTAAGTAAAACAAAATAAAAACTATGGGTAATAGTGGGAACAATATACTTTAAGCACCTATGAAGGCCAATTTTAGTTGTGTGCTTGATTGGATTAAAAATACCCTGGGCTAGCCAGGCAGTGGTGGTGCACACCTTTAGTCTCAGCACTAGGGAGATAGAGGCAATGCATCTCAGTGAATCTGAGGCCAGCCTGATCTACAAAGTGAGTTCCAGGACACCCAGGGCCATTACACAGAGAAACCCTGTCTCAGGAAAAAAACAAACAAACCCCAGGGCATTTGCAAGGCACACAAATAAGTATGTTTGCAAAGAAGTTTCCAGGGTGGGATACCTGAGGTAGCAAGACTCACCCTGGATGTAGGCATCACCATCTCCTGGGTTGGGGTCCAGAACTAGATAAAAAGACAAAGAGATGAAATGAAGCCAAGCCCCAACATACACCCCTCTCTGTATCCAGACTGTGGATGCCTGCAGACAGCTGACTTGAACCCCTAGGGCCATACCTTCCTGCTCGGCTGAGCTGTATCCTCTCTAACCATAAGCCACAATAAACCCTCCTCCCTTAACTTGCTTCCTGTCTGGGATTTTAACACAGCTGAGAATGGTAATGAAGACTGATCTTACCCTCATGTGAAAATGCCATCATGTAAAAACATTCTGTTATTACATTTACTCATTTATATGTGTTGAAGGTGTGTTGAGCATGCCAGATGCACAGGTAGAAGCAGAGGACAACTTGTGGGGGTCAGTTCTCTCCTTCTCCCATGTGGGTTCTTGAGGTCAAACTCAGGTCATTAGGCTTAGGAGCAATCACTTTTACCCACTAAGCCAGCTCATTGGCCCAAAACCCATTATTTTATGCAATTACCATAGACTAATAAGCATACCTTTTAAAATGTAGATAACAGTCTAATACAGCTCATACTAGTCTAAAACTCACTATGTAACCTTGAACTGAATCTTCTGGCCCCACCTCTCAAGTGCTATGCTTACAAGTATGAGCCACCTCACTCAGTTAAAAAAAAATACAAATATTGAAAAGTCACATTGATGAAGAGAATGCCCATGCAGGGCTCTGTGGAGTTCATTCCTCCTCCAGTGACCTGAGCCTCCATCAAAAGGCTTGTAGAGATGTGGGGAGCAGCCTGGACTGGTTATGTCTCTGAGCTGTCAAGGACAGATCCTATTGGGCCTCGACCCTCACTTTGTGTAACTCTTCACCATTAGGGGACACAGGGAATTCCCAGGTGCTATTTATTCCCAGGAAAATGTGATCCACAATGGTGCCTACAACATGGGGCCCAGGAACTTTTACTTAAAACTTAACAAAAGCTTTAAAAGGGGTTTTAAAAACAAAAGAACAGAGACAAACAAGGCTTCTTAGTAACACCATTTTTCTAGGTGTTTTGCTAGAGACAAGCAGAGATGTGCACAGCTCCTTTAAGGAAAGTTCCCTGACTCAACATAAAGATAGATTCAGATAAAGGGAAAACCTCTAAAGGTTTACAGTATGTTTTAAAATATACGTAGGCTTGGGAGAGAAAAAGAAACAGGATAAACTGGTTTTTTAAAAAAAATACAAAGAAAGAGTAGCTGGGTATGGTGGCACATGCCTTTAATTCCAGCACTTGCGAGACAGGCAAGCAGATCTAAGTGACCCTGGTGTACAGAGTGAATTTCAGGACAGGCAAAAGTTACAGAGAGAAACCCTGTCTCAAAAAATAAAAATTAAAAAAAAAAAAACAGAAGAAAAAGAAATAGAGTAATAAAAAAGCCACGTAAAGATGGAAAGTACACACAGAGTCTGGATACTGTGTGCTATTGTGTTGTCTTTGTATTGTTTAACTGCTGAGGAAATAACAACTGTTAAAAGAAATGCTGTTAAATTGATCCAATTTATATATCTTAAAAATACTTTTAATTCTAAATTTAAGTCTAAGGACGGGTTACTGGGGAAAAGAATTTCTACTTTTGTTTCCACAGAAAATAGAAAGCTGTGGATTCCTTCCAAATTAACATGGTTTGATCAAGCAAGACCCCCTCAAGCAGTGTCCCAGGTGATCCAACATTCCAAACAGCTAGGACAAAGCAGCCTTGCAGACCACTACAGCCAGAATTTCTACTTCTTCTTAAGATCCCCATGACAGTGTTCCCTACCAGCAGGAAGCAGTTTGGAAAGAACAATGCCCAAATTCCCAAATACTGTTTATAAATGTTTGTTTTCATTAAAATGGAGTTGGTTATAAATGGTTAATGACCACAACCAATCTCTTTTTAAAGGTAACAGGGGATTATGGTATAGAAATGAATACTTCTTTTTGAAACAGATTTTCATTTATTGATACAAATTTAAGGTCAATTTTGTGATATGTATATTTCTCCTCTTGTTTAGGTATTGTGTTTAGATAGCTCATTTAGAAATGTAATGTATAGTTTAACACAGATCATAGTTACCTATGATAGTCAAAAGTTAGAGTTAAGTTAGATAGATTTTCTAGATATATAGAGATATATTTGAGATGGATAAATATCCTTCAAACCTTTCAAAGACCTACAGAATATGGCATTTAAAATGCTTTAGGGTTTTTCTTGACAGTGAGACATAACTCCTGGCAATACCATCTGCATCAAAAAGGAAGATGGACATTGAAGAAACTTATTATGGAGTTTGCCTCCAATATGACACAACTAGCCATTTGGGCAAGATACTGCTCTTGTCTGGACTTTTGACTTTATGCTGTATAAACTGGACATGCAAGATACGCAGGAAAGTGACTGCTAAAACAAGGTGGACATTGCTACAGAGTTCCTGCCTCATGGAAGAGTCTGCCAGACTTTCTGCAGGACACAGAGAAAAGTGACTGACAAACTACCAATACAGGTGGACAGTTTAAAGTTTCCTGCTTTGCTGAGGAGTCTGCCAGACACATTATGGCCTTATAGGCTAATGATAGAACATTACAGAAGAACTTCAGGTAACTGTTCAGGTAGCAAGTTGTCTCTGTCATTTCTAGAGATTATATATTATCCTTCTGTGGTCTTTGATGGAGTTGAAGACAGATAGTTAAGGTTATAGTTTTCCTTAGTAAGGATTAAAGGTAAGTTACATATAAGACTTTAGACTCACAAAGATAGGATAGATGATAGAATATTTTCTTTAATTCTTGGTAATGTTTATGAACTAAATATTATTAACTATGGTTCTTATTTGATAACTGTTTTGTTATATATTTTACTATGTTAAAGTTAAAATCCTTCTTTTTGTTTAGACAGAAAAGAAGAGATGATGGGAGATGTCATTCTGTAAATATGTTTCTCTTATTGGTTAATGAATAAAGCACTGTTGGCAAATAGGAAGGCAAGATAGGCAGGACTAGGAGACAAGGAGTATTCTGGGAGATGTAGTAGGAGAGTCAAGATGTAGAGATTTGTGAGGGAAGAGGTACAGACCATCTCTCCAATAAGATAAGACCACGTGGAAATACTTAGATTAATAGAAATAGGTTAATATTTAAGACAGAGCTAGCCAATAAGAAATACTAGAAACAGGCCAACAGAATTATATATAATACAGCATCTCTGTGTGTTGTTTGGGGCTGATGCCGCTCTGGGACCAGGCTGGTGGGAAAACTGCTCAACAATCCACCGCCATGGTCTTTGGGAAAAGCCTTGGAGCTGGCATGCAGGCTCTGGGCAGGTGTCCCACACATATACACACATGCTCTAATGATCCATGAAAGACTGACCTGGTGCCCATGGTGTGTCAGCTTCTCCAGTGCAGATGAAATAGTTGAACTGGTTTTTGACTTGTTTTGATTTTTTTCCTTTTTCTTTCTTTTTTTTTGTGTGTGTGTGTGTGTGTGTGTGTGTGTGTGTGTGTGTGTGTGTGTTTTGTTTTAAAGGGGCCAGTGAGATGGCTTAGCAAGTAAACACACTTGCCACCAAGCCTGGCAATGCAAGTTCATATGTAGAAAGAATCAGCCTCACAAATGATCCCTTGACCTTCACATGCACACAGATACAGACAAACACACATACACACAAAACAACAACAACTTTTAAAATAATTGGATTGAGTTATACAAAACAAAAGTTTACTTAGAACGTCAGTCTTTCAAGTCCCAGTCTCACTGTGATCTGAATTTAAAAAAAAAAATGTGTTTACATGATCCTGGGACATCCCAATATTGCCATATTGCCAGTGGGAAGTTCTGACCCTGGACTCTGGCCCCAAAGGGAACATCAATAGAGTGGCTGAGAAAATATGAGAGAAACCCAACCTGCTTTCTCTAATCTAGGCCCCATCAGAAGACCTGCAAACCAGGGATGTGCAGGGCACATTGCCCCTCTGTTGGTGGCTTGGAAGGACTCTACAGCCAAAACATGAGGTACTGTGTGGTTCCAAAGATAATCAGAGAGGGTGCCTCCTGCACGAGATCCCGGACAGGAACACCAGACCCCAGACTCTCCTGCCCTGAGCAGGTTAATAGGCCAAGCTGCACTTAGGAGCCTCCCACCTACCTACCTTATAAAAGTGGAATCCAGGCCCGGGATGGTCAGGAGGAAGAGATCACAGTGAGGGGCCCTCCTGGGAAGAGCACATAGAGGAGGGGAGCAGCTGAAGGGCAGCCTGAGCTCCTGGGTTTCCTCCAGACCCTGCTCCACTCTGGACCTTGCTCCAACTCCTCATTTGTAGGCATGAGCCCTGGCAGCCTCTCCTGAGAGGTGGGGCCTGCAGCCAGAGCAGCTTTCAGTTTCAGTTCCTGGAAATGGCTGGTTTTCAGGATTCAGCTGCAGGCTCCACATTCTCCTTCAGAAAGGGGTGGGTTCTGTCAGATGGCCAGGCTCAGGGTGGGAAGTCTGCCCAGGGGCAGTCGGGGCCTCCTGGTGTGACCCTGCTGCCTTCCTTCCAGGAGGCTCCTCCTGGTCAGGTGAGGTGCCAACCCCTTCAGACCTCACTTCAGGAACCTGAGCACTTTGAGAGCTACAGACCCTTCATAAGATGGCTCACACAGCTGCTGGCCCTGCCACACTGTTCACTTGGTCCCTCCCACACCACTCAGCACAGATACACGACTCCCTCCACCAGGGAGCTAGCCCTTCTAATCTAACCTAAGTCAGTCTATACTCTCTCCAGAATCTGATGCCTCTGCTGCTGTCACTCCTGAGTCCAGAAGACACAGTACCTGGCTCACATTTGCTCTGATCACATGATCATTTTCCATTGTACTAGGTAATGTCTTTTTTCAGATAATGTACCCTGGGCTATTGATGACCTTGGAGTAGAGGAATTATAACTATTGAGCCTGTGTCAGTATTTGACACCATGGCGAACAGGTTTGGTGTCTTCAGCACAAGGCAGCGTGAGCTGGTAAATGCCAGATCCAGAAGGTATCCTGTGGACCAAAGGTGGCATGTCTACCTGGCTTCTCATCCCCTCACTCTCAGTCTCTAGGCTGTTCTGAGTTCCTCCAAGCCCCTGTCTTGCTGTTCCAACACATGGAGAAATGCTTCCCATGGTCACACAACCTCGTCCTCTCCACCCACCCCACCTCAGCCTGGAGTGGCCTCCCTGGATGCCTGGTTCCTCTTTCCAGAAGAGGACAGCCCCTGGAGCACCCAGCCCAGAACTTCCAGGTCTGTGATCTTCATGCTTATGCTGGTCAGCAACTTCCACCTCATACCACTCATACAAGTGCAAGTGCACATGCATACTTTCATTTACGCACGTATGTGATCTAAGTATGGGTGACTTCATTATACATACACCTTGGACCCAAAGTGGTCCGCTGAGTCTCTGGGAAATATTAAAAGCAGCGGCTTCATGCTCTGCGGTGATCACTACTGCCTGTGAGATCCCTAAGTGCCCTTTAATCTCTCCACAGGCCTCATGTCTTCATTTGAATATAGGAGCAGCAGTTGGGCATGACCAAGCCCCTGGGGATGCTTCATAGTGAAGCTCATTAATTTATGCAACTAATGTATATTAATAATTATGGCACTGGTATGATTTAGGTGGCAAAGAACTTAGCTAGCATGCACAGGTCACAGGTTCCATCCCCAGCACCACATAAAACTGTGTATGAACTCAGCATGGTAGTGCATGCCTTTAGAGCTAACATTCTGAAAACAGAAGCAGGTAAGCCTCTATGAGTTCCAGGACATCCTGGTCTACAGAGCCACATAGAAAGAAAGACCTTATCTTGAAATAACAACAAAATCCTCTGGGGAGGGGGCTGTATGTCTCTCATCCCAGCACATGGGAGGAAGTAGAGGTAAAAGGGTCAGGAATTCAAGGCCATCTGTGTGGGGACATCAGGCCCATACCCAGGCTGGGCCTAAAGGCATGACCCAAGCCTGCCTCAAGTTTGGAGACCTGTCTCTGGTTGCACTTCTGTATAGTGAAAGTAAAGTAACCTCTGCCTGGTAACTGATGATTAAAAACAACACTATTGGCCCTCACTAGTCTCTCTATCCACTATCATCAAAATTCTCCCTCTGAAGCCCTCTGCCCCTACCCTGATGCCTACTTGAACATCTGCTTGAAACAATAAAATGAGTTCCTGCCCTGACCAGGCTCCCTGTCTGATTGTCTGATTGTCCTTGCAGTGGGCAGCAGCTGGGGAACAGGAGGACACAACACTCACCTTTCCTTGGTCCTGTCCTCTGAGGAGGGAATTGTGGAGGGAGCAGTGACCCTTCACTTCACTGGCATGGGGGAGCACCATCACCAGTAGCATCAGTATCTCCTTCATTATTACCAGGCCCTGGATGATAAACAGAAAGGGGGCCTTCAGGGATTTGTGATATTTGGGATCATGATTATTTGGCACCAATGAGGAGTAGGACCTAGGCATAAACTTAAGATTTTGGGCCGGTAGCTTCCCCTGTGGGGAAGATGTATCCAAACCCTCTCCTCATTGTTAGGAGTGGTTGGGTCCTCTCCATTGGAAAGATAAAGGGGTCTTTCCATTTGACCAATATATAAAGTTTAACATTCAGTGTGCCCCAATGTTTTTGGAACCTTGATTGGTGTTCTCCTTTTGAAAATTTTAAAATATTTAATGTGAGGAAGGCTCTATATAATTGTATATGTGGGCTATCTATCCCCCCTTTTTGTTTTAATAGCTATTCCTTAAGGCTTTGGTGATGTCCTTCTATTATAGCTTGTTCTTGTGGGTTATATGGGATACCAGTAGTGTGTGTAATATCCCAATTTTGAAGGAACTTTTGTAAGGATTGACTGTCTTAATACATTTCGGCAGGCCCAGAGTAGCAAAGCATTGGAGGAGGTGATGTTGGGCATGTTTGGTCTTTTCGCCTGCATGGGCTCTTGTCCAACAGGCTCTTGAACAGGATCTGTGGTAACAATGACATGTTTGAGTTTCCCAAAAGGGGCAAAATGTGTAACATCAGTTTGCCAAATATTATTAGACCCCAGTCTTCAGGGATTACTCCCCGGGGCTGCAGAGATGGCACCTTTAGGTAAGGCCAGCATGATCTGCAAGTGTGGACTAGCTTCTTTAAGTCCTTAACAGGAACCTTGGAGAAGGCCCATTGGAGGCCTTTCCAATTGAGATGTGTTAGTTCCTGAAGTCGCCCAGCTTGTTCTAGTTGGTTGCAAAGGCAAGTCCCTTGTGACAGCAGCCCCAGGAGGCCTTGATGGCCACACAGTTGTTGATTATAAATAGGCTCCCTTCTTTCCTCCATTGTGTGGAGCTGGATCATAAGGGCGGATTTGGGGTTAGAATCAAGGCCTATATGCATTCCAGGGAGGTGTGGAAGTAGGTTAGCCATATACAGGCTGTCAGTGAAAAGATTGCATGGGTTGGGGGTTCCCCGGAGGGCCATGAGTATTGCCATCATCTCCTTGTATTGGGCAGAACCATGGCACAGGAAAAACTTTTGTAAACATGGGCGTTGTTTCCCTGCCCTGAAAGTTACAAACGCCGACCCTTGTTTCCCCCAATCTGTGAAAACATTAATAGCTCTGGGGATTGGCACCAAACTAATTAATCAGGGGATCTGAAGAGTCAGTCTTTGGGCAAGGGTCAACAGTTTGGCTGGGCTATCTCAGAAATCTCTTGAGGGCCATGGCCAGATGAGCTTTGGTTGGCCCTGCATAGCCAGTCGATGTCCACCAGGTAGAAGGGGAAGGCTATATCATCATGATCTCTTCCATAATGTCTTAGGGATATACTCTGGGCCCTGATTATAAAATCAGCCATTTGGTCTGACTGGGAATACATCCAGGGGAGCACCCCAAGGATCTCCCTTTTGGGTCAATGCCCAGCAGGAGGGTCCCCCAAAGAGCAACCATAACAATAGCAGAACCCCAGGGGAACCCTTCCAGTGTCGAAACTTTTGTATAATCTCCTGGTGATAGGTCTCAAGAGTGTTAAGATCATGGGGGTCCTCCCCCCTCAATAGCTCATATAGGGGTTTGAGCTCTCCCATACCTAGAGAACCTGGGGTCTGAGCCAATTGATCTCTCCCAGCAACCTTTGTAGCTGGGACAACATTAAAGGGCTTGACACCTATAGTGTGGGCCTCATTGGTCCCATTGTGAGAGACATGTCCAGGATTCTAAAGAGAGGAATTTTCTGAACTTTATTAGGGGATACCCAAAAGCCATGGGAGGTAAGGACATTAAGACTTCACCAACAAATTTCTCCAGGGTTTGAGGATGGGTGTGACCTAAGACCAGGTTATCCATGTAGACACACAAGAAGGAACCCTCTCTTTGTAAAAATGGGTGGAGGATTATAGCAAGACATTGTTGGAAAACGGCTGGGCTATTGGTCATGCCCTAGGGCAGAATTTGCCACTCATAATGGGCATATGGGTAAGCATAATTAAGGGAGAGCACTGAGAAGGCAAACTTCTTGAAGTCCTCAGGGAGAAGAGGAATGGAAAAGTAACAGTCTTTGCGGTCCACTACCATAACTGAATAATTAGATGGTATTTCGGGTATCCAAGGCATCCCCCTTAAAAGTGCACCTACCAGCTCCATTCTTTTGTTGACTTCCTAAGGTCTTGTAACATTCTCCAAGACCCAGAGGTATTTTTGACCACAAATACTGGTATTCCAGGGGCTCATAGATGGCTGAATATGGCCCAGCTTAAGCTGCTCATCCACTAAAGAGCAGAGGGCTGAAAGTTTGGGTCTGAATAAAGGCCACTGCTCTACCCATATGAGTTTACCTGAGCTCTACCAGATGGTTAGAACACGGGGAACAGTGGCCCCTAGCATGAGGGTGGATCAGGGTGGGCTTCCTCCAGTCATGTTTCTCCTGGTCATGGTCTCCCCTTTCAACAGAGGGCTCATGGGGCCCATCATCATCATTGAAATACTCAAGATGGTCTGTGGTGATGATCACGTCCATCTGCCCCAATAAATCCAGGCCCAGCAGATTGGTCAATAAGCCTCGGACAACGAGAAGCCTGATTTTCCCCTGCTCCCCATTAGGACCTACCCATCTTAGGTGGGTGGTTGTCTCTTCACACTTGGTATTCCCTCCCACACCCAATATTGCAGGCCCTGGGAACAGGCCCCAAGAGGATGGTACCTCCTCTTCTCTTAATACCATCCTGTCAGCCCCCAGTGTCTACTAAACAGTGGAATCTCTGCCCACCGTTAATAACACTCTCAGCTTTGGGTGATATCCCTCTATGATAGGCACCATCCAGTGGGCAGCAGGCCTCCTTGGTGTAACCGGGCTGGAGGTTGCCCCGCCCTTGGTTTAAAGGGCCATTTCTTATTGAGTGCCCTTCTAGATCACACTTAGAGTGGCATTCCACCCTTCAATGGTAACCCTTTTTACAACAGGGGCAGGGTATAGGAAGAGCATTCCCTTTATTTGGCTTTTGGCTAGGGGCTCCTTGAGGACAACCATGCTTAAAGTGTCCTGGCTGACCACACCTAAAGCATGTCCCCTTCTGGGCTTCCTTTTGGGGGCAGCTAATGTATTAGCAATTGCTTGGGTCATCGAGGCAGTCTGAGCCTGCAGTGCTGCCACCAGAGATTGCCTGCTGATGTTGGGTGCCAATATCTTGGGTGGCTATAACCAATTGCTGAGACAGCCCAATGGGCCCCGTTCATTCCCTCCCAGACTACTCCAGCTTAACAAATTCATCCCTAATCCAGCCAGAGAGCAACTTTTGGTGGATGCTTTTTTGGACCCTATCAATGAATTCTGGGAGACATTCCCCTGGTTTTTGCCTCACCCCAGCAATGGGTGACTCTGTGGGCCCTTCCTCCAATTTTGCCCAGGCTTGTAACTGGGCCTGTTGACTTGATCTTGTACAGGGCAGCGGCTACCACAGCTTGTTGGATTGTGATTGAAAATGCTTCCCCTGTGCCAGACAACATGGCATAGGTAATGGGTATGGCCCGGTTAGCTTGTTGGTTTTGTTCCTCTCTGACCCGGTACTCCTTGTAGAAGGCAGTCCGTTTAATGAACTGGGTACTGGGTAGGACAGCCTTGGCTAGGTCCATCCAATCCTTGGGAACACAAGGTTTGTAAGCTATTTCTTGAAGGAGGGCCAGGGCCCATGGGGAATTAGGTCCATCCTCTGCTACTGCCTTCCTCAACTTCTTAAGGTCCTTGGCCTCCCATGGATACCATTTGAGAGGCCTGTTAGGATCAGGGATACATGAACAGGAAAAGCTCCAGGTACCTCACCATCCTCCCTTTTTCTTTCTTTCTTTTTTTGGTGGGGGGGGGGCAGATATGCTTCAGCATATGTTGGCTCTGACAATCCCCATGGCGTGGTAGCAAAGGGTCATGAGACAGAAGATCCCGTCAGAGGGCAGCATACAGGGAACTGTTTCCTGGGGTGATTTAGAATCTCCAAGGGTGTAAGGAGGAGGATAGTAGTCTCCCATGCTTGGCCCTGGGGGATCCCCAAGAACTTTGGTCTTCATTTCTATTCTTTTACTTTTGGTCATTTGGGCTCTTTATTGAAATCAGCCCAATTTTGTTCTTCTGCTTCCTCTGTGGAAGCAGGAGGGGCCATTGACCTAATTCCCGAGCCTAAGCCCATCCCTTCCCGCCCTGCCCCTGCCTTGGGTGCAGCCGACAGATGGCTGACCAGAAGGTTGAGGCTCAAGGTCAGCCTTTGGGGGGGGGGAAGGTTGGGTAAAAAGTGATAGTAGGGTAAGGGGACCCACCAAAGTGCTTTTCTCTTTCCACCACCAGCCTCCCAACCCTCTCCCAGGATTCCCCGATACGAAAGTCTCCCAGATTTCTGTTGCATTTGCACCTGTGAGCTCCAGCCCTGTAGACTGAAGCATGAGGCAGAGAGCCTTAAGGGCTGGGTCATGTTTGGTTGACTTGTGTTACCCATACTAAGGGTCTCATTCACCTTCCGCTTGGCCTCGGTTGTGATTGCCGCATCGCCTCACGTTGGGCACCAGTTGCAGGGCTGCTGCTCCACAATTCCTCCCTCAGAGGAGAGGACTAAGGAAAGGTGAGTGCTGTGTCCTCCTGTTCCCCAGCCCCTGCCCACCAAAAGGACAATCAGACACAACAGGGAACCTGTTCTGGGCAGGAACTCTTACTGATGCAAGCAGATGTTTAAGTAGGCTTCAGGGTAGGGACAGAGGGCTTCAGAGGGAGAAGTTTGATGATAGTGTATAGAGAGATTAGTGAGGGCCAATAGTATTGTTTTTAATCACCAGTTACTAGGCAGAGGTTACTTTCCTTCTCGCCCTGATGAATCATCGCTATACAGAAGTGCAACCAGAGGCAGGTCTCCAAACTTGAGGCAGGCTTGGGTCATGCCTTTAGGCCTGGCCTGGGTGCAGGTCCGGGGACCATCCCCAGACCTGATGTCTCCACACATCTGTGAAGCCAGCCTGGGATACAAGAGACCTTAGTACACACACACACACACACACACACACACACACACACACACACACACCTGCCCCTGTTTGGGGTTGGAGGTAGCTGGAGAAATGGCTCAGCATTAAGAGCACGTATTTGCTCTTCCAGAGAACATGAGTTCATTTCTCAGCAACCATGTCAGGCAGCTCACACATGCCTTTAACTCCTGATGGCCTCTGAAGTCACCCACATACCATGGCATACACAGACATACATGCATAATAATTCTTCTTTTACAGAAAGTCTATGGGGCTGGAGAGATAGCTCAGGGGTTAAGAATACTGGCTGCTCTTCCCAGCAACCACATAGTGGCTCACAACCATCTATAATGAGATCCAGTGTCCTCTTCTGCGGCATAGCATACATTTAGGCAGAACACTGTATATATAACTATATAAACCTTTAAAAAATAAAAAATAAACAAAAATATATGTAGGGCATTTGTAGACAGGAAAGGGGGCAGGAAAACAATGGTAGCAGGGTGACAAAATAAAAACATAATAGAAAGATAACAGAGTGACACAGCAGTTTATTTTCTGCTGCTTTTCAGAGAAACTGCAGATGTCAATAAGGCGTTAGGAAACACGGAACAGCTGAGGGACAAAGTTAGAAAGGGACAAAATCAGCCCAGGCTGCTAAATATACTTTGATATTAGATAATAGTGTGGGACGGCCAGGGACCCTCCTGGGGAA
Organism: Phodopus roborovskii; assembly: GCF_943737965.1. Classification (NCBI taxonomy): domain Eukaryota; kingdom Metazoa; phylum Chordata; class Mammalia; order Rodentia; family Cricetidae; genus Phodopus; species Phodopus roborovskii. The sequence continues at coordinate 22,324,821 of NW_026126407.1, forward strand.
GTCACCCCAGCCCAGGACTGTGCAGCAGCACTTTTCTTCACAGACAGCCAGGCCGCCTACACTAGCAGGTTGTGCTGTGCCTGTCCCTGAACCAGAGGGCGCATCTAGATGAACCACCCTTGCTCTTCTGTGTGAGCTTACAGACACAAAGTGAGGGCTGAGATCTGGAGGCAGAGGCAGGTGGAGCTCAAGGCCAGCCTGATCTACTGAGTGAGTTCCAGGACAGCCAGGGTTATAGAGTGAGACCTTGTCTCAAATGACAAATAAAAAGAGAATGGAATTGGACCAAGCTCACTTCTCTCTGCAGGTAAGCAATATGTCCTACAAAGAGCCCTGGAGAGTTGAGGGTGTGGGGCAGTTGGCGGGGTGCTCTCCCTGCTCAAAGCCCAGAGCTCCATCCTTGGTACTGTATACAACTGGGCATGATGACACAAGCTTGTAATTCTACATTTGAGAGGTAGAGGCAGGAGGATCAGAAATTCTAGGTCATCTTCCACTGTCTCCTAGGATACATGAGACCCTGCCTCAAAACAGCAGCAGCAGCAAGACTTCAAAACAAAACAAAAAACAAACAAAAACAAAACTTCTGAGTGCTTCTTACTGAAAAACCTATCAAGCATGACCCAGCTAAGGACAAATGGAAGCGAGCTGAAACTCATTTCCATCCTCTATGTCCTCCATAGCCAATCAGCCAGATGCTGACTGTACCGTGTGTTCAGGAGTGGCCAGAGCCTTTCTCAAGGTAAGTTTTTAAGTACAAAAACTATATCCTGGGTTGACATACTTCAGTTAATAAGAATAGTTAGCTAGGCTGGGCATTGTGGCACACCCCTTTCATCCCAGTACTCAGGAGGCAGAGGAAAGTGGATCTCTGAGTTCAAGGCCAGCCTGGACTAAAATGCAACTTTCAGAACAGCCAAGGCTGTTACACAGAGAAACACTGTGGGACCACTAGCCAGAAGTGGAACTACAGGAGCCAAACATCAAGGTTAATAATTTAGAGACTTTGCCAGAACTATTACTTTGACGGATGAGGTCTTTGGCAGGTCATGCTGTCTATGTGCTGAGTTTTATGACCTGAATGGTTCTTCCATCATGGGGTCAGTTGTGCTAAGGCCTGGGGACCTCTCCCATCTCCACCCACATACAACAAAATCTCTCTCTCCTTCCCCCTCCTCCCCTTCCTCCCTCTCTCTCTCTCTCCCCCTCACCTCCATCTCTCCTGCAGGAGCACACACACGCCCCTCCTCCACACACACATAGATGTGTGGGCTAGGAAGATATTTATGCCATAGTGTCATTGCTTTAGGAAGGGACCAATCAGGTTCCTTAGGATTCAGCTGCTTGAAAGAACACCTGGTCCTCAACCATTCTCTTACCTCTGTGCCCTCTTTCCTACATCCTTGCTCTGCTGACTATATAAGCTCCGGGTGGAAAAATAAAATTTGCCACTTGCTCAGATTCTTGTCTTGTGGTCAATTCCCGGCCCCTGGATCTCTTATATTCTGTTCTCTCCCACATGAGCTCCTGCCATTGTTATGGCCTCACCAGAGGCCAACCTGATGGGAACTCCCAGGCTCCAGAATAATAAACTTTATTTCCTTTTATATTGCTTAAACTCAAGTACTGTGTTGTAGCACAAGAAAATAGATGAAGACTTTGATATCTGGGCCTTGAGGAATCCACTCTTCCCTGTGCTGGGACAGGCTCAACAGCCTTGGTGATCTCCTTGAAGACATTTTCAGCAGGCCATCAACATGGCTCAGCAGGTAAAGGTGCTTGCTACCAAGCATGACAACTTGACTTCAATCCCCAGAACCTAGAAGCTTTGGAAGAAAATAAACTCCACACACTATGGTATGCATGCAACCACACACATGCACTTACACATGCACTCACACATGGACACACAGTAGATTTTAAGGGACAGTTTCCACCATCCTCTCCACCCTCCAAATTTGTAAGTTTTATCCTGTGCCAGTTGAGGCAACACCAGGGGTATCTAGAGAATGATAAAGATAAGAATAAGACAGCATTAATGAAGGCAACTTTAATAGTTTGGGGGGGGGACCATTTGATTTAAACATGCATCACAATGAAACTAACTGAAACATCAAAGCTATGTGCTAGGCTAGGAAAACATGGCTTATTATCTTGACGGCTACTTGTTCTTTAAAGGAACAGTGTATTAGAGTTGAGTGTGGGAAGATGAACAATTTTTCTTAACTTCTCTAACAATACTAAGTCTTGTTACAATGAGTTGCTACAGTTATTGATTTCTATTGGATGGCTAGGGTCTTAAGGAAAAAGAATACTCTGAGGCAGCCTGAATTTCACTTGAGAGTAAAGTCAGATCCTCCTCAAAGGACTTCAGTAGGGAAGATATTGTCCTTCAGGACTCTCCTCAAGAAGGTCTTGGTGTCCTGAGTAACTATTTCAATGATGAGCCTCTGTCTCTGGTGTCTGAATTTACGGACAACAAAGTTCCACAAGCCAAACCACCACCAGTATGCAAGAAACTTGAAGAACATGTCCACAGGAAAACACATCAAGAACTTCAGCCTCCAATCCATCTTATGCAAGTCCTGGAACTGGATGGCTCGGTAACCCATCTCCAGTGTCCCTGTCCTTTGAGCCAACTGCTGAAGTGACTCATCGTCTACACCAAAGGACTTCTTGTAGGTTTCAAAGCTCTTCTGGAGGTCATCAGTACCATACATGTGGCTCATAGTTATCTTCAGAGAAGACGTGAGGTTGATGCTCTTGTCACAGATGCCAGAAAGGGTCTCTAAGGAATCTGTATACCTGATATTGGAGATATCTTTTTTCAGTGTGTCTCTAAGCTTTGGGAAGTCATGTGATAAAGGGTCAAAGTTGGATACCAGGAATATGGGGGGCTCCTTCACCCTCTCCTTCTGCAGGTTCTCCCAGATATTCTTTTGGATACTCTGCAGTAGCTGGGGTTCTAAGAGGGGACTTGAGCTGAGGTCCCTGTCCAGCTTTGTCCAGACAACATAGAACCTCCTTCTCATCCTCTGCATGGCTTTAGCCAGCTTCACATGATTTGAACTGAACTGCTCAGAAGCAATGATGATGACAAGGTCATAATTGTCTAACTTCATCTCCTCCAGGTAGTTCTCCATGCTCTGGGCTGTGACCCCTGTGCCAGGCAGGTCCCACAACTCCACATTGGGAAACTTGGAGGAGAAGTACTGTGCTGGTTCCTGGGTGGTCCTCACCACCCCAGTAGGAGCTGAATCCTCTTCCTCGTGTCCAATGAGCCTAAGGGCATTGATGAAGGATGACATGCCATTGCCTGAGTCTCCAGTCATAGCAATTCTTACTGGGTTTCTAGACATATTCTGTATTATATATCTGACCACACAGATCACATTCCAGAGGTTCCCCGATTTCACTGCCTGCTCGATTTTCTCATTGACTTCTTGAGAGTAAAGGATCTGGTTGGTATAGAAGGACTCACTAGCAGTGATGGATTTAGACGATGGACTGATGATGAAGGATTTTACCATGTTTATGAAATATGTAAAATGCTGCAGGAGACAAGAAGACACAGGATGACACAGGAATCCACAGAAGTCACATACCCCAGTCATGGGTTTTAGATCTGCCACTGAGACCTCACTTGAACAGTGTGGCACCTCCTTCGGGATGGGGTTGCTCTACAGCCCTTCACAGTGCATAGTTACAGCTGCACTGAAGGTGTTTGAACCCGAGCTGCAGAATGTCAGCTGGGCCCTTCAATGGGAAAATGGGTGGGCAGGTCTGACCCCTGAAAAAGCCAGCTCTCCCCAGCCAGCCATTCACTGAGCTTCTCTTTAAGAGTCAAATATTTAGCCTGGTGTGGTGGCACACACCTATAATCCCAGCTCTCCAGAGGCAGAGGCAGGTGAACCTCTGCAAGTTTCAGACCAGGCTGGCCTACACAGCAAGTTCCAGGTCAGCCAAGCCTATATAGTGAGACCCTGCCTCCAAAATAAATATTAATTTTTTGTTTGTATGTGTCTGCATTGCACACAAGTGCATGTGTATATGTGCATGGGATGGTGGGTAGGCCAAGGGTCAATCTTGGGTGTTATTTCTGAGGAGTCCACTCACCTTGTTTGTTGTTAAATTATTTTACTTTTATGCGTATGGGTGTTTTACCTATGTGTATATGTGTGCACATGTGTTCCTGACACTTTGGGAGGCCAGAAACGGTGTTGGCTTTGCTGGAGTGTAAGCTGCTTCATGGATTCTGGGAACTGGACCCTGATCTTCTGGAAGAGCAGCCAGTGCTCTTAACCACTGATCCTTCTCTCCAGCCCTTGTTTGTTTACTAAGATGGTCTCTCATTGGAAGCTGTGGTTCATTAATTAGGTTAGACTGGTTGGCCAGGGAGTCCCAGAGATCCTGTCTCCACCTCCCAGCATTGGGATTACAAACCCATTTTGCCATACCTACACTTTTTGTTGTTGTTGTTTGTTTTGTTTTTTGTTTGTTTGTTTGCTTGCTTGCTTTTCTTTAAACAGGGTCTCACTGTGTAGCCCTGGCTGTGCTGGAACTCACTCTGTAGTCCCAGCTGTTCATAAATTCACAGAAGTTCATCTACTTCATTGAATGTTGGGATTAAAGTTGTGTGCCTATGCTCAGCTTTTCTCATGTGGGTTCTGGGGATTGAACTCAGGATTCTCATGGACTCTACTGACTGAACCATCTCCCCAGCCCAAAGAAATTAATTACTTCTAATCATACTATGAAAATTGGGATACCATTCATCAGTAACTACCTGCAGACAGCTCAAACGAAACTTCCCAAATAACCTAATGATTCAGGTTTTTTGTTTGTTTGATTTTTAGATTTATTTGTATGCATGCATGTTTTTCCTGAGTGTATGTCTGTGTACCATGTGTGTATCTTCTGTCCTCAGAAACTGGAAGAGGGTGTCAGATTCCCCTGAGAGGGGAGTAACAGACAGTTTTGAGCCACAACGTGGGTGCTGGGAATTCAACCCAGGTCTTCTGCAAGAGCAGCCAGTGTGCTTAACTGCTGAGCCATCTCTCCATCCCAAACCTACTGATTCTTAGAATTCAGTAAGATTTGTGGGTCCCTGTGCATTGACATTGGTACTAATATGAGGATTTGAACTATTCTGCAATCAGGGGCTGGCTGAATCCTTACCATGTAACTCAGGATTGTAATGAGAGGTGGGTGGGGTGACATAGTGGGTTGTATTCAAGATCATAGAAAAGCTTTTCCCATCTTGCTATAACTGCCTCTCTGATGTACCCACCAATGTACTTTAAATTTACTTTGATCTATGGCTTTTTGTTGTTGTTATTGTTATTCTGTAAAACTATAAAAACTTCATGAAGCTTCCATGTTAGAACATGAAGGTGGGGTAACCTAAATCTTTATTCCTGGGCCATGGTAACTCAAAGTGGCTCCAGAATACACTAGCTCTTATTTCCTTTAAAGGAAGAACAAAGGAGGAATTGCAAGGAAAACAAAACTCTTTTTTTGTGCATTACCACCAATGTTTTAAAAATTAAGTCCAAGAGGCTGGGGTGTTCTCCATTGATGGAAGTGTTTGCCTAGCATGCATGCAGCCCTAGGGTCAATCATGCATGACATAGTAACTGGGCATGATGCCATACACATGTATTCCCAGCACTTGGGGTTGGAGGCAGGAGAAAATCTAATCCATTCTGTGTATATTGCCAACTCAGTCACATGTAGTGGTAAATGCTCTTCATCCCAGCAGAGGCAGGCAGATCTCTGAGTTCCAGAACAGTCAGGGCTACACAAAGAAACCCTGTCTCAAAATTAAACAAGCAAGTAAGCAAATAAACAAACAAAAACAAAAATTCTTTTGTTTGTTTGTTTCAAGGCAGGGTTTCTCTGTGTAACACCCTTAACTGTCCTGGAACTTTGTAGACCAGGCTGGCCTTGAACTCACAGAGATCTGCCTGCCTCTGCCTTCCAAGTGCTGGGATTAAAGCAGTGCACCACTATCACTTGGCCCTCAAGACCATCTCTTTAATCCACACAGTGTATATCAGATCCATGAAGAGCTCCCAGCCAGACCCACTCCTTAGGATCCCATGAAGCAACTAAACACTTGTCCTGTCCTAACACTGAAGTGCCCTAGTGTCTGCCACATAAGGCCTACTATTCTGTGGGATGACTTCCAGGGTAGAGCTTCTGAGTGTTGTGGTGGCCTCACCTGCCTCCTGGGGGTGGCTTCTCCCTTTCTCTTCTCCTGGGATGCCCTCTCCCCTCAGTTGGCTTCTGGGATGGCCTCCCTCCTTTCCCCACCAGGTGGTGGCTTTTCCATTTCTCTTCTCCTGGAGTGGCCTCTCCCGACTCAGTCCTCTCCTGGGATGGCCCCTCCTTTCCTGGAACTTCCTCCCCTTGGTCCCCTCCTGGGATGGGTCCAGCTGGACTCCCAAAACACTTGCTACTGCTCCTTGCACAGTCCTTGGGCCTGGACATGAGTTCCACACGGAGGGGATCAGCCAAGAGCCCCTACCTGTGTTTGAAGAATTACCCTGCCCATTGCAACCCAGACAAGTTTCTGAGGTCTCAGGTTTCTGACTGCATTGGGCAAGCATGCTACCCACCTCCCAGACCTTGGATGGCCACATCATGACTGAATCCAAGGGACGCTCTATGCTGTCTGGGTGAAGGCTCCTTAGTCAGACCTCTGTACTGGCGTTCCTCTGGTTCTTCTTTCTCCCTTCAACTTTATGCAGTGTGAAGGTCTATGTCCGTGGGCATGAACTTTGTGGGTCTCTTACAAGTCTTAATGATCTTTAATCTTCTTCAAACCTATTACAACACCTGTAATAGAAAAAATGATATTACATATGGAGAAACATATTGTTAGAAACCAATAAGGAGCTCTTTCTGCCATCTTTCCACACCATGGTGCACATGATTGCCCCAGAAGATGCTCTCAGGAACACCAACAGTGCTGAGAAGAGAGGCAAACGCCAGGCCCTCATCAGGCCCTGCTCTAAGTCACCATTCTGTTCCTAACTAATGATGAAGATGGTCGCATTGGTAAATTTTAAATCACTGATGATCACAGAGCTGGGAAATTTGTTGTGACCCTCACAGACAGGTTGAACAAGTATAGAGTGACAACCCTAGATTTGATGTATAACTCAAAGACCTAGAAAAACAAGCCAAACAATCTGTTCTCATCCTGTCAGTTTGGCTTTATTGTACTGACAACCTTTGCCTTCATAGACCACGTAGGAGCAAGACAAAAAATATACAAGAGGGAAAATCCTGCGATTCTTTTCATAAAGATGTAAAAATACATAAGTAAAAAGCCTCCATGAACTGTTTGAAAGAAGAAAGGAAGGAAGGAAGGGAGGGAGGAAGGAAAGAAGGAAAGAAGGAGAAAAGAAAGAAGTCTTGAATTACACAAGGTAATTCCTGATCATTCTTCTGATTGGTCTAATGCTGACCATTATCCTGCAAGGGATCTAGATCTCTTTAAATGCTCTGGAGGAATAGGATAAAAGAGAGGGTTCAATGAGGAAAGTGCCTGCCTCACAAGCAGAAGGATGTGAGTTTGGATCCCCAATGCTCACTTAAAATAAACCAGATTTGATAGCTCATGTCTAAAACACCCACAATGGGGATGTGGAGACAGAAGAATCACATGGGGCTTGCTGGCTAGCTAATCTAGCCAAAAGTTTCATTGAGAGATTCTATTTCAAAAAATAAAGGGGAGAGTGACCGAGGAAGACATCCTGACACCCGACACCAGCCTCTGAACCACCCCCACAGACACACAGGCACTAGGAAGCACACCCAAGTTTATGCACACAGTTACTCACACATGCACACACACACATGCATACACACACAAGCAACACACTCTCACACCTGCATGAGAAAGTCATATTCACAGTTTATGTGGCTGCATGTTGGTCTGCTCTATATTACTGTGTTCTGTCCAATTGTGTTTTGTTGTATTCTCTTCTGAAAGATTAAAGATGAATGTTAGCACCCTGCTGAAGAGCCAGCTTTTCTGCTGAGGTGGACAAACGATCACTTAAGAAGCCAGGCATGCAAGCCAGAAGTTTTAGTCCCTGTGTGTTCCACAAGAATTACATGTAATTCCAGGACTTCCCAATATTGCCAGTGGGAAGTTCTGACCCTGGACTCTGGCCCCCAAAGGGAACATCAATAGAGTGGCTGAGAGAATATGAGAGAAACCCAACCTGCTTTCTCTAATCTAGGCCCCATCAGAAGACCTGCAAACCAGGGATGTGCAGGGCACATTGCCCCTCTGTTGGTGGCTTGGAAGGACTCTACAGCCAAAACATGAGGTACTGTGTGGTTCCAAAGATAATCAGAGAGGGTGCCTCCTGCACGAGATCCCTGACAGGAACACCAGACCCCAGATTCTCCTGCCCTGAGCAGGTTAATAGGCCAAGCTGCACTTAGGAGCCTCCCACCTACCTACCTTATAAAAGTGGAATCCAGGCCCGGGATGGTCAGGAGGAAGAGATCACAGTGAGGGGCAGCTGAAGGGCAGCCTGGGCTCCTGGGTTTCCTCTCAGACCCTGCTCCACTCTGGACCTTGCTCCAACTCCTCACTTGTAGGCATGAGCCCTGGCAGCCTCTCCTGAGAGGTGGGGCCTGCAGCCAGAGCAGCTTTCAGTTTCAGTTCCTGGAAATGGCTGGTTTTCAGGATTCAGCTGCAGGCTCCACATTCTCCTTCAGAAAGGGGTGGGTTCTGTCAGATGGCCAGGCTCAGGGTGGGAAGTCTGCCCAGGAGCAGTCGGGGCCTCCTGGTGTGACCCTGCTGCCTTCCTTCCTGGAGGCTCCTCCTGGTCAGGTGATGGTGCCATGTTGAGACCTGTGAGCATGGTCCTCTTAGGACTGTGGCCCTTCAAAGGCTGGTCCTTGAGGCTGCTGTCCCTGCTCACTTGTTCACCTGTTCCTTCCCACCTCACTCACCCCAGGTGCAGAAATGCCACCTACTTGGAAACTTCTCTGACCTGCTCCATTCCTGTCATCTGTGCCAGGATAGAGGCATGTGGTCCCAACAGAGTATGTCACCTTTAACTGGTCTCCTTCTGCCTTGTCCTTGTGCATTTCTCCAAGTTTGGAAGAAAACAAAACAAAACAAAACAAAACAAACAGATCACTTTCTTTTGTAAGCTCACTTGCTACTTCCTGGGCAACAAACACCGTTGTTCAGGGGCATGCATTGGACTACTGAGGTGCCCAGGCAGAGGGGAATGAGCTACTTTCCCTGCATTGCTGTTTAGCAGGACAAGGCACAGTGGCTGGTGAGAGGTAATGCAATTATCAGCACAGTCCATGCACCCTGGGCTGCCCTGATACCTTTTACTGACCTAAACTTTCAGTTTCTCCCACTCATTGTGTCCATCCCCATCCCTTCTTTCAATATGTGTGCCTAAGTGTATGTATGAGTACCACATGCATGCATGAGCCTCAGAGGTCAGTTTCAGCCCCTGGAACTGGAGTTACAGGCAGTTGTGAGATGTGAATACCATGCCATGTGGATGCTGGGAACCGAACTTGGGTCTTCAGCAAGAGCAATAGCTCCAGCCCTTCCTCCATGTTTGTGAATTGTAACTCTTGATAGGCACACAGATTCCATTGTGGGAAGGGCACAGGTCTTCCTGGCTGCACTTTCCCACAGGCCCAATCGAGCATGGCATGTGGCAAAGCCTCCATGCCCCAGCTACTTGTTGATTCTCTGTACTTCCTGTCCCTTTCTGGGAACAGGTTTCTAGTCACCGACACACCACTTCAGTAGCTTTCTCAGTGTCTATGATTCAAGTTGCAGCCTCAGAAATCCCTGCAGGACCCAGCGCTTTACCTCTGTAGTGGAGCTAAGAGCTGTACTGTGCTGGCTGGGTGACCTGACAATATGAGCAAAGGGAGGCTTGTGGGCCACCTGTCAATGTAAGTCACAGCCTCATTCTTCTTTATAGTAATAATAAAACACTTTTTAAAAGATTTACTTACTTTATGTATATGAATGTTTTGTTTGCATGTATATCTGTCTGTGTACTATGTGTGTGCCTAGTGCCCACAGAGGTCAGAAGAGGGTGTCAGATTCCCTAGAACTGGAGTTATGGGCAGTTGTGAGCCAATATGGGTGCTGTGAATTTAAACCCAAGTCCTCTGTAAGAACAAGTGCTCTCAACCACTGAGCCATCTTTCCAGCCCTTCAAAGCCTTTCTCTACCATGGGAATCTGTGGGGTAACCTCTCTAGGGTCAGGAAAAGGAGGACCTTGGGGCAAGGACTCTGTTGTCTTGGAGTGACAGAGGGCGATGTGGCTAAAAGATTTTTTTTTTTTTTTTTGTTGAGAATGACACCCTTGCATGCATGGTCTCAATCTACAGATGATTGAGGAAGCCAGTAAGGTACTTACTGTGCAAGCAGCAAGGCCCTGAGCTCAGGCCTCCAGAACCCAGGTCTCAAAAGTTAAGCATGATGATAGGTGCTAGTAATTCCAGTACTGGGGAAATGGAGACAGGCTGATGGCCAGCCTGCCTAGCCTATTTGGCAAGCCAGTTACAGTGCCTCAATATACAGTGCTAATTACTTTACCTCCACAAACACGGAAGAGAACATCTGTGGAACAGCAGCCAAAGTCGCCCTACAGCCTCCACATGGTGTGCACATACACGAAACAACTTACAAAGAAGGTATAACAGGCCCTGGTCTAGGCTGTCTCTAACACAACTCTAATAAAAAAATACAAACAACTAATTTTATTAATATATACATTAAAAACATTACTTTAGCCTTATCAAAACAAAAAATAATAAATTTAAAATTAAAAGCAAGACTAAAAATGGTAATAAAATGAAAACAAAATATTAATAACTTTTTATAAAAACACAACTTTCCAACAAATGCCATACAAACTATAAATATATATATGTTACACCTTTAATTTATAATGAGACCCAAAATTAAAATAAAACTAAAACACATCTATTAAAAATTTAAAAGGATACAAATCTATCATATAATATAAAATTATTACAAAAACAAATTACAAACATAAGTCAACAAAAGTTAGACGCTTAAAATTTGAAAAATTTAGCGTCTACTTGTACCTTTAATTTAAAGACACTAAATCCATAAAATTATATACAGTACTTTATATTTCTTAGGGTAGGAGCTACAATGTTATTACTACTTTGCTTAATTTTTCCAATTCTTTTTAAAAATCATCCTATACTCACTACACACTGTTAAACATAATCTCCAACTATTTTTCGTAAAAAAAAAAAAAAATTTCCACACCTGCTCCGGTGGAGACGGTGCAGCATGGAGCATAGAGAGCTTGAGGCTGTCTGTCCCAAGGTTCGCACCACGTGTGGTTAGGCCTTCTGGAGGTCCCTGGCATGATCCCAGAAGAAGGCCTTTAATCAGCTTCCTGCTTGGCTCTGGTGCTGGGTGCATGAGTGCATGGATCTGTGTTCTTCTATTAGTCTTTGAAATCATAGCCTGCAGCAGTTGCTGTTACAATTGCTTCAACGTTCTAACGTATCATTTGGGAAGATTATAGATGTTGTGCAAAAACTTGAGTTAGGAATAGAGGGAAAATTTAGAAATAAAAGAGAAACTAAAAGTAAAGACAAAGTGCAATTAGAAATGAAGGATTTACAAAAAAGGGGATTAACAGGCGAGTAAACAATTCCCTAGAAATTTGATTAAGGGTGGCAGCCTCCCAGATATAGAGACCCATACATTACAGTCCCACAGATGCTCCACTCCCTTGGACAGGTGTTTATGATAAAGGACCTAGTTAGATGGGTGATGGTGAATGGAAAGCGAGTTAAGTTCAATGTTATCTATCTGGGAAAGAATCAGGAGAGCTCAAGCACCATGGTTTGCCCTCTCTGAAGAACAGCAATGGCAGTTGAGGTGGCAAGTATATAAGTTTTTAATATTTAAAAATAATCAAAAAATTCCTTGTCATAATCATCTTAAATATAATATTTTCAACCACCCCAAAACCAAAAAAAATACTAAAAATTATAAATCAAAACTTGTGGTAAAGGCTACATCATAAATATCAAAACTAGGTGTCTAACAAGCTAACCACAGACAAACATAAAATAAAATTTTCTCTTCCTATATAGTCTATGTCTAATGTTCTCATATTCCCATTGTCTCAACACTAATAATTTCTAAACAAAATTATAACCTTTTGGACTCCTGCCAAAAAATTTGTTCCTTAAAATGATTGTATATATTCTAATACCCTAAAATAAAATTTCACAACAATAACAAACCTCTCTTATGTTTAACTCTGTCTGTCGCACCAAATTCACTCCTGACCTAAATATCCGAGTTAGGTCTCCCTGCAGACCAATGGTCCGCTAAACAGTCTGCGACACCAAAGGGGACTACTGAGCATGGGACCTTCCCCACGCTCGCTCCTGTGCCAGGAACATTGAGTACACCAGGGGATACCAGCAGGATTGTCACTGCCCACCTTTTCAGCTCTGTGCCCTTATAGCTGGCCTCAGTCCCCCCACTGTCATGGGAGCAAGAAGAAGCAAACTCCTGTCCCTGCTGGGCCACAGGGAAATTTCCAGTCCCAGGCAATGAAGGAGCATGCATTTCATCCCAGCACTCAGGTAGATCTCTGTGAGTTCAAGGCCAGCCTGGTCTTCAAAGAGAATTCCAGGACAGCCAAGGCTACATAAAGAAACCAGGTCTCAAAAAAAAAAAAAAAAAAAAAAAAAAAAAAGACCTCTGAGTAGGACTTGGGGCTGGAGACCCCGATCTAATTTAGAAATAACAGGCCTCTGTGATATTCCCACCAAAAAGATAGGAGTTTTCCACTAAAGGCAATGTGGAGGAAAGGGAAGAGGCAAGCGCAGGGTCAAGGCAGCTCTATACTCTATAATCCCCTCCTCTGCTCTGTAGATCCTGACATGTCTGTTACCCCCTGCCCCCACCCCCACCCCCATAGGTGAAGCCCACTCACAAACTCACTGAGGAAACTGACAGACTGCAGAGACAGGACAGAGAGGAAACTGCATTGACTAGGGACCTGATCCGAGATCCACAGCAACGTGAATCTCTTGACACCAGTGCCTCTATCCTGCCCAAGTGACTTCTCCTTCCTCACCCCCAGCTTCATTTAGGACCAGCAGAGTCATCCCTTGAGCCCCTGTGCCTCCCCCCTCTTTCCTTCCTAGAAAAGACTGAGTTAAGAAAAGGAACAGCCCCCAGGAGGCCTTGATCCCAGCAGACTTGCAGGTCCCTGAGTTTGAGACCAACCTGGTCTATAGAGCAAGTGCCAGGGCAGCCAGGGCTACACACAGGAATCCTGTCTCACAACAAAACCAAAACCAAAGAAAAGAAAAAGTAGAGCTTTGTCCTGCCTTCACATCCCAATTCTTGTTTATATGTGATTCTTTTTTTCTTGTTTTGCATCCTAACCAAAACTTCCCCTCTTCCTAAGTCCCCTCCTTTCTTCCTCCCAGCACCCCCACACACTTTCTGCCCCCTCCCCAGCCCCATCCTCTCCTCCAAGGCTTCAAGAGGCAATTCAGCAGGAGGAAAGGGTCCCAAAAATCAGACATCCCCCACTGCTAGGATATAAGTGGATCTCCGTGAGTTCAAGGCCACCCTGGCCTATAGAGTGAGTTCCAGGACAACCAGGGCTGTTATACAGAGAAACCCTGTCTTGGAAAAAGCCAGCTCTCCCAGGAAGCCTAAGGAGGTGCGGCTGCTGCAAACAGTTACACACTGGTCCTGGCTCCAGCAGTTTCCATAGTTTCCATATCTTGTTCTCAATGTAGTGCCTGCAAGAGCCACATAGAGTGGGTCCCCAAGAAGTTTGGGAAGAACATTTTTAGATTCTTCCATTTTAAATGTTATTAGCATTCCAGCTCAGGAGTTTTGATCACTCAAGCAGTCCTCCCAAAAATAAATATAACCAGTGCTCTCTGGGAGGGACCCTGGCTGGCGAGACAGGGTATATTTATAGACTGGGCATCCAGTTAGAAGTTCAAGGCCAAGTGACTTAGCAGATAGATACAGTGTATGGACACAGGCTATGCAAAGCACAGGAAGCCTGCTCTTGAAGCCATTTGCCCAGGATCTCCTTCCAGCTGGGGCAATCTGGAGCTAGGGCTGCATCCTGAGACTGGAGCTTTGTACCTCCTCACATGGTGACCCACCTAGAAGCTGTGTTTGTGGATCATCTCCCCATGGAAGGAACATGGAAGCCCATCATCCCCTCCTTGCTCCCTTCACTCAGCAAGATGTGAACAGGCTCAGGTGTGAATCCCTGTCTTATACACACTGAGAAGTCTGGCTCGTCAGCCCCACCGTGTGCTCTGCTGTATTGGCAGGGACATCACCGACACTTCTCAGGGATGCGGGTGCTGTACCCACTCCTGGGTGTTAGATGCAGATGTTTGCCTGTAGCTAGCATATGTCACACATGAAAACATTCAACACATGTATATATGCACACATGTGCCTATATGCAGGCAGGCACAGAACCTTCCACTTCTGGTGGCCCAAGTTGATGAAGTCACCTACTATTTACTTTGAAACTAAATAAAGGATCCTGGTGTCCTTCTCAGAGACAGTGGGAGAGGGGGCCTTAGCTCCAGATCAAGCAGATTTGGTGTCTCGTTGACAGGGTTCCCACATGAGACCCCAACCCACACTGTGCTCATCTCACTGTGACATGGAGACTCTCTGTGGCTCTGATGGAACTGACTTAGTCTGCTGCTGTCCTGAGGCAAAGGTGGCTGTCGTCCCCTCTGTCCTCCTCACCTCACAAAGCACCTGAGTCCAGGCTCAGTTATCATAAAGCCAGCTACTCCCAAGTTCAGTATAACTGAAGAGTTCGTGGTGGGGTTCAGAGATTAGCTCCCCTCCTCCTGCCTCTACCCTCAGATTAGATAATGGCCCAGAAGTCTGTGCACCAACCCTGGTGAGGGTGCCTCTACCCTGACAGCCCCTTGGGGGAGTCGGTCCTGTTCTCAATAATCTGGGGTGTAATTCAGCCAAAAAGAAGCTTGTTGCTGTTGTTGTTGTTAATAATAGCTCTCCACTTGTCTGAGTGGTGGTGATCAGGTGGCTTGAAAGAAGCTAGAAGTGGTATGGATTGGGTTAGGCTCCCTCTGAGCCATCCCTTCCCTTGAGCCCAGGAATCCTCTGCTGGCCTGCATGATCTTCATGGGTGTTGGCATGCTTGCTGAAAGGGAATTTATGTTTTCAGAGCTTTTTCATGTAAGAAACATGAAAATGCGGCAGAGGAGCAGAGTAGACCTCACCAGGCTGAGGCTGCCTTATTGAACAGCGAGGGGCCCCAGCCTTTCTGTGGGACAAAGGTCAAGCGTACTTACAGGGCCTGGGAGTCATGCACATATACATAGGTAACTACCAGAAAATTACAGCTTTGAGTGTGTGTGATTTGATTTGACTGGGAGCAGGGTGGGTTGTTTTTTGTTTTTTTTTTGTTTTTTTTTTTTTTTTTGGACCTGGGTATATTGTTTCTATAGACAGAATGGTCAGGCTGGGTCTAAGGCAGTTTTTAGGGGTAGGGGCTATTGCCCAATGCAGCATGACTCAATTCTTCATGACCTGAGTCTATTACCCAACACATGTAATTTACTCACCAAACACTTAGTAAGCTTTACAGGGTCATAAAGGGCCCCAACTTTCAACAAGATTACCCCAATAAGGTAACTGCTTAGAAGGGTTTTCTACACAAGTTGGGCCTGAAGAGAGTTGTCCACAGTCCAGTCTGAGAGCTCTAGACTCGTCTCCTCCATCCTGTTCTGGATGCTGACCTTGATTCCCAGCCCTACCAGATAGTCACTCAAAGGCAGTCTGGGCCTGGGCCTCCTAGTCAGGCCCTCCAAGACTGCCAGGGCTCAGGTGACTAAGAGATGATGCACTCACAGCAGGTGAGGTGACAGGCTCTTCTAGAAGAGGGAAGAAGGGGGTAAGGCCACACACCCCAAATTGAAGCTAGGCTGTTGGGTGGACCTTATGGGTTTTTTGTTTTGTTTCACTTCATTTTGTTTTTGTTTTGAGCCCAGTTTCAAATCCTTTCTTAGACTCTAAAAAAAAAAATTTTTTTTTTGTCAAGTATGCTCCATAGTCCAATCTGCCCATTTTAACATTCTGCTGTCCGCTGTCCGCTGTCCACTGCCCAGGTCCTAGCCTAGATGGCTGCTCTGTGCTGGCAGACAGTGCCCCTGTAAAGCTCTGCCTGATAGGATTTCACCTGAAGAAGCAGAAGTGTGCTGGTTTTCCAGGGAGCATGTCTTCTTAGTTGGCCATTATTGGTGATAATCTCAGCTCTGCACCCCTTACCACCACCACACACACACACACACACACACACACACACACACACACCTGGCCTGAGAAGGCTATTGGATGCAATAGGTCTGACTGAAGGTGTGAGGTCAAACCCTGAGCATCCCACAGTGTCCTGAGTACAGGGACCACTAGACCAGAGAAAGAAAGGGAACCAATTGTATCTCACATCTGGAGTTCTGTTCAAGGGCAGGTGAGACATTTTCCAGCGAGTAAATCTTGTCTTTCTGTAGGATAAAAAGGGCCAGTCAAAGATACACGCTTTGTCCCTGACACCAGAGTCAGCTCTTGACACTGACCAACTGAAACACAAAAAAACAATCCTTGAACAGGAAACCAACCAATCCCTGAGCACTTTGGCTCTAAACCCAGAGCCAGTGAAAGAAACACACCCAGGATTTGAAACCTGAGCTGAAAGAAACACTTTATCCCTGAACCCAGAGCCAAAGAAAAACATCCTGACTTTGAAAGCAGTGCTAAGGAAACACACTTTGTCCCTAGAATCAGACCCAGTGAAAGAAATTTTCCCTGACCCTAAAATTAGAGCCAAAAGGTTAAAAAGTATCAGTGAATGAAACACAGTTTGCCCTGAAATCAGAGCCATCTGTGCCCCGACTAAACTAACCAATCCCTGAGCAGGAAAAACTAACCAATCCCTGAGCAGAAAAACCTTTCCCTGGGACAACTCCACCCCTAAGAAGCCCTATATAAGCCTGTCTGCTGGTCCAATTGCTGGCTGTCCTTCACCGTCCTGGCAGAGGCAGCTGTTCTCCTGGATTCCTCCTTCCCAAATAAACCTCTTTCTCAAAAGAGTCTTGGGTGAAGCTCTCCATTCACCAGTGCAGAACAGAAGTGGCTGAGTTGCTCCCTTAGGGGGATTGAGCAAGGCTCTGGAGAATAGGAGAAACTTGCTAGGACATTCCCTTAGGGGGCTGAGCAAGGTTGTAGCAGAGAAAGTAACAACTTTTTGCTGGATGATGACTCTAGGACAGGAGCAGGATTGGTAAATCCTGTAAGAAGACCATCCCCTACCACACCCCAGCTTCAGGTAGCCTGGCTTCCTGGTCAATCAGGACACCTTGCTCTCTAGGGCTGAGCTGTCCTAGGTGGCTTGGCTTACTGATAAATCAGTACACCTTTGCAGCTCCAGAGCTGTGAACACTCACACTTGCTTACATTTTGGTGGAAAGCACTCACAGTGCTAGACTTTCTTTAATCACCATGTGAGAGTCAGTCACGTTGTGTTTGTGTCACTTGTCTCCTGAGCACTAGTTGTTGTTGAGTAGATCTTTTGTTATTTGTGTGTGTGTGTGTGTGTGTGTGTGTGTGTGTGTGTGTAAGAGAGAGAGAGGCAGAAAGAGAGAGAGAGGAGTCCATGTGCAAATGTGCATGCAGGTGCTCAAGGAAGCCAGAGAAGTCAAATCTGGAGCTGGAATCACAAGCACTTGTGAGCCATTATGTGGCTGGTAGGAACCAAACCCAAGTCCACTATAAGAGTAGTAAAGTGTTATCTTTTTGTTTTGTTTGCTTGTTGGTTTGGGATTTGTTTGTTTGTTTTGTTTGTTTGGTTGGTTGGTTTTGGTTTTGGTTTTTCGAGACAGGGTTTCTCTGTGGCTTTGGAAGTTGCCCTGGAACTTGCTCTATAGACCAGGCTGGCCTGGAATACACAGAGATCTGCCTGCCTCTGCCTCCTGAGTACTGGGATTAAAGGTGTGCACCACCAACGCCTGACTAATAGTTAAGTGTTGTTAACCACTGAGCCTTTTCCCCAACCCTGGTGATATTCTCTTAGTCTGGACTCTTGGCTTCTCCTGGCCGCATCTGTATCTTTAAATTCTCCTTTACCTTTCCTGTGTGTGTTGAAGATGCACAAATGGGGGGGGGGTGTTTATGTATACAAGCAAAGTTTAAATTTCCACACAAAAAGTTCTTAGAAATCAACAGACTACATTACTTTTGCTGATAAACAGTGCCAGCTTCCAAAATATATTTTCTCATTTGTGTATCAGTTACTCGTGCTATTATCCATTCCATTTAATTTTTGCTTTACACATACAAAACAATCATTTAGATGCAGTGTATTTTTAAACCTTCTAAAATAATTTGATCACGAATAGACAAATGATTCAGCTGTTAATATAGCTTCTGAGGAGGACTGGAGTTCAATTCCCAGCACCCACATCAAGTAGTTTACAACCACGTATAATAACTCCAGCTCCAAGGAATCTAAAGGTTCTGGCCTCCACAGGTATATTCATTCACAGGCCAAATCCTCACCCCAAACACACATATATACACATAATTTACAAAATAAAACCTTTGAAAAGAAAAGAAAATAATCTAAATGAGAAAGTAAGCAATTCAATTTGCTAATAAAAATATTCCAGATAAAACAATGTAAGGACTCAGTTATTATTCTGACCTGCCCCTGTCACCTGGCAGAATGCACTCAGGCAGTAGCCCAGCCAGCCCAGGGTTCCATGATTGCCTAGTCTGCACGCATGTGCAAAGGACCCCTTTAAAACAAAGACCTTGGCCCACTTACATTCTCTTTCCTGGATCCTCTTTTTCCCCTCTCTCTTTCCTGCTCTTCCCCTTGGGGCAGACAGCACTTGTCCTGTCTCCCCCTTCTCTTCTGTCCTCTCTCTGTCTCTTTACCTCTTTTCTCTTTCCTTCCCCCTCCCTCCCCTTTTCTAATAAAACTTTTCACTAAGCTCTGACTGCCCGGCATGTTTGCCCCTCCACCACGGTCACCCTCGTCTGCCATGTGCTTTATCCTGACAATGTCTCCATTAAATATAATGCAAACTTCTGAACATGAAAATCAAACAAAAAAACAATAGCCCAACCCACAAACAAGGACTTTCAGGTGTGCTCTGCTATCTGACACATACATGTTTGCCTGGGCAAGCTCATGCCACCAGTGTGTGTTGAAATCTCATTGTAGCTCTTTGTCCCTGTACACAAATAGAACCAAGCTTTCCAGATTAAGCGGCAACCACTTTCTCTTTCTCACATGAAAGAAAGGCTTACTGTGTCTAACAATGTCTCCTGGAGGCCAGCCCTGGAAAAGGCTTCTTTATGTGAGTCACAACCTCCAAAGCATAAAGAAGGCCTTCAAATAGATAAGGATATCTCCATACAAGTGGGAGGGGCAGTGTGCTCAGGACTTTCCTGGGGAGACTTAGAAGCAAACTGCTAGAAGGCATAAATAACTCATACGAAAATGTCCATCGACCCAACATTCCCAAATATTGCACAAATATAGAAGCCCCCTCAAGCATGTTACACTCAGAGACCAAAACCAAAAGTGGCATGGCAGCCATCATGCCACTCAGCTTGCTGGATCTTTGTCAAGCAACTGTGCTGTCTTTATGACTTTTGTCATTCCCATCAAATATGGCTGCACCAACTGACCTCAGGCTGCCACTGTGTGTGGATCTCAAGTGGGAAAAAAAGTATCTCTTAAATTAGTCTGCAGTTGTGACAATTATCTATTTTTTCTTCATTCCTCCCTGATCCACAGTAAAGCCTGGACCACCCAAACACACTGGGTCAGGAATGGTGGAGCACAGGGATGATGGGAAGGTGTCTAGCTACCAGCAGGTGCATCCACTTGGGACACATCCCTGCACTGCTACACATGTAATATTCATCCACAGACTTCTTATAAGTACTCTCAATTCAGTATTCTACTTTCCGGAGCTCCAGGGGGGGCTTTGTAGCCCTGTGGGAAGTAACCAGCAATTCACCTTCAACCTTTGTCCCTTTGATGTCCTACTATCGCTGTTGGTGGTCCTTACCTTCTGTGACTGTTCATAAACAATTTTGTGTGATTATAAATTATTGGTATGCATTTTATTGAAGGCCTAAGTCTCAAGAGTTCCAAGTTCAGGTTATCCAGAAATCACAGAAACAGTTTTCTTTTCCTGGAAATGCTTGTGCTGCCCAGCAAGAAACCAAAGCAGGCCTGGTTGGTTTCATTTTTAATGTTTATGGTTGTGAGTCTCAGTAACCAGCCATTTCTGTCCTGACAGAGGGACCCAGGCCAAGCTGGGAGCTATTCTAGGCCTTTCTTCCAGCCTCACTCCAGTGTCCTCATTTACTCCCCTCCCCCGGCTTCCAGTGTTAAACCAGGAATGTGTGCCCTCGCGGGAGGACATGTCTCTGGGGTATTTGTTGTGGAGCTCTGTGCTGCAGTGGCCACTTCAAGGGGTTCAGCATTCTCCACCATTGTTAGGAAAATTGTGGATCCAGTTGCTGCCAGAAGGTTTTTGGTTTCTTTTTAACTTTTTTATTTATTCTTTGTGGCTTACAGATCCTGCAACTCTATCCCACCCATCTCCCTGTCCATTTGTATCTTACCTCTGCCCTTGTAACCTTACCACCACCACCACCAAAAAGTAAGATATAAGAGAAAAGAAAAAAGAGGGGGGGGGATGAAAAATCAGGTTGTGGTAGCTGTGGTGTGGCCCAGTGAGTCACACAGTACACACTTTAGTCCACACATCTTTACTTGTGTGCGTTGCAGAGTCATTGGTCTGATTTGAGGCCTCTGGTTCCTGCTGCACTATCAATGCTGGGCCCTCACTGGGGCTCCTCTTGGATATCCTGTTATTGCCCTGTGTAGTGGAGATTCTGTAGCTTTGAATCTGCGGGGCCAGCCCCTCACCAGCTGCAGGGATGAGCAGAGTGGCCCCTACACCTCACCTGGGAAACACAGTAGAGCTGGCCCTGATGGTGCAGGTGTGGGTAAGCCCGCCCTGAAGGTGTGAAAGCAGGAAGACCAGCGCAGCCCCTTGCTTATGGCTATATAGGGTGAACTGGCTAGGGCAATGCTGGAGGACTCTTAGTAGTTAGCTCTCAAACCCAGGACAAATGGCTGACTGAGGTGCCTATTTAACATGTCAGATCAGATCTGGCTGCCAGGTCCTGCCAGCATCCCGCAATCCCTACCTGTTACATGGTACAGCTGGTATAGCCCATCCCCTACCCTAAACTCCTCCAGCCCAGAGGCTGGGCTGCCCTTTCTCCTGACTGCCTTCCCCTATATAGTCCATCCATTTTGGTTACCTTTTGTCTCTACCCTTTACTCTCCTGTCTTGGTCTCTTGGCTCTCCTCTCTCCCCTCCCTCCTCTCCTCACATGGCTCCAGGTCATGTTCACTCTGGACTCTCCCGATGTCCCTGCCTCTGATTATGCTCTCCTTTTCATCCACAATAAACCTTTACCTCCACCACAACCAGGAGCTGTCATGTCCTCCTCCTTCCTTCCTTCCTTCCTTCCTTCCTTTCTCTTTATTTTTTTTCATTCAGGGGCTGTTTAAGTGTCTCAGTAATCTAAATTATTGATGGACATTTCATACAAAGAAAAAGCCTCCCTTTGCCAGGATGGTGGCGCACACCTTTAATCCCAGCACTCAGGAGGCAGAGGCAGGTGGATCTCTGTGAGTTTGAGGCCAGCCTGGTCTACAAAGTGAGTTCCAGGACAGCCAGGGCTACATAGTGAGATTGTCTCAAAAACAAACACACACACAAGAAAAGAAAAGAAAGACCGTCCTTTACCTTCTTTTAGTGTACAATCTATACTTTTATTATAATAAACAGCATGCACATTAATTTCTTCTTTTTATACAGTTTCCTTAGTGTATTTCAGAGTTGACCACTGAATCTTAGTTTTACTGTGACGTTGTTGTCATAAAGTCTAAACGTCATCACGGCCTGGCCAGAGTACTTCAGGAATCTTTCCAGTTTCCAGTGTCTTGGAAGCACTAGAGTCACCTAAGTCCCAGGCCAGCTGCCTCATTCTCCCAGTCTTTGCAGCCTTACTCAGAGTTCTCACGTTCTGCCAAGAAAACTTTTTTCTTAAGTAAAATTTTAGCATCATCAGTCACTACATCAAGAAAATAATTTTGGATGTAGTAACTCTTTCTAAAGTAAAGGCCAGTGGCTATGAATCCGCCGGTGACAGCAAATATTTTCTCCAGGTATTTCACCAGTTTATCCCCCACAGATTCATCCATCTCACAAGACAGCAAATGGGGTGACTTAAGGATGGACTCAAGTTCCTCCAAAGGCAGGGACAAATCCCTGGCCACGTTTTCCAGAGACTTGTCATCCATCCCAAAGCAAGACCTGTAGTGGAGCAGGATCTTCTCCAACTCCTGGACATCGTCCTTGAAGAAAGACATCATGGGGATGGTAGCTGATGCTCCAGACTTCAGAGCCTCCAGCCAGATCTTCTGTTTCAGGGCATCTTTCCTGCGATCAATAGCAGCCTCGGTTATATTAGGGATGCACTGCATGAAGATGTGACGCTTGTGTGCTGGCAACTCCTTCAAAAGGGTGGATTCCAGTTGAGGAAAATCAAACTGTGCTACCTCGATGCTAGAGACTAAGAAGACACGAGTGAAGGCTACATCTGCTTCCTGGAGTTTCTCTACACATTTTTTTCGGATATTCACCAGGATTTCTTCCTTATTGTAGGTCCTTGGTGTACATCTTTTCTGATTCCACAAATCACTATCAATCTTTGTTCGAACAAAATAGAAATTCTTTTTCATTTTTTCAATTGCTTTGGCCAGCTGGGCATCATTCTCTTTGAAGCGAGTAGCTGAGATGATAAGAAAAAAGTCGTACTCCTGGAATTTCATTTTTTTCAGATATTCTTCTGGTTTAAAGGTAGTAGACCCAACCCCAGGAAGATCCCAGATGGTCACATTAGGGAACTTGGGGTGGGTATATTTCTCTCTTTGAATTGTTGTCTCTACCACTCCACTCCTAGCTGATTCCATCTCTTCATGTCCAATGCCCCGCAGGGCATTGATGAACGTAGACTTCCCTGCCCCAGTCTCTCCTGTCACTGCAATGCTTAGAGGGGCATTCTCGATGTCAGTCAAAGCAGTGTTGATTGCAGAAATCGTCTTCTGTACATCCCCTTCCTGCAGAAACAACTGAATTGAATTGATGGTCTCCTCAGAAATGACTTTACTCTCCATCTTGAAAGTTTTGAAAAAGGCATTAAAGCTGGAGGCCATATTGTGGGCATTTGCATCAGGTGTGGAAGAAGACTGACCCATGGCTGCAGTCAGTGAAAGACACTGGAGGGAAGGCAAAAAGAAGATCAAAGGTCAGCACAGCACGGAAGGGCTCAACTCTGCTGTTAGGGTGGAAGCTGCTCTCCAAACTTACTAGGACTAGGAGCATTGCCCTACTCTGTTCATTGGTGTTTCTGGAACTTGGCTGCTTTGCTTTTCAAAAAAATTGTTTGTTAATTTGAAGATCTGATTTCTCAATCCAAACTTTTTAACCTATTTTATTCTTCATCTTGTTTTATTTTTATTATTTTGAAAAAAAAAGTTTGGACACAACACCATCTGATAAGCAAAAGGAGAAATGGCACCACACTGCAGCCCATTTGTGGCGTGGCAATTCCTGACTCTGAGAAGTCTTGGAGAGTGAGAGTGTAACACAGAGGCACAGTGTTTGCCTAGCTTGCGCCTGGCCATGGGTTCGATCCCCTGGACCACATACACACAAAAATCAAGGATTACCATAAAGTTATAAGACAGTATGGGGTTGCTGAAAGAGTAAACAAACAGAATGATGTAAAAAAAAAAAAAAAAAAAAAAAAAAAAAAAGACTCCAGCTGGAGAGATGACAGCAGTTAAGGGTACTTGCTGCTCTTACATGGGACCGAGTTCAATTCCCAATATGCAGATCAGGTGGCTCACAACTACCAACAACTACAGCTCTAGGGGATCTGATGCCCTCTTTTGGACTCTGAGTACATCTGCACTCACATGCACATACCCACATGAAGACAAACACACATATACATAAATAAAAGTAAAATAAACCCTAGCAATAAACCCCACTACTTCTCTACAAAACACAAATGTTACCAGCAGACTGACAAGATAATCACAAATTGGAAAAAAAAATATTTGCAAAGTCCCATCCAATAAAAGACTGTGGCCTGAAAATATATAAATAACTCTTGAAATTGAGAAATAAGAACAAAGAGCATCATAAAAAAGATGGATGTGGTGGCACCCACCTTTAATCTCAGCACTTGAGAGGCAGAGACAGACTGACCTCTAAGTTCAAGACCAGACTGGTCTACAGTGAGTTCCTAAGGTATCCAGGACTACATAGGGAGACCCTGTCTCAAAACATCAAAAGTAAAATAAAAATAAAAAAGTAAAATGGAACTGAAGGCAAGGATGTAATGATATCACTAAACCCTAGATAAATATTAAATGGGTGTTAACTGGGGAACCATTACACAGAAAACTACAAAGAACCACAAGAGCGTTTCCCTGTCCTTCCTACTGGATCCGCTGACCCACCAGGAATAGCATGCCAAGGAAAGCCACGCCTCAAACTCCTCTTTCTGCTTCTGTCTGCCTGAGGCCATGCCCAAGGAGGTGTGCCTACTGTTACAAGTTCATTGACAAGACACCTACCTGGAACACTCACTTTAAAAGACAGCATGGCAGTTTCTTTATCACTAAACAGTCAACGTGTGCGCTCCTTGACATTTTACATGTTTTCTCCCACAAAAAAACATGCACATGGATGTTTCTAGAGGGTTTATTCATATTACAAACCTTGGAAATATCCAGGATGCCCTTTAGTAGGTGAATGAACTAATAAGATGTGGAATTCCCAAGATGACCGTGTACTATTCAGAAGTATACGAGCTGCACTGTTAAGCCATGAAAAGACAAGTGAGTCAAAGCACCCACAAAGGCTACATAACTCCCTAGCACATCACACATGCTGAGTTACCTTCCAGATATAGCAAAGTTATGGGGAAAAAAACAAGAATCAAGTCAGTGGTTGCCTCTTGTAAGAGCCTGTGTGAAAAGGCAACACAAAGAGTTGTGGGCAGTGAAAGTACTCAGCGTGACACCATAACGGGGTGTGTGCCAAGATGAATCCTGGATAAATATGAGCTGGAGGCAACTCTCACATGGTCTCTTAATCTTGTCTGGCCACAACCTATCACTGACAGTTTGCTATTCTGGTAGGGATGCTGGTGATGGGACATGCATGTTCAGGGACAGCAGCCTTTGGGGAGACCATTCATGTGTCAGAGCAGCAGTCTGTAAGAAGTCACTACCTGTCTCTTGATTTCTCTATGGAATCAAAAACTTCTTTTAAAAAGTAAAATATTAATTAAAAAAAAAAACAAAACCTAAAGAATAAAAAACAGAAGAGACGCCTCTGGGATATTTAATGAGATTCCTTTAAATTATATTTTGTTTACTTTGTGTGTGTATGGGAATGAGTCTCAAGCAGAGGTAAAATGCCTTGTGAGAGTTGGTTCTCTCCCTCCACCACGTAGGGCCTGGAGACTGAGATCAAGTCATCAGGCTTGGTGTCCAGTGCCTTTACCTACTGACTCATTTCATGGGATTTTCTAAGAGGCAGTCCACCCGAGCTGAGCCCACTCCTCACCCTGCTCCATCTTGTGTAGAAGGAATCCAAACACATCCCAGGACTGACTCCTGTAGAATGTCCCACAAGTAGAAGGGATAGTGTGAATGATACAAGAGTAGGGGTTGAAGAGGGAAGAGGGCATTGTCAAGAAGATTCCTCTGTCACTTTGGAAGGGCCATGTGTAAGGATTCAGGCATTATGCTGGCCTGCCTCTGTCACCTGGCAGAACGCACTCTGGCAGAACTCTGGTCAGCCCAGAGTTCCATGACTACTAGTCTGTACATAGGTGCAAAAGACCCCTTTAAAAGAAAGACCCCACTCATTCACCCTCTCTTTCCCTCTCTCTTTCCTGGTGTTCCTCTGGGGCAAACCTGACGTTTCCTGTCTCCCTCTTTTGTCCTCTCTCTGTTTCTGTGTCTTTGTATCTTTTTACTTCTTTTCTCTTTTCTCCTCCCCCTTTTCCCTTTCTAATAAAACTTCTCACTAAGCTCCATCTGACTGGCATGTTTGTCCCCCCACCTCAAACACCCTCACCTGCCATGGAATTTGACAAGGTACACCATGAGCTTTATTCCTAACACCATGACCTCTCAGGTCATAAAAGACTTATGACACAGGAAACAAGAAGAAATCACATGTCCAGTGTAAACATAATTATATAAACCCTCTATACTGAACCTCATAGAGAGGGGGTATGTGGAATATTCCTTTATACTATGTGAATATATGTCATTGTGATCAGTTTAATAAAGAAGCTGACTGGCCAATCACTGGACAGGTAGAGGATAGGCAGGACTTGCAGAGAAAAACAGAGTGTGAGCTAGAAGGGAGGAGTCTCAGGATTTCGAGAAGAAAGAGAGAGAAGGAAGACAAACTTGCCATGTTGAAATAATTCATCTGAGAAGATATGCAAGTTCCGTTTTGATATGTATATGACCAGGGATGGCAAAAAAAAAAAAAAATCTCCTTGACAGAATGAGAGACATCTGGCTTATAACTGGGTAGGTAAGGAAGCTACCTATCTGTGCCTGTCCAGCATAAATATCCACACACATATCCCTGAATGGACACACACACACACACACACACACACACACACACACACACACCAGGTGGGGAAAGCATCCAACATGTGTAGACAGCAGCAACTGTCTCACCCAGCAGCATCTCTGAGAATATGTATTTTGTGTTACAATGAGCAAGTCTGAGGACAAAAAGGATTGACTCCCAGAACCTTGTCTTCTAACTGTTGGCAGTGCACCTATCCACTGAGAACAAGCCAGGGCAAAATGAGAAGGAATGAAGGGAATGTGTCCTATGAAGCTTGTGTGCTTTTGCGCACAGTTTCACTCTGTCCTAACAACCCTGTTAACACAGTGTAAAGACTTCCTCCTTAAAAGTAAGCACTCGGGTTCTAAGGCTTGAGCCCATGGCCTTGTGCATGCTAGGCAAGTACCCTACCACTGAGCTGCATACCCAGTCCTTTCCACCTGAAGAAGATTAAGGATCAAAGAAACCAAGAAATTGAGAGATATGAAGGAGGGAAGTCCTACTGTTCCCTAAGATCAGAGCGAGGATTCAAGGTTGAAGTTCTGAGGACAGAATTATTTGCAGAGGCCAAGGCCAAGCTCCATAGTTTGATTGAGAAATGAGAGTTCAGGAAGACACATGAACTCTTGAGTTTATGCTTAGATAATGTTCCTTGTCTTCCAAGTCAATGGTGTTTAGATATTCAATAGGAGATTAGGAGATGTCTAGTGCTAGATATTGTCCAGTATAGTCCCTATCCTTTGATACCCCTGTCCCCTGTCTTTTCCATAACCTGGATATGAATGCTGTCTAATAACATTACAGATATTAAGTTCTCTGAATGGCTCTTAGCTGTCCTCCACCCATCCCGCCCCTCAGCCTAAGTCCATGGCACTCCAACCACATCAGGCATGCAGGCTGTTCCACACTCAGACCTATAGCCTACAATCCTAGTTGTAATCCTGTATTAATTAAAATATGTATCTTCTCACTCACCAGCTCCCTTGAGATAAGGAGATTTCTGGTGGCAGAGTTGAGTTCCTAACCTTCCCACTGGAAGAGCAGAGAATGGGTTCTGTGAAGAGCTTCCCACAGCATCAGGCACAGCTAGTGCACACAGACCTGCACAGATTGGACTTTGAAATCCACCTGTGATGTGCTTGACTGTGTAACGGCTGTGACTGCTACAGAGGAGACTGAGCTGTGTTTGAAGAGCTCTGAGGTTTTTGCTTTCACAAGAGTCCTGTCAACAGAGGGAGGGAGCCACAAACAACACTGCAGAGTAGGAACTTCCAGGAACATGAAAATGAAAGTAAACTTCTCATCACAACAATTTCTATCCATAGAAACTGAAAGCCACAGTTGGCCTGCTTCTGGCATGAACAATGGGGGGGGGGTGTGCAGAAATCATGGGAGGAGGATGCAGTGTCTGAGGAGAGGTCATTTCATCTGGACTGTATTTATGCTATCCAAGAGCTGAACCAGAACTCAACCCACAAACCCACTCATGGCCTGGTTCCATCATCTGTACAACCAGTCTCTGTGGGGATAATAAATAAACTAATGTGTTTACATGCCCTGTCCTGGGTTCAGACTTTCCAAAACTCTCTAAGTTTCCTCATTAATTTACTATGGACTCTTGAGGTCCCACAGAGGAAGGGAAAAAAAGTATTTGCTCAGGCTTGGCAATTGGCCACAATAGCTCTCAGGACTCAGGAGAGTGCTAGATTTACAACTTCAGTTTTAGTGCAAAGAGGCAGGTCTAGGAGGGAGCACACAGCATGCCTTCCCTCCTCCCTAGAATCAGGGTACATCCTCTTCCAAGCATATTGATGTATTGTTCACTCACAAGGCTCCACTGAGCTTTATAATCCAGGGATTGTGCTGTCTGCTTCTAGGCCCCTTCCTCTACACAGATGATACTCATTGGGAGAGGAGCTGTCAGGGTGGCTAGAAGCATCCCTGGCACCTGCCCCCTACATATCAGTAACATCCAAGTCCTCTAAATGGGAGAGGGGAATAGCCCCAGGTGAGTTACGTTCATCCAGAAAGAGAAATTGCCAATATTGAGATAAAACAATATCACTACAGATATAAACATTAAGCAGCATATTGATTCCCTACTGATGCTGTAACAATCTAGGCAGTGCAAATCCATCATAGTGCTGCAATTAAGAAATCCAGCCAAGGGCTGGAGAGATGGCTCGTGGTTAAGAGCACTGCCTGCTCTTCCAGAGGTCCTGAGTTCAATTCCCAGCAACCACACAGAAGCTCACAACCATCTATAATGAGGCCTGGTGCCCTCTTCTGGCTTGCAGGCACATGCAGGCAGACTACTGTATGCATAATAAACAAACAAAATCTTTAAAAAAAAAAAAAAAAAAAAAAAAAAAAAAAGGAGGCAGAGGCAGGTGGATCTCTGTGAGTTCAAGGCCAGGCTGAATAGCCTGGTCTACAGAGCAAGTTCCAGGACAGGCTCCAAAGCTATGGAGAAACCCTGTCTCTAAAAAGTTAAAAAATAAAATAAAAAATTCAGCCAGAGTCCCAGCAGACTAAAATCAAGACATCTGCAGGGCTGCTCTGAGAATGTGCCCAGTAGGTAGAGTGTTTGTCTGGCACTCATGAAGCCACTGGTTCCATCTTGGGTACTGCATAAACTGGACTCAGAAGAACATACCTGTGATTCCACTTGGGAAGTGAAGGCAAGAATTTCAGAAATTCAAGGTCAAGTAGTTCAAAGTTAGCCTGTGCTACTATCTCAAGAAATCTTCAACAGAAGTAATTTTGAAATTATAAAAACCCTTTTTACCAAGGAAGCTGCAGACTTTGCACAAGGCCAGGTGGTTTCCCTGGATGCGGCCAAGAATAGCCAGCCCACACTGACGCCTTGTCTGAGAGTCCTAGTACAACAGAAGGGCTCTTCCTGGGTCTAGCTTTTGGCGGGAATCCACAAGCCCTCAACTCTGGTAGCTCTTTCTTTACACATCTTAACCTGGAAGTGGCAGTGGTGTCCAGACTTTCTAATTTGTGAATGTCTTCCTGTTCCATTTTGCCTCCTTATTTATCCCATCAACAACATCATAGCAATCCAGTGTGAAATTCCTAATAGTCCCACTTTCCTGATTGCTGATTCAGAGAATGCATTTAAAAACAGAATAAAAGTCTTTGAACAGAGACTAGCAGGGACTAATAGCTCTGAGCACTGCAGCCCAGCAGCAACCAGCAGGGCCACCCTGCTCCCCAACCATATAGCTCAGCATCCAGCTGCCTAGTACTCTATAGCACCACAGACCTGCACTTCATCATGGAGTACCATTGAGAACTTTTAGAAAGAACTTGACTTTTTTCATTTTATTGGCACATATCAATTTATGTTTTCCTGTTAACTGCATTAGCATACTCTAATTATATAAGTGTTTTCAAGACAATGTCTGCATGCCTGGGTCATACCTGGATTATATTTAGCCCTACTGCCCCTTTATCGTCATTCTAACAGAGTTGTTTCCACAGTTGTTGATGGGATGTGTGCTGGTCATTCACTGCACCCTGCCTAACCTTCCCAGACCCTGTGATTATTTTCAGTTCCTCAGTTCCACATGTGAGAAAGCACAGTTGTCAGTCTCTCATTACACATTTCACATTTTGCTGCAAGCAGGATATCTTTGGCTTCCCATGTGAAAAGCTGTCTCCTGTTGTCCACAGGTATTAACAGTATGTGGCAGACATGTACAGACACCCCTTCTGTGTATCCCCAGGAGTGACAGGGCTGGACCCTTCCCCGTTAAGATCACATGGAAATACTTAGATTAATAGAAATGGGTTAATAATTAAGACAGAGCTAGTCATCGGCCAAGAGTCTTATAACTAATATAGCATCCGTGTGCTCATTTGGGGCTGAAGGGCGGTGGGACCAGCCAAGACAAAGAACTTCTCGTAAAAATGTTATATAGATAATGCACACTGGAAGTGCCTGTATTTTCTTAAGGATGCATTTTAAAGTATGTATATGTGTATAAGTACACTTAGAGGCTTGAAGAGGATGCTGATATCCCCTACAGCTGGAGTTACAAGCAGTTGTGAGCCACCTATGTGAATGCTGGGAACCAAACTTAGGTCATCTCCAAGAGTAGCAAGTACTCTTAACTGCTCATAATGTAATGTTTTAATAGTTTTAAGCAGTGCCTGGGATGTAGCTTAGTAGTAGAGCATTTGCCTACCATGCCTAAGATCTGGTGCTGTAGATGAATGAGTTTATCCTGGGATGTCTGTCTTGTCCAATTGCTCTGTGTGTCTGAGGTTTCTTGTATATTAGTATCATATTGGTTTTATTACTATGGCTATCTGAACCATACTGTCTAGCCTGGCTGCAAACTTAGTATGTAAAGGGACCTTGTCATTTACCAAGCTCTGTGCCAGTACTTGCACTAAAGAGAAGCTGAAGTTTAAAAAAAAAAAAAAAAAAAAAAAAAAAATAGCCTGGAATTAAGGATTTTGGTTCAAGTGTTCCTACTATAAGGATTGGAGTAACATACATATCAAGTAATCACATCAAAATACTAAGGTCATTCTTCACAGAGGGAGAGGGAGAGGGAGAGGGAGAGGGAAGGAGTGAGAAAGGGAGGGGAAAAGGAGGGCTCTATGAGAGCCAGGCGTACTACTTTTGATATTAATTTCTGCTATGAGAGCGCCACCTACTGTCTGGTTTTAGAATGTAATGCTAAGGTTGGTTCAAGTCCTCATCTTGAAAAATGAAACAAAAACATTGGCCTCTGGCCTCTGCACATGCACACAAGGATATGCACACCCACACACATGCATATAAACCCCTCCCTCTCTCCCTCTCTCCCTCTCTCACATATACACACACCCTTGCAGTTATACACTGCACTTGAATAATTCAATGTCAAAGCATAAAAACCATTTTTTTTGTTTTACTTTTTAAAATAAATGTAAAATATATACACTGTGGAGAGAGAATCACTGTCACAGAGTGTGGATGATGGTTCGGCTTCTAAGTTGCTGAATATACTCCTTGGCATGATCAATTGTTGTCTTGGGTGCTTCAGGTGGGGGTGGGGGTCCTTCCACCAGCTTCACAAAATAGTGGCAATAGACCTTCTCCATGATTCCAAAGCGACCTCGGCCATGGTAACGGAGGCGCTTCAGGCACTGGCCCCGACCTGAGGTAGACTCAGCTACAGAAGAAAAGAGAGAATTATGGCACATGTCTACTGTCCATTGGACTACATCTGCACTGGCGAGCAAGTCGTGATCCATCTTTCACTAGATCCTAAGAAGACAGGAGCTTGCTGGTTAGCTAGAACACATTCCATCTCAACCATAAGTCTCTTAGCACACAGTTTATGTTGCAAGAAGACAGAAAATATGGTAACACCTTCAACTATCAAATCTGACCAACACGGTAGAGACTGTTAGGACGGTGGAGGCATCTCTGAAACTAGGCACGGTGTTGGTGGTGCCTGTAATCCAGGAAGCAAAGGCAGAAAGATCAGGATTTCAAGGTCATCCTTAGCTATATTAGCAAGTACATGGCCAGTCTTTTGTTTTGTTTTGTTTTTTCGAGACAAGGTTTCTCTGTGTAGCCCTGGCTGTCCTGGAACTCACTCTGTAGATCAGGCTGGCTTTGAATTCAGAGATCTGCCTGCTTCTGCCTCCTGAAAGCACCACCATACCCGGCTATTGAGGCCAGTCCTAAATAGAAGAGGTAACCCAAGGAGAAACTTGACCTGAGACCAGAATCACCCTGCATCCCTGTTCCTGTTAGAGGGCAGTAAACACATCCTGATAACAAGCACACTCAGCTTGTTTGAGAAGACAACAGGGGCACACTGACACTATGTGTAAGAGGCACACAGAGGAAATAAGAGGCAAGCAAGGGGTACTGACTGCTTGCTGACTCTAAGTCCTTTGTGTGTGTCCTTAGGAGTGCTGGGGCTGCACCATGTGGTCGGTCTGCTTTTAGTGTCTGGAGTTCTGCATACTGATTTCCCTAGTGGCTGCACTAGTTTATATTCCCACTGCCCCCACTAGCTGAGGATGTTGAGTCTTTGTTCAGTAGTTTATATTTGTCTCTGTGTAATTCATTTGCCTGTTCATTGATTGGATGGTTTGGTTGGATGGTTTGGTGGTTTTGATCTGTCTGCCTCTCTTTTATAGATCAGCAGGTCTTTCACCCTGATGACTCAGTCACTTGTGGCAGAGGCACATTATAAAAAGATCCTTTAAGTTTACACACAATCCTATTCACATCCTTCCACCCGACAATTCATCTATCTTTCCTCCTCCCCACAACAACCCCCACCCTGAGAGAGTCTCTCTGTGAAGCTCTAGCTGTCATGGAAATCACCATGTAGACCAGACTGTACTTGAACTCAGAGAGCCACCTGCCTCAGCCTCCTGGGTACTGGTCCTAAAGATGTGTGCACTGTGACCAACAATTAATCCACCTTTTAGATGATCTGTGGTCATTCTCAGTTTTATTGTGGCTAAAGGGTGGCAGCATGAGACAGTCCTAAAACCCTTGTGTAATAAGCACGGGTGAGTCCATGGCCTCAGTCCCATTCAGAACAGCTGCTTGAAGCTAGCACATCTATCAATCATGACAGATTAACACTGAGGTACTCAGGGCTAAAGAAAGTCCTTACCAGAACAGGTAATTGGCCTAAGTGTTCAGACACCAAAGACCATTTGCAACAAATTAGGCATCAAGTGAAAGACATCTCTGGTGCTGATGATAGAAAGTCTTACCTACGTATAAGTTGGATCTGAACTCCACATTGTGTTCTCTCACTGCCATGTCTTGTGCTTCTAAGAGTACCTTAAACAACAAGAAAGGCCTGCTCAGATAGCTGATTCTGAACTAAAGTGGAATTAAACATCTCATCTCTTGTTATGTCTAAAATGTGTGTAATCAAACATTTACAACAAACAATGAACTTTTATTTATTTATTGGTGGGTTTTGTTTCTTTTTTCTTTCTTTCTTTTTTTTTTTGTTTTTTGTTTTTTGTTTTTTTTTTTTTTTTTTTTTTGTTGTTGTTGTTGTTGTTTTAGGCAAGAGCTCACTTTGTAGCTCTGGCCTGCCTCTGCCTCCAAGTGCTGGAATTAAAGGCATGTGCCACCATTCCCAGCCACAGTGAACTTTTTACAGGCACCAAATGCAGGTTGTACCAAGGAACAGGAACAGTGAGCATCCATTCCTCAGAACTAAGGTAGGGCCCACCACCCTGCTGAGCCATGGAAGCTCTGGAAGGGAAAGACAGAGAGCCCACACCCAGGACACACCATCAGAATGAACATTGAATCTGAGTAAGGTACTCAGCCTTCTAAAAAGGGAACAGCCATGTGCCCAACACGTTAGTACTATGCTCAGCAAAGTGTTGGAGACTCTAGGGCCCACCTAAGTACAAATACAAACCGATGACTATAGGGGAAGCATCAGAGATGACAAGCTTCCGAGTCTCCTGAGTGGCCCTTCCATCAGGACTTCTTGTGAAAAACAAAAACCATACCAAGTCTGGGCTGCAAGTGCACTTTAGTGGTAGGGTGCATCCCTAGTGTATGCTAGGCCCTGAGTTTAATATTTGGTACCACTCCAAAATAAGGCCCAAGTCATTAATCATTTCATCAACAACAAAAAAGTGTCTGGTACATATAGAGGCATCTGAGGAAAATTGCATGCAAAGCATCTATTTCTCAGGAATAAGGGACTTAAGAAAAGCAGGAGCCCTGAGCCTGTATCTAATAAAAAAATACACTTACACCACCTATCTTAGGAATCCAGGATTTAGACTAAAGATCCCTCCCAACCACCAAGTCTTACCTCTTTAATTATTTGAGCCCCCTTTTTATCATTGAACTCCAACTGAGCCAAAGCCTGATCGATAGACATGCCTCGTATCTAAAGGGGGATAGGTGAATGAACAAACTCCTTCTCAAAAGCAATGTTCCCTTTCGATGACAGTAAGAACCTTATACCCAAACAAAATAGAAAAAAGGTTTGAAAGGGATCCTATCATTTAGTTAAATCAAATTTACATGCTACAAGCACAAAACTACATTTTTATGTATAACACTTTCAGAACTATTAAGGCAGACATGACTGAGAAACAAGTTGATGCCAACCACACTCATCCTAACGGGATAAATGGTTCTGGATTGCTGTATTTCTCTCTCCTCCTCATCAAGGAAAAAACCCAAGAACCAACAGTGCCATGATGTTAACCCTGTTTGTACAGGTGAGCAAGCATGTGTCCTGGGTCCTCTGGCTAAAGACTATTCTCATGGGAGATATGGTTCTGTATGCTGTGAATATATGCTTTTCTTATTGGTTGATACATAAAGCTATTTCAGCCAATGGACAGAAGGATTTAGCCAGGCAGGAACTCCAAACGGGATAAAAAAAGGCAGTAGGCAGAGTCAGGGAGACCCCATGTAGCTACCAGGACACCCAGGCATTCTCCGGTAAGCCAAGACCCCATGGAGCTACATAGATAAATAGAAATGGGTTAATAATTAAGAGAGAGCTAGCCAATAAGAAGCCTGAGCCATCAAACAGCTAATAATTAATATCAGCCTTTGTGTGTTTATTGTTTTTGTTTTGTTTTTTGAGACAGGGCTTTGGAGGCTGTCCTGGAACTCACTCAGTAGACCAGACTGGTCTCTAACTCACAGAGATCTGCCTGCCTCTGCCTCCTGAAAGCTGGAACTAAAAGCAAGCGCCACCACTGCCCAGATCCTTTGTGTGTTTATTTGGGACTAAACAGTTACAGGACTGGGCAGGACAGACACTTCTGTTTACACTATTTTGCTGCTCTGGTTTCAGTGTCTATTTCCACTGAACACACAATGACACTCCCTACTCTTTGGGAAAATTGGGATAATAATCCTCATGTTCAAGTCTTCAGAGGGAACACAGAGCTTCTTTTCCTGGGTATCACATGGAAGTAGTCATGTTAACTTACCAATTTTGCCAGATACCACATCTTGTCCTTGCTGTATTTTATTTGTCTCCTACAATGGTAAATTTCCTTGCAAGTAAGAAAAAAAGAAAAAAACATGTTGTAGGTTTATCAAAGTGACAGTGACATAACTATTAGTTCCCATACTCCATGCCCAATGACAACATTGTTGTCACAGGGAATAAAACACTACAAAGACTCTAGAGATTCTTCTTTTTAAACAAAATTTGCTTTTTCTCCAAGCCTCATTATGTTAAAAGACTAGTAAGGAAGAAACAGAAACTGTAACTCTTTAACCAAGTAACTATTAACAATTCACAATTTTTAGTAAGTTGAGTGGAGAAAGGAGTCACTTTATAATTCTTTTATAAACTAAAACTGACAAACCAAGTGGTTTGCTCAAGACCTGAAAGTCTGTAAGCTGAGGGGAAAGCCAGGCATGGGAAGAATCCAAGTCCAGCGTGGCTGCCTCTTGAGGTGGTGTGAATGAAAATGCCCCCATAGACTCATAGGCAGTGGCATAATTTCAAAAGATTAGGATGTATGGGCTTGTTGGAGTAGGTGTGGCCTTGTAGGAAGAAGTGTCATTGGGTTTCAGAAACTCAAGCCAGGCCTAGTGGCTTTATCTCTTTTTGGTGCCTGCCCATCCATATGTAGAACTCTCAGCTATCCCTCCAGCACCGTCAGCCCGTGTGCCACCATGCTTCCCCCATGACCTTAACGGACTGAACCTCTGAACTGTAAGCCAGTCACAGTTAAATGTTTTCCTTTGTAAGAGCTTCCATGGCCATGGTGTCTCTTCACAGCAGTAAAAACACCAAGACACCCCGAAATGTTCCCAAAGACTCTAAAGTTCACCTCCTTCCAACTATTAGCCCTATTACCACTTAAAAAAAAATTTTAATTACATATTTTTAACTATTTTTTAAAATTAGATGGCTGGAGTTGTGACTCAGTTGTTAGAATGTTTGCCTAGTCTTGGGTTTGAGTCCCGAAACTGCTTACACTGATGTGGTAATGCTCATGTGTAATTTCTAAACTTTTTAGCAGATGTATATGCTGGAAGCTGCTTTACATCTCAGACTAGAATAATCTCTGGTAGTTGGGCATATGTAAAATAATAATTTTATTACTGAGCAGCTAAAAGTAAGATACATCTTTGGTAGGCATCCAATGACTCAATATAAACCTGAGGTTCAACGGTTTGTATATTACAAAAAGAAAAAAAACAATAATTGTACCTATATTCCAATAGACAATGAATAAGGCAACATGTGCCAACCCATCATGTTTCACTATCAATAATTTAGCAGCGAGGTATAATGTTGCACAACTTTAATTTCAGCATCCAGGATGAAGAGGCAGGCAGATCTCTGTGGGTTTGAGTCCAACCTGAACTACACAGTAAGAATAGCCAGGGTTACATAGACTCTGTTTCCCGCCCCCCCCCACACCCCTCCAAAAAATGTCACCAAAAAGCCCCAGGCAGTGAAAAATCAGCATCTCAAGCCCTTAGTGAGGCTCAGAAGACTGAGTAAGGGCAAGCAAATAAGCAACAGCACTGGCAATCTAAGATACAGAGGCAATCTGGTCCACTTAAGTCAATTAATTAGAACATGGAAATTATTGCACAATTTCCCTTTAACATTAAAAAAAAAAAAAACCTCATTCTGGACACAAAAGAACACAAGTACTGGTCAGGCACGGCACAGTGGCACACGCCTTTAATTCCAGCACTTGGGAGACAGAGACAGGAAGATTTCTATGAGTTCAAAGCCAGCCTGGGCTAAGTTTTGAATTCAGTATTAGCCTATACTGGCTAAGAACTGACTCAAAAGAAAGAAAAAACTTAAGAGATTACTTCTACCCATAAACTTACTGCTGGTCTCCGAGGTTCACCAGGCAGTTGTGGTGGGTAAACAATATTATTCTTCTTTTCCCATCTTCGAGAAACATCAAGAGAAGCACTTGTGTGGACACATGATTGGGGTAAAACTCTGAAAGGAGAGAAGTCTGTAAGAATCGAAACTTGGAACTTTCCTGGAGTTTTGGAAGCCACATGACCACCATCTGGGCAACTTCAGGCTCACAACTGTAAGTTTTTTAACTGGAGACTAAGATGAGGTCTGGAAGCTTGTGTGAGCCAAAATGGCGAGCAGGTATTAACCCACACTCTTTGCCCTGACGAGTGAATGCCAACAATTTAGTCCTAAAAAGGACTGAAGGAAGATATAACAGATTTACTCCTTGTTTGACCTGTGGAGTCACCTAACTTTGCTAAATATGCAAGACAAATAAATGAAACAACTAGAAAACAATATAAAACTAAAGCACAGGAAAGACAGCAGAGGACTTCACAGAGTGGCTTCAGGTAACTTTTTTTTGGTGGTGGTGGGGAGCGGGTATTTGAGACATGGTCTCACTATGTGGACCAGGCTGACCTTGAACTCACAGAAATCCACCTAAAAACTGGGATTAAACATGCTGGGATTGCACATGCAAAAAGATAATTCTTAAATAATATTCACCTAGCAGAAATGGAGACTCTGACTTCCACAGGTGGTAAAGGCTTTTATCACCTGTGCAAAGGACAGATCTGAGAACAGCAGAGATCTGATGCAATCACTAAATGTCAAGTATTAAAAACCAGGCAGTGGTGGCACATGCCTTTGATCCCAGCACTCTGGAGGCAGAGGCAGGTGAGCCTCCATGAGTTCAAGGCCAGCCTGGTCTACAAAGCAAATTCTAAGACAGCCAGAGCTACACAGAGAAACACTGTCTGGGGAGTGGGGGGAACAACCACCATCAGAGAGGTTTGGATTGCAAATTGAGGGTGCAAAAGACTTCTGTTAATGCTGATTAGCAGATTGGAATTCGGTGAAAACTTTAAATTCCATGGCCTGAACACCCCAAATGTCCATTCTTCCTCCTGTCTTCCCCAGTAGCAGCCACTCCTCCATATCACTCAATAAACCCTTCTTGGAAAGCAGTGTCCTGGAGAGCATCTTCAACTTCCCTGCCAGGACCAGTCACCAAGTCTTACTGACGTGACCAAGAACTGTCTCTCAAATCTTGGTTTATTGGCTCCTAGATAGAGGTTCTTGTCCATGGTTTTTGGCCCTATTACTATAGACCTAGGATGGCCTACATGTTAAAGCAAGAATGTATGGCAAGGATGTAGAGGATATTCTTGCTGCAGGATCGTGAGAAAGCAGAGGAAGGAAAGGTATCTTCAAAGCCATGGCCCCAGGTGACCTAACTTCTTTCTACTCAGACCCATTCTGAAAGGTCCAGCCACCCCGCAATAGCCCTAACAGATGGGCTTTCTGGATCATTCAAGATACACAGCAATGCAATAAATAGGTAAGTGAAAATAAATAATCAGGAATCTTTTCCAAAATGTCTAAATCTACCCCCAGTTTGCTACAGATGCAATGCTGCAACCACCAAAATGCAGGACTACTGTCTTCTACTACATCAGTCCCTCTGGGATCATTGTTCTCCCATCACTTCACCAGTTTCAAACGCTATTCCTTTGTTTTTCAAGACAGTTTCTGTGTAGCTCTGGTTGTCCTGGAACTCACTATGTAGACCAGGCTGGCCTAGAACTCAGAAATCTGCCTGCCTTTGCCTCCCAAGTCTTGGGATTAAAGCCATGCACCACTACGGCCTGGCTTCAACCACTCTTTCTATGCCTGCACACCACAGGGAAGTCCTTCTGTAACAAGAATGTTCATGCTGCCAGGCAGTGATCGTATACACCTTTAATCCCAGCACTCAGGAGACAGAGGCAGATGGATCTCTGTGAGTTTGAAGCCAGCCTGGTCTACAGAGCTAATTCCAGGAGAGCAAGGGCTGTACACAGAGAAATCCTGTCTCAAAAAAAAAAAAAAAAAAAAAAAAAAAAAAAAAGGTAACTGTTTTACTAGTAGAGTCAGGGTCTCTCTATGTAGTCTTGGCTGTCTTGGACTTCTCTACAGACTAGGCTGGCCTCGAACTCATAGACATCCACCTGTCTCTGCCTCCTGAGTGACAGAATTAAAAGTATTCATCACCAAGCCTTGGGTTTTTTTTTTTCTTTGTTAGTTTGTTTTGTTTTGTTTTGGCTTTTTGAGACAGGGTTTCTGTATATATCAGCCCTGGAACTCGATTTGTAGCCCATGCTAGCCCTGAGCTCAGACATTCACCTGCCTCTGCCTCCTGAGTACTGGTATTAAAGGCATGCACTACCACAACTGACCCAGTTTATTATTTATATAACATAAACACTTACTTTTATTGTATGTGTATTTTGTGTATGTATGTGTGCAACCATAGACATGCAGTACCCTTGGAGGCCAAAAGAGATCACCAGATATGCTGGAATTGGAGTTACAGACAGTTGTTATCCAACATGTGATACTGGGAATTAGAACCAGGTCCTCTGGAAGAGCAGCCACCCCTGAACTGCTGAGCCATCCCTCCAGCCCCTATGACTGTATCTTTCTATTCTATCTCTTCCCCAGTGTCACTGACAACCAAGAGTCTTGGTGTGGCAGCCAGCAGTTACCTATATAAAAAGATTGAGTTGGGCAGTGGTGGCATAGGCCTTTAATCCCAGCAATCATGAGGCAGAGGCAGGTGGATCTCTGTGAGTTCAAGGCCAGCTAACAGTACAGAGTAGTTTCTAGGTCAGTCTCAAAAAACAAACCAACCAACCAAAAACCAAATCAAAAACAAACAAACAAAAAAAAAAGAGGATTGAAATTTCCCATAGTAAATGACCCACCTGGAAGCCATGAGCACTCTAATACCCAGACTATGTTCTTGAATATCAAAAGAATCAAACCTCTGGAGGAAGAGGCTGGTCACAAGATCCTAAGCAGAAAGTATGCAAGACATGTAGCATATGTAATACAAACCCAGAGACAGATATTGGGGCTCAAGCTGAAGATCAGAAAAGCAAAGCAGCCAAATCAGAGAGCTCTTATTTCTACCAAGGCTGGGGCAATCCTGTGCTCAAGGTGGCTAGAGACTAATTCCCCAAGACTGAACACCAGCTCTGTGACCTTGCTCCTGTCCTATATACCTCTCTAATGCTGGGATTAAAGGTATGAGCTCTGTTCCTGTTTTAGACTGATTCACTCTCATGTAGCCCTTGGGTGGCCTTGAACTCACGGAGATCCATCTGTCTCTGTCCCCTAAGTACTGGGATTAAAGGTGTGTGCCACCACTGCCTGGCATCTATGGCTGTAGCTAGCTTTGCATTCTGATCTCCATAATATATCACAATTCCCTTTTTCTGTCTAATAGAAAAGAAGGTCATAACCAGTATAAGAAAACTCATGTATAATAACTATATACAATATATACAAACAATAAATACTCAACAATGTCTAGTTCATTTGCATTTAACTAATTCAGAGAAAATATTCCACTATCTATCCTAACTTGGTGAGTTCAAAGTCTTGTTCCTAATTTCTGTTCTAGTCTAATTTGCATTATCAAATTATCTTTTAATGTCTCTCAGACTTTTACACTTTACACCTCTTCAGTGAGTTTCTTTCCTGAGTCTGGTAAATGAGGAAAACTATAACTATACTATCTAGTCTTCAACTCCCTCAAAGACCCAAGAAGGAAGTAATATTAACTGAGTAAGCCGGTAGTATGAGCAAGTGACTTCCAAAAAAAGTGAGAAATGACAGTATGCAAGGCAGGTAAAACCTAGTTTGCCAAAAAGAAAAAAAAAAAAAAAAAAAAAAAAGAAAAGAAAAGAGAAATAGTTTGCCAGATCAGAGACCGAGCAAACTAGCCGAGACCACAGACATGAAAGGGACCTGGGAGTCACAGGCCAAAATGGGACAACCCTAGCATAAGTAAAAGTAATGCCATCAGGGAACTGAAACCATCAAATATATTTAAAGCCATAATGAAACAGAGCAAATGCTAGTAAAATGCTTAACCTAATTCATAGAATTCAGTAAACTTCAGATATAATTTTATATAGTACAAGAGTAAAATGAACTTCATTCTGTTATTGGATGACTAATTAATGCACCATACCAGACAGTATCTAACACAGCAGTGG
This sequence comes from Phodopus roborovskii, assembly GCF_943737965.1. Taxonomy (NCBI): domain Eukaryota; kingdom Metazoa; phylum Chordata; class Mammalia; order Rodentia; family Cricetidae; genus Phodopus; species Phodopus roborovskii. The sequence goes on from NW_026126407.1 coordinate 22,366,718, forward strand.
GCTGATAGCCAGTAGAATTGAAAATGAGGCCCATCAGTTATCTGTTCTGTCTCCCCTCCAAATATGCCTGTGATCTCTAGACCTTATAGAACCCAGCTTCAAAGTTCCTTAAACTTCAAAGTTCATTAAAAATCCGTGGGTACATTGTCACTTCTTTGGGCTTGGTTTTCATATGTATAAGAAAGAAGAGTGTGATTATGTCTCTAAGGCCTCTGACATTTTTTAATATCATCACTCACAACAGGATGACAGAACCATGAACTACTTAGCTCTGACTTCAATCCTTCTTCTAAGCAGCCACTATGATAAACTATGAAACAAGATTTCTTCAGAGAGAGGTACATATCTTCTGACATCCCTTCATGCAGAAGGGCCTTCCATTTCTCAAATCCTCAACACAGATTTGGCAAATTAAATATAATGCTTGGTAAATTAAGTATGTCATGAATTAATAAATGGCAAAGTTTTGTGAATACTTAACAACATTCTCAAGATTCAAGAGGATCTTCAACTGCATCAAGTACCAAACTACCATTAAATGAAAATATTACTCTAAACAAGGCAATTAAGGTACAAGTACTATATATGCAATCAAAACTTCCTAAGTACCCTATGGCTCCACACCAGTGCTAACTCAACTACATTCCAAACAAAGAACGTTTGTTTGTCTCCTGCTATAGTTGTTGCACGGCCTGAGATTCCAACCTATGACTGGGAGGTGGAGGCCAGCCTGACCTAAGCAGACTCACAAACAAACAAAAATAAATTAAAAAGCTTCTCTCGGGAGGCTCTGGAACGTTCTGCAGAGCAAAAGATTCAAAACTCCATTTGCCTGAGGCGCAGACAACACGGAGGGCGCCTTCAGTACAATGTCAGGCAAACCTCTAGTCTCCAAACGGTCCTTGCCCACATAAGTAATCACAGATGCAAGGAGGATGTTTGCTGGTATGCCACACGACGTGGAAGAGTTGAATCGTGGCCATAAAATAGGAAGAGACTGTTCAGAAAACACTTAGGAGCCCTCGGGGCAACAGTCCTCACATGGTTACAAAGTACAGTCTCGGGCCGTGCAGCCCTCTCACCCGAGGCCTAAAGCACAAGCGCCGGGTCAGGGATGAGGAGCGGCGCGGCCTGAGCCGCTACAATCTCCGGGGCGGAAGACTTACCGCAGCGTCTGCGTTGCCCAGATCCTCAGGTTAGGTACCCACAGTGCACCTGCAACATGAATACGAGCTGTCAACTCTGATTCTCACTGTCCCCCCCAGTCCCCAAGTTCTAGGAAAGCCTTAATTAAGACTTACACAACTCTCGAACCACTGCAGCAGCCATGTCGGGCTCTACGGAAGCCCCGGAGTTCAAACAACCGCTGACTTCACGCATGCGCAGTCCGGGGCCAGCCACAAACCGGAAATTCTGAATACGTTGTCATGGAGACCTAGAATACATAGTCCAGGAACTGATCAGACCAGCCTTGCTTTAAAGTGAATGACCTCATAAAGACAGAAAAATCAGTGGATTTCCGGAAATTCACCTGGATTCAGAAAAATTGTGATCTCACCAATAAGCAGCCTGAAAGAGTAAGGGGCCCTGTTAATTCCAAAGATACAAGGAGAAAGATCACAAACCCAAAATCATCATGGCCAAATTAATTATGCAATTAATTGCCAGGCAGCGGTGGCGCACACCTTTAATCCCAGCACTGGGAAGGCAGAGCCAGGCAGATCTCAGTGAGTTCCAGGCCAGCCTGGTGTACAGAGTGAGTTCCAACTGCAGAAACCCTTCCTGATTCATTTTATTTATTTTAACAGGCTCTCACAGTATAGCCCAGGCTGCCTGGCCTGAATCACTCACAACAATCCTCCTGCCTCAGCTTCCCAAGAGTTGGGATTTACGCCAGAACTCCGATTCATTCTTTTAGTATTTAGTTAAATACATTGTTTTTGTTTTTCGAGACAGGGTTTTTCTGTGTAGTTTTGGAGCCTGTCCTGAAATACATCGTTGCAACAGTCAAAGAAACCTTTCTTTGGAAGGAAAAAAAAAAAAAAAAAAAAAAAACAACCCACCTCCCAAAACTAACAAAGTACGCCACTACATGTCTTTAAAAAAAAAGAAAGAAATACTGGATTGAGGTACTGAACTGCCCAGAAGACTAAATCGCAGGGGCTGGTTGGCTGGTTCCACCGGTCTAATCCCTTAATTAAGAAAAATGCTTAACCTCGGGGCCCTGAATTCAGTCCCGGGAGGCGCACGCGAGCAGAGAGCGAGCGTCAGCGCGGCTTGGACCCCGGCGCGCTCCGTAGCGCCCGCCTTCAGGGGCGGGGTTCAACTTGGTCCCGCCCCCTCCAGCTACACGCCGCGGTTGCGAACCACACCACCGGAGCTGCTCGCCTGAGCTTCGGCGTCCGCGGAGATGAAACCAGAGCCGCGGACGCTGCCGCCGTCCCCTAACTGGTACTGCGCGCGCTGCAGCGACGCGGCGCCTGGAGGCATCTTTGGCTTCGCTGCGCGGACCTCCGTCTTCCTCGTCCGCGTGGGCCCGGGCGCCGGCGCGAGCCCAGGGGCGCCCCCGTTTCGAGGTCAGCCCCCGACGGGCCGGCGCAGTCCTTTCCGCCTTGCTCTCTGGAGGGGGGGGGGGTTGTAGGTCGCCGGCTTGTATCACGGTCGCACGTGGGACCATTACGCTCAGAGGGGCAGTCCTAGGCTAGATCCGGCGTTTACCGCTCTCCTGGCCTTCCTCGCCAAGGCCCCGCCGGCCCCTAGGATGCCCCCCTGGGGTGGGGGCTATTCTCGGTTCCCTGATGCTGATTTGTGTAGGATGAGTGGGGTGAGTATGAATTTGCCCCAGATGCGATGATGCTTGTCTGTGATCCCACTACTCTGTGGAGGCTGAGACTGAAGGATTGCCGCGTGTTCAAAGCCAGCCTAGTCTACAAAAGTGAATTCCGGGCCATCCAGGGCTCCATAGCAAGATGCTTACTCAAAAGAAAATGAAGCAAAGAAAACCAGGGTTTGGTTATGCGTTGTGTTACGAAATACCAGTTTATTCTATTCCTTATGACCAATGGCGGCAAGAGTAAGTAAAAATGGCTTTCACGTTCCACCTGTGGACTAAGACTAGCTCAGCCCTGGTCCAACAAAGGACGTGAATATTACTTTATAGATGAGAATACTGAGGTTCAAAGAAAATGCACCTGTGTGAGGTCCCCAGGATACTGGCACCTGCCATTTCTGTTGTGAGTCTATGGATGGTTTTGGTCTACTGTGTTGACTCCCGTTCATCTGCTTGTTCATCCAGCAGCATGTTGTCTGGTTGTCTGGAGTCTAGTTTAGTTAAACAAGTCTGGTTTTACTTGCAGTTGTAGGAGAGTTGGTGGGACACACTGAGAGAGTATCTGGCTTCACTTTTTCTCATCACCCTGGACAATACAACCTCTGTGCCACCAGCTCAGATGATGGGACTGTGAAAATCTGGAATGTAGAGACCAAGGCAGTGGTGACAGAGCACTCACTCCATCAGGTAACGTTTATCCTGAGCCCTCTGAGTGTTTTAATGTGTCTCATCCTTGTGAAGGAATGTGTTCATTAGTCAGATATGTCCGAAGGTCTTCCAAAACCTTTTAAGTTGCATATACTTATCTATCAATTAATTTATTTTAGAGAGCAGAGTTTAAGGTAGGGAATGTAACTCAGTAGAGTGCTTGCCTAGCATACACAAAACCATTGGCTCAACCCCTAGAACTATATAAACAGGCAGAGTGGTGCACACCTATAATCCTAGCACTTGGGAAATGGAGGCATTTCAAGGTCAGCCTGATCTACAGGCAATCCAGTCGAGAGAGAGGTAGGGGGGAGAGGGGAGAGACAGACCACAAGTTAACTATGCACCTATTTATGAAAGTAATACTAAAGTGTGGCTTCATGTAGTCACTAAGTCTTTTATGTATTTTGGTAGTTTTTCTTTGTGAGCTACCATGTAAGTTCTAGAAATCAAACCTCTGGAAGAGCATCTAGTAACCTTAACCACTGAGCCATCTTTCTAGCCCTTGGTCACTAATTCTTATCTATGGCTGCTTCCATGATACAGCAACAAAGTTGAGGAATGGTGACAGTGTGACTTACAAAATCTAACAGTCAATAAGTTTATATAAAATAAATACCTGGGCAGATAAGATGGCCTTCCAGGTCAAAGTGCTTGTCGTGTAAGCCTGATGACCTGAGTTTTGATATTTTGTATGTGTATGAGTGTTCTGCCTGTGTGCCTGGTGTGTGTGTCCAGAAGGCCAGGCATGGTGGTGCATGGCTGCATTCCTAGTATTCAAGGGAGAGGATCTCTCTGAGTTCCAGGCCATCCTGGACTACAGAGTGAGACTGTGTCTCAAAACCACGCAAAAAGTTTTCACTTCATATTGAATATATTACTATACAGGGAGTTATAGCACATTTCTTAAGTTCCTATAATGTGCCTAATAATAGGCTGGTTTATAGTACATTGACAGATGAGACTCATCTGGCTTTGCTTTGTTTGAAGCACACAATATCAGCTCTTCATTGGTCTCCGACGGTTAAGGACTTGATAGTCTCTGGGGATGAAAAAGGAGTTGTTTTCTGTTACTGGCTTAACAGAAATGACAGCCAGCACATCTTCACGGAACCCAGGACCATTTTCTGTCTTACTTGTTCGCCTCATCATGAAGATTTAGTAGCCATTGGGTGAGTACCAAGTACTGTGCTATTTGTTGATGATTTGGTTTAATGTACGGTCCTGCTTTTCATTCTCCTTGCCTTATACACCTCAGTCCTCAGAGGAAGCTTGCAACCCTGGTGTCATGTGATCTGTAGGTTCACACTTTTCTCCACTTTCCTGTTACCATGATATTTTGCTTTCTTCCCTCTTTCCAACTAATTGTTCCAGTCACCCTCCAAATATTCGTAGTGTGTTCTTTCTCTCTTGGCTTATGCTATCCTTGGATGTGGCATTAACTCCAGAGCATCAAATGACTCTACTCTGGGTCTGGCACCATGTACCTGAACTAGGGATACATGTATCCTTGTGGTGATGTATTATTTGTGATTTATTAAAGCTTGTCTAAGGATTCAGAAAGCAAAACCAGCCTCAAGCTATAGAGAGCAGGCAGTGGTGATACATATCTTTAATCCCAGGACTCAGGATTAAGAAGTAGATGGATCCCTGTTAGTTCAAGACCACACTGACTACACAAAATTGATCCAGTCCTAAAACAGCTCACACAAAGGTGATCTCAGCTCCTGGGGATCACACACCTTTAATCCCAGCATTAGGAAAGTATATAAGATAACAGTAGGGTCTCAGTGCTGTCATTCAGTCTGAGAGTTAGTCTCTAGCCACATTGAGGCAAGCAAAGCAATCTGAGTGAATGTGAGGAGCAGTGAGAGAGGTAAGAAGTAGTGGCCAGATGTTTTGTTTTTCTGATCTTCTTCTTGAAGCTTGAACCCCAATATTTGTCTCTGGATCTTTTATTTGTTGTGCTATATATCCTAACATGTTCCTCACAAACAGGACAGATAAAGAGAGCCAGCTTCATGATATCATTTATGGAGCATTTGGGTGTAGAAAATAAAGTTGTGTCTTACTTGGGAATATTTATGAAGATAGGCTAGGGATGCTAGATCGCAAATTAGAAACAAAGCAAAGCAGAAATTCGGTGGTGGTGGGTCATATAAGCTGTTTTGGTGGTTAATTTTTTTTTTCTTAAGCTAGGTAGTAGATACTTTAAAAGGGTCCTAATAGTGACCCTTTAGTACAGTTCCTCGTGTGTTGTGGTGGCCCCCCAACCATAAAATTTTTTTTGTTGCTACTTCATAATTAATTTTGCTACTGTTATGAATCATGTAATATCTGTTTTCTGATAGTCTTGAGCTACCCTGTGAAAGGGTCATAAAGGGTCATGATTCACAGATTGAGAATCGCTAGTTCAAGGTTTGGTGTTTGGTTGGTTTTTGTGAGTGTGTGTTTGTATGTTTGTTTTTAACATGTGTGGATCTTTTACCTGTTTATGTTTGTGCACCAAGTGCTTGCAGTGCCCAAGGAGACCAGAAGAGGGTGTCAGATCCTCATAAAAGGTGTGAGCCGCCTTGGATGCTACAACTTTAGATCCTCTGGAAGAGCAGCCTATTCTCTTAACTGCTGAGCTGTTTCTCTAGTTGATATGTTTTAATGTGTCCATAATAATTCACTTTATAAAAAGCTATTAGAATTTCTCAGTTTGTTCTCAATTCATAGATTGATATTTAGGACAAATATAGCTCTAGGGTACAGTGTGTCTTAGGGTTTCTGTTGGTGTGAAGAGACACTGTGACCACCACAACTCTTAGAAAACATTTAATTTTATCTGGCTTACAGTTCAGAGGTGTAGTCCATTATCCTCATGGCAAGAAGCAGGCAGACATGGTGTTGGAGAAGGATCTGAGTGCAACATCTTGATCTAGAAGCAACAGGAAGAGTCTACCACATAGGGTGTGGCTTGAGCATCTGAGATCTCAAAGCCTACCCTCCTTCCCCCAGTGACATACTTCCTCCACCAAGGCCATATATCTATTCCAACAAGGCCATAGCTCCTAATAGTGCCATTTGTAATGGGCCAAGCATTAAAACAGTCTATGGGGGCCATTTCTATTCAGACTATCACACAATGTAACAGTTCTTGTTAGGTTTGTAGTTGGAAAGTAGTATCAATTATGGAGCTAAAGATGTAGCTCCTTTGGTAGACTTTGTCTAACACATATACCAAAGTCCTGGGTTCAGTCCCCAGTACTGCATTAAGCAAATATGTTGGCTATTGCCTGATCTCAGCACTTGGGAGGTGAATGCTCATAGTGGGTTTGTGGCCAGTATGGGATGCATGAGGCTGTTTCAAAAAAAGAAAAGTTAATTAACTAGCTGTCTTTATTTTTTAGTAACATTTTTAAATAATTTGTTTCTACTTTCAGGGCAGCAGCAATACAGACAACTGTAAATCTAAAGGGTACTGGGTGGAAGGTGTGGAAAAGGGGGAAAATCATGACTTTTTAGTTAAGCCCTGGAGGTTTGCAAACAGCTGTAAAAGGAGGTGGGGCATGGTGGGAAGGGACTCTTCAAAGAAAAGAGTAGAATCTAGAGTTTCAGGTCAAGCCCACATACGATTTAAACTAGTATATGAAGAAACAAAAAGGAAGAAAAGGCAAAGTTATGCTGCTTGAGTTGGAGCTCAGAAAGGTGAGAGACTTAGCAGTGCTAATTCCTCTAACTTATTTTTCAGCTACAAGGATGGTATAGTGATTATCATTGATATCAGTAAAAAGGGAGAAGTCATTCATAGGCTTCGAGGTCACGATGATGAAATCCACTCCATAGCCTGGTGTCCTCTATTTGGTGAAGACTGCTTATCCATAAACCAAGAGGAAAACTCTGGTAAGTCGATTGAAGGAGGTTCTGTTCTCCTTAGACATAAAGAACTAAGTGTAGAATTGCAACTTCTAAATTATACGTAAAACTTGTGTCTCACGGATCAGACTAGGAAAGGGAGAGCTGAGTTTTGGGAAGTAACTTTTTTTTTTTTTTAATCACAAGTGCTTGTTCAATGTAAATTAAAAATAAAATTGTTATCTCTTTACTAGAAGAACCTGACATTCCCAATGGGAAACTTATAGCAGAAACCCCCATCACAAAAGGCTGCTACTTAGCCACAGGAAGCAAGGATCAGACCATTCGAATCTGGAGCTGTTCCCGAGGTCGGGGTAAGGTTGATCCCTAGGGTTTGTTGTACTATTATTTCTGTGGTGAAATAACCACAACAAACCAACTTGGAGGGAGTATTGGAGGGAGTAAGAGTGAATTAAGATTGATTTCCTTTTGTTTTATGTGTTTGGGTATTTTGTATACCCCAAGGATGGTGGCATCCATTTGTAGACTGTCCTAGCTTTGTTTCTGATGCTTTAATAAAACACAGACCAAAAGTAACTTAGGGAAGGAAAGGTTTTATTTCAGCTTATAGTTTGCAGTCTGTCATCGAGGGAAGTCAAGGAGGAACTTGAAGCAGAAACCATCTGATGGTGGCTCACTCCCTGGCTTACGCTTAACTAGCTTTCTTGTACAGCCTGGGACCACCTACCCAAGGATTCATCCCGTAGTGGGCTGGACCCTCCTGGTCTGTTAGCAGTCAAGACAGTTCCCCACAGTTTATGCTCAAAAACCAAACTAATCTAGATAATACCTCACCGTGACTCTCTTTCCAGGTTTTCTGTATTCTGTCTCAGTGTCTCTTTGGTGGCAAAACTTGTGCTGCTACAATAGAATTAGGTACTTGTTTCACCTTATTACAAGGATATCATCTGTCCAAAATCTATTATCAAAGTCATTATCCCTCATGTCCTGGTTAGAGTTCTCTGTTCTGGACATCTGGCTTTTGTGTCTGTTTTCTGGTGCCTTCCAGAAGGCAAGGACTCCTACTTTGCTGAAGGAGCCATGCCTGTTATGCAAAGTAAGGTTGTCCTAGAACTTGCTGTGTAGACCAAGGTGATCTGAGACTCACAGAGATCTGCCTGAAAGCAAGATCTTTACTGTAAGAACAGGAATACTGAGCTTTCCTTGATTCTTAAGGATGGAAAAAACTTGAGTTGTAGCTCCTAGAGATGATTAAGAGCAGGTGATACAGTCCCACATGTGCACTGTGCACATGAACAAGCTTGCTGTGTTCATATGGTCTTCAAATTTGTGTTTCCTGCTGTTGGGTAGAGGGTATGTGCAAAGGAGAGTCAGAGGCAGCTGCAGAGTCATCAGTTCTCTCATATCTTTGGGTGGGTTCTGGGGATCAGACTCAGGTCATCAGATTTGCGTGGCTGTGCACAGTGGCCTTGGGTTCCCCATTGCTAGGGAGAATGAAAAGTCCAGTTGTCTGAACTCCATTTGGAATCTCCTAAATCAAATGTGTGAACTCAAGCCCTGGCATGTGTATTTTTAATGTTGTGCTTAAGGTTCTAATGAACCTTACAGCTCTCCAGGTCAGTACTGGTGGAGGTTTCCCTGACCCAGTATGTTGATTGCCAAATTTGCCCATTAGAATTATAACTAACTCAACCTGTGGGTCAAAACTCTTTCACAGGGATTGCTTATGGGATATCCTGCATATCAGATATTTACATTACAATTCATAGCAATAGCAAAGTTACAGTTATGAAGGATCAATGAATATAATTTTATGGTTGGAGGTCACTACAACCTGAGGGACTATATGGAAAGTTCATAGCATAGAAAGGTTGAGAACTCTAACCTAGGAAAATTCCACCGTTCTGCAATTATTGGAAACGTCAGGAAGGTTCTTGCATGTGTGTATATTCATGCTATGCACACATACATCAACAAGCCAAAGGATAACCTTCTGTGTTATTACTCAAGTGCCATTTAAAGACTATTTCTTACTGACTGGGAACTTAATAAGTCAGCTAGAATGGATGGTTGGCTAGGGAGCCCTCCCTAGCATTTGGACAATCATATGCTACTGTGCCTGGTTTTTCATATGGGTCCTGGGGCTCAAACTCAAATCTTAATGCTTGCAAGGCAATTACTTTATGAACTGGGCTATCTCATCTCCCCAGCCTGTCTCAGACAAAAATACTCTTCATTTTCAAGTTTGCAGATAACCTGTTAAAGTTTGTTTGGCCTAAATGGCTAGATTGGGGTTAACCTCTATCTTAGTAATGTCTCTAGAATAAAAGGAGTGTGTCTTCTTGTGTGTGCACATGTGTATGGGGTTGATGTTGGGTGTGTTCCTCAGTTCTTCAAGTTTGTGTTTGTTTCTCTCAGCTGTGATTTTTTTTTTTTTTGAGACAGGAGCCCATTGAACCTGCAGCTCAGTGATGAGGCTAGACTACTAGCAGCTGGCTAGCAAGCTCCAGGGATCTGCCTATGTCTGCACCCCCACTGCAGCAGACTTCTTTTTAGTGGGTGCTGGGGGCCTGAGCTGAGGTCTTCATGCTTACATAACCAACACTTTACATAGTCATCACTCTAGCCCCCAAGGTTTTACTATAACTTAACTAAACAACCTATAGACAGACCATAGAATTGAGGGTTTCTGGGAGGTTCAGGTTACTCTTTCACTGTCTTGAGAGCGCATTGACTTTCTTCTAATCTGCAGGTATAATGGTTTTGAAATTGCCCTTTCTGAAAAGAAGAGGAGGGGGTGTGGACCCAACAGTTAAAGAACGTCTTTGGTTGACACTTCATTGGCCCAAGAACCAGCCAACACAGCTGGTATCCAGTTGTTTTGGGTAAGTCTTGGGGTCATGCTTTCTAACAAATACTATTTTCCTGTTGAGATTCAGAGATTTCCAGGCATATTGTATGTTCACAAAAGGGAGAAATAAGTGCGCACACCTTTAATCAAAGCACTTGGGAGCAGAGGCAAGTGGCTCTCTAGTTCCAGGACAGCCAAGGCTATACAGAGAAACCCAATCTTGGAAAAAAGGAAGAAAATGGAGAAATATCCAAGGTTTATGTTACCATTGTAATTCATCTAATTAATTTTTGGGGGGTGGGGGTGAGACAGGGTTTCTCTGTGGTTTTGGAGTCTGTCCTGGAACTAGCTCTTGTAGACCAGGCTGGTCTCCAACTCAAAGAGATCCACCTGCCTCTCTGCCTCTTGAGTAGTGCTGGGATTTAAAAAAAGTGTACACCACCACCACCCAGATCATCTTTTTGTTTGTTTGTTTGTTTGTTTGTTAAGACAAAGTCTCAGTTATGGCACAGATTGGCCTAGAACTCAGGATCCTCCTGCCTCAGCTTCTCAAGTGTCTCACATTGCCCATCTTGGCATAATAATTGAAATGGTAGATGGGAAAATTTTTGAAGCCTGTGCTAAGGGAAGCATGACACCTTGGATCTGCCCTGTCATTCCCCCCCAATCCACGCACACATGTACAGGCTGGAAAACCCTAGGTGGTTTGACTTAAGTTGCTCTATAAACCAGGGTTCCCTGATTCATAAGTGGCATGAACCACTTATACAATTCACCCATTTATACGGATATTCAAGGGGGTACAGTCAAGATGCACAGGGCAGCATGTGGGAGAGAGAAGGCCTTTCCATTCCTTCTTTGGATGTTATAGAATCATCATTACATACATGTAATTGATGAAGTCATTGGTGACCAACTTATCTTGATCCTCCCCTTCCTTAAAATTTGGCTGGAACTGCAAGTCACTCACCTATCCTGCCTGGGCCTGCTGAGTGACCTTCCCACATCTTGAAGCTACCTAGAGGCTGCAGGTACCAGCTTAATGTGCAAAAGATACTGCTTCAGAGATACATGCCAGAAAAGAACAAAGACTAAATACAGTGTCAAGCTGCCCCTGATTGCCAAAGACATAGAGAAAATTTCACAGGCTAGTTCCTTGCTTTTAAATAAGACAATACAGAAAAGCACATACAAATTGCCCAAAATGTTAGCTACACCTCCTACTGACATCTATCTCAAAAAATGATAAATCTTAAACTTTGAAAGTTTTTGTTGACTTTTATAAATTAAAACTAAATATGAAGTGAAATGTCTAAAAGAGAGTACATGGACATGGTAGCCCATGCCTAAAATAGACAGTCCTTTTGAGACTAAGGCAGAATAATCTTCAGGCTAGCTTGGGATACATAGCAAGACTATCTCATTTTTTTTTTTTTTTTTTTTTTTTTTTACTGTGTGCATTGGTATTTTGCTTGCAATCATCTATGTCTGTGTAAGGGTGCCAGGTCTCCTGGAACTGGAGTTATAGTTGTAAGCTGCCATGTGGGTGCTGGGAATTGAACCCAGGTCCTCTGGAAGAGTAACCAGTGCCCTTAACCACTGGGCAAACTCTTGAGCTCCTCAAAAAAACTTTTAAAAAGATAGTCATGTACATTGAAGTTTCAAGAGTAAAAAAAAAAAAAAACCGAAGTGTCATTCCCTCTGCTACCTTGCAGATGCATACTTCCTTTTCCTTCCTCTAGATAGAGTAAGGGAGTGTATGTTGCAGTTTCTTTGCTTTGCTTTAAAATATTTCAAAGATTTATTTATTGTGTGTGTTCGAAGTGTGTGCCGTGGCATGTATGTGGAGTTGAGGGGACAACTTTCAGGAATCGGTTCTCTCTTTCCATCATGTGGATTCTAGAGACAGGACTCAGGTCAGGCTCTGTGTAGCCATAGCTGTCTTGGAACTTGCTCTGTAGACCAGGGACTCACAGAGATCCACCTCTCTGTGGCATGTGACACTGCCACAATAAATTTGTAAAACAGAAAATACGGCCACCAAAGGAAGGGAGTATGCAGCAGGCCCAGCAGTTGGGACCTACAGTTTAATCTGGTTGTAAGCTCTGTCAGAAACTGGTCAGCCCACTTACAGATTCGGGGGGAGTGTTCCTCATGGCAGACCCTGTTCTTGTGAGAGCAGTGTGTTTTCTGCTTCTTGTAGTGAGCCTCTTGAGCTAAGAAGAGGACTACGTCTCTCTCCTCAGCCATGCTAATCTTTGAAGTTACTATAGGAGCATATATCACATTCTTCTGCCACTGAGGTTCCAGACCTGGCTAGACAGCCACAGTCTGACATCTGGTGAGAGGTGTGCTCTTCTTCTTACAGAGGCGAGCTGCTGCTGTGGGACCTTACCCAGTCATGGAGACGGAAGTACACACTCTTCAGCACCTCAGCAGAAGGACAGAATCACTCCAGAATCGTGTTTAATTTGTGTCCTCTGAAGACAGAGGATGGCAAACAGCTGCTCCTGTCCACGTCCATGGACAGAGATGTAAGAACTGATTTCCACCTTTGTTTGGAGAAGTGGTGTGTCACGAGGATGGGGCTGGAAGGTGAATGGCCTCATACACATGTGCATTCCATTCAGAGCCCCAGCTATCACATGCACTGGATATGGCAACAGCAGAGGCTGTGAAAAGTGGCTAGAGGCACTTTTTTTGTAGGGAATGGGGTTTGAGACAGGGTTTCTCTGTGTAGAACCAGCTCTGTAGACCAGGCTAGCCTCAAACTCATGAAGATATGCTACCCTCTGCCTCCCAAGTGCCAGGATTAAAGACATGATCCACCATCTCCCAGCTAGAGACACTTTTTGGAGATAGGCCTCTAGCCTAGTCTGGCTTTGAATCCATCATTACCTTGAACCTCTTATCTTTTTGCCTCCACTTTGGAAGTGTTTTAACCATTCCTGGTTGTACTTGTGGTTGGAGCCATGACCTCATGCTAAGCAGGTGCTCTACCAACTGAGCTGAGACTCTAGCCCTTGATCTAGGCATCATTTTTCTCCTACACACACACACACACACACACACACACATACACACACACACAGGGCTTGTCAGGCAGCAGCTCTTCCAGAGTTGTGAGAGAGGTGTTTAGCAGTGCTGTGACCTAGGGAAATGATAACCCTGTGCTCTCCATTACTAATTAGGTTCAGGATGCCAAATTCACTGAAGATGCCTGAGAATGAATGTGCCACTAGATCCATTTGAACTTTGTGATTCAATTGCACATTTGTTTCCCATTTGTAATATTTAATTCTTAACCCCCATTTCTTTGCTTTTTTGAACCTTTGCTCTTTTTTAGGTAAAATGTTGGGACATGGCCACCCTGGAGTGCTGTTGGACATTGCCTTCTCTTGGAGGTTTTGCCTACAGCCTGGCCTTTTCTCCTGTGGATGTGGGCTGCCTGGCCATAGGTGTTGGGGATGGCATGATCCGGGTGTGGAATACACTCTCCATAAAGAACAATTATGATGTTAAAAACTTCTGGCAAGGTGTTAAGTCCAAGGTTACAGCGGTAAGGGGGCTTCTTGGAGATTTTTTTCAGATTCTTTTTAGATACTGCTGGAAATCAAAGGATGTTTAAAGGTATCTGTGATGAAGATGAAGTTCTCACAGTCTAAGCTCTGGATATTTGAAGCACATGGGATTGGCCTTGGGTTGCATGGGGTGGTGAGAATACAGTGACTTTAACTTTGTTACTGTTTTTCTTAATGCATTTATTTAAGTGTGTGCAGTGGGAGGGGGGTTCAATTCTTCCTTCTTCATGAGCCTTGGGAGAGTGAAAGCTTGGAGGCAAGTGCTTTTACCTGCTGAGCCCTTACTGGCTCTTCTTATCTAGTCCTTCTTGTTATTAAATAAGAGAATTAAATGAAGAGCAGAAAAGTTTTCCATGAAACAGTCAGGACTGCATAAGGACTCCTTTCTGTGCACTTATCTCTCATCTGGTAATTTCTCTTGTAGCTGTGCTGGCACCCAAACAAGGAGGGCTGCTTGGCGTTCGGAACTGATGATGGAAAAGTGGGATTGTATGACACCTGTTCCAACAAGTAAGTATGGTGACTGTCCCAGCTTAGTGACCAGAACATCTGTGATGTAAGATTTAACATGGAGTCCATAATCCCAGCACACAGTAAAGCTGTTTTAGAGTAAAATTTTTTAGTTTTTTAGATAATGACAGTGTAGACTGTTATTTAAGAACTACCAAAATGGGCTGGAGAGCTGGCTCAGCAGTTAAGAGCACTCACAACTGTCTCTAACTCCAGTTCCAGGGGATCTGATACACTCACACAGACATATATGCAAGCAAAATACCAATAAAATAAATAAACAAAAGCCATTAAATAATTAAAAAAAAAAAAAGAAGATAAACCAGTGTGACTTTGTACAAGAGTTTCCAGATACACACAAAGCTGACAGACTTGTGGAGAAACACACATGCACTTTTTCTGTTTAATTTGTGGTTCTTGATGTCTTGTGTGATCAGCCTCGGGACTAAGAGGTATAGTTGACTTGCAGAACACTTGCCTAGTGTGCCATGCGCTTGCACGCTTGGTGTGAAGATGAGGCTACACGCCTTTAATTTCAACACTTGGGATGCTGAGGCAGGTGGATCTCTTGAGTTGGAGGCCAGCCTGGTATAATTTGACACTTTTCTCAAAATAAAAACAAATACAATGTGAAGATGGTATTCTGTATAGTTGTAAAGTTCTGTTATGACTGAGAAAGTTTCAGATTTTTGTGATGTGCTGACATAGGTGAAAGTCATGTTTTCTGAGGTAATTTCTGTTTGGGTTCCTGTGGCATGTTTGGTTGTCTTTCTCTGGAGTACCTGCTTCTTTCTGTAGCATTGGTACATTTCCAAATCTTAGTGCATTTTCTAAACCTCTTCATCTTGTACTTGTCTGGCTGTTTCCTTTTTGCATGGAACTCCTGATGACACTTTTTCTGTTGTCTACAATTTCTGCCTCATATCCGAATAAACATTAGCACAGATGACCAAATTCTGGAAGAGCCATGAACCCAAGTGTGATAGGTTGTATGTGTTATGTACAGTCTTAATGTTTATAAAGAGTGTAGATAGGGCTAGAGAGACAGCTTAGGGGTTAAGAGCACTGGCTGCTCTTTCAGAGAACCCAGGTTCTGTTCCCTACCCCCACATGGTGGTTCACAGCTGTCTGTAACTCTAGTTCCAGGGGATCTGATCTGATGCCTTCTCACCTCCATGGGCAACCAGGCACACATTTGGTAAACAAATGGATACAAAATGCCCATGTTCTTAAAATCAAAAAAGAAAAACCTTTTTAAAAGATAAAGTAGCTTATAAGTAATCTTTTTAATCTTTTTTTTGAGATGGGGGTTTCTCTGTGTAGCCCTGGCTGTTTTGTAACTCTGTAGTCCAGGCTTGCCTCAAACACACAGAGATCCAGCAGCCTCTGCCTCCTGAGTGCTGGGATTATAGGCATGTGCCACCACTGCCTGGCTGTAGTCTTTTATTTCTTTTATTATTGTTGTTACTTGTTTGAGACAGGCTCTTCATCCATGTTGGCCTTGAACTAACTCCATAGCAGAGGCTGGCCTGGTCCTCATAGTCCTTCTGTCTCCACCTTTGATGTTTTAGGATTATAGGCACTTTGTATATGTGTCACCTTATAGAATATGTTTACTTTAGTGAGTTATTTGACACATACTAAGTCAATCTTACTTGTTCCTTTGCCTTATTTATTTATTTTCCCTTTTCATAGGGATTGTGTCTGGCCTCCTTGATCTTTTTTGACTATGACTTCTAGTGTGTTCTAGGTTACATTTGGGGTTTGTATTTTTGCCTCAGACTGTATATTGGACACAGCTGCCCTGATTACAGATTAGACCTGCTTGTTCAGTTCAGCAGCCCCTTGCCACACATGGCTATTGATACTGAAATTACATGAGTTTAGAAATATGGGACTTCATTTACACTGGCCACATCTCAAATCACAAGAGTAAAATGTGGCCTAGCGTGTTCCTTTCTCAACGTGGGAATGGGTGGGTTCAGGGTTCCATAGCATAGGAAGAAGCAGGATGACCTCTTAATGTGTGTAAATAAAATTCTGTAGGATGTAGGGACTCATCCATACTCACTGATTACATCCTGCTGGCTGCATGCACACCACAGCACCCTGCAGTGATTGGCAGACCACAGGACTGCAAAGCCTGACCTGCTCACTGTCCCTTTATGGAAAAGGATGTGAGAGCGTTTCTACTGCGGAGCTGCCCTCTCTTCGTGTTGTTCCTCCCTCTGCCTTACCTCTGTTTCTTTGCTGTGGTAAGGTTCTGTCTTAGTCACTTCTCTACTACTCTGATAAGACACCATGACCAAGGGAACTTACAAAAGAAAGAGTTTAATTTGGGGTCCACAGTTCCAGCGGGTGCGTTCATGACCAGCATGGCAGCAGGCAGGTGGGCATGGCACTGGAGCAGTAACTGAGAGTTTACATCGTAATCTATAAGCATGAGTCAGGGAGAACTTCCCTGGGAATGGTGCTGGCTTTTGAAACCTCAAAGCCCATCCCCAGTGACACACCTTTATCAAGGGCACACCTTCACAAACAGGACCAAGAAGAATTCACAGGTAGTAATCTATTGGGGCCACTCATTCAGACCATCATAGGCCTCATGAAGTCGATTCCACAGTCTATGTGCAGTGCTTTAAATATTTATGTAGAACCTGTGTCTGCTTGACTTTTTGCTTTTTTCTCCCTTTTTGCTTAAGTACAGTTTCAAAGGTATATAACTAAACAAAACTGTGTTGACTTTAGTAGCAGTAAATCATCCCGTAAGCTGAGTAGTCAGCCTACAGTAGTTAAGCAGTGAGGTAAGATGGAAGGTGTCACTGTTAGGCATCAGGATGGTTTATTTTGTTGCTTTGAGCCAAAGAAATTTGTACTGTCAGTGCTGTAAGTGTGTCTGGTACTTCAGTCAGTAACATGGTTCCTTCAACGTAGATTCTGGAGTTCTAAATCCGTACCTAGACTATGATTGAGACTAAAAGTTTTGACAGTGCTGGGTTTTTTTTTTGTTTGTTTGTTTTTGTTTTGTTTGTTTTGTTTTTCCCCAAGAAGTCAAGCTTGATGCCCCTAAGAGCAAGACCCCCTGAAATAAAATAAAACACTTTGAAGATCTGCCTTCTTTCAGGTTTAATTGTAGTTTAAGAATGTGGTACTGGCTGAGCTTGGCTTTGTGGTGCATACCTCTAATCCTATCATTCAGGAAACAGAAGCAAATGGATCTCTGTGAGTTTCAGGGTAGCCAGATCCACATAATGAGGTCCTGTCTTGGGGGCGGTCACTAATGGCAGAGGGTAGAAGTGAGGAGCCTGTCAGCCCTCAGGTTGGGTGACTGGTTGTCACAGCCTCTGTACTCCTTTGTGACTACTGAAATGCCAAATGTTTGGCATTGCTTTACAGAAGAGAAAAATGATTCCAGCTGGGTGGGCAGTGCACTCAGGAATTGTTTTGGTGGTAGACATTATTACATGGTAAGTTAAGTGTTTGCTTTTTAACAACCATTTGGGGCAAAGTTAAGTTGTTTTTCTCTAATACCAACAACCACATGTACACAAAGGACCTTTCAGAGAAAGTAGGCCTATTTATTAAGTCATCCTGTTTTCTCTTTCCACAGACCTCCACAGATTTCGAGCACATATCATAAGAAGACTGTGTATAGGTTGGCTTGGGGGCCACCAGTACCCCCAATGTCACTTGGTAAGTATGTGAGTCATTCTTAACACACGAGTGTATTCTTTAATTAGAGTCTGAAAGCTGGTTGTGTGTGCATGTGTGAACTATGCCCCCAGGAGTCTATGAGGGTGGCAGAGATGGGTGATCGTGGTGGTTAGAGGAAAACCTTTTCTCCCGCCTCCCCCAACTCTGATGTATTGCTTTTGTGTTTGAGCTGGGTCTTCACTGTACAAAGTAATCTGTACAAAGTAATCCCAGGCTGGGCACTGGCCTTCCTATCCTGGCTGCTGCTTTCCCTAAAGCAATGTGTCTGGGGTTTTTTTGTTTTGTTTGTTTGTTTTTTTAAGCCATCTGTGGCACTGGAGGGAGTTTTTTGTTTGTTTGTGTTTTTGTTTTTTTAATTTTATATAAATTGGTGTTTTGCCTGCTTGCATGTTTGTGTGAGAGTATTGGATCTTGGAGTTACAGACAGATATGAGCTGCCATGTGGGTTCTGGGAATCCTCTGGAAGAGCAATCAATGTTCTTAATCACTGAGCCATCCCTCCAGCCCCCAATATATTTCCCTTAATGTCTTTTAAAAAGAGTCAGAAGTTTTCCACACTCTATCTTCTGGTGCTGAAGTGTCTGCATTCCTTAGCATTAGCTTTGTGTAGAGGGTTGCATTGCAACCAGGGAGGTAGCTAGCTCTACAACTAAGGACAGTGCCCTGAAACCCCCTTCTTGGCCATGTGAAGTCCTGTACTCTGTTTGTACAAACAGTAAGACTCATTTCTGGAAGAAAAACTACACTGTCAGAAACTTTTATTTGAAATCATAACATTTTTTTTCTCTGATCACATCTTTAGTGCTGCTCTTGAATGTCAAGAAGAACCTTTGCAGTGAACCCAGTATCTCAGAAGTTAGCAGTACCTGTTCTTCTCCCCATAGCTTTCCAGATTGGTAGGAGGGTGGCTTTATCCCAATGTGTCAGGTCATTTCCCATCCAGAGCTGGAAATGAAGGGCTGTTAACAGTGTGGTGCACTGCGCTAATGATGTAGCTATGGAAGCAGCTACACTGTGCAGTGAACTGAAGAGTTTTTCTTTCATAGGAGGGGAAGGAGACAGGCCTTCCCTCACCTTGTACAGCTGTGGAGGGGAAGGCATTGTGCTGCAGCATAACCCATGGAAACTCAGTGGTGAGGCCTTCGACATCAATAAACTCGTGAGGGATACCAATTCCATCAGAGTAAGTTCCAGTGAGCTGATGTCCACTCCTTTGATGTCTCTTATTCCTCGGGGCCATCTCTAAAGATGCCCATTATGTTTAGCCACACTTCGCAGATAGTTGAAAAAGCTATTGCTGAATTTGTGGTTTGCCTGTTAAACCTTAGAGATATTTATCATTGAGTAAAGCAAAGAACTGTATGGGGATGAGGAGACTTAATTGCAATGGCAATGGTAAAAACTTTCTTTATCTCACTGGAAAGTACCCTCTTGTTTTGGGTTTTTTTGTTTTGTTTTGTTTTCTTTTTTGAGACAAGATTCAACATATATAATCCTGAGGGGCCTGGAACTCATTATGTACACCAAGCTGTCCTCAAATTCACAGAGAGCCTCCTGCCTTTGCTTACCACATGCTGGAAGAAAAGGTGTGCATCCTTTTGAAGCTAACCCTTTCAACTAGAAGTGCCCTGTTGACAATGACTTTATGTGGTTGACCTCAGGCCTCGATGGTCTTTTCTTTTGATATGGTGACTTCTTGTTATCCCAGGATGACTTCAAGTTCCTGATCCTTCTCTCTCAGCCTCCCAAGTGCTGGTATTGCACAGGGGTGTTCACCAAGAGTCACATGCACAACAATGCAAAAAAAAATTGTGAGGTCCAGGCAAGGACCTCACATTTAATCACATTTGCTTTAACTCTGTGTCATTGTGTTTGTATGACTCAACTAGTTTTTCTTTTCTGAGACAGGATCAAACATAACCCAGGCTAGCCTCAAGCTTGGTTCCTGCCTCCACCTCCCAGGTGCTAGGATTACAGGTGTGCACCACAATGCCTGGCTTCTACAATTGTTCTTAAGTCAAATCATAAATATTGAGACTTCTTTACCCCTTGCAGTTTTAATTGCTGCTTCTCATTTTTCTATACTTACCACAAGGTAACATAATCCTAAATCATATTTGATTGTATTCTTTCATTTTCTTCAATGTTGTTTATGTATTAACACCCAGTAATGAAAAGAACTCCTGTCCTGACAAGATTTTAGTTGAGTGACAGCTGAGTTTCTGTACTAGAGTTCAAATGAGAATTTTGTACAGGAGATAGAAATTTGGGCTCTCTTCACATAAATGACTTTGAAAAGGCTGTGGACATGTATGGAGTAGACAAAAGACACAAGAAAAACAGTCATGAAGCCACTGAAATGGCTGAGCAGGTAAAAGCGGTTGCCACTAAGCCTGACTACCTGAGTTGTGTCCAGGAACCTTCATAAAGTTGGAAGGAGACACTAATCCCAGAGTTGTCTTCAGGCTTCTACACACACCCATGCCCTTGAGCAACATATACACACAAACATAATCAAATGTTTTTAAGAAAAAGCAAGCAAACAGGCAAGGTTCTTACAGGACCCTGAGGAATAGCTGGTCTGATTTTGAGCAGTAGACTCATGGGAAAATGCTGGGGAGTGTGCCTTTTGCTAAGGGGACTGGCAGGGTAGAAGGAATCCTTTTGGTTAGCTTTATTCTGTAAGGTGGAAGGCTGCAGACAATACTTACTGGCCTCTGTTTCATTTAAGAAACTGTAGTCAGAGTACTTGTTCTCAGTAACTCTTTGGCTGAATGTGGTGTTAGTCTAGAAAACTGCCCTTCAAAATTAGAACATGTTTTAACCCCAGGGAATTTTTTTTTTCTCCCCTCATGATGTCATTGATTTGTGAGATGAAGAGCGAGAAGAAAATGTTATACCCATGTCTGGCTTGTTTTGCTTTCTAGTACAAGCTACCTGTGCACACAGAGGTCAGCTGGAAAGGAGATGGCAAAGTCATGGCTCTTGGCAATGAAGATGGGTGAGTGTGTCCATTACACAGTTGTGTTATTGCAGCATTCCTGGCTGGCCAAGGCTTTCTGCAGTGCCCAGTGGCAGTCCCTTTGTGTTCTATGTTAGGATTCACTGTGGATATCCTCAGCTGATCTGCACTCTTTATCTTTGTGAAGACAGAGTTATTTGAATCTTTGTAGCTCAGTTATATGTCTGACTACACTGTGATGGCTAACTGTGTTTTGTCTATTGTTCACTGTAGTCACAGTCCTTTTTCGGACATTAGTTCATAGCTCTGTCACCCACACCTCTACCCCCAGCTAGTTCCTGGTTCCTTGTGAGAGAAGGGCAACTGCCATGGATAGAGTGTGCTGTGTTTCTGTCTCACCTTCCCTGAACTGAGGGAAGAAGGGGAGGCTTGTAACTTGATTAGCCATCATTGTCTTCCTGCTGTGTCTTGTTCCAGATCAATAGAAATATTCCAAGTCCCCAACTTGAAACTGCTCTGCACCATCCAGCAGCACCACAAGCTGGTAAACGCCATAGTGTGGCACCATGAGCACGGCAGCCGTCCAGAGCTGAGCTGCCTCATAGCTTCTGGCTCCAACAATGCAGTCATCTATGTGCACAACCTGAGAACTGTCCTAGGTAACACTGACTTCTGTGCTGGGTTAATGCAGGATTTTTGAGACAGGCTGGCTTTGTGTAGCCAGAAATGACCTTGAGCCCTGTCCTTGTGCCTGTGCTGAGGTTGTAGCCTTGCACTTCCGTACCCTACTGTAATCTGGGGTTCTATGCCTAGGGGAAGATCCTTTAAAATGAAGGTGAAATTATAGACTTCACAAATAAGTATTTTTTTTTAAAGTTGCCTCAGGAGATAGAGGCAGGCAAATCTCTATCTATAGAGGCAGGAGTTCAAGGCCAGCCTGGTCTACAGAGCAAGTTCCAGCATTGGCTCTATAGCTACTGGGAAACCCTGTCTTGAAAAACAAACAAACAAAACACATGAGGGACTTTGTCACCATTAGAGCAGACAATAAAATGTTGGATTTCTTTAGGTAAAGGAATTGATAGTGGTTTGGTCACTCTTCCTTGCAGTTGGGTTTGATCTGGTGTTTTCTCATGAGTAGCTCCAGATGATCTGCTACTGCCATGTGAGTGCAAGTGTGTCTAGGAGGAGGTAGCCTGTGGTAGCCTGTGTGGCAGCCCTGATAGTGAGCTACACTCTCTCTCTCTTTTTTTCTTTTCTTTTTTTTTTTTTTTTTTTTTTTTTTTTTTTTTTTTTAATCTTTAATTTTGAGCTTCTATCATTTCCTCCTTCTCTTTATATCCCTCCAAACCCTTCTGTGTACCCCCTTTACTCTTTGGTTTTTTGAAACAGGGTTTCTCTGTGGCTTTGGAGCCTGTCCTGGAACTAGCTCTGTAGACCAGGCTGGCCTCAAACTCAGAGATCTGCCTCCCTCTGCCTCCTGAGTGCTGGGATCAAAGGTGTGTGCCACCACCAGCCCCCCTTCTTACTCCCCTTACTCTTTCGAATTCATATACTCTTTTTTCTTTAATTTTTGTTGCACATATATATTCTTAAATACATAAATGCAACCTTCTCAGTCCATTTAATATTATTAATACAAACATGTTTTCAGGACTGAGGATTTCGTATCCGATAAGCAATTGATGCAGTCTTCTTGGGGAAGACTGTTTCTCCTTATCTCAGTATTTCTTAGTTGCCTGTAGTTCTTTAAGGTTGAGGCCTCTTAAGCTTTCTCCCTTGTACCTTTGAGCTTTCTCCCTTTGACATTAGTCTATTGGCGTCATATTTGTTCAGGTGATGTTTGCGTAGCCATTTTGGTGAGACTTCATGTCTTTTCAAGGAGACACAACCTCATAGAAAATTCCCTGATCCACTGACTCTTAAACTCTCTCTCTCTCTCTCTCTCTCTCTCTCTCTCTCTCTCTCTCTGTGTGTGTGTGTGTGTGTGTGTGTGTGTGTGTGTGTGTGTGTGTGTGTGTGTTTGTGTTTCTCAAGACAGGATTTCTCTGTCTAACAGCTTTGGCTGTCCTGGAATTTGCTTTGTAGTCTAGGCTGGCCTTGAACTCACAGAGACCCACCTGCCTTTGCCTCTTGAATGCTAGGATTAAAGGGGTGCGCTACCACTGCCTGGCTAAGCTCAGTCGTAATCACTGAGATCTCACAAAGCCTTCCCTGCCTCTTGCTATGTTCTGTCTTCCTGTGCATCCTGTCCATGGCTGTTGTTTTGACTTCTTCCTCTTGCCTTTTAGAGAGCAATTCTGAGTCTCCAGTGACCATCACAGAGCCCTTCCGGACCCTGTCAGGGCACACAGCCAAGGTTACCAGTCTGGCGTGGAGCCCTCATCATGATGGAAGGCTGGTATCTGCTTGCTATGATGGCACAGCTCAGGTACTGTGTGTATCCTTGAGCCTGGAAGTCCTTCACTGTGTAGTCTGACTTATTTTTGGTGGGGAGGTTGGTTGGTTTTTCTAAACAGGGGTTTCTCTGTGTAACAGCTGTAGTGGTCCTGGAATGACTTACTCTGAGTTAAACTTTCTCTTCCCTATGTTTTCATTCCCCTTCTGTCATTTATAAAAGGACTGTTTGAGCTAGAAGACACTGTAGTTTCATCATAGCCCTTAGCAGATCACTTTTGACTTATAGTCAATGTGGGGAATCCTGATTGCTCTCAGTGTGGTGGACCCAAGTAGCCCAAAAAGACTCTTTCAACCAAACCAACATAAAACTTTTAGATAATAGTAAATTCTGTTGTTTGAGTTTTTGCTGCATGGTCATGCTGTACAAGGCAGTCTGTCCTCAGACTCTTTGTATTTTGATTAAGTTTGGTGGGTTTTTTTTTTTTTTTTTGTTTTGTTTTTTGTTTTTTTTTAATTTTTGGTTTTTTGAGACAGGGTTTCTCTGTGTAACAGTCCTGGCTGTCCTGAAACTTGCTCTGTAGACCAGGCTGGCCTCAAAGAGATCCACCTGCCTCCCAAGTTCTGGGATTAAAGATGTGCGTCATCCCCCACTGGCTTGGATTGGTTTTGTTAATTAACATTTTTTTGGGGGGGGGAAGTAGAGGGGTTGGTGCTCTTCTCCCATCATGTAGGTCCTAGGGATTGAACTCAGGTCATCTCAGACTTGGCAGCAAGTGCCTTTTCCACTGAGCCATCTCACCATCCTGTCCTCAAAGTGTTAATCATCTTGCTTCAACCTTCCATGCTAGAACTGTAGATGTGGGCCACGGGAAATAGTGTTGTCACATGAATGCCTTAGTTACATTACAGATCATGTGAAAATTAAAAGCCCATCATCAATTTATTTTTAATTGAGCAACTTATGCCCCAAAACAATATAACTATCAGTTGTTTGTTCTGTCATACTAACGTTGATTCTAGGTGTGGGATGCCCTTCGGGAAGAGCCTTTGTTCAATTTCCGAGGACATCGAGGCCGACTGCTATGTGTGGTGTGGTCCCCAGTGGACCCAGAATGCATCTACTCAGGTGCAGATGACTTCTGTGTATACAGGTGGCTGACTTCCATGCAAGACCATTCCCGGCCTCCTCAAGGTTGGTCAGAATGAGGTTATAGAACCCATACTGGTTGGTTTTTTTTTTCGGAGGGGGGTGGTTCTCAATCCTTTTCTCTGCCTTAATAATTGCTGCTGTGACCCCATTTAGCATTTCCCATCACTGCCAAATTATAACAAGTGTGGCTGTGCTCTTAACAGAGTTGTTAGACCTCATTATTCACTAGGAGTAGGAGGGCATTGGGAATGAAGGCACCTGTAATATCTTATGCCAAAAAGAAAGGGTGTGCTCAGAGAACTGAGACATCAAAGTACAGGGAGCAGCTTGAAGGGCCCTTGCTAAACATAAGGAGGACTGTTGACAGGAGGGGCCAGCAAGATACCTGAGAGTGGAGGATTAGTCAGGATTCTCTAAAGGAACAGAACTGAAGAATGGAACACACACACACACACACAGGACTTATTAAAGTGGCTAATGATCTGTGGCCTGGGTAGTCCAACAACGGTTGTCTCCAGATGGAAAGGCCCAAAATCCACCAGTTACTCAGTCCACAAGACTGGCTATCCCAACAGTTCCAAATCTGGTGCTGGATGGAGTCTGGGAAGATTCCTAGAGAACTGCTAGTCCTTCAGTCTGTATTGGAACCCTGAAGAAGTAGATTCTAATACTGATAAGCATTAGGGCAAGCAGGCAAAAGGTAAAGACTTCTCTTTCTCCATGTCCTCCTTCTATACAGGCTGCCACCGTAAGTGTGACCCAGATTTTAATGGGTTTTCTGACCTCAGATCTAGTCAAGAATATCCCTTAGTAGAGAAGCATAGTAGAGACACGAGCCTTTAATCTCAGTACTTGGGAGGCAGAGGCATGAGAATCTTTAGATGTGACTTCAAAGACAGCCTGGTCTACATCGCCAGTTCCAGGACAGCCAAGACTACGTAGAGAGACCCCTGTCAAGACACCCTCTGATCACATAATTAAAATAACTCAAAAGGTCAGACAAAAAGCATGTACTATGTATCTCCCAGGTATCACAGAGGAACATGTCTCTGTCTGCAGTTGAAAATGTAGTCTGCATCCCTTGAAAAGTGTGGGCAGACGTGTGGAATTAATGGAATTGCAGGGGGTGACAACTGAGAAGAATGTAGCTATGAAGTCCTGGAGAAGACTGGCAGAAGAGGGCTCTGTGGCTCAGCAGGATTTCTCCAGGGCATTTCTGATCCACAGTGTGTATTTTAGTCTATTCTTATTTCTATTGTGATCTCTGTAGGGAAAAAATGTATTGAACTAGAGAAGAAACGGCTCTCTCAACCTAAGCCAAAACTTAAAAAGAAGAAAAAACCCGCCTTGCGCCTACCTGTAAAGCAAGATTCATCCATTGGCAATGAAGATGAAAGTTCAAGGGAGAACTCGGGACCCATTGAGAACGGTGTGTCAGACCAGGATGGTGAGGAGGAAGCCCAAGAGCTAGAGCTGCCACCGTCTCCAGTGGGTAGGTACCTCTAAAATACCATCTCACTGGTGTATTGGTGTAACAGGTCCTTCCTCAGTGTGAAGCTTCTGTGTCAACTGAGTCTTTGCAAACCAGGTTAGCAATGTTTAAAGGGGTTTGGTTTGATTTTAAACATTTTGTTTCATGTGTATGAATGTTTTTCCGGCAACTCTGCCAGTGTACCACAAGAGTGCAGTGCCCATGGAGGCCAAAGAGAGCATTTTTTTGGGTCCCCCAAAACTGGAATTAATGAACAGTTGTGAGCTGCCACATGAGTTGGGAATTGAACCCAGATCTTCTACAAGAATAGCCAGTGTGCTCTTAGCCTCTGAGCCATCTCTCCATATCTCTAAAAGGTTGTCTATCTCTAAAAGGTTATCTAAAGACCACTTAGAAATGTTACAAGAGATGTAGTGGATGATTGGGGTGGAGTCAGTAGTACACAGAAAAGCTTCAGCTCTTCAGGGTAAGGCCATGGGGCACAGTGAGATAGGGCAGTGTGTGAGCAGAGGCATGGGTGGAGAAGAGGACACCATCTGTGAAAAAGAGCACTGTCCCTTGAACAGCTGACCTTAAATGTTCCTACTTAAAAGGGAATGAGCAAGTTTCCCCTGTTCATCCTGGAGTCTTAATCACTGTTGTATTGCTATAAAGTGACACCATGACCAAGGCAAATCTTATTTTAAAACAGAACATTTAATTGGGAGGTTACTTAGAGGTTCAGCGGCTTAGTCCATTATCATCATATGTCAGCACTCGTGGTTCTGGAGCAATAGCTGAGAGCTACATCCTGACTCACAGGCACCTGTGTGAGCCAGTGGGGGCCATTCTTAACCAAACCGCCACGAAGGGTCAGTATTCTTCTGTCAGTTCTGCTGTTTCAGTTCCCAGATTCTCATGGAATACATGTGTCACTAGCTCCCTTTGTGATCTTGTGCATGTTTTAAGAGAAATGGTTTGTAGATAAAAATAGCACTTTTATTCTTTTAATGCCTTAAATATCTGTGTTTATATCTATCAAAATGAAAAATTAAATACCAGAGGGGATAAACTGATTTAGGATTGTGGCTGTTGCATACCTGCTGTTTTCTATTAGTGAAGCCTAAGTTATCTGATAAGTGACTTGTCATGTGAGCAGTTTCTGAACCAAATGTTTGAATGATGGGAGTAGTAACACCTGTAGTGCAGTCTGTAAAACATGGTTGCTGGAATTGCATTGTTGAGCCTGTCAGTGCTCTTAAAACAGCAACTAGACTAGACCCTATGGTGAAACAGGGTCTCACTCTGTAACCACAGTTGGTTGTCCTGGGATTCATCCTGCCTCGGTATCCAGAATGCTGAGAGTACAGGCCTGAGTTCCCTTGCCTACTGCCTTTCTATATTGTTCTTGTCTCAAACCTTTTCTGTTTTTGTTTTTGTTTTGTTTTGTTTCTTCTCTTGATGTAGTTGCTGGTGAAGCCGTTTCCTGCACTGCCGTTTCCATAGGTTTTGACAAGTCAAAAGTCATAGTTAGTAACAAAGTCACCTCACTGAAAAAGGAGCCACCCAAAGAGAAGCCAGGTCAGTATCTTCTGTGAGCACATTTTACCAAACATTCCTAAGACATTCTGTGCCCAAAAGAACATGGAATGTCTTATAGTTGTTGAGACCACTGTAAATGTTAGCAGAGTGTTTTGCATGTTTTGTGACCCTGCACCATCCAGTGGAGTGTGAAGTCTGCTGTCTGGGAGTGGCTTGCTCAGTGCTGCTCTCCTACAGGTGGCACCCACACTGCCCACATTTGCATTCCTTCAGCTCTGTCTCTGATCTGTTTTTCTGAAACCATGTGCTGTTGTGTCATTTCAGACGCCTTGCTTAAGAAGAGAAAGGCTCGCTCCATGCTCCCCCTGAGCACAAGCTTAGACCACAGGTCCAAAGAGGAGCTCCATCGGGACTGTTTGGTACTAGCAACTGCAACACATGCCAAAGGTACCATGCGCTGCTTCTTGCACCTACCTGTGTGTGCGCAGTTGATAATGCTATGTTAAGTGAATGAATGAATGTCTGAGGTCACTGCCACCTGTGCTTTTCTCCCAGCTTTCCTTATACTTGACCTACCTGTCCCACTGCCATGCCCCTATCTGCCAGTCACTGCTCCCAGCATCCCATCTGTCATTTCATCACCAGCCAGCCATCTTTGTGTCACATCTGCTTTCCATTCTTCCCTGCTAGTGTCTTTAGAGATGCCCTGTAGTGTGGCAGTTACTTTAAGGTATTTGATGGAGTTTTTATTTTTTAAACGACTTTTGTTTTGTTTGTCACAGCCCAGTATTTTGGTATTTGAGTGACTTTCTATAACTAGCAGGGGGGTAGAGTAAATGAGGATCTAGAATGTGGGTTTTGTTTTGTTTTTAAATTAGCAGAACTAAAGGAAGATGTGTCTGCTGACCTTGAGGAACGGTTCCACTTGGGCCTTTTCACAGACAGGGCTACTCTGTACAGGATGATGGAAACAGAAGGTGAGGCCTCACTCTCCCTAATTCTGTCATGTGCCTTTGTGTGGCTACCAGCCTATGCCTTGGCATTCCATGCAGCTTGACCTGCTTACACGCCTGTTGCCATCTTGGCTATTCCCATATATCTTTTGTGTGGTTATTGCACTAATTGGTGCAGTGCACTTGAAAGCCACTGGTGACAGTGGCCTGCCAGGCTCCAGTTGGGTGACAGTGATGAGCTGGCCTCCAGCCCCATTCACATATGTTGGATTTGGTCTATGGTTTACATTGATAATCCCAGTGCTAAATCCAGGCTATAATCCAGGTTAAAGCAGGAGCATCACAAGATTGAGTCTATCCTGTATGTTCATCCAGTGAGCTCTAGGGCAGCCTGAGCTATGAGGAGACTTTGTCTTTTGAGAAAGAAGAAAAAAAAAAAAAATCCAGGGAGCAGATAGATGGCTCAGCAGGTAATAGTACAATCCTGACCAGTTTAGTCCTCATAACACACACAGCTTATACTATAATCCAAATATCCCTACAAAATAAGGAACAGAGACAAGAGGATGAGCTGCAAGCTGGTGTCATAGTGCAGAAACTAAAATCCTGTCTCTGAAGCAAAGTGAAAGGAAAGATTTAAAATTGGGGCTGGAGAGATGGCTCAGTGGTTAAGAGCACTGACTGCTCTCCCAGAGAACCCAGATTCAAAACATAAAGCCTCTCTTCCACTGTGACTTCTGTTTTATGAAGATCATAGCTTTCAAACACTGTCTCTTCCAAACAGGGAAAGGTCACTTGGAAAGCGGCCACCCTGAGCTTTTTCACCAGCTCATGCTCTGGAAAGGCGATTTGAAAGGTGTCCTCAAGGGGGCAGCAGAGAGAGGAGAGCTCACAGACAGCCTCGTGGCTGTGGCACCAGTAGGTAAGTGCTTCTTAAAAAAGTGTCTTGCATTCCAGAATGTGCCATTGAAGGTGCCTCAGCATTGGTGTGATTGTGCACAGCCAGTACCTGGGAGGCTGGGTTAGAAGAATCACCAATTCAGGGCCAAAATGAGAAAAGATGACGGCATGCATGGCCACGGTGTCTTGTCACTTTCTACTCCCAGCCAGTAGTGTTCCCTGAACTTTATCTTTTGTGTGATAGAGTCAAAAAAAAAAAAAATCCTGTTTCAGAGTATGGGTGTGGGGAGGGAAATGAATCAGAAAAGAATCAGAAAAGTTACAGCAGCATTTGAGCATTTAAAGTAGAACCTGATTGTTCTGCCTATGGGAGTGATGAAAATGGCATTTTTAACTCAAGTATACCTCCTTTTATGTGCCCTCCTCCTCCCTTTTTACCCCTTTAAGCTGGCTATAGTGTGTGGCTGTGGGCCGTGGAAGCCTTTGCCAAGCAGCTGTGTTTCCAGGATCAGTATGTCAAGGCAGCCTCTTACCTGCTCTCCATCCACAAAGTGTATGAAGCTGTGGAACTTCTCAAGTCAAACCATTTCTACAGGTATGTGCAGTTTGTCCTCAACAAGCATCTGACATACTGTGATCTGAACTTGCTGATGAAGCAATGTGAACAGATAAAATAGTTGGGGGCTTGATGACTCATAATTATGTGTATGTGTGTGGGTATGTGCATATGATCGCACTTGTCTGTGGGGTTCAGGGACAGTAGATCCCCCTAGAACTGAAATTACAGAAGGTTCTGCACTACCCAGCATGCTGGGAACCAAACTGGGGTCTTCCATGGGAGAGCAGTGAGTGCTTTTACCCACTAAGCAGTACACATGTACACCTTTTTATAAGAAAAATCCAACATTCCTGTCTTAGGGTTTTTATTGCTGTAATAAACACCATGACCAAAAGCAACTTGAGAAAGAAAGGGTTTATTTCAGCTTACACCTGTAGTCTCAACTGCTGGGGGAAAGTCAGGGCCAGAACTCAAGGCAGGAACTAGGAGATAGGAACTGAAGTAGAAGCCATGTGTCTCTTGGCTTCTTCAGTTTGTTTTCTCATAGTCCAGGACCAGATACCCAAGGGTGGCACTATGTGCAGTGGACTGGGCTCTCCCAAGTCAATCATTAATCATGACAGTATCCCACAGACTTAACCTTCAGGTCAGTCTTAGGGGGCATTTTCTCAGTTAAGACTCTCTTCCCAGATCTTGTCTAGCTTTGGGTCAAGTTGATAAAAGCCAGCTGACACTGTTCTCAATTAGGTGAAGGGCCTGTCCTGTCTACTGTTCTGTTTTGGGGGTTACTGGTGTCTCTTTTCAGTGTAATGCTGTATGTCAGCTACAGTGGCGAAAGACCATTCTAGATGGCATGCACTAGACCCTCTGTTCTTTCTGTCTTACCATGTCTGCCATTAAGTAGGGATGTTTGAGTTGGTGACATTTAATATTAATTTGCTGTGGTTGGCTTGAATCTGCACACCTTGGTGTTTCTTTCTTGTTTGTCGGGTATATATCTTTTTCTGTTTTATTTTGAATTGACTGTTTTTGTCAGGTCCCAGTACAGACTTTCTGGCTACATCCTCTTAAATTTGTTTCTTTAAATGTGTATGGATGTTTTGTTCACATGTTTGTGTGCTTGAAGAGGCCAGAAGAGGGCATTGTATCCCCTGAAGCTGGAATTACAGATGTGTGGGTGCTGGGAATTGAACCCAGATCCAATGGAAAATACAGCCAGTGCTCATAATCACTGAGACATCTCTCTAGCCCCTGATTTTTTTTTTTTTAAATATTATGTTCTACTGGTGATAATTCCCAAAACTTCTTTTGTATATGAAAGCCTATAATTTCACCTTCATCTTAAGAGAGCTTTTCCAAGTTTAGAATTCTAGATAGTTTCCAGGTGTGGTGGTCCATACCGCATCCCAGCACCAGGAAGAATGAGGACCAGGAACATCAGATGTGGTGAAACACACCTGTGATTCTATCATCTTGAGGGGCTAAAACCTAGAAGGATCCTGTACTGCAGATTTTCTTTAACCCAGGCTGGCTTAACGCCTGCCTTAGTTTTCCAGGTGCTTAAATCAGAGGTGTGTGCTCCACACTGGTTGCATTTTCATCTGTACTGCATGAGCACAGTGGAGTTTTCTCTATTCGTTATCACTGATTTTCAGTAATGTGATGATGCACTGTGCTGAGATTGTCCTTTTGTTTATCTTGTCTGGGTTTTGTGGTCCACCTTTAGAGAGTGCTAAATTTTGTTGGTGGCTCGCTCATCTTGACCTTTTTGGAAACAGGGAACAGAGTATAATGGTGCTAGCCTCAAGTCTGTGGCCATGTTGTCTGCCTCTGGAATGCTGTGAATGCCTTCCCCTTATTTCAAAAAGGCAGATTTAGAGGACTCCATACTGTGGACTGGTGTGGCCTCCTACCTTCTGATAACTCTGTTGCAGGCGTTGCTTAGTGAGTGAGTTGCAGCAAGCTCTATGCCTAGAGCTCCAGGCTCTCTGGCTGTTCAGAGTTTCCAGCATGGCCAGATACCCAGCAGGATCCACAAGCAGGAGCTCTGGCAACCTCCCTGTCTATGAGCAGCTTTTTCCTCCTTTGCTGATACAGTCTTTGGTTTAAAGAACTGTGCCTAGGGGTAAAAGCCCCAAGTATTACTTTTTTCTTTTCCTTTTTTTTCTTTCATGACAAGGTTTCCCTGTGTAGCCCTGGCTGTCCTGGAACTTGTTTCTCAGACCAGGCTGGCCTTGAACTCACAGAAATCTTCCTGCCTCTGCCTCTCCTGTGCTGAAACTAAAGGTGTTGCTCTTTAGATCATTTTCATCCCTCCTACAGCTTTATGGCTGCTGCAGCTCACACTGGATTGCACTTGGAAGATATTTGCCAAGTGACATGGATCAACCACAGATGCTTTCTTAAGAATCCCACAAGTGCCACATTCTTAATCTTGGGTCACTTTCACTGGGAAAGTTTTCAACTTTGGGATGCTCTGTGTCCCCAGTGGCAGATACACTTTTCTGAAAATCCCATTTCCCAGGAAAGTGTAAACTTTATCATTGGAAACAAAAGTGACAGGCTTTATTTTGTTCATTTTTGAGAAAGTATCTGTAAGATACTGGAAGCTGTTAGTTTTATTTGTTTTTGAGACAGCCTCATTTACCTCCAGCTATTCTGGAATTCACTATGTAGACCACACTAGCCTCAGATTCAGAGAACTGGCTGCTGCTTTCTTCTGTGTGCTGGGACCACTGAGCTTGCCAGTGCTTTTTAAGAAACGATATGAGTTTTCTTGAAGAAAGCAGCTAGCTGGGGCTGGAGAAAGAACTCTGGGCAAGGTGGGCAAGAGTGTTTGCCCTGTAAGGAGGAGGCCTGTGTTTAGATCCCATCACCCAGTGAACAGCTGGACAAGGCTGACTGACTATGCCTATGACTCCAGTGTCAACAGGTGAGAATGAAAGGACCCCAGGGGCTCATCGACCAATCAGCCTACCCTGTCTTAACTAGGATAGCGCAGCAGTTAAGGCCTCTTGCTGCCCAGCCTATGGACCCAGGTTTGATTCCCAGAACCCATGCAGGGAAAAGCCTTACAGAACCAACTCCAACTCCTGCAGGTTACCTGACCTCCAAATGCATGCCTTGTACATGCACAGTCACCTGCAGTCTAAAAGGGAAGGCGAAGAGTGATGTGTAGGCACAGACACTGACATGCACCACATACACACACACACACACACACACACATACACACACACACACAAATATTGAAGGTAAAAGTAGTCAGTTTGTAGTGTACTCATAAATTTTCCAAGATGACTGACATGTCAGAAGCAAAGCATTTTTGCCATTTTGCATTTTGTAATGGTGAATGTTTAAAATGCTGATGGAAAGAATTAATGAAGTTAATCATTTGGCTGTGTCAATGAAAACAAGGCACTCACTGTTTTCATTGGTAACCTCCTGTGGAGGAACCCTTGCGGGTTGACTGAAGTACCTGCTTTTTGCCTTTAGAGAAGCTATTGCAGTTGCCAAGGCTCGGCTTCGCCCTGAAGACCCTGTTCTGAAGGACCTGTACCTGAGCTGGGGGTCCATCCTGGAGAAAGATGGCCACTACGCTATCGCAGCCAAGTGGTAAGCAGAGAGGCTGAAGTTAATTTAGTATCTGCCTGGAGCACACAGAATGGAAAAAGCTCAGTGTAGAAATGGGTGCAGTGACTGGAGATGTAAAAATGGAAAATGCAGCCCAGCTTCATGTCCCACAGTTACCTGAATTGGCACAGGCAGTCTTGAAAGTTATACCTGTTTCCATTGATTAGATAAGCAGAATGTGGGGGTGAGTCCTCTCTAGGTCTATCAGCACTTGTAGAGGTTCAGCACAGTGTACAAGTCACCAGCATGTGGCCATCCTGACCTTGACCATCACAGAGACAGGGCCACCGGGATGCACAGGCAGTCATATGGACAGAAGAGGTGTGGAGGGTGGCATTGCTGGTGACAGGGTTTCATTCTTGCCACAGCTACTTAGGAGCCACTTCCGCCTATGATGCAGCCAAAGTTCTGGCCAGAAAAGGAGATGCAGCCTCACTCAGAACAGCTGCAGAGCTGGCTTCCATAGCAGGAGAAAGTGAGCTGGCTGCTTCCCTGGCTCTCAGGTGTGCCCAGGAGCTGCTTCTGGCGAAGAACTGGGTGGGCGCACAGGAAGCCTTGGGTCTGCATGAAAGCTTGCAGGTCAGTGTCTGGAGCCTGGGGGGGGGGGGGTGCCTGGGTCCCTCTCTGGTCAAACTTGCAGTTCATTAAGTGTCCTTTAGAAATGTCCAGAAGCCATGGTGGCTATCCTGATGCTACAGGGCTGAGGGGTGGACCAGGTGTAGCTTCCGTCCAGATAGAGAGGGACTGGGTTAAGGACCCTGGGTTATAAACAGTTCCCTGGGCTACCAAGGCACCTGCAGAGCTGCTGCATGGTCCCTTTCACACTACTCCAATGCAGTAGCAGGCATGCTAGGAGGCTTGGGTGCTGTGTATTCAACCGGACATGCCCTGTCATCTTTGTTTTTGTGTGTTATACCTCTTTGTTGCTGGATCCTAGGGTCAGAGACTGGTCTTCTGCCTCCTTGAGCTTCTGTGCCGGCACTTGGAGGAAAAACAGCCTCCCGAGGTCAGAAGCCCCTCCTCCGTTTACCACCAGTGGGCCACAGGCTCTGAAGGGACCTTGGTGCAGAGAGTGACTGATGTGTGGCGCAGCACCTTCAGTGTGGACACCCCAGAGCAGTGTCGGGCCGCCTTGCAGAAGCTGCAGGATGTCAAGTATCCATCTGCAACAAGTAACACTCCCTTCAGACAGGTATGCCATGGCCCAACCTTAACAGGAGCTATGTAGGGCAGGTGTTCTTTATCCCTCAGAAAATACGTAAAACAGTTTGTATCTCAAAACAGACATGGCAATCCAGGCCCTGGGAAGACCCCTCAGATGAAAGCCTTAAGCTATGTATTCCTTTGGGGCTCTCATTTGTTTAATTTTAAAATACAAGCAAGTTTGGGGCTGGTGAGATGGCTTGGTGGTTAAGAGCACTGGCTGCTTTTGGCAGAGTCCAGGTTGGGTTATCAGCACCCACATTTCCAGGGATCCAACACCCTCTTCTGGCCCTCGTGGGCACCAGACATACACATCACACATAGACATACATATAGGCAAAATACTATATACAATAAAGTTGAAGTCCTCTTAGTCTCCTGAGCTGCTTCTTCACCCATTGTACTCCCTGCTCACCAGAGAGTACCTGCCCCCAAGTTACCCATGCTATGCCGAGATGTACTGTAACCACTATGTTCATCTTGGAAACATACTTCAGTTTGTCTGCTTTCTGAATTTTTAAATGAAAAGGCACATTTTTTAGTAAGGAGACTTCCTCAAATGGTATACAAAATGGGAAGCAGCTTTGCTGTTTCTTATCAAGTGACTGGGTGATTCACAACAAGAAGTGAAATCAGTTTAATCCCAGCAGAGGCTGGCAGAGACTAGCCTGGTCTACAAGAGCTAGTTCACAGGGCAGGCTCCAAAGCCACAGAAGAACCCTCTCAAAAGACCAACAAAAAAAAGAAGTGAAAGCAGGAGGCCACTCAAAAAACCTGTATACAAATATTTGGAGATATTTAGTCCACAACAGCCCCCAAACAAACAACCACACACAAGGGAAAAATAGATCTCTGCAGATCATTGAGCCCCCAGAAACATGCCGACAGTCCCAAGACCCAGTAAACTGAAACTGTGGCTCTGTTTACATAGATTCCAGGAAAAACATCTATGTGGCATAAAAAAGTAGCTCGAAGTCTGAAGTGGGGGGTGGGGGTAACTAGGAAAGATACTGTCAGAAGGTTGGTGTTTGACAAAGGTATTCTGTGCCTTCATTCTAACTGCGTGTTAGAATGCTTCAAACTGCATAATCTAAGGGCTGGAGAGATGGTTCAGTCAAGTAGGTAAACTGGGTTTAGTGCCTAACACAGCAGTTTTCACCCATGTCCCCAGGACTAGGGAGACAGAAGCAGGTAGACCTGAGGGCTTGCTGTCAAGACAGTCTAGCCAGATTGGTGAGCCTCAGGTTCTGGGAGAGACCCTGCCTCAAAAGATAAAATAGGGCTGAGTGGTGGTGACATACCACTTTAATCCCAGCACTTGGGAGACAGAAGCAAGCATATCTCTGGATTTGAGGCCAGCCTGGTCTACAGAGTGAGTTCCAGGACAGTCAGGGCAGAGAAAACCTGTCTCAAGAATAAAAAGATAAAATGGAGAGGGATTGGAAAAGACAACTGACGTTGTACCTCTGACTGCCACATCCTAAAATGGATCGCTATCAACTGTATTCCCATTATTCTGTTGATTTTCTTCTTTTTGTTTTGTTTTGCGATGGGGTCTCAGGCTGTAGCTGAGGATGACCCTGAAGCCCTGGACCTCTTGCCTCCACCTCCCCAAAATGCTAAGATTACAAGTGTGTGTCACCACACCAAGTTTATGTAATGCTGAAGACTGAACCCAGGGCCTTGTGTGTACTGAGTATGCTCATGGCCAATTAAGCATAACCCCCCCCCAATTTGTTTTTCTAATTATAGCTTTTTAGATACAGAAATTTAACTTGCTTTGGTTTTGTTTGCAGTCTGAAAACAGGATGTTATACAACCCAATCTGCCTTTGATCTCATGATCTCCTGCCTCAGCTTCCTGGGCATGCCAGCTTTCTTTGCCTTTACTGTTTTCATTAAGTGTAGTGGTCAGTGCATCCTCCTCAGAATACTCAGACTTTAGCACCAGACAGAGGGTAATAGGTGGGAAGTAAAGGCCTTCCAGGGTAGCTGTTCTGTGCAACTGGGTTCCGGGACAGTGGGACCAGGATGGTCAAGTCTCTGCCACAGCAGGGTGTTAACAGATGAGTGAGACTCTGGCCTCTTTCCAGCTGCTGCTTCATGTCTGCCATGACCTGACCCTGGCAATGCTGAGCCAGCAGGCTGCCTCCTGGGAGGAGGCTGTACCGGCACTGCTGCAGGCTGTACTTCAGAGCTACACCTCAGGGAACTTCACCCTCATGCAGGAAATCTACTCAGCCTTTCTCCCAGGTGGTAAGTCACACGCCCATACACACACCTCTGCCTGGGGCCCTCGCATTATAGCACAATATAACCACCTCAGATGGTACTGTACTAGGAGTAGCAACATCATTAAAAGGTGATAAGGCTGTAGCATGAGGAGCACAGATTTTGAGCTGCATAGGTTACAAAGTGGGGGGGAAAAAAAAAAAAAACAAGCCACTGGTGTCTTTACCTGGCCATGCTCTGTCCCTTAGAGCTTAGCTGGAGAGGTAAAGAAGCAGCTGGTATGGGGTGCAGGCACTCTGACATCTCAAACTCAACATGGAGGAAGATGGTCAGACTGAGCAGTAGTTCAGGGTAATCTTTGGTTATGTGGTGAGTTTAAGGCTAGCCTGAACTACATGAGACTCTGTCAAAACCCCCCCCCCCAGAAAGGGAGGGGCAAGAAATGTGACTTTCCAGCTGGGCAGTGGTGGCACACACCTTTCATTCTATCACTCGGGAGATAGGCAGGCGGATCTCTGTGAATTTAAACCCAGCCTGGTCTACAGAGAGAGTTCCAGGACAGCAAGGCTATATAGAAACATTGTCTCAAAAATAAATAAATAAATAAATAAAATGTGAGTTTCCAAGCTGGAAAGATAAGGAAAACTAGGCATTTCTTAACTATGTGATTAGTCCCTACAATTAATCTCAATTTCCAGAGCACAGTGTGGTTCAGACCCCTACCCCCACCACATTAGTGTGACCCCAGAGCTCTTAATGAAACAGTACTTTCTGTCATGCTGTGACCTGTGGCAGTGTTTGCATTGTCCTAAGGAGGGAAAGGAAATGATTAATTCCACTGGCTGTGGGCAGAGGATATAATCCCAAAAGTTACATTGCTGTCCTTTTCCTGGGATCTGTCTTGTTGGATGACAGAACACAGGGGTGAGAAGCCAGGTTTCTCACAGATAAATGTACAACCTATCCTAAGATCCTTTTCTTCTAGGCTGTGATCACCTACGAGACAAACTGGGTGACCTATCTCTTGCCACTGCAGCTTTCAAAAGCTTGGAGGCCTTTTTTATTTACGGGCAACTATATGAAGTATGGTGGTCACTCTGTGGTACTGTCCCTGAATCCAGCGTCTGGGTGAAAAACACAGTCTCTGCAGAGCAGAGGGAGCCAGAGGACAGAGCCAGTGCCAAGGACACAGAGCCTGAGGCTATTGCTGAGCCACAGGCAAGCCAGGCTCCAGCCCCAGGCCTCAGGCTCAGTGCAGAGAGTGAACATTTACTTAGTGCCTGCAGAGAGCTATTCTCAGAAAGGCACGCCAGCCTCCAGACCTCCCAGAGGACTGTTGCTGAAGTCCAAGAGACACTGGCAGAAATGATCCGCCAGCACCAAAAGACTCAGCTCTGCAAGGCCACAGCCAATGGCTCCAACAGAGATGACCCCAGCCAGGAAGCAGAGCAGGCACCTTCTCAACCTGAGAGCCTAAGGTAAGTTCAGGTCTGGGACTATGGGTTGCCTTGTTGTCTGCAACTGTGTCAGGATAAGTTTGTGATGCCGTTGACTAGGCTGCTGGGAATCAGCAGACCTAGATCAGACAGCTAATTCCAGCCCTCCTGAAGCCGCTCAGTGCTTACAGATTACACCTACATTAGCATTCACCACTGAGATTACAGGTGTGTGCCACTCACTATGTGTGCTTCTGGTGCTTCATCTTGATTACATTCCTTACTGATAGAAAATAGCAGTAAGCTCAGAAATCTAGAACTTGTATTAACTGTAAAAAATTATGGGGCTGGAGAGACAGATTGTAATTAAGAGCATTTGCTCTTTTAGAGTTCCTTTCTGTCACAACAGCTGTAACTTTAGCTCCAGAAGATACAATGCTCTCTTCTGACTTGTATGTGTGCCTGCACTTTTATGTATATGCTCACACATAGAAACACCTGCATACACATAAATAATAAATCCAAAAAAGGAAAATTGTAATCTCAGTGCTCCAGAGCTGGAGGCAGGACACATTGAAATTGTGGCTACCTAGGAAATGTGGGGCTTTCTCCAAAGAAATTAGAAAGTGGTCTGTTCAAACTTCGAAATCCCAGTCACTGCTATAGGCAGTTAAGATTTGCTTTTTATGTGTGTAAGACATGATGTTGGGCTGGAGAGAAAGCTCAGAGGTTAAGAACACTTGACTGCTCTCCCAGAGGTTCTGAGTTTAGTTCCCAGCAACACATAGTGGCTCACAACCATCTATAATGAGATCTAGTGCTCTCTTCTGGTGTGCAGACATACATGCAGACAGAACATTGTATACATTTAAAAAAAAGACATACTCTTTCCCTGTGGCAGTCCTTCTATCTCAGCCTTCCGAGTGCTGGGATTATAGGTATGAGTACAGCTAGTTTGCTTTTAGGAAAAAGTGCTGGAAAGCCCTCAGATCAGCTCTTTCCTTTCCTGTGAGGATCTTAACACTGCTCCTGACTGCCTCTCCACTCCTTGGAGGCCCTGGTCTTTCACATTTGTCTCAATCTTTCCGCTAAAGCCCCTATATTTTGTGTCTCAAGTTTTGGAAACACAACACATCACATCTTTAGGTGTATATCTCACCCCATTTTGTTGCCTACTCGATTTCTGTATTTATGCGTTGAAGTTACTTAGGCATAACAAGTGACTGGATTCAAGAAAGTACAGAGGATGTGACAAATAGCCAGTCACTCATCACTGGAGACAAGCAAATCACGACACAATGAAGGAAATCACGACACAATGAAGGACTGGGTATATGGCTGAATAAGGATAGTCTGTCCCCAACATAGAAGCCCTGGATTCCATCACTGGTGGCACACTAAAAAAAAAATGGACATAGTGGTGCATGCCTGTTATCCCAGCGCTGGTAGGATAGAAGCAGGGGATTGAGAGTTCAAGATCATCTCAGTTACATTGTGAGGTTCAAGGCCAGCCTATGTGAGACTCTTCCTTTAAAAAATAAAATGAATCTACAGTGAAATACTACTTCACACCCAGTGTGCTGTGGCTGCTACCAAGGATGGTACAGCACAGCTTGAATCTGTGTCCTTGGTGAGAATGATGAAAATTCCTCAGTATTAGAAAATGAGATTTGCATGAGATCCAGCAGTTCTACTCCTGTGTCAAGAAGAGTTGAAAACAGGGCAGCCCGGCATGGTTCTACATGCCTATAACCCCAGCACTCCAGACCCCAAGGTTAAAGCCAGTCTGAGCTATACAGCAAAATCAGTCTGTGTGTGTGTATGTGTAATTGAAACCCCTATATTAAACACTTGTAGCACTGTGCATGATAGTACTGAAAATGGGGAGCGGCCTAGTATCTCGAAGGACAGTGGGTAGATGAGCAGAAATGGTATATTCATTCAGTGAAATACTATTCAATGTTTACAATATTCAAAAAGAAGGGAATTGTGGCGTATACTACATTTACTACAGGGTAGATGGCATAATGATTCTTGGCCAACAAGCTGAGATAGAGCATTACCACAGAAGGGCAAGCTTCAGTCTCACAAGAACTCTGGCCCTGAACAGGTGT
Organism: Phodopus roborovskii; assembly: GCF_943737965.1. Classification (NCBI taxonomy): domain Eukaryota; kingdom Metazoa; phylum Chordata; class Mammalia; order Rodentia; family Cricetidae; genus Phodopus; species Phodopus roborovskii. Next base: position 22,407,327 of record NW_026126407.1, read on the forward strand.
GGTAGTGAATGCCTTTAATTCCAGAACTCAAAAAGGCCAGCCTGCCTGGTCTACAAATCAAGTTCCAGGCCAGCCAGGGTCACACAGGACCTCAGGTCCTGGATGATAATGATGGTTGCACAGCATGATGAGTGGAAGTATGTTTTTAGATGGGTGAAATCATATTAACTATTATTTTACCATAATAAAAACATTGGGGATAGGCAGGTTACTCAGTAGGTAAAGGCATTTGCCACCAAGCCTGATGACCTCTGTTTCATTGGAGAGCACCAATTCCCAAACGTTGTCTTCTGACCTCCACATATACACACTGTGGCGTGCAAGTACAACCATGATCATACACATGTAAACATTTGGTAAAGGTTGGGTGACCATATATGACTTCTGTTTATTGTTACTCTTAGTAGCAGAGAAGAAAGAAAGGCACCAGCCTCTCTCCCTGAATTAACCAGAAGACTCACAGAGGCAAATGAGAAAATAGCTGAGTTTCCAGAGAGTGTAAAGGTAAGAGTGTTTGGAGATGCTTCATGACAAACCCTGAAGGTCATCTACATCCACCATTGTATATCCTGAAAATTGTAGGATACAAGAATTGGGTGTGCTAGTGCATGCCTTTAATCCTAGCACTGGAGAGGTAGAGGCAGGTGGATTTCTGCGTTTTAAGGCTGCCTGGTCTACAGAGCAAGTTCCAGGACAGCTTAAGGGTATACAGAGAAAGCCTGACTTGAAAAGACCGCCCCCCCAAAAAAAAAAAAAAGTAAGATGCAGTTATCTCTGCTTAGCTGAAGTGATTTGGGAAAGTAGCAGTGCAGTACTGACCACATGATAGCTTCCAGCTCAGTTTGGGGGAAAACCAAACAAGACTTACGTATGATTGAGAGATAAAACATTCAGGTCAATGTAGAGGGTAGGTAGCACATGCCTAGCACTCATGGAGGAGCAGTGCATTGGACTGTAGCCTGGTGCTAGGAGCAGTGGCGTGTGTGAGTTGATCTGGGAACACTTAGAAGACTCACCCATGAGGACATGCCAACAGACATATCAGTTTCATCCATTTCTCCATACAATTGTCAGTGCACACCTCTGCAGACGCTGCCTTGTCTTATCATTGTTTTAGGCCTGGCCCTTTCCAGATGTGCTGGAGTGCTGCCTCGTCTTGCTTCACATCGGGTCACAGTGTCCTGGTGCTGTGAACCCTGAGATGCAGCAACAGGCCCAGGAGCTCCTTCAGAAGTATGGCCACACTAGAGCTTACAGAAGACACTGCCAGACCCTGCACACATGAACTACCAGAGGCCATAAAGCTGTGTCGCACAACTTGTGACAGCTTTCTTCTCAGTCACAGTTCACCAAGCCTTCACACCCTGATCTTCAATGGAATGATGCTGTGGTCCAACTGACGGCTGAGGGTGATGTTCGAGTCCACTCACAATGGAGCCTGCCTGGTCCCTCCCAAGTGGTTTCCTGTAATGGAGTGAAAAGCCAGCAGAGTCACTCCCAACCAGCCCTCACCAAGACTGTCGTCTCAAGCCTTACGAGGTGTCCCCAAAGAGAAGCCTTTGTGTTCACCCAAAGTCTGTCTGTCCCAGATGCAGCTGCCTTTATAAACCCTCACCTCGGAAGGGTCTCCTTCTGTTGGAGCTGCACTTGACATGCTTATCACTGTTGGGGAGAGGGGGCTTCTTAATTATTTGTTAGCTGGGCCTTCTCACCTCTCAAAGACTAAAGGAATTAGCCTTGCCCATCCTGTTGACAATCTCATTCGGTCAACAGTGATTTTATTTTTTATGGAGTTGCTTATAGGGACAAATGGCTAAAGCTTTCTGAAAACAGCTAATGAGGCCAGGCCATCTGTTGTCCTCCAGTTTTTGTGACATGGCTGAAGGTGGTCAGACAGCTCAGGAAAAAAAAAAAAAAAAATCACTTCTAGTGGTTCTTTAATCTTTTGGGGTCATAAAATCCTTTTTTGAGAATTGACTAAAACACAGCCTGAAGAACAATACATTATTTCCTCATTTTATATGTGCCTCCCAGGTCATTACTTACACTTTACACCCTGAACCCTAAAGTACTATTTATTCACCAGCTCTGGACCTGCTGCTAATAACAACCCAGCAAGACAGGTCAGAGACTGATGCCTCCACTGTCACTGGTTTCTAGGACAGGAAAAGCAGATATGTTCAGCTTGGGTACTCAGCATACCTTCCTCCTGTCTCTTGAGGTCCATTGTGAAGGCTTCATCTGTGGGTAGCAAGTTTCCCAGCTGGAACTCCATGGGATGTGCATCTAGAGATAGTTGTGTGTCTAGCTTTGGGCTCTAAAACATGCTAAACCCAAAATAAGTTAGTACTGTACCACTGTGTGAACACTAGGAAGATGCATTGGTCTTAAAGGCAAGAGTCTTAAGAAAGATGCTAGTGGGCTTGACTTCATAGAGGACTGGATAGTTCCAAGCAGTTTCATCTACAGAATGGGAAAAGCTGGTCCCCTCTACTTGAATAAAGAGTAGTTGGTACACTACAAACTTACCTTTGTTATTTGCTGAAACCAGTGCTTGATGGGAGCAACCCTGCACACTGCATGCCTCTGTTACTGCTGGGAAAGACCAGAGGCAGGAGGAATTCAAATTCAAGTCTAGCCTGGGCTATGAAGCAAGACGTCTCAAAAATAGTAATGATAATCCAATGGGCTAGAGTGATGGTTCAGGTTAAGAGCCCTGGCTGTTCTTTCACAGGGTCTGGGTTCAATTTCAGCACCACATGGTGGCTTATACATCTATAACGTTCCAGGGGATCCAACACCCTCCTCTGACCTCCAGTCACCAGGCGTACACATAATACATAGATATACACACTCAAAAAGAAATGTAAAATAAAACTACCCAATAGAAAAAGTGACAGCCATTTTCCACCTAAACTACTCTTCAGTATTGTATGTTATCCACCTGCTATTACTTGAATATTAATTCTGAATCCCTACTTATGAGAACCAGAGAAGCAAAGGCATTCTCTCAAGGTTCTAGCAGGAAAGCATGTGTCACTAAGCAAACTTTTCTTGGGGATGGGGCAATGTCTTTATCCCTGTCTAAAGTAATTTGGTCTAGACCTGTTCAGTTAACTTCTACTCTTTTCTTTTGGAGGGGGAGGGAACTTTTGGTTTTTTCGAGACAGGGTTCATTGTGTAGCTAGCCCTGGTTGTCTTGAAACTTACTCTGTAGACTGGGCTGGCCTGAAACTCATGGGATCTGCCTGCCTCTGCCTCTCAGGTGCTGGGATTAAAGGCTTGCACTACCACTGCCCAGCAAAAAAACTGAATTTAAGTGGTCCAGACCCTGTGTAAAGCCTAATTGCACACTAGGGCACCCTTAACTGAGAGCCACTTTGCTCACAGGTATACAGACCTGCCAGCCAAAGTTCTAGATCTGTCTGGTACAGTGGTGCAAACCCTACACTCCTTGCTATTCAGGAAGACAGCTATTCAGGAAGTCTGGGACAGCCTATGTAACAAAAGACCCTGACCAGAAGAACCCTCTAGAAGGGCCCTAATACTTGACTGACAGCCTTACTTTTTTTGTGAACAGTAAAAGCTTTGGTGGTGGTTGGGGGGGGGGGTGGACTCAATTAGGAAGTCTTAAGTTCAAATGCCCTACAGAATTCCACTGAGTCTAACCTATACATAGATATACAATTAAAGCTACTCCACTGTCCTAGTAAAACCCAACAGCCAGCAGGGTGTGAAGGTATGCTCCCTCAATGAGATCTTCCTTCCAAGGCTAATTTGTTCTGAGGTAAGCCAATTCTATCACAGATACCAGATCCTTGCTACCAAAGACCACATCTCATGCCAGTGATTAAAAAGCAATCTTTATTTTACAAAATTAAAAACATAAATAATATTTACAAACATCTTAAATACCAGTTGACATTTTGTAATCATTTCAAATTCAGTTTCCCACAAGCTTTTAAAATGTAAGACCACTCCTGCCTGCTTCAGTGAGCTGCTGCCATCTGTCTCCACCTTCCAAAGAAGTTTCTGCTTTCTCAAAATTGTACTTTCTATAGTCATTTTAAAAAAGTGTGCTTCCAGAAGGCCTAACCTTAAAAAAAATCATCAGCTTCTGACAGAGCTCTGGGATGACTCCCAGATGTCTGAGGTGAAGTCCCTTACTGCCCTGCTCACAAGTGACTCATGTGACTTGCTAAGATTCAGCATTCCAGAGCTCAGCTTTACCACCTCTTGACATCTCAGGCTTGCTAAATAAAAGCAGGGGAATGGAATCTAGAGAACACAGCTGATTGAGATTACCCTGCTGAGAACAAAATGAACTTGGAGCATGATCTAGCCTAGGGAAGTTCATCTCAAAACTAAGATGACTTGAGGTGAGGCTCAGCTGCCAGCTTAACACCACAAAAAGGAGAGACTCTGAGCTCTCCAGGTTTCAGCTTGGCAATCATTGAGTAGAACAATCAGGACTGCTCTGTCCTGGAAAACATTGACAAAGGCAGGGCAGAGCCGGCTGGTGCAGACCTACTTCCCCAAACATACACCATGTTCCCTGACAGTCTCAGCTCATCTGAGAATCTTCATCAGAGCAGCAAAAGAAAAAGAATGACAACGCATAAGAGTCATATACATTTTACTGGTTTGTTTCAGACATCCTGGAGGTTTAAAAAGGTGTCCATGGAGCCATGGATGCTGGTGGCAGGAGGCAGCAGAGGGACGTGGGCATGAGGAAAAGGAAGACTTGTTTACAAATTCAGAGCAAACCCCCTTCTTCTGGATCTAAAATAAAGGCATCTTTAACAGAAACCCGAAGTCTCTGCTTGGAGCAGAAGCAAGTCAATGGCTGGGGCAGATGGCACAGGCGGCATGGTGCATGGTGCACACGCTATCACTGCTGCATGTTGTTGATCATGGCCAGAATGCTCATCTTCTCCTGGGCAGAGTCCACATCCTCATTCTGCTTCTGAGCCACTCCTGTGCCCAGGCCATAGAGGCGCCCACAGTACTTGGCATCATCAATACTGTCCTCAAAGAATAGCTGCAGAACAGGACAGAACCAGCTGAGAATGGGGCTAGGAGTCATGACACCTCCCGGCTTCTTATGCCATGACACTCAGCAGACTGGACACTAACTGAGCAATGACAACATCTCCCACGGAGGCTTTTCCTGTTCCTCTACATCAGGGCTCTGCTTCCTAAACAGCCTGGGAATTCTGATTTGTCACTGCTGGGAACCATGAGCTACTGCCAAGCAAAGCAGTGATTAAGAACTCAGGCTTGCCAAGTCACTTCAATTCCATTCCACCATGCTTCCTTATAAAAGTCAGGAAAGCCGGGTGAGGTGGCACACACATGTAATCCTAGCACCCGAGAAGCTAAGGCTGAAAGTGACTGAAGAGATCATGGACAGTGAGCAGCTCAACCTTAACATCACTGGGCAGATGCTGTCTAGTTCAATCACAAGACATTGAGCACAGCCCTGGCCAGAAGCACCACCTCTGCTACGTGTAACAAGAAACATCTCCAAGGCATCACCAAATGTGCCAGTTGGCAACCACTGACCTAATAATACACTTGTTACTATTTAGATCTAAAATGTTCCTAGAAGTCCTTGTGTTGAAGGCTTAGCACCAGCTTGTATGGTTACTAGGAAATGGTAAAAACTTGAGGTGAAGAGTTGTCTGGGCCAGGCTCTGTACTCAGTCTCTTCCTCTATTCCCAAGCCACCAGAAGATGAACAGACCTCCTGCCAGGCCCTAGAACTCTGATACTCTAACTTGCTGGGGCAGACAAGAGCCAGCCAACCACTAGCTAAAATCTCTCAAGTTGTAAACCAAAATAAACTAGTCCTTTGAAGTTGATGGCCTCAGTTATTTTGTCAAAGCCACAGAAAACTAGTTAAAATAAACTCCTGAACTCATAATAGTGGTTAAAAACACAAAAAAGAAATTCTAACTAGTCTGTTATCCCAGACTTTAGGAGGCTGAGGCAAGGAGATAGTCAGGTTCAAGGACAGGCATAAGCCTTTAATCCCAACACTCATGAGGCAGAGCAGGTAGATCTCATGTACATATGAGTTTAAAGCCAGACAAGGCTACACAGACACAGGGAAAATCAAAAGCAATAGAAGAAAAATGTCAACAAAATTGTAATTTTTTTCCCCTCAAAGTAGGGTTTCTCTAGGTAGCCTTGACTGTACTTGAACTCTCTTTGTAGACCAGGCTGGCCTTGAACTCATGAGATCCACCTGTCTCTGCATCCCACGTGCTGGCAGGGCACCACCATTGCCCAGCTTTCATTGTAATTTTTCAAAGCATATTTTTCCTTTTCAAACATTTTAGAACTTTTAAAGAGTAGGTAAATAAACTAAAAGAGAAATTCACTCTTCGTTAACAGTGAATTGGCCGAACTGGGTAGACTAACAAATAACATTCCTATAATAGAAAGCAGAAGTAAATAAAGGAGAAGCTGCCTGGAAACTCAAGAAGCCTTACACTGGAGCATTACCTCTTTCATCCTGAAGAAAGCCATCCCTGTCAGCAGGGAGTCTGAGCCTGCTTGATGCTGCCTTCCAATCCTCTGCAAATCCAACTGATCAGCCACCTCCTGAAGACCTCCCTAGAGGACAGAAAACAAAAGATGTCACATACTAACACTATTCTGAACTCAAGACTACTACTCCATTTAGCAGTGAGACAGGCTCATTCATTGAACAAGCCTCAGTAGGTAGGCATTTTTCAGATTTTCACTCTCCTTCCCACACAATACACTATGTACATGCAAAGACAAGAAAACAACTTCTCAAGTTCTCTTCTACCACACAGGCTGCAGAGATCAAACTCATGTACATCAAGTTTGGCAGCAGGAACCTTCACCCACTGAACCATCTCACAGGCCCAACTTCTTGAACTTTTTTGTTTTTTGGAGACAGAGTTTCTATGTGTATCCTGGCTGTCTTAGAACTCACTCTGTAGATCAGGCTGGCCTCAAACTCACAGAGATCCTCCTGCCCCTGCCTTCCAAGTGCTGGGATTAAAGGTGTGCAATACCACCACTATCAGGCCCTTCTTGAACTTTTACAAAGTTAGAGAACCCCTTGGAGAATCAGAACTGCCATAACATACTGCACATGACTTCATGTCACCAACTACTTTGTGAGGTTCTCAGGTCTAAGAGAATGGCAGCCAGCCTCAATATGCAAGAAAGGAGGCTCTTTTGGTGCCAAAGTTACCAACAAAGACAGCTACAGTGGAAGCCCTGGGCCTCTCCGATCAATCAACACCCTCTTCAGAGCAGTCTGGCAGGCCTCGGAACATGCTGTTCAACTGCAAACACCAAGAGGAACGCTGTCTGTTACCTTAAGATTTTTGCAGCTCTTCATCAGGTATTTCACATCATAAATGGACGGAAAGAAAAGGTTCAAAATGTGGAAAAACTCATGCTCTTCTTCTGGCAATCGAGAATCGGTAAGCAACTTTACCATGTAGCCAAAATCATAACCACTGCAGGGAAGAATGAAGCAGCTGTCAGAGCACAGCTCCAGCCCAGCCTGAAACCACTCGAGATTTAAACTGTGCCCCCCCCCCCAGGCTGGGGACCTGACCAATCTGAACTTCACATTCATTGAAGACAGGACAAGTTACTATGGGAAGCAAACAAGGACCTGAGAGTTTATGGATTTTATTCATCAAAACTTAAAAGTAAGGCTGTAGGGGTCATGGAGAAGGATCTGCTAAAAGAGCAATCATGAGGATCAGAGTTCAAATCCCAGCACCCATGTCAATAGATCAAAATGAGTCCAACATCCTCTCCTGGACTCCCTGGGCACACACAAACCTTTAAAAACAAAAAACCCTCCAAAAGTATTGAAAGGCTATCTACCATTTGATGTTGTTAGGAAGGACAATCCACACCAGGCTGGAAACAAGCAAGCACACAGCACCTCATCCACCAGGAATATAGCACTGAAGGATATGTGAAGCAAAGCCTGTGTATGTGCTCCAGTGCTCCCTAACACTGGACAAAGGAGCACCAGTACCACCTCCAACATCGCACTGCTGCTGCCAAAGAGCCAGCAGGACTCACATCAACCAGAATTCAGTTCCTCTCCAATGCAACCCAAAGGCAGAAGGCAGAAGCTATGAAGGAAGAGACAGAGGCCAAGTGCCCAGGGACTGACCTGTGAAACGAAAGCCACTTGACGTTGTCACAGAGAACCACTCCTGATGTCATGAGCAGCTCTGCAAAGTGCAGTGTGTCGATCCCTTCCTCCTCATGCTTCTGGAACTGCAGCCCTGAGTTTGCAAGGAGGTCTATAGAATCCTGGGAGTACATATCCTCTCTGAAAAACAAGGTGTCAGTGTGAGCTGCTGGGTAATGAGGCAGAAGCAATATCACCATCAGCTTATAATTTGGAAACACAGCATTCCTGAAACACTACAAATCTATAGCTCTGTATTTCCTAATTACAGAAGATCTACATCATCTCACTTGAAGTTTGTTTTTTGGGTGTTTTTTTTTTTTTTTTTTTTTTTTAAAGCAAATGAATGAATTAGACAAGTGTTTTATGTAAGCCACCACTTGAGTCCTCCTGGGAATCTTCTGCAAGGGCAGCCAGGACCTTAACCACTGAGCCATCCTCCCAGCTCATTTTTTGGTCTTGTTTTAAATCTTTTTTTAAAGATTTATGTATATGGGTGTTTTGTTTAAAGATTTATTTATCTATTTATTATGTATACAGTGTTCTGCCTGCGTGTATGCTTGCACACCAGAGGAGGGCACCAGATCTCATTATAGATGGCTGTGAGCCACCATATGGTTGCTGAAAATTGAACTCAGAACCTCTGGAAGAGCAGCCAGTGCTCTTAACCTCTGAGCCATCTCTCTAGTTCGTACATGGGTACAAAACAAACTTCACAGAACTAAAACAAGTTTATTCTAAAAATAAATAAAAAGGAGGGGCTAGAGAGGAGGCTCAGTACATAAGAACTCTTACTGCCTGTGCAGAGGACCCAGGTTCAGTTCCCAGCACCCACATGGTGGCTCACAGCCATCTGTAACACCAGTCCCAGGGAATCTTATGCACTCTTCTGACTTCTGTGGACACAGGCAAAACATTCATGTACATAAAATCTTAAAACCTTAAAAAAAAAAAAACTGCTGCAGAATAATTGATCATACTGTGTGAAAATGTGTCACTGTTTTATTCTGACTGGTTTAATAAAGAGCTGAATGGCTAATAGCTAGGAAGGAGAGAATAGGCAGGATTTCCAGGGAGAGAGAGGAGCTCAGGTGCACAAGAGATTAGCCATAGAGACACAGAAGAAATGGGATATACAGAATGGAGGAGATGTAGAGCCATGTGAGAACATAGATTAATAGAAATGGGCTAATTTAAGTTTAAGAGTTAGTGGGACAAGTCTAAGCTAAGGCCAAGCTTCCACAGTAAGTTTCCGTGTTGTTATTTGGGATCTGGAAGTCCAAAGAAAGTCTGACAAAACCTATTACAATCTACTCAGACCTTTTCCCGGTTGTTTTTGTTTTAAGGTGAGGAATTTGAGACAAGTTCCATCTATGTAGTCTTGCATATCCTGGAACTGATTATATAGACCAGGCTGGCCTTGAATCTAGAGAGATCTGCCTGCTTCTGCCTCCTGAGTGGTGGGATTAAAGATGTGTGGTTTTGAACTGGCTTGTTTCCCTTCTGAAGTACTAGGGAATAAACTTAAGACCTCAATTTGAGTGCTACTCCACTGAGCTACACAAACAGCCTGGAATTCTTTTTAGGCTAAATTGCAAGAGTTCTTTAAGAAAACTAAGCTATCCAGACATTATGGTTTATGCCTGTAGTCCCAGCACTCTGGAGGCAAAGGCAGGAATATTTCTGCAGGTCGGAGGCCAGCCTCTACATAGGAAATTCCAGGACAACTAGGGCTACATAGAGATCCTGTCTTACCCCTGTGTTACCCCACCACCCCCGAAAAGGAAAACTTCTCTTCTTGACTATTCTAACACCTATGTATGTTAAACATAATAAAAATATAATTAGCCTGTGGTAGCACACACCTTTAATCCAAGCATTCCGGATTCTGGAGGCAGAGACTAGTAGATTTCTGAGCTCAAGGTCAGCCTAGCCTACATAGCAAGTTCCAGGACAGTCAGGAAAACATAATAAAGACCCTGTGCCCCAACCCCAAAAAAGCTATGATTAGTAAAACCTATGGCAATCAGTTCAGTTCATTCAAATGTAGCCATCTAAGAATAGCAGTGAGGGGGTCTCAAGACACTTACGTCAAGTTGAACTTGAAGTTGAACTGCCAAGTGTTGATTCCTGAAGGGTATTCCCCTTTCTCATTTGTGAATGTAAGGCCCAGCTGGATGATTTTTAGAAGGTCAACATTGCACCGCAAAAGCTGATACTGGTAATCTATGGAGCTTCGAAATTCACCAATTGGTCGTACCACAACACCTGGAAACTCTGTGTCCTAGGAACAAAAGCCTCTCACCATTAAATCTCACCAAACAGTGGAAACTGGGCTAGCAACTCATGAGCAAAACTACTCTTCAGTTTATCGAACCCCCAGGATAAGCTCCCATGGTCTGGAACACAAAAAGGACACAGGACAAGTGACTGAAGGGAGATGTAAAATCAGATAGAACTTATTTTGTAATAATTTTTATTTCATGCGCATTGGTATTTTTGCCTGAATTATATATCTGTGTGACAGTGTTGGATTCCCTGGAACTGGAGTTACAAACAGCTGTGAGCTATCATATGGATGCTGAGAATTGAACTCAGGTCCTCTGGAAGAGTAACAAGTGCTCTCAACTGCTGAGCCATCTCTCCAGCCCCCAGGTAGGAGTTTCTAATATGAGTTAAATAAATACAAATACAGCCAAGTTGGATGTGGTGGTTCACAGGTCCTTTGTTCCTGTACATTAGCTTCTTTGTATGACTTATACTTGAGAGAGAAGCATGGCTGCTGGCCTGATGTTCAGAGTTTTCATCTTGGTCTAGTCTTAAATACAGCCTTTCTTTTTCTTGAAAAAAAAAAAAAAAAATTACACACACACACACACACACACACACATATATATATAAAGCCCTCTTCCCCTTTATAAAGCCCAAACTGACCTAAACTTGCTGGTCTTGAACCCCTGATCTCCCCAAGTGTATTGGACCCCTGATATCCCCCCCCCAAGTATCAGGATTACAGAATCTCAGCCTGCTGGAAGAGCTTATGATGCTAGTGCTTCTCATGACAGAGTAGCGAAAGCAGGGTTTGAAGACAGTAGCAAGCAGCAAGCCTGGAGTGGAACAGAGCACCTGCTTGCTCAGGGGCTGGTCCAAGACAACAAGCCTCACCTTACCAGAAGTCAGACAGGAAAGTGAGCCACATAGTAAAAGATCTTCCCAGTTGACCCAGAAATGCCAGATGTCGAATTTAACATGTCCTGACTTTTGAGTGCTAGCAACAAAATGAGTATTTCTGAAAACAGAAGCCAGGCATGTTGGCACATGCCTATAATCCCAGCACTTAGGGGATAGAGGCAGGAGGATTAGGAAGTCAAGTAATCCTCCTGATAATCCAGCAAGATCAAGAGGAGCCTGTGTTTCATGAAACTGTCTCCAAATTTAATTAATTAATAAACACCACAAGGTGAGATTCACATGTGTGAAGAGATGCACCTATGCAGCTGAGGCAGGTCACATGCTATAACACTTGTCACGCAGCACCACACATACAGTGGGCACAATGGAGCACACCTATAATCTCACCTAAGAAAGCAGATGTAGGAAGATCAGCACAAACTCATTTCGAGGCCTGCCTGGGCTAGGTATCCAGATCTTAAAGTAGTAAAAATAAAAATATAAAAGACTTTCAAACAGAGGAGCATTACAAAAACTTGCATCAGAGACTGTGACCTCCTCAGAGACAATAGCTGCCTTGACTCACAGAAGAAATGCAGGTTTCTGTCAGTCTGACCTTTGGTGGTAAGGACCTACTCACCATGGCAATGTAGCTGTAGCTGAGGACAATCTCTCGGATCTTCCGCATCTCTTCCTCAAGATTGCTAGCCCACACCTCACAGATGACCTGACTGTTTTCCACAAGAGCCGCAGGCATCCTGAAGGCACCTGAGGAGCCACTGTGAGTTAACTATGTGAGCAAACAAGTTTCTTCTGGTTTGATTTGATTATCCACACTGGGTCCAATCTAGATTTAAAGATTTTAAAATCATGTAAGTTTACACTATAGTGTAAGATATCAATAAAACAAACATCAAAATTGTATTTTAGCCACATACAGTGACCCAGATATGTGATCCTAACACTCAGGGAGCCAAGGATGGAGAGATTAAGACCAGCCCAGATTGAGTCCATTCAAGGTCAACCAGTGCTACATAGCTGTTTGAGACAGGATACCCTATCTCAAAACAAACAAAAGGGGTGGTGGTGGCCCACACCTTTAATCCCAGCATTTGAGAGGCAGAGTTTGAGGCCAGCAAGAGTTCTAGGACAGCCAAGGCTGTTACACAAAGATATCCTGTCTCAAAACACTCCCCCCAAAACAAACACACACAAACTTGAGTTTTACAATAACTTCATTAACAATCAATACATTCAGCCTTCACTACCTATGGAGTGTTTATACTTGCTTGTCAAGTTCTCTCAATACAAAGAAAAGCCCTACTTACTAACATGAACCCTTAACAATGACACTAAAAATGGGAAGTTATAGCCAGGTGTTGGTCGTTGGTGTTGGTCGAGCACGCCTTTAGTCGGGGAGGATCTCTGAATTCAAGGCCAGTCTGCTCTACAGAGCTAGTTCCAGGACTGGCTCCAAAGCAATACAGAAAAACCCTGTCTCAAAATAAGCAAAAAAAAAAAAAAAAAGTTATGTGGAGTGTGGTGGCACTAAGGAGGTAGAGGCAGAAACCCTGTCTTTGGGGGGGGGGGGAAGCAGGGGGGTAACTAGTGTGTACATGCACATCTGTGTACCATGTGAGTGCAGCACACAAGGCCAAAAGAGGGCATCAGATCCCCTGGAACTGTTCTTAGAGATGGTTATGAACAACCATATAGGTACTGGGAACCAAACCTGAATTTCCTGCAAGAGCAGCAAATGCTCTTGGCTGCTGAGCCATCTCTGCGCCCTGTGAGATCTGCTTTTTAAGACATAATAAAGAAGCTGAGCACCAACTCCACAATGAGTGGTGGGACTGGAGAGATGGCTTAGCAGTTGACACTGGTTACTTCTCTTGCAGAGGATCCAGGTTCGGTTCTTAGTACCCAGATTGATAGTTTACATCCATCTGTAATTCCAGGCCCAGCAAGTCTGATGCACTCTGGCCTCCACATGCACCAGATCGACACATGGTAAACAGACATTCTGCAGGCAAACATTCATACACATAAAGTACAATTAAAGAAGAACAGAGGGTGGCAAGTAAAATAATTCAAGCAGGAGCTGGCCAAGGATGTATACCACAGAACAAAGTACTTGGCTGGGTCAACACAATCTGAGCTCAACACTGTCACAACAGCAAATCAACACAGCTCATTTAGCAACCTCAAGCTGATCCTTGACACCAAAACACACATACACACTTCCCACTGCAAGGGCTCTGGCTTTAACTTGGGGAGTTAAACACAGTGTAAAAATATAGGGAAACCCTGGGGTGGGGGTGTACATAATGGCAAAAAAGCTTCCTTTTTTTATATATATATTTTTTAAGATTTGTTTTTGTTATTTGTCTGCATCTGTGTACCATAGGTGTACTTAACTGTCTGAGGAGGTGGTAAAGTCTCCCTGTGGTTGCTGGAACTAGATCCTGGTTCTTTCACAAGTGCCCTTAGCCACTGAGTTAACTCTCCCGCCCATAAAAGCTTCCTCTTAATGCAAACCCACTGTATGGATCCCACACACAATATGCAACAGTGGGCTCTGGTGCACATGGGCAAAAAACTCAGTAACAATACATGAATTTGAGGGTTTCTAAAGACCAGAACAAGAGAAGTCCTTGTTTTCAACCTCAGAATTGACAGGTGCAATAGAGACACCAGAAGAGAATGAGGATCTTTACAGGGTTTCTCTGTGGAGCCTTGGCTGTCCTGGACTGGCTCTGTAAATCCACCTGTCTGCCTTCTAAGTGCTAGGATTAAAGGCATGTGCCACTACCACCCAGCTGAGGATTGTTCTTAATGCTGTCTACTTATTATTAGACCTTTCATTCAAGGCAGACTACACTTTACAGATGCTTCCTTGAAACTACAAACTTAAGTGACTGTGGTAGTTCCCAACATACACACACGTGGCAGCTACTTCTTAGAGGCACAATCCACCTCTCCTATTTGGTCTATTAATGAAGGCTTGCGAGTGAACTAACAGAGGACAGAAAAGATGCACATTCACAATGATTGTGCAGTAAATTCAACTTTCTGACAACTGAGAAAATGTAACAACCAATCCTGTCTCTCCCTCCCAAGTGCTGCAGTTACAGGCATGAATGAGCCCCTTCATCTGGTTCCTGAAGTCACTTTCCATGCCCAGTTACTGTGAAATAGGTGCCACGACCTCATTTCCCTGGACACAACCATAAACTACAGAAGGTAAGTGGTGTCACTCCTGAACCTTTAAAACATGTTTCCATTAAAGCAAAAGGGATACAGGCATAAAGAAACAAAGTGCCTCAAGTTGTTTAAAAGGGAATTTGTTTTAGTATGCCAACCACTTTCAAAGCTACAGCTACATTATCTGGTGAAGGAAGACCACATAGGAGCAGACACTGGCAAAGAAGATCCACAAGACATTCCTGCAGCAAACCTTTGGGAATATGAATAGCAGACTCCAGCCTGGAGGAGAGTGGTGGCTCATGCCCCAGGAGGCCACCCTGGCCTGAGGCTTCCCAAGGTCCAGACCAGTCATGGCTTTGGACCCTATTATTCACAGTGCGCATTTAACTGAGCAGGTGAACTTCCCAGGCATAAGGGCTGCTGGGGAGAAAAAAAAAAAACAGCAATCCAACAGAGGCCAAGGGCACCCACCTTCCATCCAGGGAGCCCAGGCTCCAACAAACAGCACAGACTTGACTTTTTCAGTCTTTCCTTCAGAATGAGTCTATGCTTTCAAGTACAGTTAGTATAACACAACCCCTAAAGTAACTTCATTATTAAAGCTACAACCAAAAGAACAATAACAAATTTCACAACTCAAAGAAAAACTGGGCACACTAAGGTGAATATACTTGGAAATAAGATGGCAGTCCTGCCCTCAAGAGGCTGAGACAGGGTCACCAAGGAATCTGAGGCCAAGGCCAGCCAGGGATACAGAGTGAGATCTGCTTTTATCTTATTTCTTATTTTTTTTTTTTTTTTTTTTTTTTTTTTTTTTTTTTTGGACACAAATCTCTCTATTCAGTCCTGGCTGTGCTGGAACTCACTCTGTAGACCAAACTGGCCTTGAACTCAGAGATCCACCTACTTCTGCCTCTAAATGCTGCGATTAAAGGTGTCCCCCACCATAACTGGCTGAGCCCCCTGTTTTTAAAAGAAAACAAGCAGGCCACTGGTGGCACACGCCTTTAGTCCCAGCACTCAGGAGGCAGAAGTAGGTGGATCTCTGTGAGTTCGAGGCCAGCCTGGTCTACAGAGCTAGTTCCAGGAGGGGCTCCAAAGCCACAGAGAAACCCTGTCTGGGGGGGGAGGGGGAGGACAAAAGAAACCAGCTTGTCGGTAAAGACACTTGCTGCCAAAGCCTAACAATTTAAGTTTGAGCCCTAATCTCACTTGATAGAAGACCTTAACCCCCCAAGTTATCATGACTTTCATGTGGGCAACTTGGCACGTGTGTGCACACAATAATAATTAAAATTATTATATATAATAACACACAATAATATGACAATATACAATAATATTATTACATAGCTTAAAGGAGAAGATACAATAATAATACAATAACTTAAAGGAAAATGGGGGCTAGAATGATATCTTAGAAGTTAAGAGCACTTGCTGCTCTTCCAGAAGGCCGGAGTGTGATTTCCAGCACTTGAGTTGACTCACAACTATCTGTAACTCCAGCTTCAGGGAATGTTAACACCTCTTCTGCCTACTTTTGACACCAACATACATGTGACATACATCCAGAGACATACTGAAATAAAAATTAGATTGATAAAAACGAATTTCTAAAAAAATATATATTCTTCAAAATTCCTTAGAGAGGTTTGGACGCTGAGTTTACATTCTTTTTTTTTTAATTTTTTAAAAAGTTTTATTTTATCTGTACTTAGTTTGCATGCATAGATATGTGCACCATATGCATACCTGGTGCGATGGACCCCCTAAACTGGAGTTACAAACAGCTGTGAGCTGCCATGTGGGTGCTGGGGATCAAACCTGAATCCTCTAGAGCCACCTCTCCAGCCCAGGCTGCATTATTCTTTAAATTTTTACTTTCTTTATTTATTTATTTATTTATTTATTTATTTATTTATTTATTTATTTGTGAATGGAAGGGGTGTTGTGTGTATGTAAGTGCAATGCTGGCAGAGCCCAGAACAGAATACTCTTGATGTGGTTACTGGGTACCGAACCGACCCTCTGCATGAGCATAATGCGCTTTTAGCAGCTGAGTGATCTCTCCAACCCCTAAAAGCAAAATTTTGATCCAATACAATGTTTGTTTCCCTAAAACTTGATCCCCACACCAGCTCCATTTGAAACTGCATAAGGGAAAGGTGTTCACAAGCACACAGACAGACACACACACACACACACCCCTCTGCCCTGTGCAGGCTTCAGAGCAATCTGTTCAGACTGCTCCTGATTATTTAAACTTCGAAGCAGAGATCCCTGTGCATCCAGGTGAGCTATGAAGAGCAAGTCGTGCGAAAGCCAGAAACATTCTTTCCCTGCCAACAGCGGAGATCGTTCAGCTGAGTGTCTCCTGCTCCTCTGGCTGTTTTCGCCAGTGCGACTGGGAAACAATAAGCTTCACTTCCCTGTTTCAGAAGACTAAACAAAGACTTTGCCGTGCAAGACCAGCGCAGGAGGAAGCAGCGGCCCGTTAGAAGAAATGGCAACAGGTCCCCTCCGGAGCGTTCCAGGCCACAGCCCTGAACTCAGCCGGTGCCCCAATCAGCTTGCTGGCTCTCTCTGGGTAGCCCTACCACGCAAAGCTGCAGCACCCCAAGATCCAAGCAGGGCGGCCTCCAGCCTCCCCTACCACTCCTTAAGGGCTCCAAGCCGGACTCCAAGGACCCGGAGCACCGTAGCCTCTGCGCCTCAGTGTTCCCGTGTGTAGTATGGGTCGCCACAGAGGCACTTCCGCCCCACGCTCCTACCCTGAACAACCCAGCCCGCTTACCCTGGCAGGCGGCCCCGCCGAGCGCGGGCTGGCGGCCGAGTCCGGGCAGCAGTGGCCCTTGACCCGGAGCTCTCTTCTCTTTTGCCCCGGATCCGCTCCAGGAACCCAGAGGGACAGTGAGACTCGAGCCCCGGCGCCCAGAGAGGCCGACGATGTGCACCAAGCCAGCGGGATGTGCCGCTCTACCCTTCGGCCCTCCCGACTCGCCTACTCTCTCGCGTCATCCCAGACGGGCACGCGCCCGCCTGTCCCCGCTCCGCCCCAAGTGCGCGCTCAGGTGACTGCGCCCGCCTCTCTGCGCAGGCGCAGAATGAGGGGCCTGGGAGGTGTCGGAGGACGCGTGCGCAAAATAAGGTGTGACGTGTATCCTCAGACAGCACGAGACAGCCCAGACCGTTCGGTGCCTCATCTTTTACGACCTCAGCTGAGTTCTGGGGTGCCCTGAGTCGCGCCGCAGGGAAAGACAGAATCTAAAGCTGGCTCCAGGGCGTGGCCCCTCTGACCAAGGCTCCAGTCAAGACACCCTTCCTAATGTCAGGGCGCCTTACGACTACTGGTTGGAGGTGATGGCACGTGGGGTGTCCTGTCCCCTCGATTGCTGCGCCCTGGATTTTCACTCACATAACATCCACCCGCGGAACCCCTTCTGGGTGGCCATTAGCTGGGGGTGGGGGAGCGCCACCAAACCGAGTCATGGCTGAGGTCAGCTGAGCACGGCCTCCCAGGACCTGTCCGGAGCATTGCCATAGCAACCGGAATGTCAATGCAAGGCAGCTTTCGGGCCTGCGCGGTCAGCCTTTAGCGCTGCGGGCGAGTGCAGAATGGGAAAGACAACAGAACCCTCCATCCACTGTCCTGCTGGGGACAGGGCTCTGGTGGCAACGAAGCCAGGCTGGGATGCACCGTCGCCTCGTGCTCTCTCTCCCAAGAGGCAAGAAGACTTAGAGCCTCACAGGAGGCCTGCCCTTCCCAGGGAAGAAGTGAGGCTCCTGCCTCCATCCCTAGTGCTTCCTCTTCAAGGGGCTCTAGGTAAGGATACAGCAGGTGTCCCCCTTCTGACATCCAGTCTCCTAGTCACTCTGCCCTTTTCATTTTAAATTTTAAAATATGACTTGCTGACTTTTCAAACGGGATTCCCGAAAATTACCCTCTAGAGAAATGAAATCCCACAGCCAGCCTTTGGGGTAGAGATGTCAAGGGCAGTTTCTGAACCTCAGGCTTTGCTTCTCTCCAGATCTGTAAAATAGAGACACGGGTCTCAAGGTTTCGATAATGATGAACCCCTAGATAGAGAAACAACAGTGGACCCTAAAAAGGAGTAATTAGTAACTGTATCTGCTCTGGGTTCTCTCTGCAACAATGTTGACGACATTTGCAACACAGCCGGCCTCTTTTGAGGTGTCGGGTTGTGTGGGCTAGCTAGACACTGCCCTTCCTCAGTCAGTTCGTGTTCCGTGCGGTCAGTGCTCTGTTCACACACTTGTAAAAGAGATTCAGGAAAGGGTGGGTCTGTCATGTGCGAGTCATGTGAGGAGCAGCCTTTGAAATTCTTGGAATTTTTTTTTTCTTGCCACCAGTAGGCCTGGTGTGCACTGAAAGCGTTAAATAGGAAACATCCTGTTCGCCCCACACCCTTCACCTAGAGCTTCTCATCAAACACCAGTTGTATTTCAGGAGGCATTGGAGTGTAGTGTCTGCACTTTAAACAATGGCTTTCAAACTGCAAGTGAAAGAAAGTAAGGTTTAAATTCATTTCTTCAACTGGAAAAGCATACTTTTGAACACACAGAAAAACAATGGTTATAACAGGGTTCTTAAGAGTGGTTGAGGATGGTGGTGGTGCATGCCTTTAATCCCAGCACTTGGAAGGGAGAGGCAGGCAGATATCAGTAAATTAGAGGCCAACCTGGTCTACAAAGTGCCAGAACCCCTGTCTCAAAAACAAAACAAAAAAGAGTGGGTGATAGCTCTCCATGGCCAGCCTGGCTTCCTGTTATCCCATTCTGAATAAAAGTATTCACTTCTTTAAAAAAAAAATGTATACTATGTGTAAGAAAATAAGATCTGAAATACATTTGAGTTTGAAGTATTTTGAATATGGACAAATAACCTCCAGGTCAGTACTAAATCAGTTTCTGTGACCACATTTACAAAACCAGGCATGCTATAAGCCTATGGATTGCTTACCAACCCCCCCCCCCATTTAAGTTCTCACTCAAGGTCTAACACTTTATATTAATCTGCCCTTCATTAGAGCCAGTACTTAGAAACTGGTTTTGGCCACAAGGTGGCTAAAAAGGGGGTTAAGGAAACAGTAGTTTGCTGAGTGGTGGTGGCAAATGCCTTTAATTGACTTTAATCCTAGCACTTGGGAGGCAGAGACAGGTGGATCTCTGAGTTCTGGGCCAGCCTGGTCTACAAAGAGAGTTCTAGGACAGCCAAGGCTACACAAAGAAACCCTGTCTCAAAAGCCAAACAAACACAAGAAGCCATAATTCACACCTGTAACCCAGAACATGGGAAACGAAGCCCAGAGGATTGCCAAAAGTTCTAGGCCTGGTCTACCTAGTGAGTTCTAGGACAGTCAGGGCTACACAGGAGATAGTGTCTCAAAAATAAATAAATAGGGCCTGGAGAGAGGGCTCACTGGTTAAGAGCATCACTTGCTCTTACAGAGGACCCAGGTTCATTCCCAGCACCCACATGGCAGCTCATAACAGCCTATAACTCCAATTTCAGGGGATCTGACAACCTTCATACAGACATACATACAGGCAAAACCTCAATGTACACTAAAATAAATACATCTTTTTAAAAATCTTTTAAATGAATAAATGTTTTGAGTAAATATATAAAAACAGGCTAAAGAAAGCTAGGCATTAGTGGAGCATGCCTTTAGTCCCAGCACTCAGGAGGCAGAAGCAGGTGGATCTTTGTGGGTTCGAGGCCAGCCTGGTCTACACAGCTAGTTCCAGGACAGGCTCCGAAGCAATACAAAGAAACCCTGTCTCAAAAAATAAAACAAAACAAAACAACAACAACAACAAAAAAAAGGCAGGCTAAAGATTAGTGAGATGGCTTGATGGAGAAAGCCCTGTCTGGCCTGAGGCATGAGTCAAATCCCCAGGACTCAGATTATGACCTTCACATATGATCCATGATTTGTACACACACAAATAAATATTACTGGAAAAATTGAAAGCAGTTTAAGATTCTGCCATCCTGCCTTCACTTAACATCTGTTCCCTTTGTTGTAAATTTGGGTCAGATTGGCATGCTAACTCCAGGAGGGTCTGCTCTAGACAGACCAACCAGATTAAACCTCTTCCCTAGATAAGGACCAACCACATTTCACCAAGACTGCTTCATTACCCAGGCCTCTCACCCAGACCCAGTCCTCTGTTTAAACCTAAAGCTCTTGCCAGTGCCCTCATAGATGGGAGAAATGTTTACCTCCCATATTGCCAAATGGTTATTTTAACTAAACTCCCATTTTGTTCTAGATACATGCTTGTTTCAGTCTAAGTGTCTGAACATTTTATTTGCATCCAACAAAAAACAAAAGCCTGCTGTGTAACAATTTCAGGTTTCTGTGTAGTGATAGGTTGAACCCAGGGCCTCACCAACAAATACTTTGTCCCTGAGCCACAGCCACAGCCTCCAGTTCATTCTTAGAAACCTATATTAAATCTGTTTTATCTGTATTAGATTTTCCCTTTGCCTTAAAATCTACTAAAGTAACATTTCAAATCTCCCTATATTAATCAAGAGACCTTTAAACTTCAAAAAACCTGGCCTAGATGTGGTAATGCACTCAGGAGGCAGAGGCAAAATAATTGCCACATGTTCAAGGCCAGCCTGGGCTACATAACAAGACCCTATCTCAAAAGTGTTATTAATTTCAAAAGTGTTCCAACTATGCATCCTCTGTTTCATAGAAAAGGAAACAGATAGCTTGACTAAGGAGGTTGCCTCTCAAAGACTCCTGACTCCTCACCCAGGATGAAGGGCTCATCCAGGAGGTTTGTCTTCTGGAACCTTTGCTGTGATCATGGACTCATGTTAACACTGGTGAATGAAACAGAGGCTGATGAACAGGTAAACAGGCATTCTAGTAAGAAAGGGTGGTGTATGGCACACTCCTCTATGCCAATGCTTGGGAACTTGCAGCCAGCCTGGTGAACATAGCAAGTCCTAGGCCAACCAGAGCTACATAGTGAGTGAGAACCTGTTAAAAAGAAGAAGAGGAGGAGGAGAAAGGAAGGAAGGAAGGAAGGAAGGAAGGAAGGAAGGAAGGAAGGAAGGAAGGAAGAGAGAGAGAGAGAAAGGAATATCAGTGTGGTGCCACACCTGTACCCTAGCACCCAAAAGGTTGAGGAAGGAAGCTCAAGGCCATCTTTGGCTACACACTGATTTCTAGACCAGCCTGTGCTATATAAAAATTGATCTCAAATGTACGTAAGTGATTCTGAGAAATCGTAATATTTGTAGAGCCCAGTTGATAATCCAGAACAATATACTAGAGCAGGTGGGGGGCAAAAGAAGGGAGAATGACAGGCAGGAAAGAAGGTCTCTCTGAGGAGGTGAAATTTAAACAGAAAGGAAAGAAATGAGGAGTTGGGCAAGTGTATTTCAAGCAGAGGCTGGGAGATGAGTTTTTTGTGAAGAGGTTATGAAAGGTCAGATAGCTGCAGAGAGGTAAACCAGGAGGCTGTAGTACAGGCCAAGAAGAGGCAGACCTAGGAGACTCCTTCCAGGTGCCTGGGGAAATCCTGGAGTTCCTACTCACTCAGGAAAAGAGCTGGTTGAGATTCGGAGTGGAGAACAAGGCTGTGAAGTGGTTTCTCATAGCACAGGCTAACTTCAGATATGAACTCCTGATCCTTTTGTCTCCATGCTGGGTTTACAGATGTGTAGCATCACACCCAGCCTGGTTTGTCTTTTGAATATGACTTTGATATCTACAGATGTAAAAACAGAAACAATTTGAATTTTACTAAATTTGGTTCAAAAGGCAGCTAGTTTTTCCCATAAGGTGATAGCTGAGATATGTTTTACAGGTGACTGACTGAGAAGTAAGGCCACTGTGAAGATATTCACACTGCTAAGTGAATACAGCATAAAAAAAAAAGTTGGTCCTGGCCTACACAGAGCTGGGCAGATAGAAATATAGGCCAATGGAAAGAGGTAGGCAAGTGAGAGGGAAATTTGCCAGCTGAGCTCTTGTCACCTCTGAAACTTTCTTTGTCATCCATTCACACAGCAAACCCAGTCTCCAATATTGAAAAAAAAATTTTTTTTTAATTATGTGTGTCTGTGTCTGTGTATGTGTCCCAGTGAATGCAGGTTCCTGAAGAGGCCAGAGGTATTGAATCCCCTGGAACAAGAGTACAGAGGATTGGGAGCTGCTAGACATGGGTGCTGGGCCCTGTGGAAGAACAGTGTGGGCTCTTAACCCTGGGCTGTGTCTCCGCCTCCTGATTTGCTTTCTCATGAGCAGGACCAGAAACCTTCTTTTGAACTGTGATGTCCTATAATGTTCTAGGAGCAGCGGGAGCCCGAATTGCACAGATGTTTCCAACCACAGAAAGAACCAGAGGCATGAGAGTGGGTGAGAACAGGAGAAACACCCTGGGGTGGGGGAGGGGTGCTTTAGAAGCAGGGATGAAAGGAAAGGGAAAGTTCCTGTGCATATTTGTAAGTGAAGAGTGGAAGTTTGCCCATAGCAGTGACACTTGGAGGAGTGGATAATGAAATCAGGAAAGGACCCAAAGTAGGTTTCAGGGCCTCTGTCATGGTAAGCAGGCACCTTACCCACTGTACTACACTGTCCATGCCAGGAACCTGCCATAAGGGAACCGTATCTGATCAGTGCACACTATACGCTCATTATGTAAACATCTACCTAAAGAATGGAGGAAAGTATATTGATGCCTCTCAGAGATGAGGAAAACTCTGAACAAGTTGTACCCAACCATGTAGTTAATTTTTAAGCAAGTGTTGAATGTTTCATTGAGCCCTGATTTAATACAACAAACTGGTCCAAGAATATGACTAAGGCATGGTCTTTTGTTGGCTAAATAATGTGTGACACATCTGGACATTAGCTTTGTGAGACAGTCTCACTGGGTAACCCTGGCGTCCCTCCAGTGCTCAGTCCTCCTTCCTCACTCTACTGAATGCTGGGGTCACAAGCAAGCACCCCTATACACAGCAACACAGCAACCCTCCAGTGCACTAGATGGAAAACTCTCCACATTCAGATGTTAAAAACCTGGGCTGGAGAGATGACTCAGAGGTTAAAAGCACTGGCTGCTCTCCCAGAGGTCCTGAGTTGAATTCCCAGCAACCACATAGTGGCTCACAGCCATCTATGATGAGGTCTGGTGCCCTCTCCTGGCCTGCAGGCATACACACAGGCAGTATATTGTATACACAATAAATAAATCTTAAAAAAAAAAAAAAAATCAAGGTGTAACCCCAGCATCAGGGAAGGAAGAGGTGTGAGGAGCAGGATCAAGGCCATCCTCTACAGGTGGAGTTCCAGGGCAGTCTGGCTTACCTGACGCCCCATCTGAAATAAGTAAATAAGTAAATAAATAAATAGGGCTGAAGGGATGGCTCAACTTTTACTGCCTTTGCCAAGTTCAATTCCAAATACCCCAATCAGGCAGCTCACAACCACGTGGGACTCCAGCTCTCTGAAGGCCCCTGTACCCACATGTGTACATTCCCACAAACACACACACATATAGTAAAAATATTTTTAAAGCAGTATTAAAATACAATGAAGGACAGTGAAATGCGCACTGCTTCTGAAGGGGTTTGCAGAATCCAGGCCTGGCATGCACAAGGCCATGTGCCACCCCAATTCTGGAGATACCAACTCTGGCACATGCCTATAATCTCACCACTATTGGAGGTCAGGAGAATCAGGAACTCAAGGTCGTCCTTGAAACATGAGTCAAAGCCCAGCCCAGCTACATGAGGACCTGCCTCTCAGAAAACTGAGGAATGGGGCTGGAGAGATATCTGCCTCTTGTGGAAGACCAGTATCCACATGGGACAGCTCACAAGAGCCTGTAAATTAAATTCAGTTCTGGGGGAGCAGACAACCTCTTGTGGCCTCCTGGGATACCTGCAGCCAAGTGCTGCACATACAGACAGGCAAACACACAGATATACAGTTAAGTTTTAAAAAGAAATTAAAACTTGGGAGGCAGAGGCAGGCAGATCTTTGTGAGTTCGAGGCCAGCCTGATCTACAGAGCTAGTTCCAGGACAGCTAGCACCATTGCACAGAGAAACCCTGTTTGGAAAAACAAAATAAAATAGAATTAAAGTTGGGTGTGGTAGTAGTAGCAAACATCTTTAATCCCAGCCCTTGGGAGGCAGAGGCAGGCAGATCTCTGTGAGTTTTAGGCCAGCCTAGTCTTGAAAGCAAGTTCTGTTATGCAGAGAAAAAAACAACAAAATTAAATGCAACGTGTGTGTGTGTGTGTGCGCGCGCGCGCGTGCATGCGTGCTTGTGTGTGTGTCTGTGTGTGTGTGTGCGCGCGCGTGTGTGTGTGTGTGTGTGTGTGTGTGTGTGTGTGTGTACACACACACACACATTTTGGTGGGGGAGGGAGGGAGGGGAGGAAGAGAGAAAAGGAAAAGTGAATCAGTCACTTCTCTGATCTGGAACCTTTGGACTAACTGTGTGCCACTGCCTACTACACACATCTTTTCCTCAGCCTGTCTGACATGTGTTAACATTTTCTAAAACTGGAGAAGACAGAGGGAAAAAGAAAGTTGGAAGGGAGCAGAATTTGGGCCCACGCCCTGTTTCCTTGAGCTGTCCTCTCTCATTAAGGGCATGTCCTTCCAAGGGAAAGGCATTCAGTTTCCAGCCCACGCAGACCTAAACTTTTTCTCATCACGTGCCTGGCCAGAGCCAGTCATCAGCCATGTAATGTGATCACCAGGGCCAGCCTCCCGACCCACCCAAGCTGAGCCCGGTGACAATAAGGTTAGCCTGCAGAACTACGCAGCAACCACAAAAAAAAAAAAGACAGAAGCACTATAGGCTGGACCTGTGGCTTGGAGACAGGGACTCTTGGGAACAGCCCTCTGCAGAGGTGAGCAGGGGACTGTTGGGAGGGGACCATTTGGGAAGGCCAGGGTACATCCAAGCCCCCACTCTGCCATCAGCCTGTCCTTGCCCCTCCTCGGCAGGTGGAGTGTGCCTGGGCTGTTCTCTACCTGTTCCTCACCACCTGCCTGTGTCTGCACCTTTTCTCTCCTCCATGTTGCTTTTCTCAAAACTGACTTAGTTCTAAAGCTGGTAGAGAGACAGCTCCCCAAAGGAAAGTGAAACTGGAAGAGACTGCTGGGAGGCAACCCTCATCCTACCAGGGCTGCTGCAAACTGCCACACTCGGGAAGTCTCAGGAGGGAGTGTGGGCTGGGAGCTGGTGAGCCAGGTCAAGGTGCCTTCAGTAAAAGTGGCTCCAGGTCTGGGTGATCAATGTGTCCAATAGTCCTGAAGAGGGACTCCTACCAAAGCTATTGGGTAGAGATGGCACGGCGAAATGGTTTGCAGGGAGATCCTAGGTGCTTAATCCAGGCCAGACATGGGGCTTCTGCATGTGAGTTGCTGTCAGTTTGTCTTGTAATTTGAAACATTTGTCACTGGCTGAGACAGAGCAAGTCAATTTGATAAAATAAATGCAAAGAGGGTCTGCTTCTGCCTTTACCAAGCAAGTCACACCAGCAGGGAAGAAAACCATAGAAGTGCTCAGCCACAAGCACTGGGTACAGTCTGGGAGCCAAAACAAAACACTTTTCTTATTTTGGGCTCTGTGTTTATTTATTCAGGAAGTGTTTCCTGAATGTGGGCTGGATGCCAAGCTGTGTTTGGCGCTTTGACACCACCTAAGCCAACAGGCACGTACTGACATATTGGTGATTTTTGTTTGTTTGTTTGTTTGTTTTTTGTTTGTTTTTTAAATTGTACAAGGGTTAGAACCCAGGGCCTTACAGATGCTAGGCGTGTTCTATAATCAAGCCACACAGGTTTTTCTGGTATTTGTTTAATTTTGAGACAAGGTTTTGCCAAGCTGTCCAGGGTGACTGTGAACTGTGATCATCCTGCTTTGTCATCCAATGTAAATGGGATTCCCAATGTGCACAACCATAACCCACTGGCCAGAAACTCTTAAAGGACACTGCCCAAAGGGAGTCTGAGCTTCTGGAGAACCCTTCATCTCTGTTCAGTGTCAGCCACCCTTCCTTCTGGCTCTTCTCACACTAGGGCCACTCTTGCTCTTGTGAGCCTTCTCTTGCAAAAGGGCATGTTTAGGCTGCTGTTTCTGAGGCTGGTGACTGTCCAGGAGGCCTTCCTTTCTTTTTTCTTTCTTTTCTTTTTTTTGTTTTTTTTTGTTTTTTTTTTGTTTTTTTTTTGTTTTTTTGTTTTTGTTTTGTTTGAGGCAGGGTTTCTCTGCAATACTTTAGAACCTGTCCTGGAACTGGCTCTGAAGACCAGGCTGGTCTCAAACTCACAGAGATCTGCCTGCCTCTGCTTCCCAAGTGCTGGGATTAAAGGTATGTGCCACTAAAGCTTGGCTAGGAGGTCTTGACTGGCTGGCTCTTCCCCAGGATACAAACAGCCTGTGAAGAGGCTGGGGGTGGCCAAAGCATTATGTCAGTTGCTGGCTCTGACATTGCCCCACTTGTGAAATAGAATTCTTAAAGAACATGGAGCCTGAGACAAAATGTTGAGAAGCCTGGCTTCCACTGGCGGCAGAGGCAGACAGATCTCTGTGAGTTATAATGAAATATATTCTAAAAAATATTTCTGGCTGGACAGTAGTAGCACATGCCTTTAATCCCAGCACTCAGGAAGCAGAGATAGGCAGATCCCTGTGAGTTTGAGGCCATCTTGGTCTACCAGGACTACACAGAGAAACTCGATCTCAAAAAAGCAAAAACAAATTTAAAAAGGGAGGTGGGCAGGGGTAGCCTAGCCTCCTGCACTGAAAGCCATGCTGGCCACTAGCCTGACACATGGTGTTTCTTTTCTTTTTTTAAACTTGTTATGTATACAATGTTCTGTCTGTATATACCCCTGCAGGTCAGAAGAGGGCACCAGATCTCACTACAGATGGTTGTGAGCCATCATATGGTTGCTGGGAATTAAACTCAGGACCTCTGGAAGAGCAGCCAGTTCCCTTAACCTCTGAGCCATCTCTCCAGCCATTTTTTTTTTTTTTTTTTTTTTTTTTTTTTTAGTGAGTTTTATTAGACAGGGGAGAGAAAGGGGAAGGAAAGAGAAAAGAGGCAAAGAGACACAGAGATAGAGAGATAGGAAAAATCCTATCTGGCCCAGGAGAAGAGCAGGAAGGAGAGCCAAGAAGAGAGGGGGAAAGAGGGCGGAGCAGGAAAGAGCCATACTCGTGTTTCCACCTGCCACAGCAAAGGGGCTATTGGCCATGCCTGGATTTTCATTTAGATTCTACGGATCTGAACTTAGGTCCTCATGCTTATACAAGTGCTCTTACGCACTGGACCAGCTCCCTAGCCCTGGAGCAAGTCACTTCTGCTGTCTGTCTCTTGAGCTACAAAACAGAAGCAGGGCCAGATGACCACGAGGGCTGACCTAGTTTTGGATTGGGGGTTTGGTTTTGTTTGTTTGATGCTGATTTTTTTTTCCCCCTGAGGCCCTCATGCCTCAAACTCATTAGGTAAGGCTGGCTTTGAACTCCTGACTCTTTCAAGAGTTGGGATGTGCCAGGCTGTGGTGGCACAGGCCTTTAGTCCCAGCACTTGGGAGGCAGAGGCAGGCGGATCTCTGTGACTTTGAGACCAGCCTGGTCTACAGAGCTAGTTGTGGGACAGATTCCAAAGCCACAGAGAAACCCAGTCTTTAAAAAAAAAAAAAAAAAAAGGAAAGAAAGAAAGAAAAAGAGTTGGGATGCTAGCCCTGGCCCACCACGCCCAGCTTACTTTGGATACCTCGGGCCAGCCTGAAACTCCTCTTCCAGTCCTCCCACCTCAGCCTCCCCCGTGCTGGGATTGCAGGCATGAGGCAACACCAGCGATTTTGTTGAGACTGTTATTGTTTTTGTTCTGTAAGTTATTAGGCCAGGTGTAATGGCACACACCTGTGACCCCAGCATTCTGGATGAGGTTGGCCTGGGCTACAAAGAAAGAGCCTGATGCAAAGACAAAGCCAGCTGGATGTGGTACTTCATCCAGGACTCCAGCACTCATAGGTAGCTGCAGAGGAATGGGCTGTTACTCCTCTCCAGAGGAAGGAGGAAAGAAACAGGAAGAAGCAGCCCTTCTTAGTTACCCACCTAGTTTCCTGGTTTGGTTTGTTTTTAATATTTATTCACTTTTGTTTTACATGTATGAGTGTTTAACCTGCATGTATGTTTGTGTACCACGTTTATGTGTGCCTGGAGCCTTTGGAGGCTAAAAGAGGGTGTTGAATCCCCAGGAACTGGAATCACAAATGTTTGAATTAAGAGCACTTGCTGCTCTTGAAGAGGACCTGAGCTCTGTAGCACCTACACTGGGCAGCCCCTACGTGCCTTTAATTCCAGCTTCAGAGGAATCTTACGCCCTCTTCTGGCCTCCACAGGCAGTGTTTCCACATAGGAAAACCACACACCGATACAGACAGAATTCAAAATTAAAAAGAATGCCAGTTATAGTGGGGCAAGCCTTTAATCCTAGCACTTGAGAGGCAGAGGCAGGCAGTTTGAGGCCAGCCTGGTCTACAGAGAAAGTTCCAAGATAGCCAGTCCTACTCAAGCCAGTGTCTTGAAAACAAACAAAACTTAAAAAAAAATCATTAAAATAGCTTTACAAGATGTTTACAAAGAAAAGTTTTTGTCAGACTGGCTCAGTTGGTAAAATGACACTTGTCAAGCCTGAGAGCCTGAGTTTCATCTCCAGAATTCACGAGGTAGAAAGAGAGAATTGACTCTTAATGGTTGTCTTCTGATCACCACATGTGGGCTATGGCTGTATATGCATGCATGAACACACACTCACACACACAGATATGTTAATTAACATGTAATAAAGCAGCTGGGCATTGGTGGCACAGGCCTTTAATCCCAGCACCCAGGAGGTAGAGGCAGGGGAATCTCTGTGAACTGGAGGCCATCCTGGTCTACAAAGAATTCCAGGACAGGCTCCAAACAAGACAAAAAGATGTAATGGGACATTTTTATATAAATGACACACCCATTCACATAAGGACAACACACACCATAACAACATACCTACATAAGCAACAATGCAGAGAAACTAACCAGAGCACTCTGGGCAGAAAGAAAGATTACTGGGGATCAGGCTGGGGGCAGAGGGAAGAGCAAGCAGGATTTTTGTCATTCTGCAGAGTGGAGATCTGAGTGCGGCAGGCTGTCCAGATCTGGATCCCTAGCATGAGGTAGCTGACCTTTGGGGGAAGCTTACAGTTAAAATTATC
Source organism: Phodopus roborovskii (assembly GCF_943737965.1). Lineage (NCBI taxonomy): Eukaryota > Metazoa > Chordata > Mammalia > Rodentia > Cricetidae > Phodopus > Phodopus roborovskii. Next base: position 22,437,181 of record NW_026126407.1, read on the forward strand.
CCTGGAGGATTAAAGGTAATTCCCAGCAGATAGGGACCCCCTAAAATACCTGTTTTTCTAGTAAATAGAACCATGCCTTTATGCTTGTTTACCAATGGCAATCCTTCTGTTTACACCACCACCGCCACCCAACTAGCTCTTAGATGTTTAAGGCATAATTTTTCCAAATTGAGTTTGTTTGTTTAAATAAGGCAGCACAGCTCCCACCATCTGCTTTACACAGACCAATGCTGAAAAGTATTAAATTTATAAAAAATCATAGCAAGCCAAGTTCTCTTTAAGAGATAATCAATTCACTGTAATACCAGGAACCTGTTTTTAGTGCATATTATTGTGTCTTGTTTTCTCTTTCCAGGATGTGTCCCTTATCCTAAATAGTACTCACTCTTCCAAACACTGTGTCATCTGGAAAAGTTAGATAATACTATCTTGAAAGTTAGGAACAGGGAAGGAAGTCATTCTTATCTTTAAATTTGAAGGGTCTTGTATATCTCAGACTGGCTTCAAACCTGGTAAGTGGCTATACTTGCTTTGAAGGGCTTTTTACTTGTTTTATTTTGTGTGTGTGGTTTTTTTGTTTTGTTTTGTTATGTTTTGTTTTGTTTTTTGGTTTGGCTTTTTGAGACAGGGTTTCTCTGTGTACCTCTGGATGTCCTAGAACTCACTCCGTAGACCAGGAAGGCCTCATAGTCATGTATGCCTCTGCCTCTCAAGTGCTGGGGTTAAAGGCTTGTTCCACCACCACCCAGCCTTGATTAACTCTTAAGGAATGGGACAAGAATATTTGTTGCTTCACAAGAAGCCAATGGCTAGATGATAATATTAGAATATTTCTCTTTTATCTAACCATGATCTATTGTGTGTGTGTGTGTGTGTGTGTGTGTGTGTGTGTGTGTGTGTGTGTGTGTGTAATAGGAATTGGTTCTTTCCCTCCTGCTTCCTTTGAGGCAGAGTCTTGCTTTACTTCCTGTCACGAAACTTTGCATTGAGTCTCCTATCTGTGCCTCCCATTGTACCTACAAGTACTGAGACTAAAGATTGGAGCTGATAGATGCACCAGTACACTAGCTTTTTATGTTCACTCGGGTTCCTGAATCGAACCTTGCCTAGCAGATGCTTTACCCACTGAGATGTCTCCTGGCCTAGTGTTAGGAGCTTTGGGCGGTTTCAGAAGCCTCATCTCCACCCAGAGCCTGAGGTCAGAATTGTGCTGTTTCGGCTCCTGCTTTCACAAGTTGCTGGTTATGAGGCTGGGATCCATCCTGTGGACTTCTGTGCTACTGTTCTCTAACTAGCTACCACACTGTTACATTAGAACAAGACCAGCCTAAGGTAACTTCCAACTCTTAGATTAGAGAGGGAGAGAGAAGGGGACTGGAGAGATGACTCAGCAGTAAGGGCCACTTGCTGCTCTTCCAGAGAACACAAGTTCAGTGTCCACGGTCCTCATCAGATGGTACACACACAACACACACACACACACACACACACACACACACACACACACACACATTTTGTTTTCAGACAGTATTTCCCTATCTGGCAGGAACTCAGAGATTCACAAGCCTCTGCCTCCTGAGTGCTGGGATTAAAGGGGGTGTGCCACAATTTAAAAAAAATGTGTGCATCACTACACTCTGACCAATAAAAAAATTTTTTTTCATTAAAGGTAGAGAAAAACAGTTTAGCCATCAAGTAGGAGAGAGGAAACATTTTAAAAAGAGATGTTGCTGATCATGGTGGCACACCCCTTTAATCCCAGCACTCAGGAGGCAGAGGCAGGGGGATATCTCCGAGTTCCAGGCCACACAGAGCTATGCAGTCACAGCCAGTCTCAATAAATAAATAAATAAATATTATAGTATATAATGTTAAATATTTTATAAATGTCATTAATTTTACTTGTCAAATTTACTAATTTGAAGCTGGACGGTGGTGGCTCACACCTTTGATCCCAGGACTTGGGAGGCAGAGGCAGGCGGATCTCTGTGAGTTCAAGGGCAGCCTGGTCTACAAGAGTTAGTTCCAGGGCATGATCCAAAGCAATACAGAGAAACCCTGTCTCAACAAAACCAAAACCAAAAAAAAAAAAAAAAAAAAAAAAACAAAAAATTACTAATTTGAGCCAAGTTGTCGGCAGCAGTGTAAAGCCGTTTCTATGTTCCAGGGCCCCCTGCTTCCCCTCATTCCTTGGGAGCCTATCCCTAGAAACTTTCTCTGCCCTCATAGAACTGAAAATTTGTCTACCCCAGGCAGAGAAGGTCTCAGGAAGCGAAGTATTTGACATAGATTCCAGAAACTATGCCTCATCCTCAGGGACTCTGGAGCCTGGCCACCACCTCCAGTTCATGGGTGTTGGCATAGCTCAACAAACAACACATCAGGGAACCACAGTAGATAAACTCCACTGCTGCCACAGCCCCAGGGCCTTCCCACACAGGAGGAGAGCCTCCTCCCTTTGTCCTGTGTGTCTGCAGCAGAGTCCAGCAAATGTGTGTCCTCACCCCTTGCTCCCAGCAATCCCTGGTTCCCAGAGCTCAGCTCTGCCTCTTAAATGACCATGGCTGTCATAGGCCTAGCGTTTGTTGGGTCTCGATGAACCTACAGTACCCCCAGAGAGTTTGCTCCTATCTGTGATGACCTCTCTCCAGGGCCCTTTCTTCTGCTTTCTCCACAGTCTCAGACCCACCATCCTCTCAAAATCATTTGACCATCAGGTGTCAACTTTGTTAGATTCCATCTATGAGAGACCCTAGTGCTTGTCTGTCTGTTTGCCCCCCCCCAAATATATTGTTCCTTCCTTCCTTCTGAGTATAATAATGAAGATAACATTCAGGGCCTCATATGCAGGGGAAGATGCTCTACTATTGAGCTACACCCCATACCTCCCTTCACTTAAAAAAAAAAAAGTGATTTTTTTTTTCTAGATTAAATCACTTTATTTTAATTGACTCACAAATAAACCATCACACAGCTGGCTCAAGGAAGTCAAGCACTTGGACAGCCCAACTCTACAGATCTCAGTGACTGCCTTCCATGATCACTGAAACAATGGTACTGTTATAATAATGAGGTTTGATTTGTGTTCACAGTTCTCACCCTCAAGTAACTTGCACATCAAAGCTTACTTTCCATTTGTTCATGAAAGGAGGTTTCAGTTTCTGGTCAGGTTAACAGTCTACACTGCCTCAGCACCCCTTTGAAAACATCTGGTGGCCCTGGTTATGGGCACCCTCCAGGAACTGATTTCAAAAACACAAGCCCTTGCAGATTGCTGCTGTACCAGCCAGGCTCCCTGGTAACGGATGTGGGCTCTGAAGCCTGCTGGTGTGGGTGTTAACTGTCACCGCATCATGAGCCCACAGCTGCACTGGCTGCAGTGGTCATCACCCAGGCCAGACTGTTGGAGGAGCCACCTGAGATGAGAGACTTTGGTTTCCATGTGTCATCCTGAATGTTTAGCTGCTCAGCATCTAGATATTCTAAACTGTCAATGAGCATGGCATGCGAGCAATGAGCATGGACGTGCAAGCATCTCTATGGTAGGGTTTGGTGATTTGAATAAGAATGGCCCAGCAGGTTCAATTTGAATGTTAGGTCCCCAGTTAATGGAACTGTTTGGGAAGGATTAGGAGGTGTGGCCTTGTGGGAGGAGATGTGTCACTGGGGGTGGAAAACTTGAAGATCTGATGTGGACTCTCAGCTACTTCTCCAGCACCATGCCTGTCAGCCATTGGCCTTGTTCCCTCCCCTGGTGATCCTCAACTAACCTTCTGAAACTAAGCAAGTCCTCCAGTTAAATATTTTACTTTAAAAGTTGTCCTGGTCATGGTGGTTCCTCATAACAGAACAATTAAAGCATAGGGTATAGAGTCCTTTGGGTACATGCCCAGGAACAGTATGGCTGGCTCATATGCTAGTTCCATGTTTAATATCTAAGAATGTTCTGTGCTCATTTCCACAATGGCCTTGCTCGTTTTTTTCGGTCCCACTGAAAGTACTAAGGTTCCCTTCTCCTTGGTCTTTGCCAGCACTCGTTATCTTTCAGATAAGAGACATGCTTGCTTAATCCCAGCCCAAAGAAAGGTTGTAGGCAGAAAGATCAGGACTTCAAGGACATCCTCAGTCACCACAGTGAGGCCAGCTGAGACTACATGAGACTGTATCTCAAAGAAAGAAAAAGGAAAAGAGAGGGTGGGGTGTGTGTGTGTGTGGTGGTGGTGGCACACGTCTTTGATCCCAGTATTCAGGAGGCAGAGGCAGGTGGATCTCTGTGAGTTCAAAGCCAGCCAGGTCTACAGTGGGAGTTTAGGACAGCCAGGATTGTTAAACAGAAAAACCCCATCTCAAAAACCGAGCCAACCAAACAAATAAATAAACTGGAGAGACTGAGAGATGGCTCAACAGTTAAGAGCATTGGCTGCTCTTGCTGAGGACCTGGGTTCAGTTCCCAGCACTCACATGCAGGTTCACAACTATCCCTAATTCCAGTTCCAGGGAATCTGATAGCCTCTTCTGAACTACATGGGCAGCAGGCATGCAAAACATCCATACACATAAAGTAATCTAAGACAGCTTCTGAAAAACTGGATTTCAGTTGCATCCCATGGAAAGCTTCCAGAGAGGAGAGCTATGTCCTGATCTCATTGGGACTGATCTGTGTCCTTAGAGTGTGCTATATTTCCATGGAAACTAAAACTGGCAAGAAAGAATAGTTTAATGGTAGTCACCACATTCACACAGCCCCATCTTAAATCTATCCTGACATAAAGATGTCCCATGGCTTAGGCCGGCTGCAAAATCCATAAGTAGGGGCTGAAGAGATGGCTCAGCAGTTAAGAGCACTGGCTGCTCTTCCAGAGGATCTGGATTCAATTCCTAACACCCACGTGGCAGCTAACAACTGTCTGTAACTCCTGTTCCAGGGAATCCAACACTCTCACAGAGACATATATGCAAGCAAAAATCCAATGTACATAAAATACAAATAATTTATTTTTAAAAAACTCCCTAAATAACTGAGAATGACTATGAACTACTACCAATCTTCCTGCCTCCACCTCCCACATGCTGTGTTCACAGACGTGCCCGCCTAGTTTATGCAGTGCTGGGTATCAAACCCAGGGAGGGCCTCGTGCATGCTAAGTGAGCACCTACCCAGCTACAACCACCACCCTTTAAATCTCAACTGGAAACATAGATGTGGTTCTGACTAAAGCTCAGCTTTCACAGTACACTAAAACCCAGTCTCAGCCACTTGAGTTGGTCACATGTAATCCCAGCACTCGGAAGGCTGAAGCCCGAGGAAGTTTGAAGCGAGCCATCTGAGAGGAAACAGTTCATTGTGAGCTCAGAGACCTATGCCTAAGGATGGGAAGCACCCTGGGCATTCAAGGGCTTTTGTCGTCAACAGTTTCTCATCACAGATCCACTAATTTTTTTAAGTCATGTATTAATTCATCACTGTCTTTAGAAAATTTGTTTTTAGTCTGGTCTACACAGCGAGTGCCAGGATAGGGTCCAAAGCTATGGAAAAACAACAACAAAAAGGCTTGCTTTTATTTTTAATCTTTGTTTTTATGTGGGTGTGCCTGTACATGTGTAGGAGCGATGAGAGCATGGGATCTCCTAGAGCTGGAGTTGCAGGCCAGCAAACTCTCTCTGAACAGCTCAGCCATCTCTCCAGCCCCAGTCTTTAATTTTTTTGAGACAGGATTTTACCATGTATCCCGGCTGGCATGATATTCACTACGGAGACCAGACTGTCCCTAGTCTCTCAGGTGTTGGGGTGACGGGTGCATATCACCAGACTTCTAGCTTGGTTCTTCTGAAGGTGATTTTGGAAAGTATGGGTTGTTATGGCTGAACTGAAGGTTTTCCTTCAGGTTCATACCTCCAGAATTTGCTACAGTCCCCTGTCCACAGTGAGTTCTTCACAAAAGCTTCTGGAAGGTGTGCAAAGTTCACATTTCACAAGCTCTTGACAAAGATAATGTTGCTGATTAGAAGATGCTGGGAGAAGACTTTGACTTGCAAGGGAGGTTACCTGTGTGCTGTTACAGCACACGTTCTGGAAGTTTACAGAACAAATACTCCAAAAATATGTTCCACCTTCTCCCAAGTGAGAGGGCCATCCTGACCTTGTTGGTTACCTTATACTGCCTGATAGCACCAGAGAGAAAACTGAGCCAGAGCTATGCTGGCAGGAGACATTCTGCAGACATCTGGATAACCTCACCCTTCCCCATCTTGAAGCAAACATGGACATTTGGCTACTTGTCCCAAGACTGTCAATAGGCTCAGACCTAAAGCCCCCACCCTCCTGCCTCTCTGGGCTGTGTGCATTGTACGTACATTTTCAGGTCCCCAGACAGCAAGCAGACTGTGGGTCTAGGGAAGGACCTATGTTACTCAGAGTCCTGGCGGGGTGTGAAGGAAGTTTCTCTGATCTTCCCTGTCCACTTAGGAATATGGACCAGACCAGGGTGGAATCACAGAGACTTTTATTTTTAGGTCAACAAAGTAAATAACAAACAAACAAAATCAAGCAGTGATTTAAAGGAAATGCATGGGCTGGAGTATGATTCAGATGACCCCAGCGCCACACAAACTAGGATTGGTGGCTTTTGCCAGCACATGGGTGAGAAGGCAGGAGGCTCACAAGTTCCAAGTCAAATTAAGGGGTTTTGTTTGTTTGTTTTGTTTTTTGTATGTTTTGTTTTGTTTGTTTTTGTTTTTGGTTGTATTTGTTTTGTTTGAGGCAGGTTACTCAGCGTAGCCTTGGCTGTCCTGGAACTCGCGCTGTAGACCAGGCTGACCTCGAACTCATATGAGATCTGCTTGTTCTGCCTCCCAAGTGCCGGGATTAAAAGTGTGCACCATCACTGCCTGGCTCAAAGTCGAGTTTAATGTTGGCTTGGGCTACTACAGCTGCCTTAAAACACTGTGCTTCGCCATCCCCTTTAAAGCCAGTGTATTGATGCAATGGACAGATGCAGCTACCTCCGGTCCTAACCAAGGCTTCAGTCCCGAAGTGTCCACTGCAAAGGGTCCCCAAGGCTTCTCTGTGGTACAGAAATGACTCTGTCAGGTCCTATTACAAGCTTCCTCATCCCTGCCTGGCACCTTCAGGGAAGAGCTCCCCAAGAGGCAGGGGATAAGCAGGCCCACGCCTACCCCACACCAAGCATCCTCTTTCCCTTTGTCTAAGCTCCTTCTCCTTGTCCCACATTGGGCTAGGAGACCTGAAATCCCTGCGGCTGGGTATGGCCCCAGGCACACTGGATTGATGGTGACCCATTCTTCTGGGCTGGTCTGCTGGCCTTGTGAATCAGACTATGCTGGAAGTGCCTACTAGAGACAAGGAGAAATTACTACATAGCTTTCAGTGACAATCTGTGTGTGCACACGTGTGTACACACGAGTGTGGAGTCCATGGAGGAAGTTGGGTGTCTTCCTCAAGTGCTCGTCATATTATTACTATGTAGCCAGCCTGGCTGCCTCCCAATGTTGGAATTAAAAATTAAAAGCATGCCCCACCATGCCTGACCATCCACCTTAATTTTCCAAGCAGGATCTCTCATTGAACCTGGAGTTTTTTGATTCAGCTAGACTGACTAGCTGGCGAATGAGAGCCCCAGGCATCCTTTTGTCCTTACCACTCCAGCATTGAGATGATGACGGTACCACTGCACCTGGATCCAATGAAAACTTTCTTCTCTGCACTCTGTCCTCCTGAATCCAGAGTGCTGGGATTACAGGCATTTGTGCATCACCCCCGTCTGCTGTTGGGATTGGAACCCAGAGCTTTGTGAGAGCTACACACCTGCTACAGTCACTGTCACACCCCCAGCTCTAGGTTGCATTTTCATAGTAGCTATTCCAACCAGTGTGAAGTGACTGGCTCATTGTCCCTTATGGTTAGTGAAGCTGAGTATCTTTCCATGGGCTTATTAAAGCTTTGTCATAAAACAAACAGGATATTCAGTAGCCAGGCCAGGGGTAAATCAAGGCAGGTACCAAACCCTGAGGGCCTCTCAGCACATCCTAGCTGTCCCAGGCAAACACCTCCCAGAGAACAGTGGCTCCGAGTCAACAATTGAGAACTTAACGTACACTCCCAATTAAACAGAGTAAAAGAGCCAAGAGGTACAGTAAAGAGAAAGGACAGGCTGGACAGGTGGCTCCGTTAATAATAGTGCTGCTCTCTTTCAGAGGACCCGGTTCAGGTCCCAGAACACATATTTGGTGTCCCACAATGACCTATAGCGCCACCTCCCCTCTATGAGATGCCCTCTTCAGGGCTCCACAGGGACTGCACTCATGTGTAACACCCATGAAAGACAAAAACATCTGTACATAATCTTTTGTTGTTGTTGTTTTGTTTTGTTTGTTTGTTTGTTTGTTTTTTAAGATTCACATATATGATTGCTTTGCCTGAGCCTGGTGCCCAAGGAGGCCAGAAGGGGCATCAGATATTCTGGAACCAGAGTTACAGATGGTTTTTGAACCATCATGTGGGTGTAGGAACTGAATCTGTGTCCTCTGCAGCCCCCCAAATCAGTTTTGTATAAAGATCTGCCTTCAATGTTGGAAGATCTCACATTGTCTCTGCCCCTTCCGTTACTCTGCCTTTCTGGCATTTTCCTAGCTACTTACTGTTTATTTCCCCAGTATAAAGGCAAGGCTCAGTTTATCTAGTGCCAGCCGTGTCTTCCTCCACTGCCCCCTCTTCAGTGGCACGTGGCAGGGACTCTAAAACTTGTACTTTACTTTCCAGATGACAGGAGACATACAAAGCCCAAGACGCCATGAGAGGACCACCCAGGTAAGCACCTGCTCTCCCACCGTGCTGGTTGAGGGCTGCCCCTCCCCGGGCACCATATTCTCCTGTTCTCTTTCATTCTTTGAGATAAGGTGTCCCTACATAGTCCTGGCTGGCCTTGAATTCAGAGATCTGCTAGCTTTTGTCTCCCAAGTGGAAGATTAAAGGCGTGTGCCGCCACCACCTAGCTCTACTATGCTTCCTATACACTCCAAGGCTTTAGGGGTGACCAGGCTCCAAATCCCTTTGTGACTACACAAGGTATTTGGTTCTGTGTGTATATGGTGTGAGTGTGTGTGTGTGTGAGTGTGTGTCATGTAAGCTGGAAAGCCCACAGCCTCCTACACTGACCCGCTCTCTGCCTCAGCTCTGAGCTTTGGAACCAGAGAACCAATCATTTGTTCAGCTCCCATCACTGAGAGATGGAGGGACATCCCTTGACCCAGCTCAGCTCTGTACTGCCTGCATGTCCCTGCACTATAAGGCGACCACTGTACTTGTCCTGCTGCAGAGATCAGGAAACCCTCTGGAAGGAATCCAACCCTGCACATCAAATTCAGCCTTTCTTTTTACTTTTTGTAATTAAAAAAAAAAAAAAAAGATTTATTTTATTCTGTGTCTGAGTTTGTGCCACCTTGCCCAGGTCTGAAATTCAACTTTTCATTAACTAATTTGGTTTATTGAATACAAAAGTTTAAGAATCCACCAACTGGCTGGGTAGTGGTGGCACACCACACGCCTTTAATCCCAGCACTCAGGAGGCAGAGGCAAGATCTCTGTAAATTTGAGGCCAGCCTGGTCTACAGAGCAAGTTCCAGGACAGCCAGGGATACACAGGAAAAACAAAACACAAAAACAAAAAACAAACAAACAAACAAAAACCTGTCTCAAAAAGAAAAAAACAAAAAACAAACAAACAAACAAAGAAACAAACAAACAAAACAAAACAAAAAAACAAAACAAAAAAAAAAAAAAAAAAAAAAAAAAAAAAAAGAATCCCCCAACTGTGGCCCATGGCTTTTATTCTAGCTAGCACTCAGGAAGCAGAAGCTGGCAGAGCTCTGTGAGTTTGAGCCAGTCTTATTTACATAGGGAGTTCCAGGCCAGCAAGAGATAAACAGTGAGACCCTGTCTCAAAAAACAAAACAAGGTCGCTGGCCTTCCCTCTTTCTTTCTGTGCCGATATCACTCCCGCCAACATGGTGAATGTTCCTAAGACCCGCCGGACGTTCTGCAAGAAATGTGGCAAGCACCAGCCCCATAAAGTGACACAGTACAAGAAGGGCAAGGACTCTTTGTATGCCCAGGGAAAGCGGCGTTATGACAGGAAACAGAGTGGATATGGTGGGCAGACTAAGCCCATTTTCTGAAAAAAGGCTAAAACTACAAAGAAGATTGTGCTGAGGCTTGAGTGTGTTGAGCCTAACTGCAGATCTAAGCGGATGCTGGCTATTAAGAGATGCAAGCATTTTGAACTGGGAGGTGATAAGAAGAGAAAGGGCCAAGTGATCCAGTTCTAAGTTGATCTTGTTATGAAGACAATAAAAGAAACTCACCTCATTTGATTGTGGTTGGTCTTTTGGGAAGGAATAAACTGAAACTATCGAAACAAAAACAAAACAAAACAAAAACAAACAAACAAACAAACAAAAAAAAAAAAAAACAGAACTGGAGAGATGGCTTAGTGGTTAAGAGCACTAGCTGCTCCAGAGGACCCAGGTTCAATTCCCAGCTCCCACAGGGTATCTTACAACTGTCTATACTTCCTGTTCCAGGGGATCTGACACCCTCACATAGACATACACACAGACAAAACACCAATGTACATAAAATAAAAAATAAATTATTAAAAAAAAGAAAACCCAACCAACCAAAGAGACAAAAAGGATCCCCTGACAGTCTAGAAAGTTGCTGATTTGTTCTCAGAGCCCTTTAAGGGATTCACTGTAATAACACAAAGGAGCTTATGAAAGTTGGGGTGATGAGTGTCAGAGGACAGTCCTTGGGATGGGGAGATGGCTTGGTCAGTAAAGTACTGATGTGTAAGGACCTGAGTTTAATCCCAGCTCTGGGAGGCAAACACAGTCTGAGACCTCAGGCTTGCTGGCCAGGCAACCAAACCTCATTAGTGAGCTTCAGGTCCTGGTTAGGGGTTCTGTCGCAAAAGACAGCTCGTGACGAACAGCGTCCAAGGACGTTTTATCTTTTGATGGAGAGTAGAATAAACAGGGTTGAGATCTGACTTGAAAATTCAGGTGTCTGGGAATGGACTAACAAAAACCATATGCCCCTCAGGTCCTGAACCTGGTAGAAGGTAGTGTCCTCTCAGCTCAGCCCCATCAAAGCTCCATGGCTGTCCTTTTCGTTAGCTGGAGTGAGCCCAGGTGCCCACCTCCAGTTATGGCCTTTGTTTTTGGAGACAGGGTTTCTCTAGCTTTGTAGTCTGTTCTGTAACTCACTTTGTAGACCAGGCTGGCCTCAGACTCAGAGATCTATCTGCCCTTGCCTCCTAGTGCTGGGATTAAAGGCATGGACCAGCAAGGCTTAGGAAGAGTGTGGTGTGACATTTGTCATTAATGTCTATAGTACAAGAGATGTGGGTGTCACACTGGGAGCCTTTGGTGCCTTCTATGACTTCTGGTTAGAGTTTTGTTTTTTTTTGTTTTTTTGAGATTGTATAAGGGCTGTCATCCAGTGATTATCAGTGGACTCTCTGTGAGACAGGCAGATCTTGAATTCTTGATCTTCCTGTCTCCGCCTCCCAAGAGCTGGGATTACAATTGTGTGCCACCATACCTGACTGTAATTGTGGTCATTGAAAAGGGGACTCCAGGACACACTGAGTGGCTCTTTCCCTTTGCCAAGAGGTCTGATGACATACACATGGCACAGCTGTTAAATGCCTTTCCTATCCAGATCTGGGTGGCAACATTGCTCAACAGTTTCTCTGGAGTTGGGGCAATCCTGTTCCCTCCCCCAGCTTAGAGTTCTGGTTTTTATAAACACACCCAGTTACAGCCAAGAGCCTTTGGTAGGAAGGGCCTTCCACAGACGGGGAAAGGTCATCAGCCTGCTCCCAGCAGGAGTCTGATCGACCTGACACCCTCAACTGCAGGAGGGACACATCTGGGGCTCCATGAGGAGGACGGCTCTCATCCTGGGCTCTGGGCTGCTCCTGTCTGTAGCCTTCTGGAACTCAGTCACATGGTAAGTGTGCTCTAGACCTTTGGGATGAGAGGCAAGGCATGAAAGAGCTGGCTTTCCAGTCTTCTCCCAGAAACATAAATATCTTTTTCCTTCCAAGGCATCTTCAGAGATTTTGGGGTGCTTCTGGCTACTTTTGGCAGACCCAATGGGAGAGACTGCTGTCTACATTTGAAAGCAATGAGTGGATCCTGTTCATTATAGGTGAGGTTCCAGCCAGAGGGCTGTATGTTGGACTCCACACTTGCTCTTTTCCCACACTACTTTATTATCATTTATTGTTTTATTTATTTATTTATTGGTTTTTCGAGATAGGGTTTGTCTGTATTGCTTTGGAGCCTGTCCTGAAACTAGCTCTGTAGACCAGGCTAGCATTGAACTCACAGAGATCCGCCTGCCTCTGCCTCCCAAGTGCTGGGATCAAAGGCGTGTGCCACCATCACTTGGCTTTTTCTTGTTATTCTTAAAGATGCTATATCAGCATTTCTATGTGGTGTATTTGCTTCCTGTCGCTTTTTCACTTGAGGATTTTCCCAACTATCCTGCAGAATGAGTCTACCAATGGCCTTCCCACACTGGCCAAGTCCTTCCTGTATCCTTCCTACCCCAGATACCATGTTTGCTGGGGAAGGAAAGAACTAGAGGAAGGGGACAGAGGCAGAGCTTAATGAAACAATGTCTTTGTCCATCGGGATTCTCAATCCAGTAAGAGGCCACAGTAGTTAGGCACCACTACTGTATCCCTGGACGACTGCCACAGGTGGGAGATTAGGGACATGAGAATGTGGCATGCATTGTCTCAGTCAGTATTTTCTTAATTTTTACTTGTTATTGTGTGTGTGAGATGGGTGGGGACATGCACATGCCGTATTATGTATGTGGAGGTCAGAGGACAAGTCCAAAGACTGTTGCTCTCTTTGCACTTTTACATGGTTTGGGGGGTGGAGCTCAGGTCATGGGGTTTATCTAGCAAGAGCTTTATCCACTAAGATGCCCTGCAGGCTCTATGTTTCTTCTTCTTGACATAGGATTTCATGTATCCCGGGATGTTCAAGAATGGGCTATGTGGCTGAGGATGGCCATTGAACTTCCAAGCTTCCTGCCTTCCACTAATATTTTCTACAAGTTTTTGTTTTTCAAGACAGGGTTTCTCTGTATCTCCATACATGAAATGACATGCCAGACAGTGGTGGCACAAACCTTTACTCCCAGCGCTGGGGCAGATTTCTGTAGGTTCAAGAACAGCCTAGTCTACAGAGCAAGTTCCAGGACAGGCTCTAAAGTTACAGAGAGAGAGACCCCCTCTCAAAAGACAGTGTTTCTCTATGTTAACAATCCTAGCTGTCTTGGAACTAGCTCTGTAGACCAGGCTGGCCTTGAACTCAGAACTCAGAGATTAAAGGCATGTGCCACCACTGCCCTGATTCTAAAATGTTTTATAGAGCATCGGTACTGGGAATAAGAGACCAGGCAGTTAGTTTTGGTGGCACATGCCTTTAGTCCCAGCACTAGGGAGGCAGAGGTAAGCAGATCTCTGGGAGTTCAAGGCCAGTGTGGTCTTCAGAGCTAGTTCCAGGACAGAGAAACCCTATCTTGAAAAGAAACAAAACAAAATAAAACAACCCAACAAAACAAAAGAAACAAACAAACAAACAAAAAAAAAAAAAAAAAAAAAAAGAAAGAAAAAGAAAAAAGAAAGAAAAAGAAAAGAAAAAAAGAGACCAGGCAGTCAAACTGCTTTACCATCCAAACAGGAACACTTGAGAGCAAAAGGGAACAGCATCAGTAACTGTGCTGAGAGGGTACAGCAGCGGTTATTCCAGAAGGCAGCAGAGGCAGGGTGACTGCTGGAAGTGAGTGAAACCCTGTCTCAAAGCAAGTCAAAAGAACAAAACAAAACCCCAAACCACACATGTGGTGGTACACACCTTTAATCCCAGCATTTGAGAGGCAGAGGCAGGGGGGAAATCTGTTATGAGTCAAGGTCAGCCTGGACTACAGTGAGAGCCTCTGACCCCATAATGAGGATGCTCCAACTCCCCCTGCTCTCTGCCTCAGGAACTGCCCTCGTGCCTGGGCTGTGCTTCTGGGCCTTCAATGGCCTTCTACTGGTGGTGGACACAACAGGGAAACCCAACTTCATCTCCCGCTACCGCATCCAACTGGGCAAGAATGAACCGGTAAGTGTCACTGCAGCTCTTAGTTCTGGGAATACAGGGACCAAAGTTAGGGCAAGATAAAGACTTACCTTTGAGGTGACCTGAATCCAGAGAGTTAAAGAAGGGGAGCTGGAGGGTGGGGTAAAAGGCTTATCTAGCCTCAAAGAAGCCTTGGGTTCCACCTCCAATGTACATGTGGGGGTGTAGAGTCACTCAGGGAAGCAGAGGCAGGGGGATTAGAAGTTCAAGGTCATCCTTGGCTACACAGGATGTTTGAAGGTAACTAGGGCTACATGAGATCCTGTCGATCCTGTCTGCTTCCCAAGTTCTGGGATCAAAGGTGTGCGCCACCATCATCCAATGCAACCTGTAGAGTGAGCTGTCAAGACAGCCACAGTAAAGGAGGGAAAAGTCCTAGCTCCTAAGCAGCTGCATTTACTCACTGTATTCGGGACCTGCCTTCCTGGTGCCAAGCTGCAGAGACAGTCTTCCCTTACACAACAGGGCAGTGGCTGACTCTGAAAACAAGCTGTCCCCTCAGCCCCACCCAAACCCTGTCTTGGCAATCTGCTCTTAATCTTCCCAGGTGCCCGGTGAGTCACCTTTGCCCTCAAGGCAGTCTGCCCAGCCTGACACCAAAGGCAGCAGTGTAGAAAGGAGTCCTGATGGAGTCCCCTGAAATGGTCCCCTCCTGAGATGGCAGCTGCCAGAGAGCTGGGAGAACTTCCTCCAATCCACCCTGGCAGACCGGACTGGAGCCCTTTGTTAGTATCTGACCCTTAAGACCGTTTTGTCTATAGGCCTGCTGTCTCCAAAGCAGCCACCATTGACAACATGCCTTCATCTTTAAGGCCGAGCACTGTAATGACTGTCATGGTTCAGATGAGGCTTTGTCATGGTCCCTGGGTAGGACATGAGACAGACTAGAATCTCTTCTCCCATCCCAAACAGGGTCTCATGTAGCCCAGGCTGGCCTCTATCTTGCTAAACAGCTGAGAATAATCTTCCTTCCTCCACTTCAGTGGGTTATGCTCCAAGGACACAAAGAGGGCACTCTACCCACTGAGCCATGTCCCAGCCCCACCCTGGGCCTTTGCAGGTCCAGGGCTCCTACAGACCCCCAGTCTACAGCTCTGTATACCACGTGCCACCTAGAAAGCTTCCTATATGCAGTGACTAGACAGCACTCAGCAGTGTGGGGCCTCTCTGAGGCCAAGGTCTAGAGGTGAGTGACCTGCCCAAGTTTCAGCTTTCCAGGTCACAGAAGCAGAGTTCAATCCATTAGCTCCAAGGCCAGCACACCCATGCTTCAGACTTTCTGAGGACACATAAGGATGGACCTTGGGACCATCTAATGCCTGGCTAGCTGTAAGAGGTGCTGACTTTAGGAGGATCCCAGAACAGACTGCAGTGGAAGCTGAGGGTGGCAGGAATTCCTAGGATCCTGGCCTGCCCACACATTCTTTCATCTCTTTCTTGCTTATGCACACCTCTCCTCTCCCAACTCCTGCTTCCTAACCCGGTCCCCATTGTACTGAGGGAATGAGAGCCCAATGCCCAGCTCCCATAGCGTTAGGTCTCATGCCGTATTTTGGGTTGCACCAGCCACATCTCCTGGCTCCTATCTATCCAGGAAAACAGCTTCGGCATTCTCCCTTCTTTCTTACTATTTATTCTCTCTCCCAACCCCAGCTCTTTGCATTATCACATAAATGTTTTACTGTTTCCATCTCTAAGACATAAAGCACAAACCTGGAAGTCCAGCTGAGAGGGAGGCAAGAGGATAGATTGGGAGTTAATGCCTGCTTGTGCTACATGAGATTTTCAACACTTTTTCTTTTTTTAATGTGACAGTGTTTTGCCTGCTTCTATGTCTGTGTACCATACATATGGAGTACTCACAGAGTCCAGAAGAAGGTATCAGACTGACAGTCTTGAGCTGCCATACGCATGTTGGGAATCAAACTGGATCCTCTGTAAATACAGCTAGTGCTCTTAACCAAAGTCATCTGTCCAGCCCCCAAGACTTTCCAAAACCTGGCCCCACTTAACACAAATACACACTGCCACCCATATGCACCCCCCTTGAGACAAAGCTCTTTGACAGAGTCATTTATGCACTCTCAGGGCTGTCTCTGCAGCCTCTCAAAACTGCATATGCAGTCCTTCTTCTGGGCTGTCTTTTTTCCAAGCATTTAATAGCAAGGACGTTTTAAACAGAAAGAAATGTAGGAAAAATATACGAGACTCATTACATACCACTTCAGATTCAACCATTGAAGACTAACTTTTTCCTAAACTGCTCCAAGTTTGAGACATTGGATGACCATTATTGTTTCTAGTCTTTTTCTGCTGCCACCTTCCTGTTTCTGTAGACCACACAAGTGGCCTAATTCTCAGGTCATAAATTCCCAGCAGGTGTCCTGCAGTCACCAGGGTACTTGGTGGAGGCTGCCAATACTTACTTAGGTAGGCAAACCAAAGCGACCATTTAGCCCTTTCTCTTGGGACATGTTTATCACCTGTTCTGTCTCTCTGGATTGGCCATAAGCAGAGGGAGCAGAGGTTGGGGCCCTGGGCACGCTGGCCTTGAACCCATGCAGATGTTCCCTTTGTTAGGCTAGGGCAGTCAAATCTCTTATCTAATCCTTCAAGGTGACTGAGGCAAACATCACTGCTTGTGTGTTCCTGTGTTTAACTGGTGTTTCATTGTCCCTGTAGAGTACTGGATGCTCTGTGGGCCAGAACTCAGGAGTGGCTGATCCTGGTCCACAGAGCCTATGCTCTGGTAAGGCATGCTGGAGGACAGACTGTACTGCTCATGGCCAGCCCCAGACTACCCCAGTCACTCCCAGAAGCCCACCTTGAGCAGGTCAGGTAGAGACCTACTTCTCTTGTGTCCCCTCTCCCCACTCCTGTCCTCTGCAGGTGGATCCTGTGAAGCTGCGCCAGTCTATCCCCACAGTTCTCTTCAACCAGACCATGATCTCGCTTCCCATGCTGGTCATCTTCTATCCTCTCTTCAAGTGGAGGGGAGACCCCTGCTGCCGAGAGCTACCTACCTTCCACTGGTTCCTTGTGGAGCTGGCCCTTTTCACCCTCGTGGAGGAGATCTTGTTCTACTACTCACACCGGTGAGCTCTCTATGTGCACACAGCTGGCCTCACCCTGGGACAGTTCTTGGTCAGCAGAGGCCTGTTTTCAGCCCCCCCCCCCCAAATTGCCAGAGACACAACTGACTCTCCAACCTGACAATGCCAAGTGAAGGAAGAGCCACCCTATTTGTATGGGAGAATGAGTCAGTTCCCATCCACTTCCTGACAGTCCTTTCTAGGTACCACCAGTTTACTTCACCACTGGGGCTGCCAGGTAACATAAGCCAGCCTCTTCCTCCACAGACTAGAGGAAGGCAAGGAGCAGATGCCAGCTTCTCAAATGTGGACTTCATTCTCACCTTTGCTTTCTGATGATCTGCTCAGGATGGGGAAAGAAAACTATGAATTATCTTTCCAGGCTCCTTCATCACCCAACATTGTACAAGAAAATTCACAAGAAACATCACGAATGGACAGCACCCATTGGTGTGATTTCTATCTATGCCCATCCTACAGAACATGTGGTAAATACAGCCCCTGGAGCCTCGTGGTTCCTCACCCTTTTTCCCCCTTCCCACTGAATGTGGGAAGGTACCTAGTATGCCAAGTACCCAGTGTGTTATTGTATTCTCCCCCAACTCACCTTTTACACACCAACTGAAGAGGAAGGTGAAGCTGAGGTGTGTCCAAAGTTACAAGCCAAGGTTGTCTCCCTAAAGCACCATGCAGGCAGAGTGAACACTCAGCTGGGTGCCTCCATCTGCTACAATCAGCCTTTCTCTTGCAGGTGTCCAACATGTTGCCTGTTCTGGTGGGTCCTTTAGCAATGGGCTCTCATCTGTCTTCCATCACTGTGTGGCTGTCCCTCGCGCTCATCATCACCACTATCTCCCATTGTGGCTACCACCTGCCCTTCTTACCTTCACCTGAGTTCCATGACTACCATCATCTCAAGTAAGCCAACAGTACACTTGCTCAAGTGTCTGCAGCTAAGTATGTGCCAGCCAGGGGAGACACCTGGCTGCAGGGAAGATTCTGACTAGGTAGGGTTATCTTCACCTTTTTCTCTGACACCAGGTCTTTCCTACAGTTGGGATTTTTAACCGTTATTTGGGTTCTGGGTTTACTGAATCTCAGAAACTGTGTGTATAAAAGCTGACACATTTGTATAACATGGGCTCTTTTCTTAGTTTTGAGATGGTATTTTTCTATGTAATCTTTGCTATCATACTTCTCATGTAGACCAGGCTGGCCTCAAACTAGAGATCCTCTTGCCTTTCCCTCTGAGTGCTGGGATTAAAGGTGCCATACAACTGGCCTCATCCCTGGCTTTTCAAAGCTCCATCTACTAGCTTTCTGAGTCACCAGACAGAACACTCAAGTTCTTGGATCCCATCCTGTGAAGCATGGCCTGGGAGCCAGCCTAATGTTGTCCCTTCCCAGGTGTTCTAATGCAGGGAGCCTCTCAATCTATCTGCATAAAGTTCTAACTTCTACACACCAGACTCACATAATGGGGTAAGGAAGGAGATAGAGGCAGGTGGATCTCTGCTGAATTCAAGGCCAGCCTAGTCTACAAAGTTGAGTTCCAGGACAGCCAAGGCTACTGAGAAACCCTCTCTTGAAACTACTACCCCAAAGGAGGGGAGAGGCATGGTGGCAGGTCTTTAATCCCAGGACTCAGTAGGGAGGCCTCTAAAGTGTGAGATCTCAGCACCTGCATAAAAGTCAGCTTTGGTCCTCTGCATACCTACAGCCCCTAGCATTGAGAGAATAGCTGGGGCTTGCTGCTTGACAGCTTAGTGGATTTAGGGAAAAGAACTCCAGGTTCAGCAGAACAAAGTAAGGGAAGGTCAGAGTAGTGGAGGACATCAATGTCCACTCTCGTCTCTGTGCAAGTAGTCATGATTGATACCCAGAAGAAACCTGGTAAACACTTGCCTAACATGTGCAAGGCCCAGGGTTCTATCCTCCAGTTCATAAAGTGGCTCACAACTTTGATGGCAAAACTGGGGAAGCAAAGCCAGTGACAGTTTCAGTTCAGTTTGGTGAAGACTGTCTCAAACACAGTAACAAAAACCCTAGGCAACCCTCAATCAGAACCCTTCAAATGTTCCAGCTCTACTGCCACAGCTGGGCAGCATGGTGACACTAAGCATGGGAGGTTCTCTTTCCTCCTTCAGGTTCAACCAGTGCTACGGGGTGCTAGGCGTGCTGGATCATCTGCATGGGACTGACATCATGTTTAAGCAGACCAAGGCCTACGAGAGACATGTCCTCCTCCTGGGCTTCACCCCACTTTCAGAGAGCATCCCTGATCCTCCAAAGAAGATGGAAAGTCCACTTGGACCATCTGGACTGTTCCCTCACAAGTAGGAGGTGTGGAGATAGCCTAGGTGCTATGCTGCCCTTAACAACTTGGCCACCATACTCTAAGGACTATACCATTTGGGTAAAGGGAATGCAAGACTCCTGCCAAGAAAAGGCCATGATAGGGTCTGGGCTTTCCCTATACTTCTCACATTAGGACCAGGAGTTGAGTTAGGGAAAAAGAACTAGCTATTTGGGCTGGAGGCCAAAGGAGAAAAATCACTTGGTTCTGATACAATCCCCATACAGGTAGATCCCCTGTGGCCAAGGTGGCACAGAGAATAGGGTGACACTGAGACTGGAGGCTTCCTGGCTCCAGAAATTTTTTCCTCACACCCAAAGCTAGGGCACCCTGGGGTAGTCACAGGTCAGATGTGTTGACATGCTAGATACGGTCCGTGCTTCCCATCAAGAAAGCCTGGGTTACTTTCTCCCACTAAAAGACACAAATCCCTCAGAAGGAACAATGACAGCCCTCAAGAGCTTCTCAGGAGCACCCCAGCCCCTGTGCCTTAGCCTGTTTGTGAACTGGGGCTGAACTCATGTGGGGGAGGACCCAAAATCATCTCCCTCAACAACAAACTTCAGAAAACATAGCCCAACAGCAGTCCATCTTTCTTTAAATGTTAAGTCCAGGGAGTACTATAGCAGTGTGGTTTCTCCAGTAAAGTTTTACCAGGCCCCACCCTGGCAGGTCATGGTTAGAAACTACAGGATCCCAAGAACTTGGCAACTAGGTTGGTTGATCTGGAAGAATGCCACCATTACCAATTTGCTAAATCCCAGCACAATTGTGCTGACCTGACACTTTCAGTTCAAGGTTCGTCAAGGCTCCCTATTGTGGTTTAAATAAAAATACTTTTTAAACACAGCTCAGTACAGCAATTTGTACTGTAGTCCCAGCTGCTCAGGGGATTTATGTCCAGTTCAGAGCCAGCCTAGATACAGGAAAATGGATAAGCCAGTTCTCCAGAATAGGGTTTCATTCTGCAGCACTGAGGCCAATGCAAGAGTAGGCCAGCTGGCAACTGAGCACTTTTGCAGGCAGTCCCAGCCCAGTCCTCTGCCCTTGGCAACCTGTGCCCTTTGATTCCTTCAATACCAATTCACTACCCCTTTCTACTCTACCATCACCAGTTGGCAGCCATTCCCTTCCTCATGAGCATCTGAAATGCTTTCTGTGATATCCTCAAAAGGGGCAGGGACAAGAAGCTAAAAATGGAGATTGAGGTACAAAGCCTGTCCCCATAAAGGCCTAATATTGGTAAATAAGGTCTTAATTTCTCCATAAAAGCACGACAAAGGAGAAGCATGTAAATAAAGTGTCTGTTTAACTCTAGTAGATCGTGTTGTCCCTCCCCATACACACTTCAAAACCCCAGGGAAGTAAGAAGGCCACTCAATTGAGGAGCCAGCTGACACTGTCATCCCTAATGATGCGACTGAGGTGGCTCACTGGGCAATCTACAGAATGGAGGCCACTGGTGGCAGCTATCCACTCACCTGGCAGTATGAAATGCTGTGTCAGGTCTTGGAGGAAAGCCATGACCAAGCCATACCTACAGTTCTACAAACACTTTGCACACATCCCGCGGAACGGAAATGCAACTTCACCTTTTCACAAGCTTTACAGTATGCAGAGTCCATGAGGGTCAAGGGGGCTGAGCACCTGGATAGCAGCACCAAGGGCCCTGCCTTAAGTAGATGCCCAGGAAGGAGCCAATAGCACCCTCTTCTTAGAGGCTGTATTTCATTCACACTATGCTCATGCAGATAGCATGGGCTTCTCCATCTGGGGACACACACCAGGCTCATTTCTCAACCCAACAGAAGTGTCCCAGATGGAAGACCAGCCAGTGTTTTGCCTTTTCAAGTTTTTATTTTTATACATTTTTTTTGTATTAAAAAGAAAAGCATAATAATTACCACCAATTACAAAGGACTAGAGCAGGACCAGAATAATGAATCACTTCAGCCTGGGAAGCAGACACTCTCAATAATATTAATGTTATGATACAAGCTCATTCAAGTATTTTACATTTTTTTTTTTTTTTGTCCTGTTGAATGTGATATCCTAGCACATGGTAAAGACAATGTATGAGCATAAGGTGGAACCTTCTCTGAAAAGCCCATGATGAGTTTTCCTTTCCTGTGAGAACTGGGCTGAGTGTTCTCTTCTGCCTCTGCCATCACCACAGCTGGAGGGAGAGTGGGGCTGGGGAGAGGTACTCTGGGGCTCCCATCCAGGGGACCAGGTAACCCAAGCCTCTGGTATACTCCATTAGCCTTGTCTTCATGCCCTTTCCCTTGCTTCCAGACCATCCAAGCAGCTTGCTTTCTTTTATAAATGTCATCAAAAAGAGTGGGAAAGAGCAACAGAACAAAAACATTTAACAATTTGACATGGGGCTCAGCAGCTGTCTGAACCCAGGGGTCCAGGCAGCCTTTTCTTAGATGAGCACATTTGCTCTGAGGCTCAGAGGGCAGAACACAATCTGCCCCTTGCTGGGCCCAGGCTGATGATCAACCCTGGACAGGCAGAGGATGAAGGCGGTTCAGTTTGGCAGGCTGTCTCTGTCTCAGGTCTTGAATCCCATGGGAAGATGGTGATGGGGAAGTGGCTTGCTCTGGTGGCCCCTGCCACTCCTGGCATACTTGTCACAGATACATCGGTCCTAAATTCAAGTGTCTTCAGAAGGTGAAGATGTAAACTACTCTGCAACGTCAACTCCTAATATGTCACAACAAACAAAAACATGCACGCACACACACTCACATATACACAACTCATACATTCCCACCCCTCCTCAGCCTATGTTGAGATGATAGCCTTGTCTTCCTGCCCCAAAGGGGCTTCCTCCCTCAGAGGGGCCTGAGAGGATCAGGGAGAGGATGGCAACCCTAGCTTGGATAGTCTAGATGGGAACCACCTTCCTCCACACTGGGCCTCAAAGCCCTGAGGTTCTGTGGTACTGGATACAGTATAGGGCTGAGCGGGGAAAGGAAGGAGAAAGGAAAGAAAGAAAAGGGTAGCCCACTCTTTGGTGAAGGTGCACTACAGGGCAGGTACCAGACTTCGGGAAAGGCCTTAGTTCCCATCAGCAGACCCTGTTCCTTTATCATTTGAGACAACTGAGTCACAGGAGCTGACACAGGATGTGCACATACTAAGTAAGCACCAGGAGGGCAGAGTGGGGCACGGCACAAGCTAAAAGCAACAAGATACCCAAAGACAGAGGGCAAGTTCTTGCCAGCCTGGGATGCTGTGTCCTAGTCCCAGCCTTTGGGACAACAGAGGAACTCAGTGATGAAGAGGGCCACGCAAACTTCAGGAACTGAGTAAGATCATCACATCCCTTGCACTTCCCGGGTCCCAGTGTGGGGGTGAGCAGTCTCCCCAGCCTGCATGCTCAGTTCATCATCACCCTCCCCAGCTCCCGACGACAGCAGCCTCCAGCCACTCCTCTATCATGTGCAGGGCAGCTCAGGCAGGTGGTGGCTTAAGAAGAAGTCAGGTATACTCTATGTCCGCATATACCTTCCTGCCACAGTGCTTCACCAAACGGCAGGATCCCCCAGCCCTTGGTTCCTCTCACCTCTTGATCCCTCGCAGGGTCAGTGAGAGGGGTGGGCAGAGATGGCTTGCAGGGGGTGGGTGGGTGTATTAAGATGGGAAGACCACACCAGACCCTTGAAGAATGGCACCTTTCTCCACACTGTGAGACAAGCCTCCTTGAGGTCAAAGGTCTTTAAGGTCAGACACAGGTCTAAGCTGTGGCCTTGAGTGGATGTTCACTTCCTTGCCCTGGGGTTGGGGAGACACTCAGGCTGAGGACAAGTGTGTGCCAGACAAGGCCAACTCTGTTTACAACAGTCTGAAGCAAACTTGGCCTTGGGGTTCCGAGGGAAGGGCAGGGTGGGCCTGGTGAGACGACAGCAAGCAGAACAAGGACAGTGGCAGCAGTGTGCAGACAGAGGACATCAGCTTGAGACGATGAAACAGCAGGGGTGTCCTGGGCACAGCTCTGATTGAGCTGCCCTCAACTCTCTTGCCTCCAGGCAGGAGGCCCTGTACATGCAACTCAGTCCCGAGGAAAATTCTAGTTAGTCCAAGCCCAGGGGCATCCCAGGCAGGTGGAGCTCTTCGAGGCTCGAGGAGGAAAACAGGCATTTGGGCATTAGTTCAGGTTCCCGCTCCACAATAAGGCAACTTTTAAAAAAATATTATTTCCAAAAACAGAACAGAAGAAAAAATTCCAAGGAGGGGGAAAGACATCACTTTCTATGGATTAGGTGGGTTCTGACTTTTTTTTTTTTTTTTTTTTTTTTGTCATTTTTTTTTTTAGTGGTCGATTTTGTCTTTTTTTTTTCCTTTTTTTTGGGGTTTTTTTTTTTTTGTTTGTTTTGGGTTTTTTTTGTTTTTGTTTTTGTTTTTTTTTTTTTTTGTTTTTGTTTTTTTTCTGTTTTCCCAAGGATGGAAAGGTCAGAGGAAAAAAAAATAAAATGAATCATCTTTCAATAGTCTCTTCTGGTGTGAGCAGCGTCTCTGGGCTGGGGAGAGGGGGGAGGGTGGGAGAGGCTGAAACTCCCCAACCCCCACTCTGAGATCCTTTGGTTTCCTTCCCCCAGAGGTGGCAGAAGGGTATGTGAAACAGCAGGGGGACATGGTGATGGCAAACCCCAGTTGATGGAGGGGCTGGTGCTTCTGGGGCCCATGGGCACCGCCAGAGCCTTCTGGTGGGCTGCATAGTTGGCTTGAGGGGAGCGGGAAGAGGCAGGGAGACAGGTCGGCCTAATAGCCGCAAGAGGGCAGAAGAGTGATTTTGGTAATCCAGACAAACTATCAATAATTTAAAACTTGATATATATATATGTATATATATATATAAAAAATTTCCCCCTTCCCCTCCCCGCTTAGAAGTTAAGATGGAAGTCATGGAGACAGGAGAGGAAGAGGGAACTTGGAGGCTCCTGCCCAGGGGGCACCACTAATAGCCCAAATGGTGTACACTGCTACTTAGCATAAAGGCCCATCCTAGAAACTCTAGGCCTGTCCCTTCTCTGTCCACTCTCCTGGGACTGGGCACCCCCATGGATCCTCACCCACCCCACCCCTTCTATCCCAAACCCCAGGGGGCTTCTGAGCGTTCACTTTCCCAAAGTCAGTGTGTCCGAGTGCTGGCTTGTCCATTTGGCATCTTCCCGAGTAGCCTGGCCAGTAGGTGTCGTAGGGGGTTGGCAGATCAAAGTGGCAGGCCTGCTGGAAGACTGGGAAGGGCACCGTTTTCTGCCCTCACCGCTGCCTCCTGCTACCACTGGGTGTCGCTTGTGGTTGCCTTCCTCACCCATGGGGGGCTGTAATAGAGGAGTCATAAGTGGTCAGAAAGCACTAGCCACACCACTTTCCAGGACCAATCAATCAGAGGCCTCCTTTCCACCTCCAAATATAGACAAATGAAGTAGGCCCATCCCATACCTTCATGCTGACACTACCAGAAATAAGATAACTGACCAAAGCATAAAAGTAATTTACAAAAACCCCCCTATATTTAGGTCTATATTCTAAAGAGCAGGATCTGATCCTAAAAATTTCTGTCCCCTTCTATAAAGGGATATCCCTTACTGTGGTATATGGCATACAGTATGGTACATGTGTTGGCTCCACAGGGCCACATATACTGGGACTGTCTTACTCCAGCCCTCACTAGGTTCACAAGCTAACAATGAAGGCTGTGCTCAGTCGGCTCTACTATTACCAAAGGCCACCAAAAGTACATTCAAGGTACCAGGGTCAAACCACTGGTCTACCTTAACTAGTCTACCCAGCTACCTACAGGTTCTCTGCACACCCTCTCCTCCCCAAGAGTTGGTAAGAACACAAGCCAGTTTGCCCATCCGTATGTGACATAATTCTACCTGCATTCAACACTACCCTGCAGTGGGCACTGCAAGCAGTACCAGTTTTAAAATAACTGATGACCACTGCTGCTACTTACTTATATCTACCACTTTTTGCTAATAGTTCTCAAAAGAACAGAGATTGCTACATAAAACTTTTTGGTTAAAACCTTTTCTATCTTCTTTTGGAAATGGTCAAACCCAGGGTCTTGAATAAGTTAAACATATAACTTACCACTGAGGTACACCCCCAGCACCAATGATGAGTCAATTAAATTGACTTTAAAGGCAGCCTTTGATACACTCAGAAGCGATACCCAGACTCACCACAGGATGTCACTGTACAGGCACTGCTCCAGACAATGGAGAACTGGACATTAACTTACAAATTTCTCATCTTTCCCAGAAGGAACAAGTATATTTATCAGGATAGCTGGTCCTGATCCTGACACAAACTAGCAGTAGTGGGCCTGGGCAAGCAGGTGGGCCGTGATATGGAGGGAAGGAAGGCTGGGAACCACCAATTCTAGTGAGTACCCGCTGTCCACTCTCACCATCACTTCAGTTAAGGAGAGGGATGCTGCTCTTTACAGGACAATTAAAGGAGTCATAAGAGAGGCTTTCACTCACGTCCACTCGGAAGTCTTCTAGACGTCGGAATTTGCCGAGGTATTCTTGCAGTTTGGGGTCAATGTCCAAATTTTTGGCTTTGGAATATTTCAAGAAGGCCCAGAACTTCTCTAACCCATATAGCTGGCCTGTGAAGAAAGGAGAGTTGGTGAGCTGGACTGAGATGAAAGGAGACACAGGGCCTAATACAGCAAGGCCCAGGAGGTTTCCTGCAGCTCTGATAGACTCTTACCAGCCTCATAGTCCTTCACAGTCTCCTCCTGGAAATCCTTGAATATGTCCAGTCGGAACTTCTTCTCCAGACCATAACTGTAATATCGAAAAAGGCACTCCAAACCATATCTGTGGAGGACAGAAGCTGATGAGCTTAGCACAGTGTCCACTGGAACATGGGGGGGTGATGGTGTGAAACATACCTTGCTGGCCTAGAAAAGGAACTCGGGAACAGATATGACAGTGAACTATCCTAGACCAGAAACATGGCCCACAGAAAAACTTCCAGCAGCACTAACACTAGCCCTGAAGAGCCACAGTGTTCAAATCTTCCAGGGCTCAGTCAATTCTACCCACCACAACCTGCACTCACATTGATCTGCTTGCTCTGTCTCTAACTACTGCTTTTTCCTTCAAAAGCAGTAGAGTAGCCCCAACAGACCTTCCAGCCCACAAAGTCAACACTATTTCCTGTTTATAGGAAAACGTGCCCTTCCCTGTACCAGCTCTTTGACACACAATCAGCAGGTTTGTTCATTTACCTTAGAAAGTTTACCACTAGGAATGTGATATCAAGGAAATGACCAAAAATACAGATTTCTATTTTACAGGTACATAAAGCTATCCACAGCTATTATGGAATAACCTTTTTGTACACTGTGAAGATGTGTTTTTGCCAAGGTGCCTTCTGATTGGCTTAATAAAAGAATGGACTGGCCAGTAGCTAGGCAGGAGGTATAGGCAAGACAGCAAGACACAGAGAATGCTGGGAGGAGGGAGGGTGGAGTCTGAGTATAGATCAACAGCAAAGAGAAACAAGATGAACATGCCATGTTGAAAGAAGGTACCACCCCGTGGCAGAGGGTAGATAAGAAATATGGGTTAATTTAAAATGTAAGAGTTAGCCAGTAACAAGCCTGAGCTATTCACTTTAAGTCTCTAAGTGGTTATTTGGGAGCTGCTGCTGAGACACAGAAAAACTCTGCCTACACATAGCAGCACTGTTAAACAAAATGAAAAACCTTTAAAAACAGAGATGTGGGCTTATGTTAATAAAAGTTCACAATGAAATTCACTGAATGGGGCGTTGGTGGCACATGCCTTTAACCTAGCACTTAGGAGGCAAAAGCAGGTAGACCTCTGTGAGTTCAAGGACATTAGGGATATGCAGAGTGAGTATCTTGGGGGAAGAAAAGAGAAAAACTCAGTGAATGATACTGGCCATATATATTTCACAGTGCTGTGTAGATGACCCTCTGCTTTTTGGCAGGAGTCAAGAGCCTACCCTATGTGGCAAGGCATCCCCCCCCCCCCCCCGCATGCTTATGGCTTAAAGGCAAAACTGAGCAGAGCAGGGAGCAAAGAAGAATAAACAAAGGAGACCTGTATGCACAGGTACCACATAACCTTTTAAGCTTTGAAAAATAGAATATGTGAATACCCTGCTCATCTTAAAATTTTAATTTCAGATCTGGCAGCTGACTCCCTGGGACACTACCAGTCTCCAAGTGCCATACAGAGTCCCTGGCCCACTCACCTGTAGCCTTCTTTGGCATCCTCCAGTGCCAGCTGCTTGAACTCCTCATACATCTTTTTGTTGAAGTGATCCCGGAGGAAGAAGGACCAAAAGCGGAAAAGGGTATTCATCTCCTGAGACTGGCCAATGCCCAAGCGCTTCCGCTCTGATGGAAAAGACAAGAGAGGAGAAAGTCAAGTCAGACTGTCCTTTGTTCACTCAGAGCTAACTACTCTGCAGGCCTCGCTGCTAGGCAGCATTGGTCTTTGATCTGGCCATCTATCCAGCTCTGAGGCTCACCTGCTATCACTTAGAAGAGTGGTTCTCAATCCTCTTCATGCTGTTACCCTTTAATATAGTTCCTCATGTTGTGATGGCCCGGCCCCTCCATGTAAAAAATTATTTCACTGCTAATTCATAACTGTAATTTTACTACTGGTATGAATTGTGATGTGAATGTCTGATATGTAGCCCCCTCCAAAAGGGCCAAGACCCACAAGTTGAGAACCACTGAATTAGGGCGGTGGTGGCTCATGCCTTTAGTCCCAGCACTGGGATCTCTGTGAGTTTGAGGCCAGCCTGGTCTACAGAGCGAGTTCTAGGACAGGATCCAAAGCAAAGAGAGAGAGAGAGACAGAGACATAACACAGTGCCATCACAATAGAAAACTCCAACTTCCTCCAAAGGATAACATAACAACTCTGCTCAAATTTTCTATTGTACACACCATATAAATTTTATGTTAGACACTCACCCACCCCCTCACTCCCAGAGTAAGGAAATAAATAATGAGCAGGTACCAAAGCCATTAAATGGTAACAGACTGACCTGCATATCCTCATGCCACCCTATCAAAACTTTACACCTTTAAGGTATTTCATGTGAGCAGACATTCTACCAAGGCACTCTCCTACCATCTTCAGGAGCAAGGCCAGTAACTGGCTTTACTACAAAGGGCCAGAGGAGAATAAGCACCCAGGCTTTGCAGGTGGCATAAAGTCTGTTTGTTACTATTTCTTCTATTCTTACAACTGCTTCAAAAGAAAAGTTGCCCAGGTTCCAGAGCCACTCACTAGCACTCTGAGCTAACCTGGACCCAAATCTTTACCTAGAAAGCCCTGCTCAGTCTCAGCCCAACCCTAAAGTCCTTTTCTGGGGCACACTGGCAACAGCTAACACAGCAATGTTGCCAGAAATAAGCAAAACCTGACATTTCCTATACTTATGGGTGAAACAGAAGAGTTAGAATATTCTGGGCACTATAGTCCCTTAACTTAAGTTTTTATTTTTGAGTTTCAGTAAGGAGCCAGGCTGGCCTACAACAACTCATGATCCTCCTACTCAGCTCAGCTTTGAGATGTTTCGACTACAAGCCATTTCTTATTCCAAAGTCAAGAAAAAGTCAACTGTTGCCTGCCCTGCCCCCTCCAACCTTTAAGCAACTGCCAGGGACTAGGCTGGCCCATACTTACCGTTAAGGCAGCGCCTCCGATACTTGTGGTAGACATGTTGTGTGAAGCCATTCTCCTTGAGCAGCTCATGGGAAGGGTGCTGGAACTTGGGCAGCGACTGAGGGGTACAGCCATAGCTGCCAACTGCAGGTGTTCCTTCTGAAGGACTGGAGCTATGGAAGCCACAAGAATGATGGCATCACCAGTCACAAATTTCCTACTTAGCCCCACACTAAGATTAGGGGAAGTCTTTCTGACCTACCAGCCAGTGTGCAGCCTTATACTGCATTGCCCTTAACCTATAGTAACCAGCTGTACAGTGACCTTGGGAAAGTTCTGAGGAGTTACTGAGGCTTACAGGGCTTAGGACACTGGTCCAGGGGTGGCAGAGATCAAGGCAAAGGAACTGATAGCATTATACTTGCTTCGAATCCTTACCTAATTTTAGTGTCCGCCATCTCTGTGGGAAGCCAAGTACACGGACAGGTGACTCCCAAACCTTACTTTAAAAGATTTGGCAAAAATAAATTTGAAAAGTGTTTGGCCCTACACTGAGTAGCTGAGTCATTGACCTGTGTGATGCTGGGGATGAAACCCAGTCTTGTCATGACAGCATGTCTTTGCAGTCAGGCATGGTGGCAGTCTACTAACAGCCAGGCATGGTATCCATGCCTTTAATCTCAGCACTAGAGGCAGAATCTCGTGGGCAGGTGGATCTCTATGAACAAGGCCAGCAAGGGCTGCATAGTTAAGACCCTGTCTAAAAATAAAAGGACAAAACACAAAGTAGCTTCCAATTCCTGGACCTTGGGCTAAGACTCTTCTCTCACAAGGTTGCTTGGATTTAGATTCAGATGGTGAGAGTCATGTGCCCTACATGCCCCAAAGGCAGCCTGACTGCCCTGGCCATAGTACCTAATAGAAGCAGTCCTGGGCCTGTGCTCCCGGGAATCCATCACCCAACCCACATGACTCTCCAGGGGAGGGTTCGAGCTATGCCTTGTCTTCCTTTTTCGAGGCATCTGTAAAATGAAACCAGAACTTGTTATCTACCCATCTACTACTATGATGTCATCAAGCAGTCCTTAGAATAAATACAAGTGGTATATTCCATTTTACAAAAGCATTTTCTTATTTTGCTATACTTGCAGGTTGAACACAAGGCTTTGTGTACTAGGCAAGGGCAATACCACTGAGCTAAGTACCCCCACCCCTAAAAAAGCATTTTCTGATTATCTTACAGTGAAGTGGAGGAGCAGAGTGATGTACCTGAGGCCTCACATCTGGTCCACCCTCCTTCAGGCTCTGCAGGCCATGCCTATACTCAAGTCTACTTTGTGAGCTCTCAGTGTAAGTATGCTGCTGGGGACCTTGGCCCTTTGTTGGCTCAGACAGGCTGGAAAAGCAGGCAGGATTCCACCTGGCTGAAGTACCTTACCTTGGCATCTAGGGTTCTTCCTTCTTTCACCACCGGGTAAAACCGTGGTGTCTGACTAGAATCTTTGAGCTGAGGGGTCCGGGGTGTGCGGGGAGTCCTGGCGTTTCGGTAGTTTGGCGACTCTGGGACAGTGGTTGGTAGAGATCGGGCAATGGTGGACGGCTCAGGAGCACCAAACAGCTTGTTGGCCAGGGCGTCAGTGGGAACTGCAGAGGCAGAATGGGGTCAAGGAAATTTCTGGCCAAGGCTCAATACCCCTTACCCTCACTGGGCTTCAGGTGCCCACCCCTTACCTTGTTGGAATCGAGGTGGTCCAGGAGGAACCTCCTGGTTGGGATCCACAGGGGGCTCAGGGGTCAGTGTATCAAATTGCTCCCGACTAATCATATTCACTTTCTTGAAGTTCTCGACTTCTTGCTGTAGATGTGAAGTAGGTGGAAAAGCTGTTAGTCAATAAGATGCTCTGGGTGGCTCAGGAATCAAGATTGGCAGGAAACTGGTGAGGATAGCTTCCCAGTCCACACAGTATTCTAGTCTCTATCACCGCCCCTCAGCCCAGGTACCCTGCTGCTCTCAAAGAGATCAGTGCTGATCCTCCTCCTCTCCCCACACATGACAGCTACCAAGGAACTTGCTGCAGACTGCCCTTACACTTCCTGAGTCTTCCTATGACTGTGCAGACAGTGCCAGCCACTTTCATCTCTACATTACTATTTGTTTATCGCATTAGGCCCACTCCGCCCCAAACATAGCTACTCCAAAAAACTGACAAGAAATATCTCCATGAGGGTCTCTCTTTTCTCCACATTCCACTAATAAGAGTCCCTAAAAACTTTTTTTTAAAAAATATGTTTGATTACTTAAGACTAGAGATAAAAATCCAATTTTTCTTTTATTTTTCATAAGGGACATCAAAATGATTAGGTAGGACAGCTATTCACTCTATGTTGTTTACACTATACATATATACATTTCCTCTTGTCACAGTATCAATCACTCCCTCATACATAAAGACAGAAAGTTATAATGAAAGTACCTGCCCAAAGTCACATGGCCAAACAACTGTCCTCCATTCCACATTACAGAACCCCAGGTACTTGTTTAAAGCTATGCTTGAGCCTCACCTTGATCTGTGAATACTCAGGTTCAAACTTCTCAGTCCAAAGGTCTTGCTCATAGTAGAAGAGCCCATCATTAATGACCTTGGCCAGCTCAGCACTCATCTTGGCACGAGAAGTATGGTTGCCTGTGCGGTCCCCCCCAGGGTGCCGACGCATGTAAGGTGGTGTTTGAGTGACAATGAGGATCTTGTTGACATCCCGGTCATCGATCTCATAATCAGAGTCCTCATCAGACCAGGCAGTGAAGGTATTCTTCCGCCCATCCATCTGCTCCATCTCCTCGTCAAACAGGAAGTCCAGTTCTTCTTGCTCATCCTGATCCTTAGACATCAGCTGCTGAGAGGGAAGCTGCTGAGGCAGAGCAGTTGTGTGGGAGAACCTGGGCTCCTCTGACTTCTGAAATAGGGACAGACACCAAAGGGGAATGACCTAGGAATGACACATGAGACCCCCTGGACCAGATTTTCTAGCTGCCCAAAAGGCAAAACAAAACAAAACAAAAACATCACAACTGTAACCCTGGCAACACCAGCAAATCACAGGTGTCCTCTCTGGACTCAGCTTCATGGAGGAAGAAACACCCCAAGGGAGCCCAGTTACACAGTCATTCACAAACAATTGCTTCTGTTTACCTTCATAGTTCACACACTGGCTGCTGGAAGCAGGCACAAAGCAATTCAACTGAACCTTTCATCACCTGTCTACTCAACACCTTGGCAGAAAGGAAGTTTCAGACAAGCAGTCTTGCTCCAAGACTTAAGACTGAGGTGGGGGGGAAGGGAAGCAGCCACAGCAGATATTCAATGGTTTGATCAGTGAGCATCCACCCAACAGTACCAGGCCCTATATGAAAACCCGAATGAGCAAGACAAGAACCTGTACTTAGAAACTTCACACCTCAGCAGGATAAAATGTACCAGCAGCCATCTGCAGCATGGTTCAGCAAAGGCTCAAAACAGCCTAGAACGTCCAAGGATGGTGCTGAGCCAGCCAGAGTTGGGAGTGATTAGGCCAAGTTTCCTAGAATAAGCCACTAGATGATATTGACAGGAACCGAGTAGGGTAGGCAGAAAAGACTGAATGTCCCAAAGGCAAGGTGAGACATTTCAGTAGTGACAGATTCAATGGACCTGACACCAGGAGAAGCAGGTCTTCTTCTACACAGTATCCATCAAGGAGTCAATTCTCTGATGGGTCAAGCACATCCCACAGAAACTCCAAACTTTTTCTTTGAAGGTTCAAGGTATGCTATGCAGGAGGATTGGGGCTAGCTACCCCTGGTTCCTATCTTCCTAGAACTTATACATTTAGTTGCCTGGGCCTTGGAAAATTCTTGTCTACTCAATGTTTCTCTTGGCTGAGGCCAACAACAGTGACATATTCTAGGAATGAGCAAATAGTACAGGCAAAGAAGACAGGAGACCCAGACATAGTGGCAAAACATATGTAGGACAGAATTATATAGAAGACAAGTCTAAGGTCAGCTTTGAGGCCACTTTACAAGGCCCAGACCAAAGGTCTCTCAAGAGGGAGCTGAGGTTGCAGAGGTAGAGGAAACGAATCTGGTGCTTGCAAAGAAGGCAGGGATCCTACCTGCAGTCAATACACAACACACACACTACTTTCCTTTTCTAGGACAGTTTTACTTTGACTTTCTTCATCTAAGCGAGAAATTGAGACCCAAAGTCACTAGCCATCACTGTAGGAGACTTGCACTCTCCTCTCCATTGCCTCTTCTAAAGACCTGAGGGACTTACATACAGAAGACCAAAGACAGATTTGGAGGAAAGGCCCAGAAAATGAAAAAGGATTGGCTACAAATGAGAAACCGAAACCACGGCTACATGACCTTATTCTGTGGAAAAGCCACACATAAACTGAGTTGGGTGTCTGAGAGAAGTTCCCAAAGAATATAAACAGGCTACTTCAGCATTCTTACAGCAGAAAACCCAGGACCACCTAGGTTTTCAGCTTAGCCCCTCAGGACTAAGCCAGGCCTCACCCACCTTGGGGCGTGCTGGGGAGGGCCGAGGCCTTTTCTTCACTTCAATCCAGCTCTCAGAGTCCAGGTCTGGGAGGCTGGCAGACAGGCCCTTGGGAAGGGTTTTCAGGTTGCTGACCTCTTCTGTTTTGGTTGGCACTGGGGTAACAGCACGGGGAGAGCCAGGTGCCGACTCTGGAAAAGAAAAGCAGGGCTACATCATCCTAGTCCTTTCAGGGCAGTCCTGAGGTGACTGCACATTGTAGAATAAGGTATCTAGCCTCTACTGGGCACCTACCAGTCTCTTTCTGGTAGTGCTGGCGGGGAACAAACTCTGGGCAGTTGAGAAGCTGAGAGAAATCTGTTTGTGAATAATCCACTATTGGGGGACCAGGAAGTGGCCACTTCTCAGGTTGTTCCCTCCTGCGGACTTTCTCCTCTACGATCTCCACCACTGTGCTGTCCTTTAGAGCCTGAAGAAGAGAAACAAGAATGCAGAGAACCACCTAAGGCAAACAGATATCTGAGACAATCCTTAAGCACCTGGTTTAGGCCAGCAGCGGTAGTAAACAACTGGCCACACTTTCCCTGAGTGACAGACACGTGTAAGAGGTACAAACATGAAAATGAAAACCAAAATTAGGGATTGACATGTAAAATAATCTTGTTTCGAATTTAAATAAAATATCATAGCAAAAGAAAGAAAACCAAAAATACTTAACAAACCCACAAGTCAACTTCAAGAAATCTAGAGAACACTTGCATGAAGGAGACTGTATGTCCAAGATTTAGGCAAAATCCTATATTAACAG
Organism: Phodopus roborovskii; assembly: GCF_943737965.1. Classification (NCBI taxonomy): domain Eukaryota; kingdom Metazoa; phylum Chordata; class Mammalia; order Rodentia; family Cricetidae; genus Phodopus; species Phodopus roborovskii. Next base: position 22,471,893 of record NW_026126407.1, read on the forward strand.
TGACAATGACTGTAATAGGGAAAGCACCTACCATCATACTGGCATGCTGGCAATTTAAACCATAAGACAGGAATAGGTCAGGACAAATACCAGCCTCTTATTTGAATTTTGAGAAAAACAGATTTATATAATACAACTGTTATTAAGAGGCACAGGTGAATTATTATGAGCTGTAATCTCTGGATACAAAAGTAAAGATTAGTCTTTTTTTTCTTTCCTTTCTCGAGACAAGGTTTCTCTGTGTAGCCCTAGCTGTCCTATGTGGCACCAAACTCAAGAGATCTGCCAGCCTCTGCCTCTCAAGTGCTGGAATTAAAGGTGTACACCACTACATCTGGCTTAGAGGTTTACAGCACCCATATGGCAACTCACAACTATCCATACTCTAGTCCCAAGGGGAATTCAACACTCTCTTCTGGGCTCTGGAGGCACTACATACACACAGTGCACAGATATACAGGCAAACAAAACACCCATACATATATATACTACTCCCCCACCCCCGCCATGAAAGGAACTGGAAACAACCATGATTCCACTTTAATAGTTAACCCCCATGGGATAGTGTACTATGCAACTTATAATAGAACGGGGTAGTGAGTTCTAAGATATCCAAGGCTATGAAGGGAAACCCAGTCTTGGGAAAAAGAAAAAACATGGGGGTGGAGTGGGGTGGGGTGGGGGGATCTGTCTATTTAACATTGCTTTGCAGCTAGCTCCCAGATACAGTAAAACCAAGAAGTGATAAAATACCTGTGACTTATCACCATTTACCAGTATTTGGGAGGCAGAAGTAGGCAGATCTCTGTTGAGTCCCAAGCCAGTTTGGTCTACATAGCAAGTTCCAGGACAGTCAGAGTTATACAGAGAAACCCTGTCTCAAAAATGTAAAACAATAATAACAACAAGAATTTACCTCTGACCCCTAGCAACAATTTTATGCACATAAATCTCTATGTTTTTATTTATTCATTTTGTTGTCAGTATTTTTCCAGACAGTTTCTCTGTGCAGCCCTGACCTAGAATTCAGAGAACTTCCTGCCTCTGCCTCCTGAGCATGCATCACTACCACCAGCAAAAATGATGTTTTAATACTTTAATGTCATAAAGACTTTGAAACCACATATTTTACTTAATATTTTCTGAAAACTGAGAATTATGATGGCTGATATAATTCACAAATAAAACTAGTATGTACTAAGTTAAAGGCATAGTTTCACAAAAAATATTTTCATGACTTGCAGTGACATTTATCTGACCATGTAAATTCCCAACAACAAAACAGAAGCCAGTCTGCAGTGGTAATGAAAGAATTATTATAGAAACAGTAAGTACATAATATGGATTCAAATAAATTAATTGGGAATTTGAGACATGAAATTAAAACAAAACAAAAGACAGCAGCCAGGCATGATAGCACACTTTTAGTCCAGCACTTCGAAGGCAGAGAGGCAGGCAGATTTCTAAGGGATTCAGTCTAATCTAGTCTACATACCAAGTTCCAGAATAACCAGGGTTACACATACTGACACTGTCTTAAATTAGAAGAAAATAAGCCAGGTGTTAGTGGCACACGCCTTTAGTCCCAGCACTTGGGAGGCAGAGGTAGGAGAATCTCTGTGAATTCGAAGCCAGCTTGGGTCTACAGAGAGTTCCAGGACAGGTTCACAGGTTCCAAAACAATACAGAAAAACCCTGTCTCAAAAACAAAACAAAACAAAACAAAAAGAAAGAAAACACACACACACACACACACACACACACACACACACACACACACACACACACGTCTGGTGGCAAATACCTTTAAAGCACATGGAAAGCAGAGGCAGAGAAGCAGGTGGATCTCTGAGTTTGAGGCCAGCCTGGTCTACGCAGTGAGTTCCAGGATGTCCAGGGCTACACGGAGAAACCCGATGTTAAAAAAGGACGGAAGAAAGGAAATGAAAATAATCACCTCACACTATGTACTTTACTGAATCTAGAAACAATAACCAATTAGCGACCACTCTGAAGAGGAATTAATATTTTCTTTAATCCCAATGCTTAGGAGGGGAAGGCAGGCAGGCAGATCTGTGAGATCAAGGCTAGCCTGGACTATACAGAGAATTCCAGGATAGCCAGAGACGTTATACCCTGTCTCAGAAAACAAGAAAAAATTATTAACAAAACAAAACCCTAAAACAACAACCAGAAAGCAGCTCACCTGGAGCAGGATGAACTATGGCTTCATGGACCAAGAAAAAAATATAGGGCAATCCATCTTGCTCAAAATGCATAGTGAGTCCTGAAGGGAAAGTCACCTTTGAAGGACATGGGGTGCCCACTCTCAAAATTGTACAAACTGCTCACAGGGTACAGAGGATTAAGCTCCTCATCTGTCCCTCCTGTTCTACATGTTGGTTATCGAACAACGTGACAAGCAAGTGTCTCCTTAAGCTAGCTAAGCAAAGGTTGACTAAAGTGATTAGAGTAGCACTATTTTGCAACCCCTAAGGAAATTGTTTTTTGCAATAATCGCAGCCGTTTTTATCTCAGGCAACAGAGTGTCACAAGCCATCCAAAAGAAGACACTAGCCATTTATTTACAAAGCCCCAATTCTCATAATGCCTCTAAAACAGAAGACCATGTTACCCAAACTCAGGACTATAGATGAGTATGTCAGATGCTGCCTCTATCCCATGAATCATGTAGTCTTGTATACGAAACGTGGCCTAATTTACCCAACAAAAAATAGCAAGGGAAAAATGAAAGGGTTGAAGGAGATACAAGTTCACACAGATCTGATCTCTTATATTTACAAACAATTTTATTTTATTTTGTTTTTCTGAGACAGGGTTTCTCTGTGTAACAGTACTGGCTATCCTATTACTCACTTTGAAGAACAAGCTGGGCTCAAACTCACAGAAATCCACCTGCCTCTGCCTCCTGAATGCTGGGATTAAAGGTGTGCACCACCACCCAGCTCATGAACCATTTTTAACTATGTTTGATAGCAACAGGGGAGAATCTGAAACAATATCTGGCAATATTAAATAACTTATTATTTTTAGGTGTGATGATGATACTGCGGCTATTGAAATGATAGATTTTGTAGGAAGACCTGCAAGGTATAAGTTAAAGCAGACGAAGGGTACACAGGCAAGACCAGATGTTGTTGACTCTTGATGTAGCTGAAGTGCTGTACCATGGTGGCCCCCTGGGATTCAGTAGATGCAGTTAGTGGGGTTTATGCAGAGTTTAGCCCATCAACTCAGGACTCACAGGGATAATCTTACTTTCCCACCCTTACCCAAGGGAGAAGACATACCGCAAAGATGAGTGAAATGTCAGTGGTTAGGGCCTGTACACGGTGAAAAGAAGCAATAAGGGTGATGGGAAGGAAACCATCAGCATCCATTTTCCGTCTCAGGAAGAAGTCTCGTTCTAAATTGTCCACGCTGAAGTAGTATTCACTAAGTGGGGGGAAAAGGCATCACTGAGAGGCTATGGGCCTTCCCTGCTTCCTATCCACCCCCGCAATCTCTGGCCTTCTCACCCCTCTCCTATCATACAGCTCTAAGTTGAGGCTCTCATCCTGTGGGTTACAATCCTATGGAGGCCAAAAACCCCAACCCTTTCACAGGGCTGGTCACCAAGTTCCATGAGGATATTTACATTATGATTCATAACAGTAGCAAAATTATAGTTAAGTAGCTACAAAACTAATTTTTATGGTTGAGGAACTGTATTAAAGGGACACAGCTTAAAAGAAATGATGCCCTGCTACTGACTCCCACCCTTTCTTCTATCACAGGTGAGCCCAACAAACTAATCCTCCTTTGAACTCAGTTCCTATACTGTTCTGCTCCTAAAACATTAACAATATGCTCGCTGCCTGCTTCCTTGTATGGGTTTCTCTCTGATCTGTGAGCCGGCAAAGTATTTATACAGAAAGTATTTATACAGAAATACCTTTTATCCTATGCTTTGTTACTTATTGTGACTTTGGAAGAGTTACTGGCCTACCTGCTCCCCTATAAAATAGGGATAGGAGGAGACCTAGCTTACGGGACTCCAGTATGCAGATGGGATAAAAATAGCCTGCAATCGCTTGGCAAGAGCTTGGCCACAGTCACAGCTCAAGGACATGCTTGGCAGTACCCACCACAGTGCTGATGGGCTGCTTTGTGACTGACTAAAGAGTATATAGGGGAACCAGGCTGTTCACCTGTTAATGGTAGTCTTTACTTTCATTAAGGCAAAGTAAATGTGAGTTTACATCTGTAATAAACAGTATTCTATGAAAGCACAAAAGTTACTTTGCATAGCTTAAACAGGGCTACTACATCATCGTTCACTAAACCCTGTTCTGAGCCTCACATTGGCGTAGACAAGCAGGCAGAACCTTCACACTCACATCTGGCGCTTGATATAGTCCTTGAGCAGCTCCTGGTCCACATTGTAAATCTCAGTGCTGCTGAGATTGTCAAAGTAGTAGGTGATGTTGTTCATGTATTTGGGGGTGCGGGGCCCCTCAGCACCATCAAATTTTCGGTAGCCAAACTGGTAGTCAAAGTGGGCTACAGGAGAAATGGGCATCGTTAAGAAAGAAGATACCCCACCTACTACCCATCCCGCACTCCCTTGGTCATCCGGGAGCCCAAATGGGTGGGTTTCACGTACTTCGAGTGCCGCCCCGTCCGCGGCCCCGTCCACGACCACGCCCCCGTCCACGGCCACGGAAGGAAGCCCGCGCCCCACCAGCCCCATCACTCTTCACACTCGATGTCTCATCCTGGTCATGCCAGGCAGGCTCTGTTTTGGTCTCTGGTTGCCAGGCTGGGGTGGGTGGGGCCACAGATACAGGCATGTAGGTGACAGGTTCAGATCCTAAGGTGAGAAGGAGCACAAGGTAAATCCTGAGAGCATCCTCCTCATCCAAACCCTCCATAATAGGCAGTACATACCTTTGATCTCCCCTCGGCTAGCAGGTGTATGTCTTGGCTCCTGTGGTCGAGTGGGACGTGAGGCCAATTTCTCTCTTGGTACTTCAGGCTTCATGTCTATTTGCAACGGAACCCACTTGTGTTTGTTCCCTGAGGGACAGCATGGACATGTGAGAGAGGCATGACAGGCCCCTCCTACATGGCTTTTTCCTCCCTCCCCCAAAGTTTGGGCCCAAACCCTGTGCCTCTTCCCAAATCTCTACAACAAGGAGGTCGGTACTCTCACTTTCTGGAGCCAGACACCTGGCTGCCCAAAGTTAAGACTAACTTTCCAGGCTTCCTTCACACATATGCTACTTCACTGCCTGTGAGAACTGTGAGAGACTAGTTTAGGTGGAGTGAGCAGGAACCAGGGAGCCATCTTGGATGGAGAGTGGCTGCTGTGCTGAGATGAAAATGAGAATGTGTCAGGATTGCTATCTCAGGCCCAGCCTGTGTGTCTGTGAAAAAAAGCAGTCAAACTTGTATCATTTCTACAGGTTTTAGAAACTCTTAGAGCAACGTAAAAGCCCATTTAAGAATAGATGTACTAAGGCTTAACACGGCTATTCTAAACAGTGAGTCACCTCCTGGCTTGAAGACCCTCCAAGCAAGTGATAGACTTATGTCATTTAAAAGTTCTGCAAGCCACACCACCTCTCAGGTCCTTCCCAAACAGAAGCACTTACCTTTCTTCTTCTGTCCGCCTCTTTGGCAGTCCTCATCCCCATTCTTTTCCTCCCCTGATTCATCTGACTTTGTTTTCGGGCTCTCCTTACTATCACTTCCATCTCCTTTCTCCTGCTCCTTCATGTCCTTCTTGGGAGGCAGCTTACGGGCAGGCTGAGGCTTGTGGGACTGTGGCTGCAGAAGGCAAGGGAGAGAGTGCATACTAGAGCCTCCTGGGCTGGAGGTCATTGGGAAGGTGTTAGGGTACGCTACACTGGATACATCCAAAGGCCTAGCATTCACTACACATTTCTCTAGCCTACCTAAATCTGTGGGCTAGAAGAAATGATGACCCTAGCTTGTCTGTACTATCTTTACAGCAAGGGTAAGACCCACTGAGGTGGTCACTAGTTCAGAACAAAAGTACGAGAGGAACAGAACTGACCAAGAGTCTCTTCTGTCAAGGTCTAAGGGAGCTATATATACTTTCCCAATCTGGAGCCAGGGCTTGACCTGATACCTCTCCTTAACCACTCAGAAAATCCTACCACAGTTGCCTCCTAACCTACTGAACCATCAAGAGCTACTATATTGACTTTTGGGAATTAGATCACTAGAAGGCAAAGAGGAAATGAACAGTGCCTGGAAGATCCTGAAACTAGGCAAAAGCTCACATGATGGTAATTCCTAATTATTTCATTGCTGCTCACCTTATAACTAGTCTATACATGTATTTGTTCAGATTGGGGGGGGGTTCCTATGTTACCCAAATAGGCCTTGAACTCCTGAGCTGAGCAGCCATTCTTTTTGAGTAGCTGGAACCACAAAATATCCTGTAGTGCCCTAACAACTACTCTTGAAAACTCAAGACAGGTGAGACTTATGGTTCTTGGACAAAAGCTAACAGTTTGTAAAGATGGCATCTGAACCCTCCCCACACTCACCTGCACGCTCTTGTTGGCTATCTCTCCAGGTGTAGGCCAGTTGATTGCATCTCCAAAGTCACCAACCTACAAGATATAAGTCTATGAAGGCCTCAGAATTACCCCGCCTGGGTCTTTTTATCCACACCCACGCTCTAGTTCCCCCAAGAGATTTAGATTACTTCAGTGTGTACAATCAAGATGCTGTGCATGGGCACCCAGAAAGGGCTTCCACACTCTTCATGAGGGGCCAGAAGTGCTTACTAGAACATGAAGAGGGATCACCCACAGGAGTCACGTGCACCGCTCCTTACCTTACTGCCCTTGCGCTGTTTAGGAGCAGCTGCCCTCACTACTTTTGCTGGAACAGAAGGTTCTATGGGAACAACGAGAGAGAAAACAGCTGTTAAGAACCCGTATCACCACCATGCACCTGCAGGTTCCCAAAGGAGCCACTGCAGAGAGGGTAAGAGTATGTGCTGACAGTCTGCCCCCAGGAGTCCAACTCTGAGTGGGAAAGCCTAGAATCCAAGTCTGTATTTCTTAGGAGATGCCAACTGAAGCTTGAGAAGGAAGCCCATGCCCAAATCTTCACCGTAACTCAGGCCTCTAAAACTATGGCAAAATCTCTAAGGAGAAGGAAAAACAAAACAAACAAAATTAAATAAAAATGAGCCCTCTATAAATTTCTACATAAGCAGTGAAAGGGAAGCTAAAAACATGTAAGTGGACAAGTCTAGGGTCATACCAAGGCCTGCTATGTCCTCACTGACCTATAGTTGAGGCAAGAACCAGCTTCTCCATCCCTAAAGAAAAGGTATACTCCAATTTGACCCTATAGTTCTGTCTCTTTGGACAGCATCTCACAGTGTAGCCATTACTGCTTTAGAACTCTTCAGGAACATCAGGCTGTTGAACTCAGAGATCCCCCTCCTCTGCCTCTCAAGCATGCCACCATGCCCAGCCAGTTCCATCTTTTAAGCTTAACCCCAATAATAAAAGTTAGACATGAGCTATGCACAATTTCCGCTCCAACAGTACTGAAATCACCAAATTAAGTCTATCTACTTTCACAACAGTCATTAAAATGCAATGGTCTCCAATTGTGTGAAGATGGACACAATGAAACAGGCACAAAAAAAATGTTTTCTATGGAATAGATAAGAATGTGTACATTCACACACCTACAGGACAAACTATGGAAGGATGTGTGTTAGGAATAAAAGGTGTATCTATAAAGACAAAGATGGCTTTTAAAGAATGGGGTGGGGTGTGCATGTCTTTTCTAAAGGAAGTGGCTCTGGTTAGTTTGCTCCCGTATACATGCACATACTTTCCCAACACTGCTCTGAAAACCAAGAGTGTATGTCTGTCTCTCCCTCCTCTAGAGACACATAGGACTCAGCTCATCCACTTATCTCTTGTTTCCCTCCCCTGCCATGCCAGGTCAGGAACTGCCCCAGCCTCCAAGCATAAAAATCTGCCCAGCTAGCCTCACAAGAAGGTTCTTCATCAGACCATGTCTTTTAAATGAGCAGAAAGTGTTCTTGCCCAATGCATCCCTGGCTTCCGGCCATTACTGGAGCCACTGCCCCTAATGGTAGATACATGCCTTCTGATAGCTAAGGTTGTAGAGACCAGCCCACAGCACCCTCACCCTCCAGCACTGAGAAGCAGAAAACTAGAAAATCTCAGCTGTAAAAAAAAAAAAACTGTCCTGTGTCCCCAGAATGACACCATCTAGTAGTTCCTTGACTAGTCTAAATATCTTCACCTGTGCCAAGTGTGGTAGCATATGCCTTTAACGCTAGCACTTGGGAAACAGAGACAGAAGGAGCTCTTGGCATGTAAGGTCAGCCTAGTCTACACAGCAGTTCCAGGATAGCCAAGGATAGTAGAGTGACCCTGTTACAAAAAAAACAAACAAAAAGATTTTCACCTACTTTAGCCCAGGGCCCAGCTAGTCCCCACTTGAGCTATAACTGAAGTAATTTCTTCATGTGCTCAGCAGCATTGGCACACAAAGGAAAGCAGGCCCCAGGGCTATCGACAAAGTTTACTATCAGCAAGTACATGAGAACTGGGAGTGAGGTATATTAAAGATGTATTTGAAAAAAGAACAAAAATTTTTCTAGCCATTGGTCTTTTAAATTTCTTGGTCTGGGTAAATATACATCACCAGAAAATGTAAAACCAACTGTTTTTTTTTTTTTTTTTTTTTAATTTCCACAGTCATGTGGTGGAGCTGCTGTACCCTCAAATAAATTAATGAAATAAACCCCCTTTAAGCTATTTTTTCACTTAAAAAAAAAGAGGTGTGTGTGTGTTGTTATGTAGCCCAAAGCAGTCTCAAAGATTCCCCTGTCCCAGCCTGCCAAGTGCTGAAATTCCAGATGTGTGTCCCACTACCCAGTGCATGCATGCGCTCTCTCGCTCTCTCTCTCTCTCTCTCTCTCTCTCTCCCTCCCTCCCTCCCTCCCCCATTTTGTTTTTTGAGACAGGATTTCTCTGTTTAACAGCTCTGGCTGTCCTGCAACTAGCTATATAGACCATTCTGGCCTTGAACTCTTATAGAGATCTGCCTGCTTTTCTGCCTCCCAAATGCTGACACTGAAGGTATGCATCATCAATCATGGCTCCCCAGCTTACTTCTTCTAAAAACTCTCAAAACTGAATCATATGCTGGGATCACCCCTAGATTTCAGCAGATCATGATCATCGAAGTTCTGTCTCCAGTACAGAGAAAAAACCTGAAGAAGCCTATTCGTTCCTATCTGAGCATCCACCTGAGTTACTTAAGAAAGGGGAAAGCAGCATCACACTTTCCTGGGTGACACAGAACCAATCCTATGGAGTTTATTAGAAAGTTCCACCCCCCAGAGGACTTACTAAGAGGATCTATGATGTCCCATTTCTTCCCCTGGCACCTCAGTTTGACCTCCAGGACCCATTTTGGGGGGTGAGGGTGGCACTTTTGAGGCAAAATTTCTCTGTATAGCCCTGGACAAGACTGGCCTCAAACTCAAGAGCTTCACCTGCCTGTCTCCCGGAGGACTAGGATTAAGGGCATATAGAGCCACCTCCACCCAGTGAACCCATATGATTGAAAAGAACAGATTCCTGCAACTGACCTTCACATGTGTGCTATGCACACACAAACACAGAAAGGAAGGTGGTAGACAGACAGTCCAGTGATTAAGATCACCAGTTGATCTATCAAAGGACCTGGGTTCAATCCCCACCACTCACACGGAGGCTCAAAAAGTAAACTGTCTTGGGGGGGAGGGCGGTTAATAGCTCAATTAAAAATAATAATAATAATAAAAAAAAACTGTCTCTAACTCCAGTCCTAGGAGATCAGATGCCCTCTTTGGGTCTCCACAGGCAGTAAATGCACATATGCCCCCCCCCAAAAAAAGAGAGAGAGAGAACATTCAATAGAAAGTACATAAAAACATGGCGCATGCCTTTGAGTCTGGATCTCCTCTGTGAGAAGTGGGATAATATGTATGTCAGAGGAACATGTAAGTGAACAAAACACAGAATGCCTACCACATAGTAAAGCATTCAACAAATGTGTTACAATTTGAACCCTCAGCAATGACAAAGGCCACCAAGCCATCTCTCAAAAAAAAAAAAAAAACACCATTCCAGGAGATTTCTAGAAAAGTCTGCTTCAATTCCCACCCCAAATTATAAATCAGACTCCCCCAGCCTGTCTCCTAGGCAGATTCCTGGGGAGTAGGCACCCATATCCTCACACTACCCCATAGACAAGAAAGACCTAGGCTTCAAGGTGTTTCCCTAGGAAAGAAAACTTTTAGAGTTGTACAGCTGAAATAGGAAAAGAGGAGGAAATGTACTACTGAACCTAGCCCCTTATCCCACACAGCTTTGGCATAAAGCTCTGATTTGCTGGAGGAAGAAAGGCCTACCGCCCCTTCAGCTGAATTTCTGGAATTCAGCTTTTCACTCAGGAAGAGGAAGAAAGTCCAGGTGTCAGGGAATCCCTCCAGCCCAGCAAAAGGACTAAAATCAGAAATACCTGGTATGAAGCTACCAAGTATTTTCTGTACTGTCCAGTTACAGAAAGACCAAAGGCTGATAACATTTTGCAACAAAGTCTACCCTCACAGAGGCTGTACACCTCCTGAGTTGAACTGAGGATTTGGTTCAACCACACTGAAAGTAATTAAGTTTTTTGTTGTTGTTGTTGTTTGTTGTTTGTTTGTTTAGAAGGTATGTAGTCATACTGAAACCATGGGCCAGTATGGATGAAGGGATAAGATGGGAGAGTGGGACCAGAATGGGAGGTCCTAGATTTCCTGGTGTTGGTTATTATATCCTACAGACCACTGTCTAAAAGCTGTTTTATCTTGACTGCTGGGCTTAGCTGTCTGAGATTCACAAACCAGCCAACTCTCCCACCAGGCTAAAGTCAATGCCCTTTTCGGAGACCCCCAGAACCTGGGTAAAGTCAAGACCCTCTACTAGGTGCTCTCAGGACACAGTGCATGCATGTTAATACCCAGTTACCTTCTGGCCTCTCCAAACAACAGGTTTCCTGATGAGTACAGGGACCAGGCTACACTTACAGCAGCAAGCACAGAGCCTAGCTCAGGACCTGACCCCAGCAGACTTGTGAGGTCTTTAGTCTGAGCCTTCTGGGAGAAAAGAGAAACAGCAGACTAGACATTAGCCAAGGCCAGGCAGCAATTCTATCAGATGCAGGGTTGTCAGAGCACTACGTGCCATCCCAGCAACAGCAGTTTCTTCAGCTGGACTAAATAAAAGCTGATAGGGCTCTGTAGTATGAGAAAAGTAAAAAAAAAAAAAAAAAAAAAATAAAAAAAAAAAAAAAACACTCATCCCAAGCAAGGTGCTAATAATCATAGCTACAGTTAAACATGACATGGATCTCACAATCTTTAAGATAAAGTTGAACTCATTCCTTTCATTGGTCCCATAAACAAGAAAATCAAGATATATGCTTAAAAGTGTCTGCCAAAACCAGAGTCAGCAAGCCACAGAACAAGACCTGGAGTGTGTATTCTGGTATCAAAGGTAAAGGTGAGAAATAAGCTAGGAGTCACAGAGTAGGTCAATCTGCAAGGCCTTGAGTGCCAGTGACATGATCATCTATCTATCTGCAAGCCTCTACCCCAGGTCCTCCAGACTTTCCCCCAGGAAGGTTCCTCAAATAAGTCTCAGACTAGAGCACAGAGCCTCACCCCAGCCCAGAGCCCTAACTATGGAAAGCAATGAAGTCACAGGGAGGGAGGTGACTGGCTTGTACCTCTCCCTACCAGGCCAGCCTAGGTAGAGTAAGAATTAGGACCTAGAGATGGACAAATCTGTCTTTGTCTCATTCCTACAAACCCCGGCAACTCCCCAACAGGAGGGTTACAAGGTAAAAAGAATGTCCAGGTAGCCTCCATAACTCTCTGTGACCTGGACTGCCTCTTACCCAGTCCCCAGGTCTACAGATAGAAGGGGCTATGGGGAGTAGGAAGAGGCGGGCTTCAGAAGATCAGACCATCTTGAAGTCCTGCAGAAACAAAGCTGTAGGCCAACATCCACCTTGTAATCTTGTGGTATAGAGTATGAATTTATGGGGGGGGGTAGTGGTCACATGATGCTTGCTACCCTGGCCAAGCCCAATGGACTATCTGCCCAGACAGGGACTTTACAACTCAATAGTGCCTGTGGTCACTCCCACAGCTGGTACCAGTGCTGAAGCCCTACCTGAAAGTGGAGTGAAAATAAGTCTGAAACCCCAGCTCCCTAACTGACTTTTTCTAAAAGGCTTACTGGACTCTTGTTAGAATAGCAACTAGCACCTCAGAAGAGCAACTACCACCTTCAGCTGCATACTGATTTATGCAAAGACTAAGTAGGTATCTTCTAATGAGATACCACTGATTCTCTTCCAAGGGATGCCACCTTTCTAGTGCCGAGCAAAGGGAAGAGACTTCCTTTCCACACATGGTATGTTGAAGCAAAATGGCTGATCCTTCACCATAGTAAAGCTTCAGTGTAAAAGCCTCCTTAAGAGCCCCCTCCTCCACCACTACCCACAGGAAATTGCTATTTAGTAAGCAATTCTAGATCAGGTTCTAACCCTATGATGTTGGTTGGAGATTCCAAGGACACAATGACCCCTGAAGTGCAGGCATCTGTTAACTTTCCTCACTCAGGAGGGATGAATCATTATTGTCATCAGCTCAACAAGTCCTACGAGTGCCAAACTTCATTTGTGCACAGCTAGCTCATGTTTCACAACCACTCAAGAATTAGGTATCTTTATGACAGTTAACTTACAAGGAAACCAAGGCTCAGAAACTCACTCAACTAGCAGGTAGCAGAGGTAGGACTGAAACCCAGGTAGTAACTACCCAGTACATTTTGCCTCACAAGCTGGCCATGTGTCTTACAGAGAACTAATGGGAGTTCCACAAGTACAGGTTCCCAGCATCCAGGACTTTGTGTCAAATACTCACCAATATTGACCAAATATGTGCTTACCTCTGAATTCTCGGGGTAAGGGGCCCTCCAAACTACAACCAAGCAACAAGGCCACACAGCTGGATTCTCACACCAATATAAGCATCCAAGGTCAGCTGTGGGAAAGTGTGAAATAGGCAAAACAGCACAACAAATTCCCAATCCATAGTCTTTGGGTGTGAGGACCCCAGGCAGTACTATATAACCTACCACCAGTCCTGTGGCTGAGATGCTCCCTTTGCCCTGAACATATGCTTAATGCTCCAAGAGAGGTTTAGTTCCCAAGCAAGCAAACAGCAAAACTACACAGGCTGATACCTGTGCTATGCCGCTGTTTATTCAAGGAAGGATTTTTGAGATAGGGTTTCAAGAAGCCAAGGCTGGGTGGGGGCTGGGGAGATGGCTCAGAGGTTATAAACACTGGTTGCTCTTCCAGAGGTCCTGAGTTCAATTCCCAGCAACCACATGGTGGCTCACAACCATCTATGATGAGATCTAGTGCCCTCTTCTGGCATTCAGGTGTACATTCAGGCAGACCACTGTATATATATAATAAACAAAAAAGAAGCCCAGGCTGGCCTGAACTCCTGATTCTTCAGTCTCCATCTCTCAACTACTAGAATTTCACGTGAGTGCCAAGTCTCATCCAGTTTCAGACACAAGAGTGCTCTGATGAGAAAGCTGGGATCCACTGTTATTGTCCCCAGGTGATGCTTCCCTAACACAGACCATTTCTGTCTGGTGATGAGCAACTGCCTAAAGTACTACAAACTCTTTTTTATTCATCTTTGAAACTAGGTCTAAGAAATTCAGGTGGGCTAGAGAGATGATTCATCAGTTAAAAGCATTGGCTTCAGCTGAGCTTGGAAGGCCGAGGCAGAAGGATCTCTGAGTTCAAGGCCAGCCTGGTGTACAGAACAAGTTACAGGACATCAAGGGCTACATAGGGAAACCTTGTCTCAAAAAACAAACAAACAAACAACCCAAAAGGCACACACGTGGGTAAAACTATCATATATATAAAGTAATAAAAAAAAAGGGGGGGAAGCCCCGGCTGCTGTCAAATCTCCCTGTCTCACCCTCCAAAGACCACACATACCCCTTTACTATTCTATCAAGTCACCTCTACTGCTCTAAATCAAGACTCTCAAGCAGTTGACTGTTGAGAGACGCTTCTAGCTTTCCAAGAAATTACTTTCTACTGCCCAGATTATGGGAATGGATATGCTGACACCCAACCCAACCAGAACAGAATAGGAACTGAAAATAATCATTGCATACTGGGAGTCTGCAGCTTGGGAGCAACCTTAGGGTCACATTAGCAGTGAGTTGCTGTTGAAGTGGTCTTGGGATATGAAATTGCAGCTTCCCAAGTAGAGCTCTTCCCAAACTGGAAAAGCCAATACTCTTCCCAGCTAAAAAGCTGTGCGCACCCATTCCCACTCGTCAGGGGAGCAGCTTTCCCTGCAGTACCACTGACAAAGCATCTACTATCTATTTGCTTCCTCACACGCACCAGAATTCTAACCAAAAAGGAGGAGTGCTTGAACACCATGACATCTTTTTTTCTTCAGCATGGAGCAATAGACTAGGATAGGCCCCTCAATGATGAACTTGAAGTCACTACAGAATAGAACAGATCAAGAGGGCACACATCTCTGTGGCAGCAGTCCTGGCTCCTAAATCCAGATTTTGCTCAAAGATGCCATATCTTTCCCCAGATGTGGAGGGAATTTCTTGGAGTGGCCAGGTCATCCAAGCAGGAAAGGCAAGAAGATCACAAGCCTGAGGAGAACCCTAGGTACCACAGCAAGTTTGGGGCTAGTTTCAGCTACACAGTGAAACTCTATGTCTCAAAAAATATAATAGTAGAGGGGATATGACCCCCACATCAAACTAATCCCACCAATAATGTACCTACCCAGCCACTGGGTTAAAGGCATGCACTGTGGAACCTATCTTTCAATGTGCTAACCAACTGTCAACAGAACACACAAGTTCTGGGCAGATGGATCAAAACTAACCAATAGATCTCATATAGCCCACAACATAAGGTTTAAGGTTTAACTGGGCAACATATCATTAACAACTAAAACAATGGCATAAAATATGACAGGCAGGCTTCTTGTTGAGACTGTATGATATTCCCTCACAGCACTGTTAACATGAAATGAGTTCAGGGGAGTATAGCAACCATTTTTCTTTTGTTAGGCATTTCCAAATCTTTCGGGACCCAAAAGGATGGAAAACAGGGAAAGTGTGGCTGGCAGACCAGTGCACTGAACTGAAGACATCCAGTTACATCTGAATTTAAGACAGGCAATGTGAATTGTTACATTAGGTCCTATGCAATACTCAAGATACACTTAAAAATGCTCATAAAATTCAGTTCTTATATTCTTAGCTATTAAACCTGGCTACCATGAGAGGGAAGGATGGCTCACTACCTCCTGTCCAAGCTTCAAAGTGGTTGGAGTGTACTACAGCCCCTACTCTGGACACTTGGAAAGAACACCCCCACTGCAGGGATGGGTAGGTAGTGGCCTCCTACAGTCCCTTCCAGGCTTCCTTTACTATCACTTTTCCTTTATATAAAGATTATCTCAAAAGCAGCCAGCTACCCATGGGGACAAGCTTCCTTTGAAACTTGGAGCTATAAAGCCCCAGTTTCAAATATGTAAGAATTACTCTCTACAACTTTCTGCTCAGAATGGTGGGAAGAACCACCTGCTAGGTCTTGGCATGGTGGTACACCTTTAATCTCAGCACTTGGGAGACAGAGGCAGTCAGAGCTACATAGTAAGATCCTGTCCCCAAAAAACTAAACAGAGAAGAAATAAACAAAAAACTATGCTAAGTATTATAATGCTGTCCCCCACAATGACCAAGCAGCAGCAGAGTAGGCGATCCTAAGCTGGTTTTGGGATAGGCAGTGGTGGCGCACGCCTTTTATTCTAGCACTCAGGAGGCTAAAAAGCAGGCAGATCTGTGAGTTCAAGGCCAAACTAGTCTAAAAGCGAGTTCTAGGATAGACTCCAAAGCTAGAGAAACCCTGTTTTGGGAAGAGGGGGAAAAAAAAAACCATTTGGACATATCTTGACACTTTTAATTTAATCCAAGGAAATTTAAACTGTTATTTTGGTAGAGGTTATCCAGAAGCACATTTGACATTTTAAAATCAGGGCTTCTTAAGCCACGGGTCGGTAAAGCTAGACTCTTAGTATTCCTTTTTATTTCACATTACATTCTGCTGTGTGAATTAAGAGCTTCTTTCAAGAAATGGTAATAATACTAATACAGTGGTGATGTCTTTAGTTCCAGCAGCAGAGGCAGATGGGTATCTCTGAGTTTGAGGCCAGCATGGTCTACAGAGTGAGTTCCAGAACAGCTAAAGAAGAAAAACAAAAACAAAACAAACCAGAGAAGAGGGGGGGGGGGAGGCGCAAAAAAAATGGTGGAGCGGTTACAGAAACAGGCCCCAAGTCCTCCCTATTTTTCTTTAACTCTTACCTAGATTCCAGAGCAGAAAAGAGCAGGAAAAACCCTCGCCTCACAGCTATAGAAATATGACCAGAGATACACAGTACCTCCAGTTTTAACAAATTCCCTGCCACAGAGAAGGAAGGAGTCTGCCCTCCAAAACCCTGCTAAGGGTTCACACTTGATTAGGAGAAGAGTCAGAAAGTTTTAATGACATGAGCAGAGAACCAGGAAAAAGGAGCTTACCAACCTGTCTGCACTTCAAGTCTCAGGAATAAAGACAGACAAGGTCACCGGGCTGAGGTGGCACGTGCCTTTAATCAGAGTACTCGGGAGTCAGAGGCAGGTGGATCTCTTTGAGTCAGACATGGTTTAGCTTCACATCAACCTCCCAACTGTGGCTGTGCCAGAACAAAAACTAAAAGTTACTGTCCACCTGTGTCATCCTTACAGCCACTGCTTCTACCTTTTCTTCCCCCCCCCCCCAAGTAATGTCCATGTCTAAGTCCCTTAAAATAATGGTGACTGCTGCTTACTACTAAGCACTTACTGGGGGGAGGGGGAGAAATCAAGCCTCCTGATGTGAATCTTTATGCATTACACCTTTACAATCCACACAGCAAGACCCTATTTTAGAAGATTCAAAGCTAAAGTCTCAAAAGAATTTAGTTTAAGCCAAAGAGGACAGAGTAGAAAAATATGTGACTCCCAAAGATCTGAAAACATAGGCAACACAGGAAAAAAATGCTAGAGTTCTTTGTTTTTAATGTCCTCAAAGAACTCCAAGCTCAAATCTGCAAATGTTTTGTTTGTAGACAGGGTCTCTCAATGCAGCTCTGGATATTCTGGAGTTCACTATGTAGACAAGGCTAACCTTGAACTCTCAGATCCTTATGCCTTTGCATAAGGACTGAATGGTGGGACTAAAGTGTGTACCACCACACAAGTCTTACAGGAAATGAGGTTTCTCACCAGAAAATCAGCTCTCTGAAATTAGCTCATCTATGTTATATGCATTGGGGGAAAGCATGGCTGGGGGGGGGGGCGCTAAGGGGTTGTCAAGAGTCAAAGCAATTGTTATCACAAAATCAATGTCCCATGACTTACTAATCATCAAGGTCTTGGGGTTCAAGCAAAAACCAAAGCCCCAGAGAATTTTGCTTCCAGAAACAGAATTGAGACAGATGGGTGCAGGAAGCTAAAAAGCCCACAGATCACAATGTCAAAGAGGCAGAAAAGGGGAAACAGGTGAAAAGTAAAGCCAGGATATGCATTTAGGCCCTGCTCTGAGGCCCAGGAGAAAACTGAATGGGGCATAAGTTACCTTTCCTTACCCTTGATAACCAGGGCTAAGTAAGTGCTTCCTCATTCATCACTACTGTCTCACTAGAATAAGCTGCAGTTTTCCCATTCCATAAACAAGTCATGACTTTCCTGACTTGTCTCAATAGACAACTGGATCATAGACATGGCTCAGTGATAAATAAAGCTCTCCCCCAGTATTCCAAAGGCTCTGGGTTCAGTTGCCAGCAATCTGATTTTGAGATCTTAGGCCTGGGATCCTGCCACTGGGAAGCAATGGCAAACAGCCAATCCCCATTCCTAGTGCTCAGCATATGAGACTTTAATCTTTAGCCTGCCTGGGACTGGCTCATGCTACTGCCTGGTGATGCTCTATAGAATCTCAGACAGCAAGAGGTTCAGGAAAAGTCTGGAGTCTATGCCTGTTATAGGCAGAAGAAGAGCAGCCACCAATCTGAGTGCTTGCAACTCCAGTCAGCAATGGATGAACAGTGTGTGCATATGATGTGTTGGGTGCTGGAGGACAGGCCACAAACAGGATCTGCTGTGTGAGCTGACAAGGTTCTATGGGATCAGTGCTGTCTCCATTCAGGGATCATTCTGCCCTAAAACAAGTGAGAACTCTAAGACTGGGCTATCCCGAAGAAATGAAGGAAAGCCAGAAAGAACAAATGCAGAAATACAAGCCAAGTACAACAAGGGAGACCCGGATGGTGGTCTGATAGCTGTTTGGTACTATATGTCCTAGCTTACCTGTTCAGCTACCAGCAGGACAGTGTAGCTGATAGGTGACTGCCACCTTGAGCATCATCTAGCCTCAGGACAAAAGAGCTCCAAGGAATGCAAGGTAAGCCACCTCTTGATTCCTGGAGATCGATCCCAGCTTTCAAACTTGGCTCATGGTGGCATGCATGATGGTGATAATCAAGAATGGACTTGAGTTAAGTGTGAAGATGTCTGACTTTCCTAGTTGGCAGGTCCTCAGTCACCAGCAATCATAACCCTTCCTACCTGAGGGCTGATCCAAAGTTGCCTCAGAAAGGCCCTTTAGAGTGTTCATGTGAGGTAGCAGCAAAATGAAGAGAAGAATAAGCTGAAATACAGTCCATTGGAAATTGGACAGGGTAGTAAAACAGGATGGAGCAGAGATGGTCTAACTTATGAGCACTGTAGTCCAAAGGCCCCCTGGGACCCAGAATTCACAGGCTGTCCCAGCAAAACTTCAACAGCATCTACACAGCGCACTGCCACTCATGTTATCCAAGCACACACATCAGTCACAAGGGCAAACTAACTGCCTCTGTCAAAGGGGTAGCTATCTGGCAGCAAACAAACAGTACCACGGGAGGCAGCCCCCCACCCCCAACGTTTCATTTTGGGAACAAGAAGACAAAGCAACAAGGAAACTGGTTGCCCTTCCACATACAGGCTGGGCAGAAGCACACAGGCAGAAGCACCCTAAGGAGTCTCTCTCTCATATACCCACTCTAGCCATGCTGGTCAGCATCTACCAATGGTGTCCAGGGGATTTGGAGGCACTTCCTGGACAAGCCCAGATGAGGGTCTTTGCTTGCCCTCCACTGATTTCTTCTACAGCTACTTCCAAAACCAAATGGTAGGGAACTGAGAAGGCAGCAGGTGTAGAGGGAGGAATCCTGGTCCTGCATGACAGCAAAGATAAGAAGTATGCCTATGCTGCCAGGCTTCTCTTAGCCAGGCCAGGGACAAGTGCTCATGTGAGTTCTGAGCATAACTGTGACCTGTGCACAGAGCTCAGGGAAAGTGAGGGCCTCTCTCTACAGCTATCTAGCACTGACTAGAGTTCCTGTCTTCCTTCTCCCAAGCCTGCTGGGAGCTAGAGAACTTCCCTCATCTGTGCTAAGCAAGCACTCTACCAACTGAGTAACATTTCCAGCCGACTGTATTGTATTTCTAGCAGGTAGTACTGCTTTAGAGAAAGATGTAATCCTATTAGTGCTCACTAGTACTCATGGTGGTCAGTGGAACACAATGCCAAGGTTTTCCTTTGCTAAAAATCTATTTGGATATTTTTGATAATGAATTGTTACTACCTGAGTAATTTAAAAAGATTTTCCACTTCAAAAAGCTAAAAGGCCCAGCACATAATAGTTGGTGGCCCAGATGACCTCACAAAGCCTGGAGAACCAGCCCACCCTTCCTACTCTTAAGGCCAGACCTGAAAAACCCCAAGGTCAGTAGCTCTCTTTCCAAAAGATCTGTATGGCCCTAACATTGGAGGGGGGGTGGGGGGAAGAAGAAGGGTCAAGGCTCCCTGGCAGGATTCAAAGTTCCCAAGACTTGGCTCATACCCATTAGTCTTATGCCCAGAGAGCCCAGCCTGCCAGAGGGGCAATGGGGTCTCTGGGGTTACACTTCTTCCAGAAACAGCTTAAGTTTTATAGATATATGCATGTGTACGTGCATATATAGAGACATATACACTCTCTTAGTGAGGGAGAATGCAGGCTAGGCAACAAGTTACTGACTTTGAAGTAAATGTGTTATAGGCAAATCTCAGATACTGTTGCCTTAAGTAAATTTCTGAACCAATAGGCACTCCATTTTCTTTTAAAGATTTATTTATTCTTATTTTCTATGTGCGCTGGTATTTTGTTTACGTGTATGCCTGTATGAAGGTGTTAGGTCCCCTGGAACTGGAGTTACAGACAACTGTGAACTGCCATGTTTGTGTTGGGAAATTGAAACCGGGTCCTTTGGAAAATCAGCCAGTGCTCTTAACCACTGAGCCATCTCTCCAGTTTTCTTATACAATAAGGATCATGTCCAGAACTAGGCCCCACATGACTGTGGTAAAAATGGAGATAATGAATGGGATGGAAGTTCAGGACTCTGATAAGCAATGTTAAGGATACCCCAGCACTTTAACCAGATTACTACAGCAATCTCTCCACCCATACAGCTACAGTGCTGCACAACACCACTGTGAGAAAAGATGAGAAAAAAAGGCCACAAAGTCAGAACTGCCTGGTCTGGACTTACTGGTGAAAAGTCTTACCCAGCTGGTCTAAACCCACAACAAGATATAGCATGGTGGCATTTGGAGACAGAGTTCCAAGCTACTCTGGCCTAATTAATGAGTTCCATGACAGCTAGGCCTGCACTGTGGCACTAACAACAACCCACAGCGGTTTCTGACACAGCAGTCTCTGCCCTGAGAGGAACAGAAAACTATTAAGACCCAGGGTCATTAGGGCTGGAGAGATGGCTCAGCAGTTAAGAATCTGCACTGCTCTTCAAGAGGACCTGATTTTGAGACATACATTAAATTCCCAGCATTCACATCAGGTGGCTCACAAATGCCTGTAACACCATTTCCAGATAGTGACACTTCTGGCCTCTACAGGAGCACACACAATTAAAAAAGACCCAGGTCATGACCACTCTGTAACTCACCCAGGACTTTTCTGATTCTTTGCCCTATTGTTGCTGGTGCCCTATGAAGACACCAACTCAAGAGATCTAGACAAAAGAACCCAATGCCCCTTTTTTCTGATGGACATGGTATGATTAGTTCAGCTCCTGAGCACTTGAGCTGTTCAGAGGAAGTAAACAGGGAAAGTGAGCTGGAATGGAAGGAAGGTTGGACAAGATAGATGTCTCAGCAGCTAAGAGCACAGGACCCAGGGTTCAATTCCCAGCATCCACATACCTGTCCATAACTCCCTCTCCAGGGCTTCTGACATTCTCACACAGACATATATGCAGGCAAGACACCAATGAACATGAAATAAAAATAAATTAGATAGCCAGGCAGTGGTGACACATGCCTTTAATCCCATCATTCAGGAGGCAGAGGCCAGTGGATCTTTCTATGAGTTTGAGGCCAACCTGGACAGGCTCCAAAGTCACACTGAGAAACACTGTTGAGAAAAACATGGTGATGGTGGGGAGTTGTGGGTGTGTGTGTGTTGGGGCGTGGGTGGGTGTGCCTGAGTGTAGTACCCCCAGACTCCAGGAGAGCGTTAGGTCCCCTGGAGGTAGACTTTATACAGGTGGTCAGGAGCTGTCCCACATGGGTTCTGGCAACATAACTGGAGTACTCAGAAAGAACAGCAAGTGCTATTAACTAGTTGAGCCCTGTCCTCAGCCCACACATTTCCTAGGAAAGCAGACTTGCAGGTATAAACAAAAACCTTGCCTACATTCTGCTCTGACAGAAGGCAAAAGAAAAAAATTTTTTTAATCTCACTTGAATACCATGATTCAAGTCCTGTTTTAGACCAAACAAAACAACCTCCTGGACTGCTCAAAATCCCTAAAAAAAACAACACAACTAAAAACAACTTTTAATCCTTACCATCTTGTAATTTTGGCTCAATTATTTACCAGATCATATATGCTACTAAGTATCAAAATGTATCTGGGGGAACAGGGATTGTTCAGCAAGTGACTCTGGTGTTATTTCCTTCACATTCACTGCTCACTCACATTGGGTTTCCTGCAGGCTTTTCTGCTTCCATCTTGCTCCTGACCCCATTCTCTACAAACCTGAGGAATCCTTAAACATTTTTGTTGTTTTTCAAAACAGGGTTTCAGTGTGTAGCCCTGGCTGTCCTGGAACTTGCTCTGTAAACCAGTCTGGCCTCTAATTCACAGATCCAACTGCCTCTGCCTCACAAACATTGGTGCCTTGAAGCTTAACCTGAAAAATCTTAAAAGCATATACTTGTCATCTCTTCCTTCCACAACAGAAATGCAGAGTCCTCTAAATGTACCTGAGCTCTCTTCATCTACACAGGCCATCTCTGTCCTTAGAGGATACTAAGTGCCTTGAGGTTCTCTGGCTAGAAAGATCACCTCTGATTATACCTTAACAATGCCTGCCCCTATTCACTGGCCAATACTCTATGAAATTGCCTCCAGAGTAGCTGGGATAACAGGACTGCACACACGCCCTGAAGATGGCTGTTTCTTTAAGCTTCTATTTTGGGAGGTGATTTGTTAGGCAGGAACAGATAATTGGTAGCTAGTTCACTGCTTCCCTGTGGGAATGTAAACAATAAGGCCAGGCTGCTGCTCTCTCTACTGCCCAGCAGAATTCCCAGGGCCTGTTAGTAGGCTGTTCAAACCAATGGCTAACTTTGTGACTTTTCAAGCTGGTGAGGGCCAAGCAGCTTCTGTCACACAAAGGTCAGGTTCATGCCATGGGATCTGCTTGGATAAACCTGAGCACTGTACTAGTCTGCCTGTGTTCTGCTAAGCTGGCTGACACTTGGACCCCAGATCCTACCAGGCCTAAGTTCTACATGTTCAGACCAGAAGAGGACACCTCAGTAATGACCTAACCACAAATATAATGTAGAACTCTCCCATTCCTTCCACGGAGTACCTATCACTGTCTGCATGCTGCTGAGTATTTTACCACCTATGGCACATCCCAACATGAGCCAGAAGCCTAGGTAGAGTACAATATTCTATACCCGGAGTCCACTACCTTAGCCTAGGGAGGAAAGCTGGTCCACCCTGAGTAGGAGAGTCTCTGAATAAGATCTCAAGAGTCTCTGAATGAGATCACAACAATTGGGGTCCTAACTTTTGACTTAATTGATATAGTGAAATTAATTCTAATGAAAAGAGCCTTGACAGACTTCTTGTGTCTCTACAGCTCCCAGTCACAAGAAGCAGGAAAATTCAGTAAAGTTGCCCAAGTATCTCAGTGAGATGCATAGCTGAAGCTAGCAGCTGATCTTCCAATGTGCCTGATTCCCTACCCTCCCCCACTTCAGGGAACATAGGACAGTACTGTCTGGGGTAAGTCTCTGTCCAGAGACAAATGTTCCAAGGAGGCTTGGCTCCCTTCCCCAAATAGAAGATGACACCACACTTACCTGGGATTGTTCTTTCCCTTTTCCATGTGGCAGCTAACACCTGCTTAATCATTCTCATAACTACAAGATGACTGGGATAGAAGGGGCCTTAAGCGACTGGAACCAATGATGCTATTTATACCCACTCTATAGGAGGAGGCAAAGGAAAGGCTAGCTGGGGCCTAACAAGTTTCCTTAGCAAGTTTATCCTTAGTTGTGCTCCATCCAGGGCTTCAGGCCACAGTGCTCTTGGTATCACAGCCTCACCACATTCCCTCTCCCTGAAGAGAAGATTAAGTAGCTCTCTCTGGGGAGCCTTGCAGTACCATCCAACAACCCCTCAACTGTTCTACAAGGGAATTCCTTATATCTTGAGCAAAACACTGTCCCTTCTCTTTTGATGATGAAAACACATGATCTGGGCCCACAGGTGGTCTTTATGCTGGAAGAAAGCCCAATGAAGGATGAAAACTCAAGGGCCTGCATGTAAATAACTACTAGCCAATAGTCCAGAGGGTGCAGTGCTTTGGCTACCAGTTGTCAGTGATGGCCCACTTTGATTCCAGATCATGTCCCTCACCCCAGTATTCGTATACAATTCAACAAAGCTTTATGCATTGCCTTTTTAATTTTTTTTTCCTTTAAAGCAAAGCTGGAAATCTCTACGATTCTAGATAATTTCTTTCTTTTTTGGAGGTTTGTCTTTTGAAACAGGGTCAGTCTCTTCACATAGCCCTGGCCATCCTGGAACTTCACTATGTACACCAAACAGGCCTCAAACTTATAGAAATCTGCCTGCCTCTGCTGCCTCTTGGGTGCTGGGATTAAAGATGTGTATGCCAGCCACCACACTCAGCCTAGTTTTCTCAATTTTAAAATATGGATGGTTCCTTAAAGCAAATCAATTGAAACCTGTCAGGAGGCAAAACCTGTCATAAGGATGTGGATACAGATATATATTTTGTGACTTGGTTTTGTATTTTGAAACAGAGTTTTAACTATGTGTTCCTGGCTGGCCTGAAACTCCCTATATAGACTATGCTGACCTCAAACTCAGAGACCCATCCAACTGCCTTTGCTTTCCATAGGCTAGGAGGTAAATAACACCATGTCCAGCCTATTCTTTCTTTTTGGTGTGGCCTGGTTCTTGCTGCAGTATCTCAGGCTGGCCTCAAGCTCAGGGCAATCCTTCTGCCTTCAATTCTAGAGTCAGAATTAAGGATGTTCACCACCACATGTAGCCCATTTGTGACTTCTTTCTTTCAGAATAAAAGCCCCACTGTGGCATATTACTCTTGCTTATTGTTTAATTGTGGGTGAGGGAGGGACTGGCAGCTAACAGAGTCTAAAATTTTTATGAATCAACAAACTAGAACTTTGCCAGTTTCTTGCTACAGGTCCTTCAAGACATTGCCACCTAAACTATTCAAATGTTACTACTGGGCAAGGAACTCAGCACCTGCTATGTTCACTTGGTCAGTTACCAACTGACCAAGCCAAAATCTACCAATGCTGCCCCCATACCCACACCAAAACTTAACCACAGAGGTCACTGAGATGATATGACTTAACTCCAAAACAAGGCTATGTTCTTAATGCCAATTTACCTTTTTGTCATACAGAGGAAAGAAGAGATCTCTGCAACAAATCCAAAGCTGTGGAAAAACACCAAAGCACTAAATGGACAATTTTACCACAGAGCATCCAGACTCATCTTCCACTTAAAATTCCAAGAGCCACAATTTGGTTCAGCACATAAAGGAGATCTGACTTTGATCCCTGGTACACCCATGCACCTGCATCAACTCCAGCAAGTAAGTTGTCCTCTGACCTCTAATCACAGGCAGGCAAGCAAGCAGACAAAACTCATCAGAGCACCAACAGAGAGAGAAGGGGGGGGAGAGGGGGGGGAGAAAGAGGGGAGGGAGAGAGAGAGGGGGAGGGAGAGAGGGGGAGAGAGAGAGAGAGAGAGAGAGGGGGGAGAGAAAGAGAGAGGAGAGGGAGGGAGGGAGAGAGAGAGAGAGAGAGAGAGATCATCTCCATTTGGGTTTCTTACAAGGTCTCTACAATAAGCCAGCAAAGTCCAGGGTCAGGAAAACTAGCTGGAGGATGTGACATGAACTACCTTCCTTTTTATGCTCAGGTCCAAATTCTGGGGATCATGGGCCATGAATGAAGAAAAATGGCTTCAACATATCCTGTTAAGCAAAATGAAAGGCAAATTCAAGAGTAAAACCCAAGTTTCTGTGCTAATTCCTGTGGAGCACTTGCACACTCTCACCTAAGCTCACCTTCTAGTGGTCCTAGTAGGTGGGTGCTATGGTTTGAATATGCAATGACTCACAGAGGCTCACGTGTTAAAGGCTTGGTCCTCAACTGGTGGCATCATTTAAGAGATTTTAGAAATGTTTAGAAGTGGAGACCTAGCTGCAAGTAGGCAACTGAATATGTGCCCAGGTCCCTTCCTCACTCTGCTCCCATGTCCAGCAAGAGATGGACAGTCTCCTCCTCTATACATTATTCCTGTATGATCTTCAGCCTCTCTCAGGTCAAAGTAACCCAGCCAGCCCAAGACTATAAACCCTCTGAAACCCAGAGCCCAAACACCTGCATCTAAGTTGTTCTGCCACTGGCCATGCTGTGCCTAACCTGTGAAGAACCTTATGAAGGACAATTCCATCTCTGCAGCCCCTTCCAATTTTAACAATCTCCATTTTCTTCGAAGAATAGGAGGAAAACCAAATGCCAAGGCACAGCTACCAGAACAGAGCTGATAACTAGGGCCTGGACTGTGAACATCCTTAGGCCAGCCTTCTCAGGAAGGCACTTAAGTTTAGTAGCCTGTCTGGGACATTACAAACTTCTTGCTCCTGAGCATAGGTTTTAATTCAACTGAATTCAGACATGTAGAAAACTTCTGGTCAACCAGAACAGTCCAGGACTGTGCAGAGTGGCTGAGGTACAGTGTAACGCGGGGGCTCTTTTTTGTAATATGGGAATTCTAGTCTAGACATGAAAAGTAAAACCATTTATCTTAATGTAAGAGGTCATCTTGTAGAAGGAAAAATTTGACCACATCACTTTTCATTCAAAATCCACTAAGGCTCCCCCAGTGGCCTTCTACCTAAATGGGACTTGGCAGCCTATAAAGCAGGACTGCCCACCTTTCTAGTAGTTGGGTATGCTCCAACCACAGGAACTCAGTTCCCTGAGCCCCACCCTGCTCTCAACCAAAAATAAAATGATCACAGGCTCTTAGCAACCCCACTCACCCTTCCTAGTCAGCTCAACCCTGCTCTCCAGAAACTGAGCTGAACTGCACCGGATGTCCCTGTTGTACCACACATGCTCTTCCTATCCACTATATTATCCTCAACACTTCACACATGGCACAATCCCACAAAGCACGCTATCTACTTTCTCATCGGTATGTGTTCATTAACCCGCCCACTACAACCTGTCAGCCTTGGCTATAGCAGTGGAGACACCTTGACCAAAAGGAGACAAAGCTAAAAAAGACAAAGCAGAGTCAGAGAGATGGGATAACATCTAGGGCCAGGGTTTCTGAGACTATGCAGGTGGTCTAGGAAGGCCTCACCATTACTGCAATCCAGAGAAGGAATATTCCAGAACCAAATGCCCAGACACACTATGAAACACTACAGGAAAAGAAGAAAGTGGTACATGGTGCATAATGGGTGGGGGACCCAGTTCGGGAAATCTTAGGATGGGCTAAGGACTCCTGTTCTCAGAAACCATCAGAGGATTCCAAGCAAGGGTTAATAGGACTAACAAAAAACAGTTAAAGAGGCTGTTGGAACAACCTAAGAAGAAATGATGTCTAGTTAATAACTCAACAAAGTAGAAAGAAACATCTAGATCTGGAAGCAAATTTTAAGGTCCAAAAGGATTGTACTGGTGAATAAGACGTGCTTTGACAAAGATCAAGTGCAGGATGTCATCAAGTTTTTCTAAATCCTTAGGATAGCTGCTCAATCTTCTTGTATGTTCTTCATATGGGAATTAGTGTAAGAGCCATCTGCTGAGACTACATAGTGACTACTTTAAACCAAACCAACAAACAGAAAAACTATGCATCCTGTCTACTGTAGGATGCAGGAACCTCCGGTGATTAACAGCTATAGGAACAGTACCCCAGACTAAGATGAAGAACTTCACCACACCTGGACAGCTTTACACACTTCATCAGGAAGGCCCTCTCCCACATCTAGAGTTCAGTCAGTCCAAAGACTCAGCCAAAACACAACAGTGTCACATCAAAAGACTATTTCATTGAAAACCCTCAGGAGACATCTCAGCAACAGGAGGCTGGCCATCTCAAAACTCACCAACTTCTGACTACTGGCCCCCCATTGAAGAAAAAGGCATGAAATACCTCCTCCCCCAAAACCTCAGTCTACACAAATCTGGTTGTGGAATGCATCTTCTGGCTGTGAACCAACTGTGTCTATGTAGGATGCTGTGTCATCAACCTGATTCTTAGAACTTAGGCAGCATTGCTTGAGTAGGAACTGAATAAGGAATGAAGAGGCTAGACTTAGCTGTCTTCACCAACTGTTATCAAAACCTCAGCCCCATCCTCCCTCTCTCCTGGCCACTTCCCTGAGATCACCCTGGACCAGCCAATAGAGGTCTGTCTGTGAGCCTTGACTAAAACCTTTCCAAAGCCAACACCTAATTACCCCTCTGAGCTTCTCTTGCATAGCCCTCCCATTTTTAAGAGGGCTTTGTGGTTTGAGGCACTGCTCTTTCTCTCTCTCTGTTTCCCAGGGAAGAGAAGACAGATGCTGAATAACAACATAATATGCTGACTCTGGCTTGGGACCCTCTGCAGACCCAGTAGAGGTTCAGAATTCAAGAGGGCTCGTGCTGACTACCCCATCCCCAAAAGCCAGAGCCACCTCCCAATCAACTTTCCTTGCAAGGCAGGTAGCTGGAAGGCTGCACCCCTCCCCTGCAAAGAATCCTAACTGTGCCATCTTCGGAAGTCAAAGTGACATGAACGAGGGTGCAAAGGGCCTTAAGCCTCACTCAAACTGTTCCTAGTATGTGCTCATTTGCAAAAACATTTAACATAACCAACAAACTCCAAACAAGGAATGACCATATGCCCTGAACAAAACAGGATAACCTAATATGACCTAAAATGATCTCCCACCAAAATGACTTGTGTAAGGAGTTTGCTTGAGACAAGATCTCTCACTCTATAGCTCAAGCTGACCTAGAATTCTCTTCCTGCTTCAGTATTCCTGTGATGGGAGCATAAACATGAACCACCATACCCTGCTTCAAAACATCTCATGGTCCATTTGTTCAAATGGAGATCCACAACAAAGCATGATTGGACTTCAACCTTGTCATCTTTAACATTTCCCCTTCTCAGAGTCCACTCTTTATTAATAAAAATTTGTTTTACAGAATTTCTTGTTAAACACTGGATAAGCTAGGTGGCCACACACACCTTTAATCCCAGCACTTGGGAGATGAGGTATTAGGATGTGAACTTTAAGGTCACCCTATTTTCTCTATGCATTGGGGTAGGAGGTGTCTCAGAGGTGCTTTTAAGAACTTTCTATCACCACACAGTAAGGCCAATCACTCTACCACATGCCTTCCCAAGCTACCAATCTCAGATCATGAAGCCAAGAGTCTCTCTCCAGCCTTGGAGTCAAGATATGAGTTCCCTATCACATTGGCAGATTTGAGGAAATTAAAAACTGTGCTTCAATTTTGCTTTGGTGGGGAGTGGGCTTGGGGTTTTATCAGGAAGAAACAGCTTTAAGACTAGAATCTTAAATAAATAAATAAATAAATAAATAAAAAGACTAGAATCTTAGAATATTTCAGTCTAATCAATTCACTGCAAATGAAAAAACAAGGTAGGGAAACCACAGGGTATGTGACTGGAGCTCAATCAAAAGCAGGATTGGTACATGATGGTAACTATCACAAATATATATGCTTACTTTTATTTATATGTGTGGTCAGAGTACAACTTGCAGGTATTAACCACACGGATCCTGAGAATCCAACTCAAGTCATCGGGGTTAGTAGAAGGTGCCAGATGCCTTTATCTGCTGAACCATTTCACTAGCCCCACAAAAATAATTTTAAACAATACTTACTGTATGCAACACTTATGGGTTCCCACCATGTCTGGCACCTGTGCTAAGGACTTTGTAACATTTACTACCTTCAATCCTCACAACTCTCCAAAACCACTACCATTAGTCTACATTAGAGGAGTAAATTAATAATGACTCAGAGAGGTACACAATTCCAATATTACCCAGTAGTAAGTCAGAAACTTAGCTAGAGAACCAGCTAAGTGTAAACCCAGTTTCCAGAGCCTGAAGTCTAAAGACCCTAATGATAACCAACTACTTTAGTGGCAGGGCAGGGTCTCAGGACACCATGAGTTAGCTATGGAAACCTGCCCCAGTAATTATCAGCTCCTGTTTCAAGGAGACTCATACAAACACAAATGAAGCACCTAAATCTCAGACTCTCCCCCAAGCTCAGGCACAAGCTTTCTCAGTATACCCAGTGAGAGGCAGATGCACAACAATCACACAAGCTGCTTGTTGTATGTAAGAGAGCACAGTGAGCTCTCTCTAGGGTCTAGGAGATGTAAATTAACTAAAGTTTAAGTTGAATTAAAGCTGGACTTGGAAATGGGCTTGGTGGTGCTTGCCTTTAATCCCAGCACTGATCCTGAGGCAGAGGCAGGAGGATCTCTTGTGAGTTCAAGGCCAGCCTGATCTACAGAGAAAGTTCTAGGACAGCCAGGTATTATACAAAGAAACCCTATCTTGGGGGTGGGGGGTGGGGGAAGGTAGTCATTTCTTTGAGTGACAGACCAAACTTTAAGAATCTCATTACCAGCCAGGTGGGGCACACCCTTAATCCCAGAACTCTGAAAGGCAGATCTCCAAGTTGTGGCTAGTCTGGTTTACAAATCAAGTTCCAAGACAGCCAGGGCTGTTACCCAGAGGAAAAGGGGAGGAAGGAGTTAATACAATGGACTGGCAAAAAAGGCTCAGCAGGTAAAAGCACTTGCAACCTAGCATGACAATCTGAACTGAGTCCTCAGTACTCATATATGGTGGAAGGAGAGGGCAGACTTCTGAAAGATGTCCTCTGACCTCCACTCACCAACACCCCATCACACAAAACAAATATGTAAAAAAAAAAGAGAGGGAGAAGAGAGAGCTGTTGTTCATACATATGCTTTGCATCCAAAAACAAAGATACATTTTTGTAGGTTTTTTTTATTACAAGGGTGCATCAACTCATAGAGTCAAAAGTTAATCTTTTTTTTTTTTTTTTAAAGTAGTGTCTCCAAGGCCAGGCGTGGGTGGCACATGCCTTTAAACCCAGAACTTGGGAAGGCAGAGGCAGGCAGATCTCTGAGTTTGAGGCCAGCCTGATCTATAGAGCTAGTTCCAGGACGGGCTCCAAAGCAATACAGAGAAACCCTGTCTCCAAAAACAACAAAAAACAAACAAAAAGTGCCTCCAGCCCTGCCATGGTGGTGCACGCCTTTGATCCCAGCACTTGGGAGGCAGAGGCAGGTGGATCTCTGTGAATTGGAGATCAGCCTGGTCTACAAGAGCTAGTTCCAAGGCAACCTCCAATGCCACAGAGAAACCCTGTCTCAAAACCCCCCCACATACACACAAAAAGGGAGATCCAGATTGAAGTCCCATAATCTCCTAGGCACTATACCAATGGTCTCAACCTGTGGGCTGTGACCCCTTTGGGGTGGAAGGATCCTTTCATAGGGGTCACCCAAGACCATAGGAAAACACAGATATTTACATTATGATTCATAACAGTAGCAAAATTACAGTTACAAAGTACTTATGAAAATAATTTTATGGTTGGGTATCACAACCTGAGGAACTGTATTAAAAGGTAATAGCATTAGGTAGGTTGAGAACCACTGTGCTAAACTAAATCATGTACAGGTGTCAGTTACCACAGTGAATGCCGCCTTGGAGGCAACTGCATCATAAACTAATCCCTGTTGTACAAATGGGGAAGGTGACATACATTGCTAAGGGGTATAGTTGGCACTGTGAACACATGCAGTCTAAGCCCAAACCTATCTTCCCATGGCTCTCTATAGATTGAGGGGGTATGGCTTGAATACTACAAAAAGAATGTAAATAATACTATTAGGGAGAGTATTCAAAAGGACAAACCCCAAAATTTTAAAGTGTAAACCTGCTGGATGTGGAGGCTCACACCTTTAATCCCAACACTCAGAAGCAGACAGATCTCTCTAAATTCAAAGACAGTTTCATCTACAAAGTCAATCCCAGCATAGCCATGGCTGTTACAGAGAAAACCCAGTCTCAAAAATTATAAACCTAAAACCAGGTATGGTGTTACATACCTACCTGTAATCTCATCACTAGTAAAGCAGAGGCAGAAGAATAAGGGGGTCAGGACCACCCTTGATTAAATAAGTTCCAGGCCACCCTAGGCTACATTAAGACATGCCCTCATCCACCTATCCAGCACCCCCCTCTCCAAAAAAACCACTATAAACCTAGAATTTAGAAATTTAAACTAGATTAAGTATTCCACATGGGAGGAAATGGACAGTAAAACATTTTATTACTAGTTACTGCCTGTGTCCCTTAAGAACTAAAACACTAGCATCTAAGCCAAAAGGAAGCTAAAAATAGGCATTTGCAGCAAGCTTTGGAAAGATTAGCTTATGAGGCTCAATTCTATAGACTCCAAAAACATATGCATCACAGAACACAAAAATCCCAAGACCACATAGTCACTCCACTAGAGTCACATTTAAACATGTCCAGTCTGCATATAAAACCAGGGCTGGAAAAGATCCTATTGGCTGACGAGAAAAGGCTAAGGCCTAACCTTACCAGACAGACAACCCAATCACAGAATTCACTCTGCAAAGCACCAAGGCCTTAGCAGGTTTAAAGGCAGAAGCTACTGGACTAATTCAGGTAGTCTGCCAAAAGACTACTCCAAAGATTCTAAACCAACTGGTAATCACTCTTGTTTTATGATCCCAAAAAAATAAACAAAAGCAGGACAAGTCAGAGGTGATGGTTCATGTCTTTATCCCAGCACACGAAGAAGCAAAAAGCATGTCGATCTCTAGGTTCAAGGTCAGCCTCCTCTACAGAGTTCCAGGGCAAACCCTGTCTCAAACCCTCCCCACTACTACCACCCCGTAAAAGGAACAGAACTTATCTACCCTACCTAGAATTTGTTCTTTGGTCACTTAAATCGTGTCTGGCTTTATCCCGAGATAAAGTCGAGATGCCAGCCAAGCTGTCTTCTTCCCACGATCAATAACCCCAGTGACGCAAGCTATCAAGGGCCCTTGGCTTTACACAAAATGCCAGCTCAGGCACCCAATCCTGCCTGATGTCACAGCTGATTTAAAACCCACAAGGCAGGTTCACCAATAGCTAAAGCGCGGCGGCCTGAGAGAACAGCCTCATTTAAACTTCTGAGGAGCCCGGCTCGAGAGGATGATTATACCTCTGAGTTTAAAGAGGGGCAGGACCAAAGAGCGTCTTAAAGTTGTTTCCCCCACTCTGTGGGTGGAGAGCGAGGATCTGAAAGAAAATGGAGGTTTTAGCACTGCCCCTTGCATAAGAGGATTCTGGAAGGGAAGGAGAGGAAGAGAACACGGGTACTACTGCACACCCCATGTGCCCTCCTCCTAATGAAGCAACCCCAAGAGAAATCGAAAGGGCAACCAACGTGCTGCTGAGGATGGGCTGTGCTGGGTTCCCCCAGGGCTAGGCCTGCGCTTTCCAGCACTCTGGTACCTGAAAGGGACTACCTCCGACTTCCTCGGCTTAAGGGAATTTTAAAAATAAAGTACTGGGACTCAGACGGTCAAACTCCTGGGTCGCTCACTACGAGGCACCCGGGAATACACAGGCGGAAATCCTCTGTGCCTCCAAGGCTGTCCCCGAACCGTGTGCCCCTCGCTGACCAAGCCGATCGCCCTCGGTCGGGATTCCCTAGTCACCTCCCGCCCGGACTCGGAGGGGGAGGGGAGCCCCGCGTGCAGCCCAGGCCAGCGAGCGCAGCGAACAGCCCCGGCGCGGCGCATGGCGCCCAACTGTCACCCGCTTGCCCCGCACCGGCCCGGCCACTCCTTCGCCACCACACACGCCCCTCGCGTCGCCGCAGGCCGCCACCGGCTCCGAAGCACGCTGGAGCCCGCACTCCCCACACCTCACCCGGCTCCCCGAGGCGCAAAGTTGAGAACTTCAAAGCCAGGCCCCGCTCGGAGCCGTGACACATGTTCTCTGAACACGCACTCCCGGGGCGCCAGCACGCACAGGGAACACAAGGCACACCGAGAGCACACCGAGCGGCCCCGCCCGGATCGGTCCGGCCAGCTAGGCCCGAGGCGCGCCGTTGCCACCAACCGCTGCTGCCCCGGCAGCCCCGCTCTGAGGGAAACGCCCGCGTCACCGCGCGGGCCAATGCCGCGCCGAGCAGACCCACCTGGAGGCGGCTGTCCGTTCACCGCGGCCGGCGGCGGCGCGTGCTTCGTCCACGGGTTCACCTTGGGCGGCGGCGCCTCCACGAAGTCACGCCTGCCGCCGTCCTCGCCGTCGCTTCCCGCTGGAGCTTCGGCAGCTACGGGTGGCCGCGGGCTCTCGCGCTCCGCGCCGTCGCGGCCGGGCCTGGCGCAGGCGGGCCTTGGCCTGCGAGCGCTGCCGTCGGGCTCGCCGCCGCCGTCGCTCGGGCCCGGTTCGGCCTGGGCGTCAGGCGCGGGCTTCTTCCTCGCCAGGCCGTGCTCGTCGGCCTGCAGCAGCGCGGCACCCGCCGGCAGCAGCGGCTCCACTTGAGTGGCCATCTGCGCGGAGCGACCGGGCGCGCCGCGGGCCCCGCTCGAGGCCGCTGGCGGGGCGCCGGGGCCCGGGCCGCGCGGACGCGGGGCGGCGCGGGCGGGCGGACGCGGAGCGGCGCGCCGGGCAGAGGGCTCCGGCGCGCCTGACCGGCCTGGCGGGCCTGGGTCCCCGGCCTGCGTCCCCCCGCCCCCGGCCCGGGGCGGCTCGGGGGGCTGCAGCGGTGCGGACGGCCCGGGGGGGAGCGGCGCGGAGAGCCGAGCCAGACCACGCGATCCGCGGCGGGCGGCGGGCGGGCGCGCGCCTCGAGACGCGGCGCGCGAGGGGCGGGGACGGCGCAGCGGTGAGCGCGCGCGCGCACGGCCGAAGACCCCGCCCCTCGGCTGCCATTCCTGCGGCGCGGCCTGCGGACGGGGGCGAGCACGTGCCTGATGCAACTCGGGAGGGCGGGGGTGGGGGAGGAGCCTTAAAGGGCCAGCGCCCAAGAGCCACCGCAGGTGGAGCACATGGGGCCTGGCCACGCGGCCAGCCGGTTTGCTAATGCTGGCCAAGTGATCTTTTCATGCGTCGGCCCTGACTTGCATATGCTGCAAAGAGGTTCTTTGACTAGCCCCTGTGCATGGCTCCTGAACCCACTCCTGTGACCTTGGCCCAGCCGCTGCCTGGCCAGGGCACCCGCAATGGGTCCAGTGAGTCCTTACTTACCCCTTAGAGGCAGTGAGCTCCTCGAAAGAGAACAGGATTCCCAGTAGTGCCCACCCTATCCAGGCCCCCGAATCCGAGTGTTCTATGGGCAAGAAATGGCTTTCTTTTCTTTTCTTTTTTTCTTTTTTTTTTTTTTTTTTTTTTTTTTTTTTTTTTTTTTTTTTGTTTTGTTTTTTGTTTTTTGTTTTTTGTTTTCTGGTTTTGTTTTTTGAGACAGGGTTTCTCTGTATTGCTTTGGAACCTGTCCTGGAACTTGCTCTGTAGACCAGGCTGGCCTCAAACTCACAGAGATCTGCCTGCTTCTGCCTCCTGACTGCTGGGATTAAAGGCGTGTGCGCCACCAACTCCGGGCTGAAATGGATTTTCTTTCAAGTAGCTTGTGTTTTTTTCTAAAGAATTGTTTAGGGTGGATTTGAAGTGACAGTTGGGGACCCTGAGAGCTCTGAGATTTGTATCCTGACCTCCAGTAGTCAGGTCCACTTCCTGGGTCTCAATTTCTCTATTGTAACATGAAGGAGCCATTTATTCCAGGCAGTTTCAAATTTCACTGTCATTCGGTTCGATAAATATTTACTGACTTGGTGCTCTGGGGGCCTTCGAAGTTCTTAGAAAGGTCTGCCAATAAACCAGGCTAACATGCACCTGTTCTCCCTGAATTTACACTGTAACGTGGGGAAAGGCTCAGTAAACATGAGAAAGGAATGCTATCCAGCAGTCACTACACAAGGTAAAGAAGAAGATGATAAGATTATAGCTTCTTTAATAGATAAGTGAAGGTTTCCTGGAACAACGATCCCAAAATACTAGAAATGGGAGAACTTCTGGAACTAGATCTAGAAATCTGAGACCCTTACTACTGCAGGCCTTCCCAGGAGTCCTACACTCACCTAAGGCCCTAACAACTTGGAAAAGAAGGATTAAAGAATAGGTGGTCTCCTGGGTGGAGGGCAAGGCTTCCTGGAGAATCTTGGAGGCCTTGGTATTATGATCATCAGGAATACTAGAAGAAATACTGATAGCAATCTGATGTCCAGCTCCAACTGCTGAAAGCCTGGGACAGCTCTCCATACTTCTTCCCTCAGGGCCCCTCTCTCAGAGGAAAATCAAGGGCAATTAATGCCTGACTTAAGAAGTCAGTGAAACAGCCAAAGTGCCCTATTATAAGGCACACACTAAGGCCCGTGCTTGAACAGGTGCCACGGAACATAAGGTTTAAAGGGACTCAAGAATGGCATGTATACCCTGAGTCAGAGAGATGCCATTACAAATCTACCAGGGTGCACTTTTAGTTACTGGTAAATACTCTCTGAAGATTATATTTACACTAGACCTCCTCTGGGCTTTGTCGGCATTGACATAATTGTCATTAGTGAACATGTTTATTTTGACACAGAATCTCAAGTAACCTAGGCTGTCCTCAAACTGGCCATTCTACCCAGGGCCATGACCTTGAACTCTTTGAGACTGGTCTCTTGTGTAGCTCTGGCTGTCCTGAAATTTACTCTGTAGACCAGGCTGGCCTGGAACTCACAGAGATCCACCTGCCTCTGCCTCTGCCTCCTCAGTGCTGGGACTAAACGTGTGTACCACACCTGGCATGGAACAGTTCTTATATAATTTCACATAGAGGGGAAATGTACCCCCATTCAATATATAGGCATAGCAGGATTTTGTGCAGATTAGGACTAGCTGGCTTATCTACACCCAACAATCAATGTCATTGCCAACAAGGGCCCTGCTGGTGGGTGGGATCTGGGGCTTTGAGATGGCTGCTCTGGGCCCTGCCCAGGTCCAGGGGTAGAAAGGCATGGAGTGGGCCACTCAGAATTTAAGACTATCCTCAACTAGAGATACTTAGCCCTGGGAAAGTAAACTGAATGATTGCTTCATCTTCTTGTTTTGAAGATGAGCTCACTGAAGTTCAGAGATACTTCTCCAAAGGCACAAGGCCAACCCATGATAGAAGAAAATCTATGGGTTTTTACTACATTAAAATAATGGAGGAATAACGGAGGACTGAGAAGCCAGGCATTAGTGGCATACACCCTTAATCCCAGCACTCAAGAGGCAGAGGCAGGTGAATCTTTGAGTTTGAGGTCAACCTGGCCCACAGAGTGAGTTCTAGGACAGCAAGGGCTACCCAGAGAAACCCTGTCTTGAAAATAAATAAATAAATCAGAAAATAGAAAATTGAGGTTGGAGAGAAGGCTCAGTGGTTAAGAGCATTAGCTGCTCTTTCAAAGGACCTACATTTGGTTCCCAGCACCCACTTTCTGGCTCACAACAACCTGTAACTACATTTCCATTGAGCTCTCATACACAAAATAAAATAGAATCTTAAAACAAAAATAATAGAGCCTGGAGTAGCAGTGTGCAAATGCCTTTAATCCCAGCACTCTAGAGGCAGAAGTAGGCAGATCTGTTGTTCGAGGCCAGCCTGGTCATAGAGTGAGTTCCAAGACTGCCAGAACTGTGACACAAAGAAACCCTGTCTCAAAAAAAAAAAAAAAAATCAAAACAAAAAAGAAATAAAGAAGAAAACAGAAAACAAACATAATAGAATAATAATAGGCAAGCCAGGGGTGGTGGCACATACCTGTAATGTTAAGACAAGAGGATTGCAGAGAATTTGAGCCTAGCCTGGGCTACTGAGTGAGTACCAGGCTAGCTGGAACTAAATAGCAAGACCCTATCTCAAAATCATAAATAAAATACGAAATTTTTAAAAGTATAAAAATTACAAAAGGCTAGTGCTGTAGTAACTGGCCTAAGTATGTAGCACTATCAAAAAGGAAGGCTGGGGAAATGAGTTGGGTTGTAATGCAGGCGATGGAACTCACTCGGAGCAGCCTTTTTTTTCTCCAGTACTGAAAATTGAATGTTAGTCTCTTCTTGGATGCCTAGGACATGCTGTACCAGGGTACCACTGAGTAATTCAGGCTAATGATTCCAGTGATTTGATTTTATTTTCCTTGAAGTGCTATGGATCAAACTCAAGGCCTTGAACTTTCCGGGCCCAGTGTTGGACTGTTGAGCCTATATCCCCAGCCCAGACTTCTGATTCCTAACATATTACAGCTTTCTGAACAGAGAAATTTTTTTCTAAGTACTACCCAGAAGCAAATAGTCACTGCATGCTTGTAACTTCAGCATTCAGGTTGTGAAACCAGGAATATCAGGAGTTCAAGGCCAGCCTTGTCTACATATTGCACCTGAGGATAGCCTAGATCACCCATGACAAAAAAAAAAAAAGTATACAGTGGCTTTAAATACCTTCATGAAGTTATGTGCATGTTTGCCCCTGGTGCTGAGAACTTCCTCAACTGAAGCAAAGTTGGAAATGAAGACCAGGTAACTGGGAGGCTATCTGGAACTATGGCTGCCTTTGGGCAGCCCCCACAGCCCAGGACCAATCATACTGTCTTATTTTGGGGCTAGGGATGAGTGAAAGAGGAGTGACCCAATCCGTACTGTAGGCTTCCAGTGCACTTGCTCATATAAGAAGGTTGCTTTTGTTTCTTTGTTGGTAATTTTTTGTTTTGTTTTGGTTTTGGTTTTTGGTTTTTCAGACAGGGTTTCTCTGTGTATCCCTGGCTATCCCAGAACTACTAGCTCTGTAGAGCAGGGTGGCTTGAAACTCAGAGATCTGCCAGCCTCTGCCTCCCAGTGCTAGGATTAACGGCCTGTGCCACCAGATTATTTGGTAGATTTTTGATGTATATGGTTGTCTTGCCTGTATG
Source organism: Phodopus roborovskii (assembly GCF_943737965.1). NCBI lineage: Eukaryota > Metazoa > Chordata > Mammalia > Rodentia > Cricetidae > Phodopus > Phodopus roborovskii. The sequence goes on from NW_026126407.1 coordinate 22,510,916, forward strand.
TATGTGTGTGCCATGTATGTTCTAGTGCCTGTGGAGGCCTGAAGAGTGTGTCAGATCTCCTGGAACTGGAGTTATAGATGATTGTGAGCCACCATGTATATGCCAGATCTCTGAAAAAGCAGCAAGTGCTTTAAATTGCAGACCCATCTCCCCAGCCCCAACAATAAATTTGTAGTCCTCCTGTCTTTACCTCCCACATCCTAGGATTACAGATATGCACCTCCACACCACCTGGCCTTGCACACAGAGTTTTATTCCCCTGTGAGTTTAATTTTCCAAAGGACCTTGGGTTTCTGGAGGAAATTGCGCTGAGCTGCTCAATTCCTCTGGTAGCTCTTGGATACAGTACTGCCTTTGCCAACAAGGGAGGGGGATAAAGAGTGGGAAAGACCTTGACCAGAACAAACAATGCCAGCTAGGGAGCATTTTCCATACCTAAAGTCCCACAGGCCCTCTGACACATGCAGTGCAATGACTTCAGCTGCTGGGAAGAAGCTCAGCTGAGGTCACCTCTGTGGCCTGTCATGTGGGAGGGAGGGGGTACCTCTAATCCCCTTCTATCTCCAGTACTAGGGTTCCAGTCGTACATACAGTGATGGGGATTGAACCCATGGCTTTCTATAAGCTAGGTGAGCACACTAGCAACTAAGCTACATTAGCAGCCCAGGCTGATGGGACTGTTACTGGCCAACCTACTGTGTGGGGTTCACCACACAGCCTCGGGCTGCTCTCTGACTCCAATGGACTTTGACAGGCCCCACCTCTGCTCAGCAGCTCAGTGTTCTCACTGGAACAGCCTGACCCTCGCCTCCTCCTACACTCTCTCTACCTTCCAGCAACAGTCGACCACTCTCAGCCAACAAGGAGAAGCAAATGATATGACAAGGAAATTCCATCTCACCTGAGTTACAAAAGTTCTCATCAAAAAAAAAAAAAAAAAAAAAAAAAAAAAAAAAGAAGAAAGGAAGGAAGAAAGACATGTTGGCAAGGATGTAGAGAAAAAGGAACCCTTATGCACTGCCAATGGAGTGTAAATTAGTATAGCTACTGTGGACTGCCAGTCAGTTGGTGGTTCCTACAAACAAGCAAAATGGAACTACTATTATGATCTATTATGACACTCCTGGGTATGGATCAGGAGATGATGTCCATAGGCAAGAGGGACAACTGCATACCCTTTGTGCATTACAGTGCAGTTGATAGGAGCCAAGATTTAGATTAGCCTAGGTATCCATCAACAGATGAGAGCATGAGCAAAATGTGTGGAAACGATGGACAATCATCCAGCCTTAAGAAGGAGTGAAACATTGGCATCTGCATGAAAATGATGACCACAGGGCTGGTGAGGTAGAGAGTAAAGGTGCTTGCCTCTGCCAAGCTTGCCAACCCGAGTTTAATCCCCAGATCCCATGTGGTAGAAGGAAAGAACAGACTCCATGCAAGTAGTTCCCTGACCTCCACATCTATACTCACAGATGTAAAGTAAAATAAAATAACAAAATTTAGAGAAGGATGGAGATACAGAAAAATGAGTACTAAAAGAAAAGAACCCAAGGGCAGACCAGGTTTTATTAGGGCCTTGGAAGGGGACTAGGTGGCAGGAGCGAGTAGAAAGATGGGCAACCTGATGTTGATTAGGTGGGAGGCCCCATTCATTTGTACAGTTATGATAATAATAACAATAGTAAAAAAAAAAAAGAACATACAGCCAGCTAGATGGCTCAGAAGATAAAGGTACTTGCCACCAAAACTGATGACCTGAGTTCAACTCCTGGGAACTGACTTCTGCAAGTTGTTCTCTGGTCTCTACCTGCAGGCACAGGAAAAATAAGTAAATACAATTTAAAAAGCAACCTGTAGCAAATATGGAAAGATAAAACACTGGGCTACTCACTGTTTCCTCAGTTAGTTAACACATATTAACCAAATATTTACAATGTTCCAGGCACTGCTGAAACCCCAGAAATAAAAGTAGAGTACACACATAATCCCACCTTCAGCCCTATATGACTTTCTGCCCTCTCCCTTTGGGCCCCACCTCACCCTATATGACAAGGCTGTTTCTCTGTGTAGCCCCAGCTATCCTGGAACTAGCTCTGTAGACCAGGCTGGCCTCAAATCCAGACATCTGCCTGCCTCTGCCTCTGCCTCTGCCTCTGCCTCTGCCTCTGCCTCTGCCTCTGCCTCTGCCTCTGCCTCTGCCTCTGCCTCTGCCTCTGCCTCTGCCTCTGCCTCTGCCTCTGCCTCTGCCTCTGCCTCTGCCTCTGCCTCTGCCTAATGAGTACTGGACTTAAAGGTGTGTGCCACCATTGCCTGGCCATTTTTATTGTTTATTAATTGTGTGTGTGCATGTGTGCACACATGAATACAAACACCCTAGAAAGAAGTACTTCCCAGAGGCATCAAACATCTGGAGCTGGAGTAGTTTCAGGTTGTTGTGAGACACGAGTATTGAAAACTAGACTTGGGTCTTCTGCAAGAACACTGCATTCCCTTAACAGCTGAACCATCTCTCCAGTGTCTTTCTCTTCTCTAGTACTGTGATTACAGGAGTGTGCCACCCAGCCTGTCTCTAGGCTTAGCTTGTGTTCTTGCCCATTTCTTGGTTATAAGACCTCAGTAGTCTCTTTGCTTCCCCAAGCTTTCAGATATAAATTGTAAAGGAAAAAATAAAAATAAAAAGATCTGTGCATGGTAGTGCATGCCCTTAAACCAAGCCCTTGGGAGGGAGAGGCAGGCAGATTTCTGTATGTTCATTTACATAGTAAGGTTAGGGAGACTGTTTCAAAGGAGGCAGAGGAAAAAAAAAAAAAAACAAAAACTAAATCACTTGCTAAAATTCTTTCTGCCTTTGAAAAAATAAAATGAAACACTATTTATGAAAGTTTCCCAGTCCTGCAGGTCCCTTTGTCTCCCTCAGCCTCGGTTGTCTGTGAAATTGTTTATAATAGCATCTATCTGGAGAGTTACCATAAAGAGCAAGTGAGTGAAAGAACGGGAAGACTTGAAGTAGTGTGTGAACACCAACTGGTACTGGTCTCACAGGCATGTCTTTTTATTTTTTGTCTTGGATCTGGGGATGGAACCCAGGACCTTGTACATGCTACATACAAGCTTTACTTCCTAGCAGCACCCCGGGCCCCACACAATATTTTCATTTTAGAAATATTTTATAATTTTTTTTTCTTTTTTGGTTTATCAATGCAGAGTTGCTCTAACAGCCCTGGCTGTCCTAGAATTCGAGAGATCTGCCTGCCGCTGCCTCCCAAGTGCTGGGATTAAAGGCAAAAAGACCACTGCCTGGCAATTTTTAAATCTCCTTTAAAGTTACATTTACCAGCAGTTAAAAGCTCTTTCTGCTCTTGAAGAAGACCTGAGTTTGGTTCCCAGCACTCAAATTATATGGATTGCTACCACCTATAACTCTAGTTCCAGGCGATCCAAAGTCTTCTTCCAGCTTTCTCAGGCAACTGTACACATGTGGTATATATTCACACATGTCAGACACACATATGCATAAATAAAAATAAATCCTAAAAAATAAAGTGAATTACAGCATTTGTGTGTATGTATGTATGCGCATGTGCCTGTGTGTATGTTACTGTATGACTGTGTGCACCACACTGCATGTGTAGAGTGCAGCCTGCAGGAGTCAGTTCTTCAACCACGTGGGTCCTGGGAATTCAACTCAAGTCATGAGGCTTGTCAGCAAGCATATTCCCCTGCTGAGCCACTTGCCAACCCAGTATTTTTTTTTTTTTAATTTAAATACAGATCAATGGCTCTAGCACATAGTATTGACCCTTTCATTAGTCTAGCTCTCCTCTGATGTGACTCCAGCCCGCTGCCCTCATTAGATCCCTGGATGACCCCATCCCTTTAGTCATGAGGTGCAGACAAGTCCTTGAAAACTGAAGTGAGGGTGGTAAGGACTCTAAGAGAAAAGGACAGGAAAGAGGCAGGCCAGGAAGCCTTCTTGAAAGTGGCTGGACTTGAGAGGGAATTTGAAATGGCAGAGGATTTTTTCTAACTTAAAGGGAGTCTAGGGAAGAGGGCAGCTGGCTCCAGACCTTGGCATCCTTGAGGGAGGGATGTCTCTGAGTTTCCCTGACAAGTTTCCTAGGCCTTTGTCTTGGTAGAGATGAGGAACGGTATGGGCTGTCCTTTATCTTGGGTGAGCTGTGCTATCTAGGAGGTCCAGCCAGCATACATGGTCAGTGTCAGTTTGTGAACAGACTGAGTGATCTTCATCTTTCTTCTCAAGACCCTCAGCATGGCAGGGGGAGGCAGTGGAGAAGGTGTAGCCTCAGTCCCAAATATGATGTGGGATGCCTCCTTCAATCACAGTAACAAGGCTATTATCTATTCTGTCACTGTGAGTCAGAGGCTGGGAAACGGTACGTTTAGGTTGAAGATGGAGCCTAATGACACAGACTAAAGAATCATGAAGACATAGCCCTTCTCTGGACAATCTGGAGAAACTAGGGGTGAATAAGGGGAAGATAGATAGTTCAGCGGTTGAGTACTTGCTCGAATCCCTGGGTTAACATGCCTCAGTACTGCAAAATACATAAACTAATTAAAAATATTGGAGGAGTAGTGGTGTCACACACCTTTGATCCCAGCCCTCGGGAGGCAGAGACAGATGGAGCTGTAAGTTCGAGGCCAGCCTAGTCTAAAGAATGAGTTCCAGGACAGGCTCCAAAGCTACACAGAGAAGCACTGTCTTGAAAAATAAATAAATAAATAAATAAATAAATAAAGTTTAACGCTTGCATTGCTATAGGAGGTCCCAGGACCTTTAACACCCATGGCAACTGCTTAAGTAGTGACTGCAGCATCCCCCAAAGCCACACACCTTAAGACAGGTTTCCTGCGTTCCCTGGAACCTGCTTCTGGAATCACTGGCTCAAGTTCTCACCCAGCCTTCTCTGCTCTGTGTTTCTCCTTCATTCCTGTTGCTGCTTCCACTGAAATCTAGAAAAAGCCCCTTTACTTCATCTGAACTTCAGCCTACATATTCTAGAACTTTCTACATTTCCTAGCAGTCTTTTTTTTAAAAGACTTAATTATTGTGTGTGGATACATGTTTTGACTGTACGTATGTCTGTGTACCACATATGTTCCTGATGTCTGAGACATCAGAAGAGGTGCTGGAGTTACACATGATTGTGAGCTGCCATGTGTGTGCTGGAAACTGAACCCAGTTCCTCTGGAAAAACAACCAGTGCTCTTAACCACTGAGCCATTTCTCCCTTTTTTAAAAATTTAGAAGAGCAGTGGTAGCTCACACCTTTAATCCCAGCACTCAGGAAGCAGAGGCAGGCAGATGTTTGTGAGTTTGAGACTAGCCTGGTCTACAGAGAGTTTCAGGACACCCAGGGCTAAGCAGAGAAACTCTGTCTCAAAAAAGCAAAACAAAACACATAATAATAACAACAAACCCTCCGGATTAGACCTAGTCTGTGCTACGTTACCACTAAACTATGTTCTATCCTTACTATTTTATTTATTTACTCTGTGTGTGTGTGTGTGTGTTATGTGTGTGCACATGCATTCATCTTCTGTGATGTGTGTGTGAAAACAGAAGACGACTTTCATGACTGTTCTCTTCTCTTTACATGTTTACTGAACTTAGGTTTGGTGGCAGCTATCTTGCAGACTCTGAATAGCAGTTTCCAGTGAATCTTAAACCTGTGGCATCAGATGATTGAGAGAAACATAGGGCTAAATAATATTAAGCATGGCTGTGGTTTAGAGTGCAGCCCTTTACTATTCATGGTGATGGTCTTTGATCCCAGTGAGGGAGGGGAGCTGTAGGCCACCTGAGAGCCTGCGCCTGTGAAAAGCATAAGGTCATAGAGCTTGCACATTCCTGGGTACTTGGATCGCTATGTCCACCCCAGATACATGGAGAAAAAAGGAACTGCCAATGAATGTGAGTGGCCTAATTACCACTTGGGTAAAGTACACAGAGACCTGCTTACAAAAGCAGAGTGAAGTCAGGCTCATTTGCATGGGTAGCTGGGACTGGTATACCATTGTTTTTTCCTTCAACTGCTCCTCCTCTTCCTCCCCCTCCTCCCTCTCCCCTCCTCCTCACTCCTTCCTCCTCTCCCCTTCCTGCTTTCAATTTCCATTCTTCCTTCTGTTCTGTTTTTTTGGACATGGAGCCATGCTATCTAACCCTGGCTAGTTTTGAATTCACAGTGATCCTCCTGCCTCAGCCTCCCAAGTGTCCTGTTTGCATGTCTTGAAAAAAAAAAAAAAAAACCTTCTAACAGCTTCCTGTTGTAAGAACTGACTCCAGGCCCTGGGCTTGGGGGCACAAGCCTAGAATCCCAGCACTTCGAAGCTGAAGGCAGGAAGATCAGAAGATTAAGATCTTCATCAACCACGCTGGGCGGTGGTGGGGCACACCTTTAATCCCAGCACTCAGGAGGCAGAGGCAGAGGCAGGCGGATCTCTGTGAGTTCCAGAACAGCCTGGTCTACAAGAGCTAGTTCCAGGAGAGCCTCTAAAACCACACAGAAACCCTGACTTGAAAAACCAAAAAAAAAAAAAAAAAAAAAAAAAGAGAGAGAGAGAGAGAGAGAGAGAGAGAGACCTTTATCAGCCACACATCAATTCTGAGGCCAACCTGGGCTACACCAGACCCTGTCTCCAAACAAACAACCACAGCAAACAGATCTCCCACAAACAGCAGCCAGCTCTAGGTGTCCTCTCCTGAGGCTTATCCCTGCCAGTCAAACTCTACTAGGCTCACCCTAGCTTGTTCTCACTCTCTGTACCCTTGTTATCTACCCTCCAACCCTCAGCTTAAACTGTTTCTCTCAGACAGCCCTCCCTAGAGCGACTTGGCTGATGTACTCCTTGTTCTTCATAGCTAGATCACAATGCACTTTGTGTGACTTCCTGCCATGGACTCCTCTGCTATGGATGTGCTAGGCTTCCCTTGGCATCCCAAGTGCCAAGCTGGGCGAAGTAGGTACTTGGTAAATGTGCTGAATGAATGCTATGTGGCCTCATATCTCTGGGCCTCCGCATCAGCATACATGAAATGATATGCCAGGCATGGTGGCACACACCAGTGATCCTAGCACTGGGGAGGCTGAGGCAGGTGGATCTCTCTGAGTTCAAGGTCAAGGCCAGCCTGGTCTACAGAGTAAGTTCCAGGATAGGTTCCAAAGCTACACAGAGAAACTCTGTCTCAAAAAAACAAAAAACAAAACAAAAACCAAACCTGTTTGAAGTGCATGTTGCTGAATACAGGACTGTGTTGTCTCTGAGAGGCAGACCTGGACCTCAGGCCCACAACCTCAAAGCATGTTGCATTTCTGAAGCATTGGCTCAGTACCCTGTCATTTAGCACGCTGCTGTTCCTTTTCCTTACTTTTTGTGCAAGGTCACCTGCCTCACCCTCCTAACACTTCCCCCTCACTGAAGCCAATGCCAAAAAGGGAAGAGTGTGCAGATGGGGTGGGGTGGTGGTGGGAAAGGCATGTTCAACCTTGGAAGCCCCAGGGTGGATGAACTTTCTGTCACCACCCTCAACTGAAGGCTGGAATCTTTTTCATTGTTATTTTTGAGACAGGATCTTACTTTGTAGCTTCCTTGGAACTCACAATGTAGACCAGGCTAGCCTTAAACTCACAGAGATTAGTGCTGGGATCAAAGGTATGTGCCACCACACCCAGAAGTCATCAAATCCTGCCATCTCTAAGTCAGAAGGGACCTTTGGGTCACTTCCCTCCTTTAGGCCACTTGATCTAATCCTCTGCCTTAAACTTAATAACATTCTTGACTCCACACAAAGTGCTCAGACATGCACCTTGTAGCCTATCATTTGCCCATCTGCTTTCCTTGGTAAGATTTTTTATCAGTGGTGTAGTGTACAGAGATGCAGGGCAATGAAGGGATGAAGGTCCCAGGCCTAGATGTGCAGCCTGGCTGCCCAAGTAGGATCCCAACTCTGCAGGTTCACACACTGTAAGCTGAAGCCAATGGGAAGGCAGACCTTTCTGTGCCTCTACTCCCTGTCTGTCAAACAGAGAAAATGGTATTGGGCTACTGGGACAATAAGCGTTTACACACAGTGGGAGAGGGAATGTCTGTTGAATGATGCCCTTGCTTAGAAGGTAGTGAACGCAGATATTTTCTGGACTAGTTGGTTGGTTGGTTGGTGACTACAGGGAAAGTGGGCCCCAGTCCAAAGAACCTAGAGCTGGGGTTTAGACTTTGGGGAGGGAGCACTCAACCTGTGTTCATCTTCACTTCCTCTTTCAGAGTGTGAAACATCTCATCCGAAGGGTGGGCGAGCAAGAGTAACCCTGTCTGCTTCCTGCAGTGTGTAGATCTAGTGTGAAATGGACAGGAAGGCTTTGGAAATGAACGACCCCACATTCGTGTAAGGGATGCCTTCCCTTCATGAAGCCTGGCTTTGTAAGCACATCACACCAGCCTTAGCTCTCAAAAGAGCCATTCTGGGGCTGGCCAGGTGGCTCAGCACTTAAGAAAAAGACTTTGCCACCAAGCCTGAGGACCAGAGTTTGGTGTCCACACCCTGCCTCCCCCACCCCACCCCACCACACACACATCAAGGAAGGAGAGAACTGATCCCCATAAGTTCTACTCTGACCTCCACATGTGAGTGTGGCATATGCCCACACCCTCCAAAAAAAAAAAAAAAAATGTAATTTTGCTTTTAAATAAAAAGGAAAAAGGAGAGCAAAACACAAACTATTTGGCCAGCCATATGTTTGTGAAACTTGCTGTGAACTCAAAGAAAGCTAATCCCCTAAGAATATTCATTACTTTCAGTACTTTAACCAAATAAACAAAGGTGTCTGCCACCACGTTCCACCCTGCTTTGATTATAAACCTACAGAGGAGTAGATCTTGGTCTGGCTCCTGTCTGCCATCTTTGCTTATTACCACCACCCCCACACTCCCATCCCATGGATTTGTTGGCAGGATCTAGGTGAGTTGACTTCACTCTGCACATGTAGGCGGATGCTGGGACTTGGTCATTTTAGGCTATCCCATGTCCTTTGTTCAATTCCTGTCCTGTCATGTGGACCCACACCTGGAAGAGCTCCTGCTGTCAGCCCTCAAATTAAAGATTACCTTTTCTTTTTAAAGATTAATTTTGGGGGCTGGAGAGATGGCTCAGCAATTAAGAGCACTGGTTGCCCTTGCAGAGGACTTGGGTTTGACTCCCAGCACATACATGGCAGCTCACTGCCCTCTGGGACTCCATTTCTAGGAGCTATGATGTAGTTAATCTTCTGGTCTTTACTGCTATCAGGTTGCACAGGGTGCAGACACAACACCATACAGATAAAAATAAAATAAATTGCCAGGCAGTGGTGGTGCACACCTTTAGTTCCAGCACTTGGGAGGCAGAAGCAAGTGGATCTCTGTGAGTTGGAGGTCAGTCTGGTCTACAGATCGAGTTCTAAGACAGCTACAGAGAAACCCTGTTTTGAAAAACCGAAAAAAAAAAGAAAAAGAGGCCCTGGGTTCCATTTCCAGTATTCCATAAAGCAGGCATGGTGGTACACATCTGGGAGGTTGTAGCAACAGTTCAGAAATTCAAGGCCAGACTGGGGTACATGATACTATTTCTTCCTTTTTCTTTTTTTCTTTTTTCTTCTCTTTTCTTTTTAATTTTTGAGACAGGGTTTCTTTGTGTGAACAGCTTGGCTGTCCTAGAACTAGCTTTGTAGACCAGGCTGGACTCAAACTCACAGAGATCTGCCTGCCTCTGCCTCTAGAATGCTGGGATTAAAGGCATGGGCCACCACAATACAGCTGAGACTGTTTCAAAAATACAATGACAACAACAAAGGACAACAAAATCTATGTGCCTCTTTTTTTCACTGAAAAGCAGTTGGTTACAATGTAGCCTCATTTGTAAGATCAAGTCTTTGTCATCTTCTGCTCAAATGCTTATGAGTCATTTTCTCTGGAATGCCTCAAAAGGTATGGTGGCTGTTTAGGAGTGACAGCTAGTTTCGTTCATCTGTGTTCTTTCCTGAACAAATATCTTCCTACTTATTGAAATAGCTACAAAACTTTAGCCACAACATTGAATAAGCAGAGTTTACATTTTTGATGCTTTATTTGTACTTAAATGAAAAGTTATTCCTAGGGGCCCATGTTAAGATTAAAATGAAGCCAGACTTGGAGTCTCACACCTTTCATCCCAGAATTTAAGAGGCAGAGGCAAGCAGATCTCTGTGAGGCCAATCTGATCTACATAGCGAGTTTGAAGACAGCCAGAGCTATGTAGTGAAACCCTGTATTGAAAAAACAAAAACAAGATCATAATGGTATGGGCTAGTTGAGATGGCCAGCCCCAGCCTGATGACCTGTGTTCCAGCCCTGGGACCCACATGACAGAAAAGAAGAATAGACTAAGTTTTCCTTTGACTTTAACTCATGGGGCCAAGGCCACTTATAATAAATAAATTTTTTAAAAAATTTCAGTTGGTCTAAGTTTATTGAAACTTGCTACAGAAGATAAAATTCACACTGTTCTGGGTTTTAAGATTATAGAAACCTAAAATTAAAAATTTTAAAGAGATTATAAAGGTAGTATTTCTTTATGTAGGATAACACAACTGTTCTATACATGAATCAGTTCATATGATAATTCTTTGAGGTAAGTACTATTACTAAATCTTTTATCATTTGAGGGGATGACTCAGTTGGTTAAACACCTGCTATACAAACATGAGGATCTGAGTTCTGATCCGCAGCACCCAAGTGAAAAGCCAGGCACAGCCTTGTGTGTCTGTTACTTCAGTGCTGGAGTGGGGTGGAGACAAGTTTCAAAAGCAGGACAGACAGATGAGGTGCCTATTTAACATATTAAAGCTGGACCTGGCTGCCAGGTTCTAGCATCCCTCAGTCCCTACCTGTTGCAGAGTATGACTTGCATTCTCCACACCCTCTACCCTGAACTCTCCAGTCCAGGGGCTGGGCTGCCCTTTCCCCAGAGGCTCTTCCCTACACAGTCCAGACATTTTGGTTAACTTCCCTGTTTTGGACCTTTTGCCTCCTGGCTGCTGCACCTGGTTCCCCTCTTTCCTCTCTTCCGTCTCTTCCTCCTCAGCCCCACATGGCCCAGCTCAGCCTAGGCATGTCCACTCTGGACTCTCCCAGACATCCCTGCCTCTCACTATGTTCTCCCACATATCTACAATAAACTGTCTCCTCCATCATACCTAGGAGTAGTCATGTCCTTTCCTTTTCTTTTCATTTTTTCTTTTCATTCGGGATGACCCCTGGATCAAACTCCAGGTTCAGTGGGAGACCCTGCCTCAAAGAAATTATGTGAAAAGTAACCAAGGAAGTACAAGACATAAAATCTCTGACCTCCACACATGTGGACACACATACACACAGACACACACAAAACAGATCACAGTTTGTTATCATTTGAATATGCAATGTTACCATTTGGATACACAGAGGAGTGTGTGCAATGCTGGACCACCCTCTCCCCTCTCCCCCAAATCTGGTGACATTATTTTTGGAGGTAGTGGTTGCTAGCTGGAGGAAATTAGAAGGGTGAGCCATTGAAAGTTGTACCTGGTCCCGTCCCTTCCTTTGTCTCTGCTTCCTGTTAGCGCGGGGTATGAGCAGCCTCCGTCTCAGTTCCAGCCTCTGTAATGTTCCACTTCAGCATGGGCCTATATCAGTGGAGGTGAGAACTATGGATTGAAGCTTCTGAAACTGTGAACCTGAATCTGTAATTCCCCTCTTTAAGTTGTTCTTTCAGGTCTCTGGGTCACAGTTATGGGAAGCTGGTTCACTCAAAGAAGCTTGTACAAACTCTTCTACAAACATTACAGTCAAAACCATAGCAATCACACCCCAGACACCAGTCTGGAAGTGCCACTACACCAAAGCCCTGTCCTTACTTGTCTTCCTGACCATGGGTCCTTTCAATAGCCATGGATCTATAGTGCATGTAAATACATTATATATGTGTTATATTGATCACTAAATAATACCAAGGCCAACTTTCTTGAAAATCTTTTTATTGTTTCCTCTCTCTCTCTCTTCCCCCAACCCTCCATTTCTTCCTCTTTTTTAAATTTCTTTCTTTCTTTCTTTTTTTTTTTTGAGACAGGGTTTCTCTGTGAGCCCTGGCTGGCTGTCCTGAAACTGGCCCTGTAAACCAACCAGGCTGGACTCAAACTCAGAGATCTCTGCCTTCCTCTGCCTCTGCCTCCCAAGTGCTGGGATGAAAGCATGTGCCACCACTGCCTGGCTTTTTTCCAGGAATTTAAAACTGCATAAAACTTTTAGTGGAGTTAGACAGACCCAAGAGTGAGAGCATCCTAGGAAGCTGAGAATTCTGAACTGTGAAACTGTGCTGAGGAAGGACACTCACCTCATCTGCCTCCTCTGGCTAACATGACCAATGACTACACCCATCTACCAGGACCAGCTTCAATTTGAGAGAAGAGCAATATGCAGCCGGGGAAGGCTGTCAAGTATGGTAATTACGATGTTTAATTTATCTCAAAAGAATGATTTGGGGTATTAATTAATACTTTGTTCACAGACATTTCTTTCTCTCAGGAGCTCTGAGAAATGTGAAGAATATTTAAATATTTATCACATGCACTGCTGGAGACAGTCTATGGTTTCAATAGATAATTAAAATTCCTCCCCCTTTGGAATTAGGAGAATTGCCTGCAGGATGAGGCTGATGGTCACCAGACACAGGAGTGGGTCTCAGCCTGGGCGCTCTGAGTAGGGGGCTGTTTGGAAAGGACCTCAAAGTGAAGTCTGTTAACGATGAATATCGATAAACACAATACCACCTTCAAATCCCCACTGGTGTTGGGAATTACTAATCTACCCCTGTATTCTTTCCCATGGAAACTGGGATTTCTCTTGGGCCTCTCTTGTTTTGATTTGTTTTTTTGAGATAGGGTCACATGTAGTCAAGCTGGCCTCAAATTTACTATATAGTAGAGGTTGGCCTTGAATTTCTTTTTTAAATTTTAATTTAATTTAATTTAATTTTGAGACAGGATCTCGCTATGCTATCCTGGTTGACTTAGAATTCTATGTAGACCAGACTGGCTTCAAACTCAAAGAGATCTGGTTGCATGTCTCCCAAATGATGATGTTAAAGGCATGAGCCACAAAGCCTGGCTCTTTTAAATGTTTTTGTTTTGTTTTTTGAGACAGGGTTTCTCAGTGTAACCCTGGCTGTCCTAGTACTCACTCCAGACCAGGCTAGCCTTCAACTTAAAGTGATCCACCTGCCTCTGTCTCCTGAGTGCTGGTATCAAAGGCATACACCACCACTACCTGGCTTTATTTTTAAGTGTGTGTGTGTGTGTGTGTGTGTGTGTGTGTGTGTGTGTGTGTGCATCAGATTTCCTGGAAATTGAGTTACAGGCAGCTGTGAGCTGCCAAAGTTGGGTTTGGGTGCTGGGAACTGAATTTAGGACCCCTGCAAGAGCAGTGCAGATTAAACCACCTCTCCAACCTGACTTTAAATTTCTAATTCTCCTGCCTCCATCTCCTTAATTCTGGATTACCCTCTCCTCAGGAAAAAGAATAATCATGGATATACCACCACCTACCAATCAAATCAAATCCTATTTGTTAACCTGAACCTTCCCCCCACTCTTATCCCCACATGTGACAGCAGAGTGGCTTTCAGACGGGCAACTTCACTTGACTAAAATTAAATGGCCATATAGCAAAGCCAAAGTCCCTCCCCCCTCTTCCTCTCTCCCTCCCTCTTTCTCAGACAGGGTGTTGATATAAAGCTCTAAACTCACAGAGATCTGCTTGCCTCTCCTCTTGAATACTGGAATTAAAGGTGAGTACCACAGTACCCTGCTATTTTTTCCATTAATCCCCACACTGACCCTTTTTGAAGATTCCACAAGTACACTAGATTCCTCTCATGTGAGCCACTGAGAAGCATTTTCTGAATGATAGTCAGCCTGTTGTTTAAACACTTTCAACATCAGCTTTCATGGCAAAAATGGAGACTGCAATCTGGGTTCAAATTTTTGCCACTCTAAAGAAAATGGAGTATTGCCAGGTGATGGTGATGCATGCCTTTAATTCCAGCACTTGGGAAGCAGAGGCAGGCAGATCTCTGAGTTCCAGGACAGTCTGGTCTACAGAAGGAGTTCCAGGACAGCTAGGGTTACACAGAGAAACCCTGTCTTTTTTCTTTTTTGGTTTTTCGAGACAGGGTTTCTCTGTATTGCTTTGGAGCCTGTCCTGGAACTCTCTCTGTAGACTAGGCTGGCCTCAAACTCACAGAGATCTGCCTGCCTCTGCCTCCCGAGTACTGGGATTAAAAGTGTGTGCCACCAATGTCTGGCTAGAAACCCTGTCTTGAAAAACCAAAAAAAAAAGTAAATGTCTATGGGATAGAAATAGAAAGAGGCATTGAAAGGAATCCTTCACAGGCAAGGTACTGATCTCCTACAGAAACATGATTTGTATAGGAGTACACAGAAGGAGTACTACGGCAGGAGAGAGACATGACTCAGTGGGTCAATGGCTTGCCTAGCACAAGCAAAGCCCTGGGTTCAATCCCCTCATACCCCTTAAACCAGACGTGGTGGTACACACCTAAAGCAGCACTTTGGAAGTGGAAATAGGAGGATCAAAAGCCCAAGATCATTCTGAATTTGAGTTCCAAGCCAGTTCAGGCTGCACAATACCTTGTGTAAAAATATTAAAATAGGCTGCCTTAAAGGGACACATCTTTAACTCCAGAATTCAACACACAGAAGCAGGCAGATCTCTTTGATTTCAAGGGCCAGCCTGGTCTATACTGAGAAGTCGGGGGAGCCAAACAGTATAGTAAGACACTCTCTCAATAATAATAATGATGCTAATAAAAAATATACAAAAAGAAGTAAGACATTGGCAGACTGCAAAGCTGGTTCTGCTAAGGCTGCTTGAAGGGAAGTAGCATTTGAAGGAGACTCTGAAGATCAATAGGATTAAATGTTTCTTTTGATTATTATAAAAAGAGTATAAGGTTATGACACAATTAATGGGAGACACAGAATGTCAAGAGGAAAAGTCACTCCTGTTTTCTTTATCCGTCAACCATATTAATGTTTTTTTCTTCATCTGATGTCTTTCATTCCAAGAACAAACATATGCTGTTGATTTTTTTTAATTCTTTCACACAATGTACCACCATGCCGGCTTTATGTTTTGATTTGTAACTACTTTTAAATTATTTATTTACTTTATTGATGTTTTGCTTATATGTATATCTGTATGAAAGTGTCAGATCCCCTGGAACTGGAAATACAGACAGTTGTGAGCTGCAAATGGGTGCTGGAAATTGAACTCAGGTCCTCTGGAAGAGCAGCCAGTGCTTTTAACTGCTGAGCCATCTCTCCAGCCCCTATATGTTTCAATTTTTCACCTCTTTTTTTGTTTTGCTTTGTTTTGGTTTTTGGTTTTTGTTTTGAGATAGAGTTTCTCTGTGTAGCCCTGGCTGCTCTGGAATTCTCTCTGTAGGCCAGATTGGCTTGGAACTGAGAGATCCGCCTTCCTCTGCCTCCTGAGTGCTGGGGTTAAAGGAGTGAGCCACCACTGCCCTATGTTTCAATTTTTTTTTTTTTTTAAAGATCTTAATGTATCATGACAATGACTCACAGCCCAGTAATTCTGCTACTGGGAGTAACCGAGAGAAATGCACACATGTTCCAGAGAGGCACATGTAAACAGGGGCTATAGTAATAGGAGAAGTTTCCTGGTTATAGCACCTAGCTGTGGGCGGGTAGCTCTCCTCTACGCATGTGCTGCAGAACAGGTGCTTTCTCTAATGTCAGCTTCCCAGGGCACTGTGACCAGTGGCAGTTGGCCACCAGGCACTTTCCCATTAGTCCCTCCAAAGTGGAGTGGTGTAGCTGTGTCTCCACTGAGTCATTTCTGTGAGACTGGCTTCCCTTGGCACCTAAGTGGACACACTTGTAACAATTTCCAAGAGATGCTTTCTTCCGGGTTCCACTGGCCTGGCAGCTGGCCTGGCAGCCCTTCTGCCCCTTAAGGGAAACACAAGCAGGAGCTGTTCAGAATGATCCTAGTTCTGGGGTATGTCTCCTTGGGCAGATTCCATGTCAGTCAACACTGCGGGTGGAAGCTGACCTTATGCTTGCAGTTCCTGTGGTTTTCAGGGTTCTCCTGATTTCCTGTAGGCCTTCTCTTCATTGTTCCAACCCAGAATGTATTTGATGTCTTTTTGCTTGTTGTTTTAAGGAGTTATTTTTATTCTTAAGCCTGTGTATGTGTGTGCCTGTGTGTGGGTATGTGCCTGTGAATGACAGTGTCCATGGAGGCCGAGGTGTCCCTCTCTGGATCTGGAGTTACGGGTTCAGTTACTCACTGAACCATCCCTCCAGCCCATTTTTAATTTTTTATTGCAATTATGTGTTTATTTATTTGTTTCTTTGCTTGCTGCATCATGCATGTGGAGGTCAGAGGACAACTTGCAAGGATGAGTCCTCTCCTCCATCACGTGGTTGCCAGAGATCGAACTCCAGTTGTGAGGCTTGATGACAAGCAGGGGTTTTTTTTGTTGTTGTTTTGTTTTTGTTTTTGTTTTTGTTTTTCGAGGCAGGGTTTCTCCGTAGCTTTGAAGGCTGTTCTAGAACTTGCTCTGTAGACTTTGCTGGCCTTGAACTCACAGAGGTTGTAGGAGCATCCTCATTTTAGATTCTTCCTACTGATTTTCAGGTCGTTAATGTAATATAATCTTTAGTACTTTTTTTGTTGTTTGTTTGTTTTGGTAGTTATCATGTGTGGCTCTTTTTCTCTTTTAATTTCAACTTTAAAATTTCATTTTATGATTATGGGTATTTTGTCTGTTTGTATGTCTATCAAGCACATGAAAGCTTGATGCCCATGAGGACCAGAATCGGACACTGGATCCATTGGAACTAGAGTTACAGATAGTAATAAAATTACTGGGAATCACGCCTGGATCCTCTAGAAGAGCAGCATGTGCTCATAATTGTTGAGCCATTTCTCCAGGCTGTCACTTTGAAATTACCCAGTCCAGCTTCCAACTTCTGCTTCTGTCTCCCTTGTGCTGGGATTACAGACCTCCATGTTTGACCTCTTTTGTAGTTCTCTAATATCTTCTGATAGACTGAAAATGGAAAATACATGCTGGGCTTGCATGTATTTTGTATTTCCAGTGCAGGGAAGCTGCCTGCCTCCTTCCTATCTAAAAGTCTTCAGAAGTTGATAATTTGTAAACTTCTTTCACTCTTATCTATAGTCATAGACAGAGGAAGTCCTTTTCTAGTTCGAGATAAGGGACCCAGTGAAGACAGCTGAGAGCCCCCTCACATGGAACCACTAAGAAATGGGTGATCTGGCTGAGTGATGGTGCATGGGAAGTAGAGGCAGGAAGACCAGGATTTCAGGGTCACTTTCAACTTCAAGCGGGGCATGTGGACATGCCTTTAGTATCAGCACTCAGGAGACAGGGAAAGCACGTCTCTGTGCTTAGGATGTCAGCCTGGTCTACATCGCAAGTCCCAGCCCAGCCAGAGGCTACAGAGTGAGATCCTTTCTCAAAACAAGCAAACAAGAAGCATGGGCTCTCGCATCAGGCAGAACTGAACTGACATGTCTGTTCTGACACTTACTAACTGCATAACCACTGAAGCAGCAGATCTCTCCTCTGGTGGAATGGAAATGGTAGACACTGTTCCAGATAGGGTTGCTGGGGAAGGGGGGAGGCGGTGACAGTGTGTATAAAGTGCTTGGCAAAGGAACTGGATCTGCATGTAGGAGTTTCTACTTACAGCAGGATTAACACAGCAGACAAGGTCCTTACTGCAGTTTGCTGCCTGCTGTTTGCACAGAGGTGCCACAACCCCAAGTGAGAGCTGGACACCCGGTACTTCAGGAAAGGATTCATGGTTCCCTACATGCATGACTCAAGATACCTTGGCCAGTGCAAAAGTGCACGCCTACAATCTCATTCAAAGGTGGAGGCCATGGTATTAGGACTTCAGAGCTAATCTGGACTACAGGACACCAGTCTCAAACAAAACAAAATAAAACAAAACACAAAAACAAAAAGCCCTCAAAATGAAGCAACACAGAATACCAGCTCCGGTCTCAATGATAATCTCAGGGCTGCAGAACAGATGTGGGGTAGTGCTTACTGCTTAGGGTCCTCTTAGGGCCTTCCTGCCTGCATTGCTCCTGCTGAAGGCCTCTCCATAGTCCTGGTGGAAGTAGACTCAGCAATAACTCCAGGAGCATGCCTGAATACCAAAGTCTCCTTCCCCTGATGGTCTCCGGACAAGTCCCTGGCATGGGGGAGTTAAATCCAGAGTCCTAAGAAAGTCAGCTTTGGGTTTGCATCTAAGTCTGGCCCCATCCCCCCAGACAGGGTGAAATTACTTTGTAGACTAGGCTGGCCTCAGACTTACAGTGCTGGAATTAAAGGTGCCACTATGTCTGGTGTATCTAAATCATTGTATAAAACCTTTTAAAGATTCATTTATTTTACTTTATGTGTATGAGTGTTTTGCCTGAATGTATGTCTGTGTACCACATACATGCCTGATGATTGTGGTGATCAGAAGAGGGCATGTTGGACCCATGAGCCACTGTGTGGGTGCCGGGAACTAAACTCATGTCTTCTGCAAGAGCAGAAAGTAAATGCCGTGGCTAGAGTACATGGAACTTCTAGAAGTCAGTCTGTTTCTTCTACCTTGTAGGTAGAACCTGATCATCCTGTTGAGAGGACACTATATCTCAGACTTATAACCTGTCACTGTCCCCCAGTTAGACTCTAAGGTTAATGTGTGACAATCCCTGGTGAGACCCAGGACTCACACTGCCCAGTATCACTGCATTAACTCCCTGTGGGTCAGTCGGTCCCAGGCCAGATAATCAGTTTCCTGGCAGGAGGCCAGAGCATGAAGACAGGAGGAAACCAGATGGCCTCAGCTTCACCTGTGGCTTTAGGCAAGTCTCTCTCTAGCCCCAGGCACCACTCTCCTCTCAGGAACTTAAACCTGAAGGCAGCCGAGAGCCAGACTCTGACATTCTAAGAATCAGAGGTTCTGTGACTCCTGCATGACTTGGCAGCGCTCTGTGTCCCCTGACCTGGCTCCAAAAAGCATGGAGAGTGCTTGGCTCTCCCTAGCTGTACTCTGTGGGCTGGTCTCCCAGAGTTATCCATCTACTGGTTGGGTGTGATGGTACAGGCCTGCAGTCCTGCAATCCAGACAGAAGGATCACTCAAAACAAAAACAAAAAGTAAAAGGAGAGCCCGGGGCTGCAGCTCAGGTGGTAGGTAGGGCACTGGCCTAACACTTGCAAAGTCCTAGATTCCATCCCCTGCATCATAAACTGGATGTTGTGCACACCTCTGAGGCAAGAGGATCAGGAGTTCAAGGTCATCTTTAGCTACAAACAGAACTGTGGGCTAGCCTGAGCTATACTGTGACTCAGCCTCAAATCAAACTAACCAAGACTTCACCTGGCTCAAACAATGGGCAGATTCATCCTGGTCCCTCCCTTCCCAGCTGAATTCTCTGTATATGTCCTCATTCCTCCCCTCCATCTTCTGGTGGGGACAAATCTTAGATTCTGGAATTATCCCTCTGCTCCTCGCTCCCTGGAGTTGCATTCATTGTCCTGGGTAACACAGAGAGCACAGAGGACAGGACCAAAGGTGCCCACAGCTCTATGAAAGCATGCACTCACTTAGGCACACATCTGAGCTGAGGAAGTAGAGATGCTGCAGAGAGGGACATAGGGAGCCTGGAGGGTAGCAATGTGGGCTGCCCTACTCTGCCAGTGACCTAAATTCAATCCTAGGACCCCCCCCAAGGTACAAGAATTAAACCAGCTCCAGCAAGCTGTCCTCTGATCTTACAGCACAGACCATGGCACACATGTGCCCATAAATAAATACTTTTTAGAAAGAGAAAGGTGGATACCCGGGAGATGACTCAGCGGTTAAGGGTTAAGAGCACTGGCTGTTCTTCAATAGGACCTAGGTTTAATCCCTATCACCCACATGACAGCTCACAACCATCTGTAACTCCAGTTTCAGGGGATCCGACACCCCCATACAGTCATACATGCAGCCAAAAACACCAATGCACATGGAATAAAAATAAATGAAATTTTAAAAAAGAAAGAAAAACAGACAGACAGCAGGCCAGTTGACTTCCTAATTGGTGTTTTATCTCTTTCTCTCTTAAAGAAACAACATGAGGCCAGGCAGTGGTGGTGCATGCCTTTAATCCCAGCACTCAGGAGGCAGAGACAGGCAGATTTTTATGAGTTTGAGGCCAGCCTGGGCTATAGAGTGAGTGCCAGGATAGGCTCCAAAGCTACACAGAGAAACCCTGTCTCGAAACACCAAAAAAGAAAAAAGAAAGAACATGAAGACAAAACAAACAAAAAAGGAACCTACTGGTCAATCTCCTTCTCTCTATACTTACTAAATTAATAAAATTCAAAAGGCCAACTAGTTGATCTCCATGAAAAAAAGAAAGAAAGAGGAAGGAAGGAAGGAATGGAGAGAGAAAGAAAGAAAAGGGTGGTGTTGTTAGAGGTGTGGTTAGTTTAATGATGTAACAGTGACAGCAAAGAGGAGGTGTCTGGGAGGTCCCTGATGGGCTGGCATCTAGGAGGTAGGTGTCAGGCTGAATGACAGCTATAAGTCAGGCTGCATCACAGCTGGCTGCTGACAGTATCCTCTCTTCCTGCCACCTCAGAACCAAGGGTTATCATCTGTTTTGCAGATGAGAAGCCCAAGGTGGAGCCAGAACCAGGAGCTTAAATACTAACTCTTGGCCCTGTGAAAGATTGCATCTTTGACATGGATTCAGGACCGGGTGTGAGAGTTGACCTCTCCCCAGTGCTTACACTGTCTCTCCCTGGACCAGCCCTGCCACCAAATGGAAGTGGGGAGACCCCTTTACTTCTGTGGCCCCAGACTTGTTTTATGTTGTGTGAATGGGGAGCACAGGGTCCGGGAAGGATTTGTCTTGTTTGTTTTGAGACAAGAGTTTCCACCTGGGATAGTATAGCCTTGAACCTGCTTCTACATCCTAAGTGTTGGAATCACAAGCCTGTGTCACCCAATCTGTTTCATTTTTACATATTTCAAAATATGCTGGAAGGGGGTGAATGGACTTCACCAGTTTGCCAGAAGTGTCTATGGCACTGGCATAGTTAAAACCTCTGTCTTAGGACTTCTCTTCCTAAAAAGGGGAGCTGGGGAACTGGCTGGAGATTGCCAAAAGAGGGTATTTAGGGCTCGGGTCCCCTGAGGTCCCTCTGCTCCAGTGTGCTCTCTCAAGCCAAAGAAAATGACACAGGAAATTGGGACAGGAGCAAAGGGACTCTGAGAAGTAGAGCAGAAGCTGAGGAGACCGGCTGGCAAATCGCAGTCTGGTGGCACAGAACTGGGTTCCTCACCCCACCTCACCAGGCTTCCCAGGGCTCCTGGGGCCCAGGCTGGCTTCAAGCATCTTCTTTCCCAGGCTTCATTTTTCTCCTCTAAGTCACTAGAGTGGGAGGAAGGATGGCTTCAAGGTCAAATATGATCTGCTCTGCCTGACTTGGTGCTGGATTTCAGACAAGTCCTCTCTTCTCAGGCCAGTTTCCATGTGTCTAGTGAGAAAGCTGACTGGCTCAAAGATACATTTCTCCATGCACACTGCTATCCTCTCAGCCATATCTGCAGTAGACATCACCAATAGATCTCAGAGCCTGATCATTCCACACTCATCTAAAGCTTTGGAAGTCTTTTCTTTTTTTTAGAAGTGGCAAAAGGAGAGCTTAAGAGATGTCTCCGAAGTTAAGAGCACGTGTTACACAATTGTGGTGACCAGAATTCAGATCCCAGCACTCACATAGCAAGGCGGATATTTTATGCATGCCTCTAACTCCAACACCTAACTGGGAGGACAGAGGAAGATCAGGTTTGTTGGCTTCCAGCCTAGCTGATAAAATACAAGCCCTGGGGTCAGGGAGAGACTCTGCCCTAAAGGAATAGGTGAAAAATGACAGAGAACACACACACACACACACACACACACACACACACACACACACACCCATATATGCACATACATATACACTCACATAGACATATATAAGCATTTAAAAAGTTTGCTTTGAATGAGAGGACAAATAGTGAAAACTGCTTTTAGATGTTATTCCTAGATGGTCAACATCTTCAGTTCCACCCACATTTCCTTTTCTGACACTGTAGATCTCTACAGATACCATCTCCAAGGATGGTGGGATGGCTCAGCAGGCAAGGTGATTGCTGCTAAGTCTGATGACCTGAGTTCAACCCCAGGATCTCAAGGATGGAAGAGAACTGACCTTGGCAAGTTGTCCTCTGACGTGTGAACCCCCACTCATACACATTCATCATACACACAGTAATAATAGCAAATAAAAAATGTCAAAAGATCACATCTCAGAACTCAAATATGATACCAGACAGGTGTGAAGAGCTATATAGTAGGTGCTTTCTGGTGTGTGTGTGTGTGTGTGTTTGGTGGGGCACAACAGAGAAATTGAGACTGCTCTCTGCTAGGTTATACATTTTCTCTCATGTACCTACTTACAGCAGGCTCAGGTAAGAGTTTGGCCCTGAGATGTGAACTGTAGGAGAGCCCTTCCTGGGTAGTGTGGTGCTCTTCTAGCTGATGGAGAGAGACAGGTGGAAGCAAGCCTCTCTGGTCAAAGTGTTGGGAATTAGTGTTGCATGGGACCCCTTCCTGTCCCTAGGAGACCCACACCACAAGGATCATTAGGCAGGCTGCACAGCAAAGGCAAAAGAAAATGAACACTATCTGTGTACTGGCATGCAGAAGTCTCGAAGGCGAACCTCGAGAGTCATTTCAGAGCTTGGCTAGCCCAGTCAGAACAGAGTCAGCCAGAGGTAACATCACCTAGCTTTCCAGTCAGCACTAGTCTGGGGGCTCAAGAGTGCTATGGTCACCTGAGTGACCACAGACACAAGGTGGAGAGAAACCTAAATGAAAAGGTGGACTGGGGCAGAGGGTTCCCTAGATGAGAAAGCCCCCCCCCCAGGCTGGGGCAGCGGGGACTGGTGGAAAAGTGGTAAGCTAGAGGTCACATACCTGCACTATTTAAAGGCAGCTAAAGGGCTGGGGACGGCTGAGGGAATAAAGCACTTAGGATTCCAGCCTGAGGACCTGAGTCAGAATCACTGGAACTCAGGGGAAGCAGCTGCAGCAGCTCACACCTGCAATCCCAGAGCTCCTAAGGTAAGATGGGAAGTGGAGATGGAGATTCTCTGGAAGCTAGTGGACTAGCCACGTGGCACACACGTTGGCTAAAGGAAGAAATCCTGTCTCTAGAAAAGTGGAAGGCAGCCAGGAGGTGGTGGTGCACGTCTTTGATCAAAGCACACAGAAGACAGAGGCTGCCGGCGGATTCTGTGAGTTTGAGGCCAGCCTGGTGTAGAGTGAGTTCCAGGACAGCCAGGGCTATACAGTGAAACCCTGTCTTGAAAAAAAAAAAAAAAAAAAAAAACAAAAACACGAATTGTTTTTTTACAAATTGAATGTTTACAAATTCACAAGGTATGGTGGTGCACACCCATAATCTCAGCCCTCAGGTGTCAGAAGCAGGGGGGGAGGGGCACTGCAAAGTTGGAGTTACCAGGATGTATTTGCAAGACCCTGTCTCCAAACAAATAAACAAATAAAATCCTGCCCGTGAATGGAACCCAAGCTCCCCCTTGCACTAGGCCATGCTCCTCCATGCAGCTACATCTTGAGCGAGAGACCTCATTTATCAGCCTCAGTGTTGCAACTAGTACCATGAACCGGTACTGTTTTGAGTCCAACACTATGTAAACTGCTAGCCCAGTAGGTGCCAGCTAACCCAGCACTCCTGAGGAGTGCTTCCAAGCTTCCCAGGGGGGAGGAGCCCTAGCCCCTGCAGAGCATTTAGCTTTAACTCTCTAGGTAACTGAAAATGACTTGAACTTCCCCCACTTCACCAGTGCAGGGGGTTACAGGTGTGCATCACCACAGTCCAGTTTATGGGGAATGAACCGGGGGCTTCATGGTACACTTTTCAATGTTTGCTTGCTCAATGCACATGAAACTCTAATCTCAATACTCAATACACACACACACACACACACACACACACACACTGCTCTGTACCCTCTTGGGAGAAGTGTGGAGATGCCAAGGCTGTGGTTACCAAGGAAAGGTATTTGAAAGCCTTCCCTTGGGTGCAACTTAGCAGTGTTGCTTAGGTCTGCCCTGAGCAGGGGACTGGCTAGCATGACTCTTCAGAGGCCAGAGAACGTTCCACCAGAAGTTCATTTGCTCCTGTGTTCATGCAGCCACGCATCTGGAAACTGTGTGAGCCATTACTTACTCCCCTGCCACAGCTTCAGAACCCACATACCTTGAGACTCATGGGGAAGGGGAGGAGGAAAGGGACAGGCAGCTAACTCAAAGACTGAACAGAGCGGGTTGTCTTATTGTTTGCTTTGTTTCATTTAGTTATTTGGTTTTGGGGACAGGGTCTTGAACTGGCCTTGAACTCTTGATTTTTCTGTCTCTGTTTCCATGTACTGGGACCACAGGCACGGATTATCAACACATTTATTAATGATCATAGTGGAGTTCTGGGATGACAGATGTGAGGCACTACGTTAGACATTGATTTCTTCAAGTCTAAAATCTCTGTGTGTGTGTGTGTGTGTCTTACTGGCTGGCCTGGTACTTACTATGTAGATCAAGCTGGCCTTGTACATCACAGAGATCAGTTTGCTTCTGGTGGGACTAAAGGCATGTGACATTGCACCTGGTCCCTAAAATGCATTTATTTCTCCCTACCTTCCTTCCTTCCTTCCTTCCTTTCTTTCTTTCTTTCTTTTTTTTTTTTTGTTTTTTTTTTTTTTTTTTTTTTTTTTTTTTTTTTTTTCAAGGCAGGGTTTCTTTGTGGCTTTGGAGGCTGTTCTGGAACTAGCTCTTGTAGACTAGGCTGCCTCTGTATTTTTGTCTTTAAATTCCTGCAATTTATTTATTTATTTAAGCTGTGATTAGCAAAAAAATTCCTGCAATTTAGCCCTCCATGTAATATACTGTTTTATTTAGCTCTAAGAATAAGCTTGGTGAGAAAGCTTGCCCAATTACAGTTCCTATTTGCAGCTGGAGAGCTGAAGCTCAGAGTAGTTAGGCAGCTTGTCTAAGGTCACAGAGCCAGAGTATGCAGAGGTATTCTGCCCTAAAATCCCCAGCCCACTCCCTGAGGATGCCTTGATCCTCTGACCAGCAGCAGTATAGTAAGGACCATTGTCTGTCCCACTTGTCTCTGAGCCACACTTCAGCATAGGTTGGAGGGAGACCTCACTGTACACGTCCAAAGCTCCTTGGGCAGAGGTTGGGTGAACTGATGTGGGGCCCCTAGGAGCACTTCCCTCCCATGCAGGAGGCTTTCAAGCCCAGCCTACCACCTGAACCTCTTATCTGAGGCAGCATCATTTGATACCAAAGCAGGGCTAAACATGGGAACCTATTTCTGCCTGGTGTCATTCAACCATCTAGGGGTTCCCACCCACGGCCCCCACTCTGAAACCTCACAGTACTCTTTCTCATATTTCACAAGGTCAAGTAAAAATTAAATATTGACTCCTGATAAGATCTCGAAGACAAACTAAAATGCCTCATTTCTCTACTTTTGGCTAACCTTGCATCAGCTCAGTGGTGGCTTCCCACTGACCAGAAAACACACACTGGCTACAACTGTAGGGCGGCAATTGCTGAGGAAAGGCTGTCAACAGTGACAAGTACAAGTTGGCAGGAAAGAACTTCAAAACGTGGTGCAACAGAGGTAAACTTCCAAAGGGGATCTGGGCTCCCTCTTTCCCAGGTTGGGAATAGAGGTTCAGAGAGCTGGGAAGGACTGACTCCAGGTCACACAGCCTCTAGAGGCAGCACCCAGGTGTTCTGCCCCCAGACAGGGATCATTCCGCCAAACCCTGCTGCCCTGAAGCTCACAAAGCCCAGGGGTCTGGACTCACCAGAGCTGCTGAAGGGGATCAGGACAGGGAAATGGTTCCTCCACGTCACCTGTGGACTCCTTCTCTGGGGCAGCTGCCAAGGTCACTCAGCTTTTCCTTCCTGGGAGGTGGCCAGGGCTCGGCATGAGATCCTCCTGGGAAACCAGCTCTGGGTGAGGTGGGGGTGGCCTTCAGGAGTGACTGGGTACTAAGGTCACGATGGGGTCTCAGTGTGTGACTCCTGGCTCCCACAGCTGCCACCTGGCATGATTGGTGCTCACCAGTTGTCACACTGCTTTTGCTGCCAGCTGCCAGTTGCCTTTAAGAGAGCCGCCTTAGCTCATTGGCTGATGGCGCTCCTCCAGCTTCACCTGAGCAGGTGAGAGAAGCCAGGCTGGGGGCAGAGCGGAACTCCAGGGAGTGGTCAACAGACTGCCTTCCCCACAGACTTCCTTCTTCTCTACTACCCCAACAGGGCAACTACCTGGGGCAAAGAATTGGCAAAGGCTACACTGTCAGGGCAGGTCACCTATCTCTGTAATTCCAGCACTCAGAAGATGAAGGTGAGAGGGTTGGAAATTCAAGGTCATCTTCCCCTGTATAATGAGTTTGAGGCTAGATTTGGCCAAATGAGACCTCTTAAGGAAACAAACAAGCAAACAGCTCAGTGATAGAACATTTCCCAACACATACAAGGCTCTGGATTTGATCTTCACTTATCCCCCAGTTTACACTCCACATAAAGGAAGCATAGATTTATGAAGCTCAGAGTAGTTAGGCAGTTGTTCTAAGGTCACAGAGCCAGGAGATGCAGAGGTAGGATGACTGTCCTGAAGTCCCCAGCCCACTTGTTCAAGGTACCTTGAGCCCCTGACCAGCAGCAGTGCAGTGAGGAGTATAAATTTATGCTATCTTCATATAGCATGTGTCTACAGTCTCAGCTGTTCAAGAGGACTACCAGAAATGCAGGGTCAGTCTGGGCTACATATTGAGTTCCAAGCCAGCCTGGGCTACAGTGTAAGCCTGGCTCAAACATACACACTACATGTGCAGACACACAAGCTACTTATTCCACACACATACTTTACACCCCCCACACACAGCCATCAGACTACACACATAAATGGTGCCCCCACATCACACACACAAAAATCCACCTCCACACAAATACCACACACACACACACACACACACACACACACACACACACACACACTACAGTATTTAGAGCTGATGAAAGACTACAGCTGATTATTGCCCTGTTCCTTTTTGTTTGTTTTGGTTTTTTGGTTTTTCAAGACAGGATTTCTCTGTGCAGCAACTCTGGCCACCTGGAACTCACTCTGTAGACCAGGGGGGCCTCGAACTCACAGGATCCATCTGCCTCTGCCTCAAGTGCTGGGATTAAAGGCACACACCACCACTGCCAGACATATTGCCCTGTTCTTAATGCAGATGATGAATTAGAGTTCTTGAGTCTGGAAGATGGCTCAGTGGGTAAAGTGCTCATTGCACAAATGTGAGGACCTATGGTCAGACACCCCCCCCCAGAACCCACATCAAAATCTAGATTCTGTGGCACATGTGTGTCTCCCAGCACAGGGTGCAGAGACAGACTGATCCAGGAGACTTGCTGGCCAGTCATCTCAGCTCAGTTAACAAGCTTCCCACCTAGCTTTAGATCTGTCTTAGTCAACAAGGTGGAGAAGTAATTGAGGAACTCCTGAGAACAGCCTGGAGTCCCACACTCAGGCATGTGCACCTCCCAAATATCCGTACACCACAGACAGATAACCACACATGAAAATAAAGCAAAAATCCCGTCCTAGAAATTGAGGTGGTCTGCCCAGTTTGCAGGATACTAGAGAGGAAAGCAGATAGTGTAGGGCAGAATGTGGATACACCCCTGCAAGGCTTCCCATGTAATGTCTCTGGACTACATTTCCTCACTGACCGTGAGGCCCTGGCAGGACTTCTCCATCTGTTGCTAGGCAAGCATTCTACCAGCTGATCTCAGTGCCTAGCCCTGGGTGGCATGAGGGGCATGAGGCTTCCACTGTGCAGACTGGGTCAGGACTATTGGGCCAATAGTGCAAGTGAGTTCTGGGCTTCAATTTCTCTCCCTAGCACAATGATAAAGGAGGGGAGAAGGCACTTGCAGGAGGCAGTCCTGCACAAACCTGGTCACCTCTCAGAACTATTTCCTTCTGCATTAATAAAGGGAGACTGAGCCCAGCCTGGTGGCACAAGCTTTTCAACACAGTACTTGGGAGGCAGATGTAGTCCTATCTCTATGAATTCCATATCAGCCTGGTCTACATAGAGAGTTCCAGAACAGTTAGGCATAGTGAAACCCCGTCTTGAAAACAACAAAACCCCAAACAAAAGGAAAGAAAGAGAGAGGGAGGAAAGGAGAAGGGAGGGAGAGTGGGTATGGGGCTATACCCTGGCCATATTATAAAGCTGGCTTGGTGGCTTCCATCTTTCATTCTAGCACTCAGGAAATAGAGTTCAGGTCAGCCAAGACTACACAGAAAGACCCTGTCTCAAGAGAGGGAGAAAAAGAGAGAGAGATCACAGAGGTCAGCACCAGTGCATTCTGAGTTCTTTCTACTTTTGCTTTCAGAAGTTTGTCCTTAGCCAGGCAGTGATGGTGCACACCTTTAATCCCAGCACTCTGGGAGACAGAAGAAGGCAGATCTCTGAGTTTTAAGGCCAGCCTGGTCTACACAGCGAGTCCTAGGACAGAGAACCCTTGTCTTAGGAAAAAAAAAAAAAAAAAAAAAAAAAAAAAAAAAAAAAAAACAGAAGTTTGCCTGTGGCTTTAAAAGAGCCATTTAATTTCCATCACTAAGTTAAAGTTATTGTTGGGCCTCAGGGCCTCCCCCCAGGCTAGTCAAATACTCGAAGGCTGAGCTCACAAGGAAGTTTCCCTGTGCTTTAGAAAGCAAAACTCTGAGCCAGGCGGTAGTAGAGCTTGCCTTTAATCCCAGCACTCCTGAGGCAGAGGCAGGTGGATCTCTGTGAGTTCGAGGCCAGCCTGCTCTACAAAGCTACACAGGAAAAACCCTGGCTAAAAAAAAAAAAAAAAAAAAGGTAAGCAAGCAGCAAGCAAAATGGCCATAGTTAGCCATATTCCCTAATTGCTAGCCCTTTGGTGAGTGATTAACATCTCCCTGTACAGACTGCTCCAACCACTGCAGTTTCACCACTACAGCAGATTGCCTGGGAAGAAGGAAATAGAAGGAAATAGCTGCTTCTACCCTTGCTGTGGAAAACTAGAATGAGTGGCACAGTCAAGGAAGCTAGTCACGTCAAAGAGACATAAAGACATGTTCGTTAGATGGGTGGTGGTGGTGCATACCTTTACTTCCAGCTTTCAGGAGGCAGAGGCAGGATGATCTCTGTGAGTTCAAGGCTGACCCAGTCTACAGAGTGAGCTCCAGGACAGACTATAAAGCTACACAGAGGAACCCTGTCTGGAAAAAACAAACCTAAATAAATAAATAAATAAAAAAGACATGCTCATTTGTGAGTCAAGAGGATTTGGGTATCAATAAAGAAAATTACTGCAACAAGTTGGAAGATATCAGCTACACTATTTGTTCATAATTTTCCTAAATAGACACATCTTTATTCACTTTTCCAAGATTACCATTTACCCTAGAAAATACCACAGTGAGGATTATGATTTTTCTCTTGAAAATTCTGTCATGTCCAACAACTGAAGACAGTTATATTAGTTACAATAAATATGTCACAGGGCATGCCATATAAACAGACACTTTTCTTATGAGCTTGAATATGACATGAAAATATTTTTGTTGGAATCTATAGTTCTTGCCTTTTAGAAAATTAAATAAAATATTTATCCTGTATGTAGATGCTCCAGCACCCACAGGGACATCAGAGAGCAGTCTGTAAGAGTTGGCTCTCTCCTCCCACCATTCCTGGAGGTTGAACTCAGGTTGCCAGGCTAGGCATCAGGCACCTTTACCTACTGAGGCATCTCAAAAGCTCAGGGTCTCCCTAAGTAGCTCTGGCTGTTCTAGAATTTTCTATGTAGACTAGGTCAACCTCAAACCCACAGAGATGTGCCTGCTTCTGCTTCCCAGGATTCAAAGTGTGCATCACTACACCTGGCAAGTTTTATTTAGTTTTAATCAAGTATGAGTATGCACATGGATACAGGTACCCACAAAGGTATCTCTTTGAACTGGAGTTACAGGCAATTGTGAATTGCCTGATATGAGAACTTGAACTCTTACTTGGATCTTCTAAGAGAGCAGTATGTATGTACTCTTAACCTCTGGATGATTTCTCTAGCTCCCTTAATTATAGTTTTTATTATGAGGAGTTAGAATATATTTATACCATTTCATTCACACTTATTTAACTGCTAACATTTGCTAGCTCTGACAAATCTCAATTTGGGGAAGGATCAGGTGTAGTTCCCCAGCTGTTGGCAGAATAAATAACTACAACTTCTGAGTGCAATTTGGGTACACTCTGTGACCCAAAACCTCAATGTCTGGATTTTGTTAAAAAAAGATCTACAAGGACCTACTACTTGGGGGGCTTGCCCAGAACTTCTGGAGGGGAGCACAGCTACTTGTATGTATACTTTTGACCAAAGACCATCTGGGAAGCTCGGAGATGCTCATTCTCATCTGTAGATGTAGGAGGGAGCACCACAGGACTAGCCAACCAGATTAGCAGAATCAACCCCGGTACTCAATGAGGTGGCACACACCAAAGCCATATTATCATCACATCCAAAGCCATTGAACTGTAAGCCAGCCCCAATTAAATGCTTTTCCTGTATATGAGTTGCCATGGCCATGGTGTCTCTTCACAGCAACAGAACACTGACTAAGACACTTTGTTTTATGAGATGAAGGTTGCCCAAGTCTGGAGGAGAAAATAAAGCTGTGTGTCATATCATTATAGGTATCTCCCGGTGCTTGTCTACTTAAAGGAAAGAATTCAGTTGAAGGACACAGCTTAAGCAGAAGTTCACGGCCGGGCAGTGGTGGTGGCACACCACCTTTAATCCCAGCATTCTGGAGGCAGAGGCAGAGGCAGGCAGATCTCTGTGAGTTCGAGACCAGCCTGGTCTACAAGAGCTAGTTCCATGACAGCTTCCCAAACCACAGAGAAACCCTGTCTCAAAAAACAAACAAACAAAAAGCAGAAGTTCACTCATCGAAGCAGGCACTGTAAATAGAGATTGGAGGCAGCCTGGTTAGATAGATGGCTCAGGGGTTAAGAGCACTGAATACTCTTCTATCCGACCTGAACTCAATTCCTTGCACCCACACATTGACCCACAACCATCTGTAACTCCAGTTCCAGGGTATCTGATGCCCTCTTCTGGTCTTCTTTCAGGCTGCATGAAGCTGGTGTACAGACATACCAGCTGAAAAAAACCGCATGTGCAAATTTACTTGAGAGAAAAAGAGACAGAGAAAGACTGGGGTGGGTAGCCCCAAGATGGGGTGCAGTCCAGAGGGTTCTCTATTGTGTTTTTCTTAAATTATTAATATTTATGAGGCGGGTGGACTATTTGTTAGCTGGCTCTTTTTCTCTCTTAAATCATGGTAGAGTGGACATCCCTTTTAAGTATTTCTTCCCAGGATTAGCTAGAAAAGCCCACAAGGGAGGTGAAATCTACAATGTAAATGATATGCTAATGAGCCAGTCTTTTGAGGCTGCAGACCCTTCATTAAGGAAAACGTGCGAAAACATCCCGATGCTTTAGTTTTTCATACAGTGGAAAAAAACTGTTCCAACTCCAGTACGCTTGGCTACTGATGGGGTCACCAACACACAGATGCAGTTTTCCTGGGTTCTCTCATATTGAATTCCTCACCAACAGGTATCAAAATGGTGCCTCTTATATTTTGAAAGCTGTTTCAGTGGCCAATGGAAATGCATCTGTTAAACTAGGAGCAGCTGTGCACACTCTGAGTCGTTCCCAGCAAGAATGAACACCATCTCTGTGATCTCAAAGCACACACACATCCTCTGTTTCTTCCGCCAGTGGACGTGAACATGCTTCAAGTCCTTCTATCCACCCTGTGCTTACAGTGGTTCTCAGTGTCAAGGGCTCCACACACACTTTCTTTCTTTTTCTTTTCTCTCTCTCTCACTCACTCTCTTTCTTTCTTTCTTTCTTTCTTTCTTTCTTTCTTTCTTTCTTTTTTCTTTTTCTTTTTTTTTTTTTTTTTTTTTTTTTTTGAGACAGGTTTCTCTGTGTAGCCCTGGCTTTTCTGGAACTCCCTCTGTAGACCAGGCTGGCCTCAAACTCACAGAGATCTGCCTGTCTCTGCCTCCCAAGTGCTGGGGTTAACGGTGTGTGACACAACTGCCTGGCTACGTATTTATTTAATAATTAAAACATAATCTCATTCTATGACTCAGACTGGCCTAGAAATCTGTAGCCCAGGTTGGACTCAAACTCATGGCAATTCTTTCTATCTCCCAGGAACTGGGATCTCAGACATGTGTCATCATACCAGGCTCAGGTCCTTTATTGTACTTATTTTGTTTTATATTTATTTATGTGTCTATGTATGGGTCCCTGTAGAGGCCAGAAGAGGACATTTGATACCCTGGAGCTTGAATCATAGGAAGTTGTAAGCCTCCTAATGTGGGTGCTGGACACCAAACTCAAATCTTCTGGAAGAACAGGAAGCCATCTCTCCAGGCTCGAAAGCTTTATTTAAAATGCAGTTTCCTGCTGGAACACACTAAGGAGTCAGCCCTGCAGATCCAAAGCTGTAGGACCCCATGACACAGGGCAGCAACAGGATATCTAAGAGGAGGATCCAGTATTGATAGTCTAGCAGATGCTAGAGGCATCAAACCAGACCAATGACCCATTGCAATGAACACTTGAAAGTAAAGGTGTGTGGACTAAAGGGTATACTGTGTGACTCACTGTGACGCACTACAGCTTCCACGACGAGAATTTTAAAATTTTATCTCATTGTCGGGGGAGGTTGTAAGGGCAGATACGAAGGGATGAAGGGACTTGGAGATTAGTGGTATTGGGGCGAATGATGTGAAATCCACAAAGAATCAATAAAATGTTAAAGAAAAACAAACAAACAAACAAAACAAACCCTTCTAATTGATAAAGAAAAAACTAACTGAAAAAATAGATAAAATAAAATGCAGTTTCCACCAGGCCTGTTGGGATAATATCTATAATCCTATATATTCCAGAGGCAGAGGCAAAGTTTAAGTTCTGCCTGGGCTACATAGGGAGTTCAAGACTAGCCAGGGCAACATAATGAAACCCTGTCTCAAAATACAAAATGCCAGGCTGGGGATATAGTTCCATGGGTAAAGGCCAGCCTAAAATAGGAGAGACCTTGAGTTTGATCTCCAGCCTGCTAAAATGGGAGCATGGAGGCAAATAGGCCTGTGTTCCCAGATCTACAGAGCCAGGAGAAAGGCTGGGGCTTCAGCTCATCCTGCCCTTCACCAGCTCAAGGCCACCCAGGCTACATTAGCCCTATTTTAGAACAAAAAGAGAAGTCACACTGACCTTCTTAGGAACAAGCAGGATGGCTCATCCAGTAAAAGCCCCTGCTGCTAAGACTAGCAACCTGGCTCCTTCCCGGGGCCTACAAGGCAGGAAGAAAGATCCATACACAAATACAGTAAATAAATAAAACGCATTATTTTTATCAAGGCTGGCAATTGGACCTAGGTCTCAATTATGCAGGGCAAACACTTTACTATTGAGCTGTACTTCCGGTCTCAGAATCAATATTTTTTTTCCCCTCATATGGGTGTTTTGCCTGCAGGTATGTCTGTATACTTCTTCTTCTCCTTTTTTTTTTCTTTCTTTTTCACAGTTTCTCTGTGTAGCCTTAGCTGTCCTGGAACTTACTCTGTAGATCAGGCTGGCATTGAACTCAGAGGTCTATGTTCTGTATACTTCTTGAGTACCTGGTTTCCTTAAAGGCTAGAAGAGGATGTTGGATCCCCTGGGACTGGAGTTACAGACAATTGTGAGCTGCCATGTAGGTGCTGGGAATTGAATTCAGGTCTTATAGAAGAGTAGCCAGTGTTCTTAACCACAGAGCTGTCTTGCTTGCCACCATAATCAGTATTTTGAACAAGTTCTTTCTTCTCTGCCAACTTGATGGTGTCTACTGAAGTATTTGCCAATGAAGTTATTCCCTTAGATCCATAGGAATTTGTTGTCGTTTCTTTATCTTTGTTGTTTGGGATAGGGTATCATGTAGCCCAGGCTGGCCTCAAACTCACTGTGTAGTCAACAACCATGAACTCCTGATCCTCCTGCCTCTACCTTCCAAGAGCTAGGATGACAGGGATGACTAGCCCCACCTGGAGAGGAGCAGTCCGATGATCCCACTTAAGCGCCCACAGAACCAGATGGCAACGAGGTCTCCAGGGCCCTTTTCCGGGCTGAGAACTGGCTTCTCCTCATTCTTCCAACCCCACACTTCTCTGTGGAAGACATTGCCTGTGTGGCTGCCTCTTTCCAGAGAAGGCCCGGCAGGCTCAGGAATTATTCATTGAACTCTCAGGTTTCTTATTAGTATAGTAATAGGTTCCTGGGAGTGTGGAGTCAGCATGCCAAGAGAATTCATCCAGGCTTTGGAAATGCAGTAGGTTTCTGTCGACTGCTCATTTTTCATGTTCGTTCTCTCTCTCTCTCTCTCTCTCTCTCTCTCTCTCTCTCTCTCTCCCTCTCTGAAACAGAGTTTCTCTCTGTAGCCCTGGCTGTCCTGGAACTCACTCTGTAGACCAGGCTAACCTCAGACACTTGCCTCTGCCTCCCAAGTGCTGGGATTAAAAGCATGTACCAACATCCCTCCCATAACACTCTCTTGTATAAGCCTCTATTAGAATATCTTTATCAGCTCTCCAGCTCTGCTTAAAAAATGATCCCTCCCCCCATAAATTGGTGACACCACTAAGTGTCAGTTAAAATGTGTGTGATTATACACACCAGGCCATCTCGAGCACAGTGGACAGATACAGGTCAGGCTCATAGATGGTATGCATATGTAAGCCAGCTGTGGGGCACACCTGTAGCTTGGCACTTGGGAGGCAGAGACAAGACCTCTGCAATTCTAGAGCAGCCTGGCCTGTCTGTAGATGGGGTTCCAGTGCTACATAGCAAGACCCCCATGTGAAACAAACAACAAGAAGGGAGTGAAAGGTGTGAAAGGGGCATACTTTTCATCATAGCAGTCAAAGACAGGTGTCTGTGAGATCACCGTCAGCTTGGTCTACATAATGAGACGTTGTCTCCAAAAAGAAAAAAGAGGGGCTGGAGAGATGGCTCCATGGTTAAGAGCACTGGCTGCTCTCTCTCTCTCTCTCTCTCTCTCTCTCTATATATATATATATATATATATATATATATATATATATATTGGGGGGGGTTGTGAGCCTAGCCTTTAATGGCTGAGCCATCTCTCCAGCTCCTGCTCTCCCCCCCCCCCACTCAGCTCTCCAAGTCTGGCCTCTGTATGACACAGTCGGGAGTGTGCAGCATACCTAGGTATCATCATGTCACCATCTACAGCACTGGATTGATTTCTCAGCATCCACATGGTGGTTTACAACTGTCTGTAACTCCATTTGCAAGGTATCCAGTGCCCTCTTTGGGCCTCTGGGGTACCATGCACAAACATGGCAAACATTTCTGCAGGTAAAACAATCATATACATAAAAACCTTAACAAAACAACCAGTGCTCCGTGGTTGAGAGCACTATCTGCTCTTCCAGAGGACCTGGGTTCGGTTCCCAGCACCAATATGGAAACTCATACATGTCTGTAACTCCAGGTCCAGAGGATCCAACAACAGACATTATATGCAGGCAAAACACCAATGAACATTAAAAAGAAGAAAACAAAACAAAAACCAAAAACCAAAAAAAAAAAAAAAAAAAAAAAAAAACTACACAAAAATGTACTTACAAAGAAGGAGTAGGAATTCTATTATCCCAGCACGTCTGTGTAGAGGTAGGAAGCTCACAGGTTGAAGGCCAGACCAGGCTACAGAGCAAGTTCAAGATTAGCTGGGGCTACAGAAGGTCCTGGTCCAGCCAACCAACCAACCAATCAGATCATATATAAATTATCATATGTATTATTATGGTTGACTTTGTCCCTTTAATTCCCAGGGGCTCTCGGAATCCTAGTGGCAGGGCTAATATTAGTGTATACAGAAGTACTGTGAGTCAGTATTGACTTGATTTCACTAATATAAAATCTGGCTATGGGCCATTGAAATAGCCATTGAGATGGTAAGCCTGAGGACCTGAGTTCGATCCCTAGAATCTACATGGTACTTGCATATGTGTATACACACACATGCACACACACAGGAGCTCTGGTACTTGCACACCCATACATACACATGGTAAGTAAATAGATGTTTAAGACTGAGTGTGTGGCTAAACCACTAACGTAGCTCAGCCCTCAAGGGTGTTGTACTTTCAGGGATCCTCCTGCCTCAGCCTCTCCAGTGCTGCCAACTAATGGCTTTGAAACTCTTATCAGTTAGGGGTTGAAGAGATGGCTCAGTGGTTAAGAGTATTGGCTGCTTTTCAAGAAGACTCAGGTTCAGTTCCCAGCACTCACATGGTGACTCACATTGTCTGTTCTAATGGATCCATCTTCTGGCCTCCTAGGGTACTTGGATTTGGTACCCAGGTACACATGAAGGCAAAATATCTATACACACAAGATGGAAATTAATAATTTTTTAAGCTGTTTTATGTTTAGGACTGAGATCATGTCTCACTCCCCTCATTTTTTAGATTTTATTTATTCGTTTGTTTTGTGACAGGGTTTTTTTTGTGTAGCCTTGGCTGTCCTAGAACTGGCTTTGTAGACCAGGCTATCTTGTACTCACGGAGATCTGCCTCTCTCTGCTTCCTGAGTGCTGGGATCAAAGGTATGTGCTACCACCATCTGGCTAGGTTTGTTTTATTTTTTATGTGTATGAGTGTTTTTGTCTTCAAGTGTGTTTTGTCTGCAGGTATGTCTCCGCAACAAGGGCACGCTCAGTGTCTGCAGAGTTCAGAAGAGGGTGCTGGATCACCTAGTTATAAACTGCCATGTGGATTGTGGGATTCCTCTGGAAGCACAGTTAGTGCTCCTTTTTTTTATGCCACCCCCACCCCCCCACCCCACTGAGACAGGGTTTCTCTGTAGCTTTGGAGGCTGTCCTGAGACTCTCTCTGTAGACCAGGCTAGCCTCAAACTAACAGACATCTGCCTTCCTCTATTTCCCGAGTGCTGGGATTAAAGATGTGTGCCATCCCCGTCTGTCATAGCCAGTGCTCTTAATCACTGAGCCACCTCTCCAGCTCCTTAAATAAACAAATCTTTTTTTTTTTTTTTTTTCCTTTTAAGATAGGGTTTTCCTGTGTAGCCCTGGTTGTCCTGGAACTCATTCTGTTGACCAGGCTGACCTGGAACTCAGAGATCTTCCTGCCTGCCTGACTCCTAAGTGCTGGAATTAAAGGCATGTGCCATCACTTCCCTGCAACAAATCTTTTAAAAGAGACCCTAGTTACTTTATGAACTGTCCCACATTCCAGGATTCTCTGGTTGCCTCTGTGTGTATTAGTGGGTCCCCCCCCCCAATCCCTGGTTTCCTACATAGCTATGTTGGATTCAGGGACAGCTTTCTGGCATGAGCTTAGGTAGGTTAGTGATAGTTGGTGTGCAGCATTCTGGCAGGAAGTTTGGTGCTGCCTGCTGACTGTTGGTGAAGTAGTGATCTCTGGCTACTGTAAGGCTGGGCAGCCTGGAAGGAGGGTGCCCTGCTCTGCTTGAGGGAGCAGAACAGGTGATGAATGGCCTGTGGTTGAAAACATTCAAGGACAGATAAAATCACCTTCAATGTCAACACTTCATCCTTGATCAGACTTCTGGGAGCACTGTCCATCTGTCCATCTTTCCAATTCTGGTCCCACCCACCTCTGAACTAGACCCTCTGAAAGCCACAGAACAGGGTTCCTGTGCCTCCTTGCCAGAGTCTCAGCAGCTCCTACAGCATAAAGGTCTACAGCAGGACTGGTTTCAGTTAAAGAACTCAAAGAACCCAAATCAATATAACATGTGAATTGGATAAGTGGGGGTGGGACTGTGAGAATCATATCTGGTCCCTTCTCCTGTTGCTTCCTGCCTGCTGTGAGATGAGCAGCTCCCTTCACACAATGCTGCCACCTTAATCTGTCTCTCAAGAGGCGCAGCATGGAAGGAGACTGCCATAAAGGACAGATGTCCTGGTGCCACCTTAAGTTGTGTGTCAGAAACTTGGAGGAAAAACGGGGAGGAAAAGAGCAGCTAAAACAATGCTCAAGATGCTTCCTGCTGTGAGATGTTAAGACAGGGCCCAATAGGCCCTAAGAGGATTAAGCAGATCACCAGGGAAGCGGTGGTACCAGCTGGCACATCAGGTTGTACAGTCTGTATATTACACAAAGGTACTCAGTTTGGAGAGCAGGCAAGAGCTGACTGACATCCTGCTCACTTGTCTGAGCTGTGTTTTCTTCTAACGTATACAGAGGCTGATACAGAATAGGAGGGTGGTGTTGCCTTTCTCCTCCCACCTTCAAATGCCAAGTTCTAAATAAACCAATCACACTACAGAAGCCTCTGAGAAGAGGAGGCACCATGCCCGAGGGTGCACAGAGATGGGAGGAGGGGATTACTGTGAGCACATCTGGAGGGTCTCAGAGAGAGGTCTGACAGTCAACTGAAAGCTTCTTCTCTATCCCCCTCCTTAATCAGGCTCCCCACCCACCAAAGTGTCCTCTTACCTCCATACATGCACTGTGGTGCTCACACCACACACTACACATACAATAATATTTAGAAATCGTTGCAGAATATCTGTTTACACCGTAAAGCTGTGTCTCTCTGCCTGAGATACCTTCTGGTTGCTTTAACAAAGAACTAAATGGCCAACTGCTAGGTAGGAAAGAATAGGCAGGACTTCTGGGCAGAGAGAGAAATAGGGAGGAGGGGAAAATGGGTTAATTTAAGTTATAAGGGCTAGTGGGACAAGCCTAAGTTAAGGTCAAACTTTCATAATTAACAATAATTTCAGGGTCATTATTTGTGGGCTGGCGGTCACAAAAAAAAAAGGAACAAAACAAAACAACAACAACAAAAAACAAA
Source organism: Phodopus roborovskii (assembly GCF_943737965.1). NCBI lineage: Eukaryota > Metazoa > Chordata > Mammalia > Rodentia > Cricetidae > Phodopus > Phodopus roborovskii. Next base: position 22,550,176 of record NW_026126407.1, read on the forward strand.
ACAAAGAACAAAACAAGAAACTACTGCATTTGGTTCCCAAAGCTTGGCAAATAAATCCACATAGGGCCTGAAAAAGATGAAAAAAAAAAAAAAAAAAAAGTTCTCAGTAGATTTGGTTTTTGCAGTGTACATGGGGGCATGGCTCTTTTAAGAGGTCCTGCTACGGAGTAGCAGGGTGAGGCACTACTTGGTGGTAGGACACTAAGTAGAAATGCCTACTGCAGTGTGGATCCAGAAACTTCCCAGAGCTGGGGTAGATTGACTGGCTCCAGGAAGGATCTGCAGGCATGAGACTTCCACTCTCCACCTGAAGGGGATGGAGCCAGCCACCAGGCCTTGTGCTAGTGTTGGAGGGCCTAGAAACTGCCTAGCAGTTTAAGGTTTAGCTCACATGGTCAGAGAAGGCTGCAGATGGGCCAAAAGTCAGGTCTAGACTGAAAACAACCTCTAAACAGATGAAGCATGCTTAAAAATGTGCTTAGATGCTGTAGAAAGAAAAGAAAATGGCTATAGACATAGAAAAATAAATATAGTTTAGAAATAATAAAGTCTTTAAAGAGAAAGTAATATAAAAGGAATATGCCACATGAGCATGGGAAATACACAGAGTGTCTGTATCTTGTATGTGCTTTGTTGACCTAAAATTTTTTAGACATTAATGAACAAAAACCAATAGCCTCTGAGAGACACTGGATTATGGAAACTGCTAAATTAAACCAACCTATGTTTTAAGAATGTCTTAATTTCAGAATGGAAGTCAGAAAATATATTCATTGGGGGAGAATTTTTGCTTTAGTTTCCACAGGAAACAAAAAGCTATGGATTTCTTCAAAATTAATAAGGACCATATTCAATCAAGGGAGACCTCCTGAAAATTTTGGCAACAGACATAAAGAAACAAAAGAAAAACTACAAGGTATGTTACCATGTGCTGTTGTCTTGACATGGGAATGGCTCTGAGAATGGATGAGACATGATAAATCTTGGCTACAGATTCCTCATTGCTTATTATTACATGCCATTCTTCCATATGGCATAGATAGAGGTTTGGGTATATAGTCCAAACAGACTTATAAAATTGACAGATGCCTGTTCAAACATAGAACAACAACAACAAATCATCTTTAGTTGACTTGTGCACACTGTACATCCCATATTTGTGTTAATACAAGTATTTGTTACCTTTAAAAATTTATGTGTTTTCATAAAAAAGGATGAGTCACCAATAAAGACAAATAGCCCAGGTGATTCAGCGTCTCAGAATGCCTCTGTTAGTGTGTATTCAAAACTCTGCATCCAGAACAACTTGAAAGCTGCTAGCTGAGATGTTCCAGCCTCACAAACTACTCTTGCCAGACTTCAGATTAGCTCTGTACTTTCCCAGAACACAGAGACTGGACAACAAACGATACACTTAGCTCTCCCAGGACTTGACCACTATCCCAATTTTTTCAGGGTTCACTAAAAGATACCATTGCTTCCCATACAACAGGAAACAGTTTAGAAAACATAGCACATTCCCAAGAAGTGGGGTGGTTTTGGGTCACTCAATAGAATATGGATGTTTATCATCATTTAGAGGGTTTGGTTCCAAGTTGTTGTTGGTCATGGTCAGGGAGAAAGTTGAGCAAAGGAGATTAGATCCAGGGATCTCATTATGAGACGAAAAAGAGGGATATAGGAATGATAGGATAAAAGGTGATTGAATCTTTTACTTCTAAGTAAAAGAGCAAGCCAGGCAGTGGTGGCACACTCCTTTTAACCCAGCACTTAGGAGGCAGAGGCAGGTGGATCTCTGTGAGTTCCAGACCAGCCTGGTCCACAGAGTGAGTTCAAGGACAGCCAAGGCTACACAGAAAAACCCTATCTCAAAAAAAAAAAAAAAAAAAAAAAAGAGCTACTACTAGTTTTAAATATTTTTCATTGGTATGGATTTCTGTATTGATACAAATTTAAGGTTACTTTTGTTTTAACATACTGTATATATGTTTCTACTCTTGTTTAACATATACCTCTGCAGCTCAATTTAAAATTTAAAGTTCTAGTCCTTAAAGGCTATGATTAAAAACTGTTTAGATAAATTAAGAAATGTGGGTTATTAGCTAGCTAGTCATCTGTAACAATCAAACTTATAGTCATGTAGGTATGTTTTCAAGGTCAAACAGAGATATATTTTAAATAGATAGTTTTCAAACACTTCAAAGACTTACAGAATACGGCATTTAAGAAGTTTTAATAACAGCCGGGCGTTGGTGGCACATTCCTTTAACTCCAGCACTCAGGAGACAAGGCAGGTGGATTTCTCAAAAAAACCAAAAAAAAACAAAACAAAAAACCAAAAAAAAAAAAAAAATGTTTTAATAACATAAGGCTTTGCATGACAGTGAGACTTGTCTGCTCCTGGCAGCATCAATTACTTCAAAAAAAAAAAAAAAAAAAAAAAAAAGATGATGGGAATTGAAGAATCTCAATATGGAGTTTGCTTTCATTGTAGCAAAGATAGCCATTTGGGCAAGAAACTGTGTTTGCCTCAACCACTGACCATATGCTGTACAAATTGAACAAGCAGAACACAAAAGAAGGTAACTGATGAACTTTTCCAAGACAAGGTAGAACAGTCCTTCAAAATTCCTGCTTCACAAAAAAAAAAAAAAAAAAAAAAAAAAAAAAAAAAAGTGTCAGATATTCTAGGTCTGTAGGCTGAAGATGTATGCCCTGACATTGCAGAGGAGCCTTGCGTGACTGTTCAGGTGGCCAGCTGTCTCTGTCCTTTCTATAATTTTGCAAGTTGTTTGTACTGCACTTTCTACTTACTCAATTGTTATTATATCCTTCTTGAGTCTTTGATGGGGTTAAAGACTAGATAGAGCTTTCTGGGCAGTAGTGACTTGTGCCTTTAATCCCAGGACCCAGGAGGTAGAGGCAGAAGGATCTCTGTGAGTTTGAGGCCAGCCTGTGTCTACAAAGTGAGTTCCAGGACAGCCAGTGCTGTTACACAAAGAAATCCTGCCTGAAAAACAGAACAAAAACAAATTTGGGAGACAGAGGCAGGCAGGTCTCTTGAGGCCAGCCTGGTCCACAGAGCTAGTTCCAGGACAATACAGAGAAACCCTGTCTCAAAAAAACAAAAACGAAAAACAAAAAACCCAAAAAACAACAAACAAACAAAATTAGAAAGTTATCGTTATAGTTTTCCTTGTTACCAAATTCAAAAAAAGAACTTACAAACGAGATGTAAAGTTTAGAAACATTGAGAGACATAAAAATTCAAGTTGTTTATCTAAGAAAGTGGTTTTAGCTCTAAAAAGATATTTTTAGGTTGGTAATACAAGTTATGATAGAAAGTGGTTTAGTTATGAAACTTTGGACTCATCAAGATAGGATAGGTAATGGAGTAATGTCTGTGAAGTTGACAGATACAAATGGACTGAATATTGTAAATATAATTCTTATCTGATAATTGTTCTTATTGCATATAGTTTTACTATGTGAGTTAAAATCCTTCCTTTTTTATTTTGACAATACCTGATAATTGTCCTCACTGTATATAGTTAGAGTTAAACCTTTCTTTTTTTAACTAGACAGAAAGGGGGAAATGTTGTGGAATATTTGTTTGCACTGTAAAGTTGTGTTTTGCCTAAGGAGCCTTCTGATTGGTTTAATGAAGAGCTAAATGTCAATAGCTAATCAGGAGAGAACAAGGCATGACTTCTGGGCAGAGAGAGAAACTGGGAGGAGGGATCTAGGTGCCCAATTTCTCCAGCAGACTCAGAGCAAGTTGGATATATAAAGAAGTAACCATGCCACATGGAAGAATGTATATTTTTTAAAAAAAATGGTTAAATTAAGTTATAAGAGCTAATGGGACAAGGGTAAGTTATTAAGGTCAAACTTTCAAAATTAATAATAAGTCTCTGGGTCATTTCTTGTGGACTGGTGGTTCAAAGATAGTCCAACAAGAAAACTTGCTACAAATAATAATAATAATAACAACAACTAATAAATAAGGCTGGCAAGATGACTCAGTAAGTAAAATTGTTTGCTTCACAAGCTTGAAGACCTGCATTCACTTCTTGGAACCCACATGGTTGAAGGAGGGAACCAACTCCCCCAAAATTGTCTTCTACATAGGCACTATGGTGTGAGCATAATTTTTAAAATCATAGTAATAATTAAGTTAAAAATAAGGAACTCCAGCCAGTAGGTGGTGGTGGCCTATGCCTTTAATTCCAGAACTTGTAAGGCAGAGGCAGGAGAATCTCTGCGAGTTCAAGGCCAGCCTGGTTTACAGAGCTAGTTCAGGTCAGCCTCCAAAGACACATAGAAACCATGTCTCGAAAAACGAACCAACCAACCAAACAAACAAACAAAAAACAAACAAACAAAAAAAAGGAGAATCTACCAAGAAACACTTGTTCAGCTTTGTTCTCAGATGGAAGGATTTTGGTTACAGTTGAATGGGAAAGAATATGCAGGGATGAAGTTGGCTGGCTATTCATAGCAGGACCCCTTGGTCAGCCACTCTGTGTCAGGGTCCTGGAGCCCCGGGCCTCGCCACTTGAGACAGAGTCTAAAACTGTGCAACATCAACACAAGGAGGCTGTGCAGCACCAACCTACCACTCAGCACCTATTTCTTCCAAGCTCAGAAGTATCCCATGTCCAAAGCCAAGTGAAACAGCCATTGTCTCTGCAGCCCTGAGACCACAGCCTGGACCGCCACTGGCCAGATGACCATGAAACAACCTGTGGCAGCCAACTCCACTGTCAAGTTACCCACCTGTCTGTCTCGGGCTTGTCTTCATGGCTACTCCAAGGGAAAATATGGGGAAACACCTACTTCACACTTCTGTTCAGTTGAAGCTTTCCATCTTCCAGGTTAATTATGAAGCCAAACCATCTAACAACTGAGACCCACTGTTTCCCCCTCATCGTTTTCTGCTGTCCATTTTTCTGTAGGTTTGAGTAGGGCTAGGAGGAGGGTCAGTATGATGAGGGAGGGAAGGAGGATCAGGAGTTCAAGGTCATTCCATTTACATAATGAGTTGGAAGGTAACCTAAGACAGCAGACCCTGGTTGAATACCGCCCCCCGCCCGAGGGGGGACCCACTAAACAAAAAACAGGCTATCTTTATTGGAATTGGGGATATGATTTTTCGTATCAAATATATGGTGTATACTAGCAACTGGTCACACTGTGGGGACAAAGATGAGGTGCGTGTCAGATATGTCCATGGGTTGCCAAAGTGCGATGTCTGGCCTGGCCCCTCCCGTTCGGTGTACTCTTGTGTGTCCTTTCTGCGTGGGGCAAGGGGGAGACCTTCCAGAGAATACTTTACCGCAGTTGCTGCAGGGGAGGGGCAGGGCAGTGGCCAGTCCCAGCCCAGAGCTTTGACAGGGCCCCAGCTGACTCCCTAGTGCTCAGTTAGCTGTTCGGGAGCTGCAGAACGATGACTCAGCCCAAACCCCAGGGCGGGACTGGCTAGGGCGGGAGTCCGGCTGGAAAAGGTGGAGGGAAAAGGATCGAAGAGATGGGAGGGATGGGAGTGCACGGCGAGTAGGGGAGGAAGGATACCAGTTCTCCTGGCTCTGGAAGCTGAAGGTGTGTCATAGGCAGGGTGAAGTGAAAAGCAACAGGAAGCTGCAGGAGAGCTGGGTACCACGCCCCATCTTTCAGCCGCATCCCCGCTGTGTGCACGCGCGGCCCCGTGACCACACCCCCAGCCCCTCTGCCTTTGTCAGGGTGGACTCCCATGGTAATCACCCGTTGCAGAGGCCAGGGGAGCCCCGCACCCCGGAACACACAGGCTGAGTCGGTCCCTACCGTGCACCCCAGGAAGGAACTGAAAGCGAAACGGATCTGCCTCCTGACTGAATCTGGAAGGCTCGGGCAAAGAAGTTTGTTTTCTCAGTAGTTCTTTTGTAATACAGATGAATGAGTTTGAGAACCGCCTGGTCAGCTTGGTTCTAGGCTAACCAGTACTACATAGTTAGACTTTCCCTCAAAAGAAGATATAAAGTAGGAAAATTAAACTAAAATTTAAAATCTTTAGGCCAGATGTGTCCTTGCATGTCTTTAATCCCACTAAAGGCAAACTGATCTAGGTAAGGGCAGCCTGAACTATTGGGCGGAGGTAGGGAGAGTGCTGGGAATTTGAGGTCAGCTTGGGCTACACTGTAAATTCAAGGTCAACCAGTGTTACTTATGAGCTTTGAAACAAATGAAAATAACAAGAAAAAGATGACTGTATCAAGGAAACATGGCATTTTGTGAATTTATCTATTTATTTGGCTTTTTTTTTTTTTCTTCTCTGAAACAGGGTTTCTTTGTGTAAACTTGGCTGTCCTGGAACTAGCTCTGTAGATCAGGCTGGCCTCAAACTCACAGAGATCCTCTTGCTTCTGCCTGGGATTAAAGTCGTGCGCCACCACCTGGTTAAAAAAATACATACATACAAAATGCTTGGATGTTTTGTCTGCATATGTGTGTGTACCATGTGCATATGTGGTGCCTGCAGAGGCCAGAGAAAAGCACTAGATCCTTCTGAACTAGAGTTGCAGATGGTTATGAACCACTATATGGGTGCTGGCAATTTAACTTGGATCCCCTGGAAGAGCAGCCAATGTTCTTATCTGTTGAGCCATTTCTCCAGCCCCTATTTATTTACTTTGGCTTTTCAAGACACAGTTTCTCGGTAGATTTGGAGACTGTCCTGGATCTAGCCCTGTAGACCAGGCTGGCCTTGAACTCACTTGTTCTTTACTGCTGAGCCATCTCTTTAGTTCAAATTTTACTAGTTTAAATTATGTCTATGTGCATGTGCCTGTGTAGTTATGTGCACATGAGTGCAGTACCCATGGCAGCCAGAAGAAAGCATTGGATCCCATGATGTTAGAGCTAAGTAGTTGTGTGCCTCCTGCTATGAGTGGTAGGAACTGAGCTCAGGTGCTTTGCACTAATAGTACATGCCCTTAATATCTGAGCTATCTATCTCCTCAACCCAAGGAGTGACTGTTTTTTTTAATTTTTTATTTATTGTACAAGGGATTCCAGGACAGCCAGGATTGAAACCCTGTCTCAAAACAAAACAAAACGAAAAACAAACAAACAAACAAACAAACAAAGCCACATATATCTTTGTGCTTGTGCTTGTATGTGTGTTGTGTTCACAATTCTCATCCTCTCTCTCTACTCCCCTTCCCCCTCTCCTGTGTGTTGGGAATACAACTAAGGGCTGTGTACACACTGGACAAGGACTGTCCCATACCACTGAGATTCGCCTCCAGCACTGTGTACTTTGATGTAGCTCTGGATCCCTCCATCCGCCATAAAGATCACATGGTGGGTTCCTCCCCACAGTGACTTCTGGGAGGTAGGTGGAGACTGTGAAAGGAGGCCCTGCATAGGCTGCTCACTAAGGAGGGTTATAACAGGCTGTAGGGGGTGGGAGATGAGTATCATGGGCTCAGTAAGACAAGGTCTGGAACAGCAGGGCCTCCCTTGCTTTTCCCTGCCCTGGTTCTGACTTTTTCTTAGATTATTTTAGCACTCTTGTATGGAATATGAGGAATAGGACTCTGCACATGCCTGCCCAAAGCACCTAACGGGCACTATGTCAGCCACTGAGTCAGGAGCTGTTACTACGGGAGGTAGGAGGCATACCTGAAGACTGTGCTTGTTCATGGTGATAGATCCGATAAAGGGCTATAGGGTCCACAGGATTCTTGCCTTCTCAGCTGCCTTTCATAGTGAGCCAGGTCTTTGAACTTGGGCTCGAACTCAGGTCCTTATGCTGTCTCCCTTGCCTCTCAGAATGAAGATCTATATTTAATCATACTTATTTCTCAGAGTGCAGGGCCTCAAGCATCTTCCTTCCTTCCTTCCTTTCTTTCTTTCTTTCTTTCTTTCTTTCTTTCTTTCTTTCTTTCTTTTTTTTTCTTTTCCAAGACAGGGTTTCTCTGTGTAACAGCCCTAGTGTCCTGGAACTTTCTCTGTAGAACACTGCCCAGTTCTCCTACACAATTTCTCTGAGCAACCAAAACAGAAAACTCATGGCAACACTATGTACACACGTTGTGGCTTTCATTTATCCTTGAACTCACAGGGGACTCCTGAGGTCAGCATCCTATCCTGCTGGCCATCTCTGGCCCTTAGCTGTGGACTCTGCTAGAAGCAGCTTTCTTGGCTCAGTGAGAAAACCAAGGAAAAGGGTTAGTCTCGGGTGGTTCCATTTTATGCTATGGGAGCATATGTGATTCTGTTTATTATTTATTTTTTATTTTATTTATTTATTTGGTTTTGTTTTTCGAGACAGGGTTCCTCTGTATTGCTTTGGAGCCTGTCCTGGAACTAAGTCTGTAGACCAAGATGGCCTCAAACTCATAGAGATCCACCTGCCTCTGCCTCCGGAGTGCTGGTATTAAAGGCCTGAGCCACCACTGCCTGTATTACTTATTTATTTTTAAGACAGGGTCTCTGTCTATAGTCTTGGTGCTCCTGGAGCTCGCTATGAAAACCAGGCTGGTCTCGAAACTACAGAGGTCCTCTTGTCTCTGCCTCCAAAGTGCTCGTATTAAAGGTTTTTGTCACCATGCCAATCATGATTTCATTTTTGTAAGTAAAACAGCCTGGTTGGGTGTGGAGGTCTATGCTTTTAATCCAGCATTTAGGAGATAGAGGCAGGTAGATCTCACTGAGTTTGAGGCCAGCTTGGTCCACATAGGGAGTTCCTGACCAGCAGGGCTACTCAGTGAGATCTCGCTTAACAGAAAGAAAGAACATAAAGTTGTTGTGGTGCTGGATGCCTATAGTCATTGTGCCTCAGAGGCTAAGGCAAAAGAGGACATAGTTAACGGCCATCCTGGGCTAAACACCAGGACTCTGCCTCAAAAAAAAAAAAAAAAAAATTTAAAAATGACACACAACCCAGGCAGTGGTGTCTCTGAGTTCAAGTCTAGCCTGGTCTACAGGACAGCCAGGGAGGACTACACAGTGAGAGTCTCCTTGTATCAAAAAACAAACAAACAAACAAACCAAAACAAAGTGTAAGTGTGTGTGTGTGTGTGTGGTTAAGTTCCTGAGGCTTAACCTAAGGTTCCCTCAATTGCCCCAGCCCATCCAAAGCAGTGGCAAGGAACTTCATGTGATCAAAGGGCCAAAAGACACAGGACAAAAATCTCTGAGGGTGTGTCAGTGAGGGTGTATCAGGCAGTTAATGAACAAGTCACTTTATTGGTGTAGATTTGGTGATATTTATGGAATTGGTAAGTTTCTTTTTCTCACCCACCCAGCATACATTCTTCACCACACCAAATCCTTGAGCTGCTTTAGCTTCTAGGCTCAGTTTCCAGTCTAGTTCACAGGCCTCAAGTGCCCCCAGACTGGACAGAGGAGACAAATGGGAAAGCCCAAAGCCACAGACAGTGAAAGAGACACACCTTGCTGTTTTCTTCTGGCTTTCTTTTCGGGGACTTTCCTCTTCTTCCCAAGAGCAAATCGTGCCCACCCTTCTTTGTACAAGACCTCAGGGAGGAGTGGGGAGAGAGATAGCCTCTCCTTGAGAACGAGTGTATAGATGATCCTACACAAGGGGTAAGAGTTGTTAGCATTCAGGCATCTGTACTGGCCTGTCCTTGGGGTTCTGACAGGATACGCCCTCAGCTGCAGCCACCAAGGGCATATTCACTATGTTCCCTTTTAAAAGGGCCCTGCCCACCTCCCATCCTTCTTTCTCTCCCTCTGTCTGTCTGTTCTCCCCTCTCTTCCCCCCCCCCCTGTTCCTCTCCTGCTGCTTCCATCCCCAGAGGCCTGTCTCCTTCCCTTCCCCTTTTTATGATCCCTTTCCCTAGTAAAAGCCCCCTCTGCTTGAACCTTGTCAAATGGCAGCTTTCTCTCTCACCCCACTTTTCTTAAATTACAAGAGTCTTTTTAAAAATTGCATTATTTGCTGGGGGATGGTGGCGCACGCCTTTAGTCCCAGCATTCATGAGCAGAAGCAGGCGGATCTCTATGAGTTTGAGACCAGCCTGGTCTACAAGAGCTAGTTCCAGGACAGACTCCAAAGCCACACACACACAAAACCCTGTCTCAAAAAACCAAAATAAATAAATAAATAAATATTTTAAAAAATGGCATTATTGAGCCTGGTGGTGGTGGCACACACCTTTAGTTCAAGCACTTGGGAGGCAAAGGCAGGTGGAACTCTGGTTTCCAGGCCAGCTTGGTCTACAGAGTGACTTCTAGGACAGCCAGGACTGTTACAGAGAAAAACCTGTCTAGAAAGTAAAACCACCACTGCCACCACCACCAACAAAATTGTATTAGTGTGTGTGTGTGTGTGTGTGTGTGTGTGTGTGTGTGTGTGTGTGTGCATGCTGCATGTGTCTGGGCATGTGTGCCAAGGTGCATATATGGAGGTCAGAGGATAACTTCTGTGGAGTTTGTTCTCTCCACATTTATGTGGGTTTTGGAGATGCAATTCAGATAATCAGGTTTGTGAGGCATCTTTACCATCTGTGCCACCCCACTAGCCCCTAGTCTAGGGTTTAACACTGGCTCCCAGGCTGTCCTGAAAGTGGTGACTCTTGTCATAGGCCTGCAGATAATGAACCACACCCACCAGCACTATCAGATCTGGATGCTGGTCCACTCCACCTCTTCCAGGAAGCCTCTCTGGATGGGGGCCTCCTTGGTCTCTTTGAGTTCATTGAATTCATGCCCCAGCCCCAGTCTTTTACCATGGTGTGGTGCAGGGTAAATTCAGCCCCCTCTTTGGAAGGAGGTTTCTCCAAGACTGGAAAGTGGCCTCTCAGGTCTTTGTCAGTTGCACAATTCTGTGGCTACTTTTCAGATAGCCTTGAGTTCTTCTGTCCCTTCCAGTCTGTCGCTAAGCTGCATGTTTCCCCTGCTTACAGCAGCCCCCCCCCCCCGCAGTTTCCCTCTTCACTTGTATTATTACAGCAGCCCCCGCTGTCTCCTGCCTCTTCCTGCACAGCCTCCTTCTCCAAGCCGCCTGAATGATCAGAAGACGGGGGAGAATGTGTGGTTACACCCTGATCAAGAGCCCTGTAGTAGCTTTCCACATCCTTAAAATAAAGACAAAAATCCTATCATGTCAGGTGTGGTGGTGAACTCTTAGAATCATAGCACTTGGGAGAAGACAGGAGGGTCACAAATTCCAAGTTTCCTTAGCAATGTAGCAAATTGAAGGCCAGCCTGGGCTACAATGAGACACACTCTCTCTGTCTCTCTCTCTCTCTCTCTCTCTCTCTCTCTCTCTCACACACACACACACACACAGTTTAAATGAAGTCTGCAGGAACAAATGCTCTGTTACCTCTCATAGCAGGCTAAGAAATGGCGTCAGCCCTAATTTCTGGAACCAGAAGTGATTTGGGGAAAATTCACATTTTCAGGTGTGCTGACATGAAGATGGTCCTGGACTCTGGGAACACCCTGCATGCAGTCACACATATTCCTAGGAGTGGCCATGTCCTCATTTTCATTCACAATAATAATAATAATAATAATAATAATAATAATAATAATAGTAATAATAAACAATAATACTTTAAAAGAACCAGTGAACTAATGTCTCTCTAAGACTGCAAGAATAGTCCCCCCACACACCATCCCCGCTTACCTGTGACAAGGCAGAAAGACACTCAGTGATGGAAGGGCTGGACATGAGGCAGACTGTCAAAAGGGTGATTGTTCTGCAGCTCCCTGGAGCAGGGACTACATAGCTGCAAACTTTTTCAGGATTTATTGTGCTGTGCTGCTGCGTAGCAGTTTCCTCAGAGATTAAAACATTCCCTTCAGCAGGAAGCTCCTAGAGCAGGAAGGCAAACAACTCAGAATCGCTTCAGGAAGTCCCTGAAACTGGCCAGATTTATTAGGCCCCTCCCTGCCAGAGTAAGTTATAAAAGCTGAAAGTCTTCTCCAGATAAGCAAAGCTGCAAAGACTCCGACATGCTACCTGGAAGAGGTTTAGACCAATTAAGGCAGCTGGGAAGGATGCTCTCTTGCCTGCTGAGCTGCCTGCAGGCTGTGTGTGCAGTGAGCTCCAGGTTTCCAGCTTCCTGAGCTGTCACCCATGCTGGGGGTGGGCTTTGATGATGCAGCTGTCATTGAGTCATTTCTGCTTCTGTAAGTTACCCCTCACCTATACTCCTGTAAGTGACCCCATTAAAGCTAATTGGTTTACAAAGTTGGGCTTTGGTGGCATCTATACTTTGGTCTGTCTTGGGCTCCCTATCTGGGATGAGTAGACTTTTGTGTTACATCTCCTCAGGAAAAGTTTTGTCACGCAACATGTACTTTTTTTTCCCCCTCTGGACAGGGTTTCTCTGTGGTTTTGGAGGCTGTCCTGGAACTAGCTCTTGTAGACCAGGCTGGTCTTGACCTCACAGAGATCAGCCTGCTTCTGCATCCTGAGTGCTGGGCTTAAAGGCATGCACCATCACTGCCCAGCTCATAACACATACTCTTAAGATGGGTACATTTTAGCCAGGTGTGGGAGCACGAGCCTTTAATCCCAGAACTCAGGAGGCAGAGGCAGGTGGATCTCTGTGAGTTTGAGGTCAGCCTGGTCTACAAAGCTACACAGAGAAACCCTGTCTCAAAAACAAAAAACAAACAAAAAAACCCAAAATAACTAACTAACTAAATAGATGGGTAGTTTCCTTCTGTTCTAGTACTGGGGAGGTAGAGGCAGGAGGATCAGAAGTTCAAAGTCATCCTCAGCTGCCTAGCAAGTTGGAGGCCAGCCTGGGCTACAAGAGATCTTGTCTTAACAAAACAAGCAACAAACAGGGCTGGAGAGATGGCTCCGCAGTTCAGAGCATTGGCTGTTCTTTCAAAAGACTTGAGATTAGCTCCCAGCACTCAGGTCAGGCAGCTCATAACCTCCTCTAACTCCAGCTTTGGGGGATCTGACACCCTCTTCTGGCCTCCTTAGGTACATTCATACATATATAACCCCCAACACATACATATTATTAGGAATAAAAGGGAAGAGACTAGGCTCCATTTTTAGGCCCCAATAAGGAAAAGAACCAGTAACCAGTGTCAAGCCCTTAGGTGTTCCTCTTTAGCTTTTAGGTTTTTCTTTTTCTTTTAAGTGAGAAGTTTTATGGTGGGGGGAGGGAGAAAAGAGAGAGAAAGACAGAGAGACAGAGAGATGGACAGAGACCTGTCTGCCTCTTCAGAGAAACCATGGAGAGGTTTTTTCTTTTCTTGATGGGTTTTCAAGCATCTCAGCAAGGATGACATCGAAATCCATACCCTCCTGCCTCTACCTCCCCAGTGCTAGGATTATAGGGCTATCCCAGAATGTCTGATTTATGCAGTGTAGGTAGTTAAACCAGGGCCTTGTGCATGCTATGCAAACACTCTGATAACTGACCTACACCTTCAGACTTGGCTTTTTATCTTAATTAATTAATTAATTAATAATTAACTTTGAGACAAGTTCTCACTCTGTAGCCCTGGCTGGCCTGGAACTCACTATGTAGATCAGGCTAGTTATGAACTCACAGGTACTGTGATTAAGTAAGTGCCACCTTGACAGGCTTTAATTGAATATAATCAGTTAATTTAGATATTTACTTATTCATTTATCATGTGTGCCTGTGAACAGTAGTCAGAGGACAACTTATAGGCGTCCCCTTCCACCATGTGGGTTCCAGGGATGGATCCCAGTTTCAGGCTTAATAGCAGGCGCCTTTACTGAGGAAGTCATCTTCCTAGCCCCCGTTTGTTGGTTTGTTTGTTTTGAGACAGGGTCTTTCTATGCAGTCTTGGCTGTCCTGGAGCTACTATGTAGATCAGGCTGGCCTTGAATCTACAGGGATCCATCTGCCTGTGTTTCCATAGTGCTGGGATTAAAGGTGTGTGCCACTACTCCCTTCCCTTAGCCCTATTTTTAACTAAATTTTTTAAGAAATTATTTTTACTTTATATGTTTAGGTGTTTTCCCTGCGTGCATGTCTATATGTACCACTGTGTGCCTAATGTGTACTTTCCAGAAGAGGTTGTCCATTACCCTGGAAATAGTCACAGATGGTTGTGAGCTGCCATGTGGGTGCTGGGAACCCAATCTGGGTCCTCTGGAATAGTAGCCAGTATGCTAAATAGCTGAATCAACTCTCTGTCTTTTCTATTTTTTTATTTTTATTTTTTTTGAGACAGAGTTTCTCTGTGTAACAGCCTTGGCTGTCCTGGAACTTGCTCCGTAGATCAGGCTGGCCAAGAATTCATAGATCCATCTGCCTCCTGAGTGCTGGGATTAAAGGTGTTGTGTACCACCGCTACCTGGCTCAATTTTAATTGAGTGATACATTTTTTTCCCATTTCCCTTCCCTTCTCCAATCTCCCCTCCTCCTGCCCCCAAGCTTCCAGTTTACTCAAGAGATCTTGTCTTTTTCCCCTTCCTTGGTGGATCCATGTATGTCTCTCTTAGGGTCCTCTTTGTTACATAGCTTCTCTGGGGTTGTGGCCTGTTGGCTGGTTGTCCTTTGTTTTATGTCTAATATACACTTATAAGTGAGTACATATTATATTTGTCTTTCTGGGTCTGGGTTATCTCACTCAGGATGAGCCTCTCTCTCTCTTTTTTTAATGTGAAAATTTATTGGGAAAAGGTAAGGGAGTAAGGGAAGGGAAGACAGAAAGAAATAGACAGAGACAGAGAGAGACAGATGACTAGCTGCCTCTTCAGACAAACGGCAGAAGGAGTGAATCTCTCTATATTTAATTAAAACAAAACAAAGCAAAACAAAAAATCCAAGCCAGACAGTGGTGGCACACACTTTAATCCTAGCACTTGGGAGGCAGAGACAGGCAGATCTCAGTGAGTTCAAAACCAGCCTGGTCTGCAAATCAAGTTCCAGGACAGCCAAGGCTGTTATACAAAGAAACCCTATCTGGAAAAAAAAAAAAAAAAAAAAACCAACCAATCAACCAACCAAACAAACAAAACAACAACAATAACCAAACCAAACAAAAAAAACCCCCCACCAAAACCCAAAACAAAACATTAAGTTGTCAAAAAGTTAAGGTGAGGTCAGTTGTCAAATGCCAGCAGTCAATTCAGGCTTCCTGGGAACTGTCTGGGCAGTGGGTTCCTCCCCACTAAGGACCTGGAGGACATTATTGTGTTTATTTTTATCAGTGTCTGTGGAAGGAACTGGAGGGTCTGAGAGAAAAGTGGTATGCTTCCTGCCATCTGAGGAGTCATGTGACCTGGGCCTGCAGGGCCCTGAGCCTCCACACTGTGTTGGACTGTATACCCCAGTTCAGTAACTATCTCAGAATGTTAACCTGAGAGTAGAAAGAAAACACAGAGAAGTATCACCACTGTGGCCTTTCAGGTGCATCCACTTTCTATAGCGAACTCATTTAGTGTGATGTGTCCTAGGGAGCAATTCATACATTCTTGTATGCACGCATGTGTCTGGACTGTCAAAGGCTAAGCTCTGCCCATGGCCTGGAACCCTCACTTCCTGCTCTCTCTGAGCAAGCTATGTGCCTTTCAGGAGCCCCAAGCCCTCCAGGCCAGCTGGGGCATATCAGGCCACAGCAGCCCATCCATCTGGTCCTCCCAGAGAGGGCGGGCCAGTCCCAAGAATCAGGAGGCTTCAAGGTCCCACTGATAACAGGAGGTGGAGGCAGAGGCTGGAAATATCTAGCAGGTAGGGTCTGCAGTAGGGGGATGGGCAGTTGGAGCTGTTTGGAGCTGGAGGGCCCCCAGCCCACAGCACAGAAAAGGTATGACCTGTGTCTTTGAGCCCACATCTATCTGCTGTGTGCTCTAGGCAAAAGTCAGTCTCTCTCTGGTCTTCCGATTCCTCTTGGATTTCCTGGTGGCAGCCTGGTTCTCTTAAAGGAAGGAGGCTGTGCCCAGACACCATCCTAACCACCTCTAGTGCCTAGGTGTCCCTGGTTCCACCCGGCTCCAGAGAGGATGTTCAAAGACCTGTTTGCATCCCTGGACCCCAAATGCTCACAAGCACACCTGTCTGGGCATTGCAATGTCTGGACAAGAAGGCTACCAGGGCTTGTTTACACATCCTAAAGTCAGGCCCCTGCTGGGGAGGGTCACAATAAGTGAGAATCTACAGACACTTAGCTACAGACACTCAGAGGAGGGGACTACAGCCCCACGAAAGGGTGGGGTGTGGATGCTGTTTGAGGGGTCTTTGGAATCTACCTGGAATGTTTGTTTCTTCCCAGAAGGTATAGAGGACCCTCCCAGCCAAATAGGCTGGATTTATTGACCTCATTCTGCACTACCCACAACTTCAGTCTTCATTTCCTATCCTCACATCTCCTTTTCCGCTTTCTTTTCTTTTTGAGACAGGGTCTCACTGTGTAGCCCTGGCTGTACTGGAATTGGCTATGTAGATCAGGCTGTCCTCATGCTCAGATCCACCTGCCTCTGCCTCCTGAGTACTGGGATTAAAGGCGTGTGCCACCAATGCCCGGCTTCCCGCTCCCTTTTCTTTTGAAACAGCTTCTCATGTAGCCCAGGCTGTCCTTGAACTCACTATGTAGCTCTGGCTGTCCTGGAATTTATTATGTAGACCAGGCTGGTATTAAGTTTACAGAGATCTGTCTGCCTCTGCCTCCTGAGTGCTGGGATTATAGGTGCAAGCTACCATATCCCGTTTTGTGGTGCTTGAATGGAAAGCAGAGCCTGCTGGATGTTGTTGGCGCACACCTTTAGTCCCAGTACTCAGGAGGCAGAGGCAAGAGGATCTCTGTAAGTTGGAGGCCAGCCTGGTCTACAGAGTGAGTTCCAGGACAAGCTCCAAAGCTACCCAGAGAAACCCTGTCTCGAAAAAACCAAAACCAAACAAAACAAAAAGAAAGAAAGAAAAGAAAAAAAGGCAGGGCTTTCTGCCTGCTCTGTGCCAATTGAGCTGTATTACAGCCTTAGAGTTGTGAGACAAAACAAAAACATTTTGTCTTTCTTTGTAGCCCTGGCTAGCTTGGAACTTGCTATGTAGGCTCCAAGTGCTGGTGTGACAGACTTGAGCCACCATACCTGGCTGCCACTTCCTACAGATCGGTAATTACCTCTAGCTAGCTCTCTTGTCTCCAGTTTCCTCCTCTGTAGAATGGGAGAGCACAGCTCATGCCTGATTGGGTGCAGAGAGCAGTGAGGGATTTCCAGTGTCACCCAGTGTCAGGCGTGGGTGCGTGCGTGCGTGTGTGTGTGTGTGTGTGTGTGTGTGTGTGTGTGTGCGCGCGCGCGCGCACACTCATTTCTAGGAAGAGCTTCTAGTCTGAAAATCCCCACTCTTGTACAGGGGCGCTTCATGCTCTCTCTCCTGTTTGCCATCAGGGTGTCACAGAGTGGGGGCTGGGATTCCACCTACTCTCCCCTGCCGGCCAATTTTCCCAGCAGTCCTCAGTGCTCTCTGCTACAACCACATCCCGAAGCTCGTGTACTTCTCTGATGTCAATGACAGGCTCAAGGCAACTTGTGCGGGCATCTGGTTTGGCTGTGGTCATGGGGCTTTCGCACTGAGACCGCCAACATGGACAGGTGCTCAGCGCATGCACCCTAACAGGGAGGATGGCAGGCAGTAGGCTGGAGCCTCCCTTACTTCTCCCCTTGGTTTTGACTGTTCCCCTGCAGAGGAGGAGCCAGGCTTCGTTTGATAGACAGCTCCAGCAGGGTGAAGGGGCTCACACTTGGAGTCCTAGCACTTAATTATTGTTATTTCTTAATTTCAGTGATTTTTACTTAGCATTTTATGTTCAGGATTAGTATCACAATCAAGACTGCCCATCGGGTAAAAGGGCTGTCACACAAGCCTGGCAACCTTGAGTTCACATGTGGAAGGAGAGAACCAGATTCCAGATCCTCCGGCCTCTACACTCATGCACATAAAAGTAAAACTAAAACGAATAAATGCAATTTTATGTGTTTGGTTTTGCTTTTTGAAATATAGTTTCTCTTCATAGTCCTGGTTGTCTTGGAACTTACTCTGTAGATCAGGCTGGCCTTGAACTCAGAGATCCTCCTGCATCTGCCTGCAGAGTACAGGAATTGCAGGAGTGAATCACTACCATCCGGCAATACATGTGATTTTAAAACAAGAATTTCTTCAGTCTCACGTTGGATGTAGGCACACTCGATCTTCCCCCTACAAAGTTGCTTTTTATTATAGTCTACCTTTGAATATTTTAGACTTATTTTTTATTTTATGTGAACAAGTGTTCACCTGTGGGGGTGTATGTGCACCCATCTGTGCCTAGTGCCCTCCACAGAAGAGGGTGTTGAATCCCCTAGAACTGGAAATACGGTTGTTTGTGGGCAGCTGTGTGGATGCTGGGAACCTAACTCAGGTCCTTACACCCCACACGAGCACTTTTATCCTCTAAGCTATTTCTCTAGACCTTCTCCACCCGTTCCCAGATGGGATCTCATATAACCCAAGATGTTGGCCTTTGCATTCTTAACCCTTCTGCCCTCCCACCAGAGAGTTGGGATATTGGCTTGTTTTACTACACTGGGTCTAGGTGTCACTGGGGATGAAGCCAGGGCGTCTGTAAGCGAACACTTTACCCATGGACCGTTTCCCCCATCCTGCCATCCTATCTTAATTTTGTTTTTTATTTCCTTTTCTTACACCTTTCAAAAATAGCTTTTAGAGTCAGTTGTCTTGGTTCTAGAGATGAGTCACCCTGAGCCCTTGCAGGTGAGAGATGTATGTGTGCTTTGCTTCATGGGAGGAGCTTCGCATTGTGTTTTAAAGCAGTTGCTCCCACAGGCTTCACACCCCACATCTCACCAAAGCCGTTCAGTCAAGGAGTCAGGCGGTTGCTTTCTGAATTACTGGCATATGCTCAGCTTTCTCCTCCACAGAGCAAAAGCCAAACACAGGATTTCTGTAGGGTATAGTGAAGCAGGGCTGTACACCCAGCACCGAGGAAGCTGAAGCAGGAGGATTGCCACAGGTTTGAGGCTAGTATGGGCCACACAGGGAGACCCTGTCCAATCACACCAAATGTTTAATTCATCTGCTATACTTTATAGTTCTGTCACCTTGGAATATGACAACTTCTAGCCTTTGTCAACTAGCAATGACACGCTCATGGACATGAGAATACACATAAATATAGCTTGTCAATTGTCTGTTTCCGAAAACCCATCCCATAAATGCTTAGGAAAAATGCCTAAACAAAATCAAATTTAGGTATGGAAAAAGCTGAATGTGCCTGTCTTTGCTGCCACCTACTGGTCACACATGATAATGCACATATGTCAAATTCTCAACACCTTTGAATTTTTTGTTTGGTTTTTGTTTTTTTTTGTTGAGACAGGGTCTTACTTTGCAGGCCTAACTCTTCTGGAACTTACTCATAGATCAGGCTGGCCTTGAATTCACATGAATCCCCCTGCCTCTGCCTCCTGGATGCTGGAATTAAAGTTGTATACTACCAAGGCTTCTTTCCTTGCTTAAATTTTTTTTAAAATTTTAGCGGCGTGTGTGTGTGTGTGTGTGTGTGTGTGTGTGTGTGTGTGTGCGCGCGCGCGCGCGTGCACATGTGCTGTGTACAGGTTCCTGAGGAGGCCAGAAGAGAGTGTCAGATCCCCTGGAGCTACAGGTTGTGAGTCACCCTATTTAGGTGCTAGAAAGTGAACTCAGGCCCTCCACAAAGGGGAGTTCATGTTTTCACCACTGTGCAGTCCCTTTAAAATAAAAGGCGTTATTATTATTTTTTGAGATAGGGTATTTCTATGGAGTTCTGGCTTTCCTGGAGTCCTCTATGTAGATCAGGCTGGCCCAGAACTCACGGGAATACAGAAATCCACCTGCTTCCACCTGAGTGCTGGGACTAACAGCGTGAAGTGCCACACCCAGCTGACCTTGAACTTTGTTTTGGCTTCCAGTACTGTGCATTCATACTCCCCACCTCTAAGTTAGGTATCCCCCCCCAACACACATCAGTTAGGTTTCAGTTGCTGTGATAAATATCACCACCTGGGGAGGAAGGGATTTCTTTCAGTTTCCAACTCTTAGATCACACTATCACTGGGGGAAGCAGGCACTCAAGGCAGGAACCTGGAGGCAGGAGCTGGTAAGGAGCCATGGAGGAGTGCGGCTTACTGCCTTTCTCACCATTGGCTTGCTTACCTGCTTTCTCATAGAACCTAGGAACACTTGCCCACAGTTGGCACAGGCACTCTGAGCAGGGGTGGGGCCCTCCCACATCCATCATTAAGAAAACGGCAGACAGGCTTGTGTACAGACCGAGTTTACAGAGGCATTTTCTCAATCCCTTCTTCCCAAGTGATTCTAAGAGTGTGAATTTGGCAATAAACAAACAAGTAAATAAACTAGCCAGTGAGCACATGCAGTGAGAAACTAAAAACTTATAAATGTCTTAATAAATGCCAAATTTCTCTGAAAATATGTAAATGAAAAGTAAAACATCAGGACAGAGCCAGGGTAGTGGGTTGTGCTTATAATCTCAGCATCCGAGAGGTAGAGGCAGGAGAATTGTCTTAAATAAAAGCAGCCTGGTTTTGGTTTGCAATTTAGTAGTTTCAAATCAACCAGGGCTAAGTAGCAAGACCCTACCTCAAAAATCAAAAACAAAGTTACCTTTAATGGTACCTTTAATCCCAGAACTGGGAGGCAGAGGCAGGTAGACCTTCATGGGTTGGTCTACAGAGGGCTTTTCAGGACAGCCAGAGCTACACAGAGAGACCTGTCTGGAAAAACCAGACCAATAAAACCAAAACCACAAAAAAATGAGGAGGAGGAGAAAGAAAGAAAAAGAAAGGAAGGAAGGAAGAAAAATAATAAAAGAAAGGAAGAAGAATGGACCAACCAAAAGCAAGCTGGGCACGGTGCACAGAATTGTAATCCCAGCCCTGGGGAGACAGAGACAGAAGGATGGCTGTGAGTTGGAGGATAGCTTGGTCTACACAATGAGACCCAGTCTCAAAAGAACCAGACAAACCAAACAGAACTCCCAAATCAGCCGGCCAAGTAGACATTCCCAGTTTCTTTGTAAACAGGAAACACTGCCCACCTTTGGCCTGGCTTCCTCTACAGGGTGTGTGGGGGGTAGGTGTTGGGGTGGGGGTGTGGGCTAGCCTCTGCTTTCTTTGTGATACTCTCTTGGTCCTGTCTTCCTAGGCCTGTAACTCCAGGATCATCAGCCGAGCAGACACACATTCCCTGTGCTAGACCGGTGTGACTTGAACGTGGACTGTCCTCCAGGGGATCGTGTGTTTGCACACTCACGCTCAGCGGGTCCCCAGCTGTTGGTGCTGTAAGCCTCGTGGGAGGAAGTGGGAGGAACCTCACAGGTTCCAGGCTCACTTACTTTGAGCAGAGTCTTCTGTTTCCTGGTCAGAGAAGATGTAAGAAGCCATGTTGCAAGCTCTTCTCGTCGCGAGAAGGGTTGAGCCCTGTGAGCCCACCAGCCAAAATAAAACCTTGCTCCTTTAAAATAAAAAAAAAAATTAAAAAAGGTAACTTATTTTACCATACCTAATAGCACACACCTTTAATTCCAGCACTTGGGAGGCAGAGGCAGGTGAATTTCTGAGTTCAAGGTTAGCCTGGTCTACAGAGTAATTTCTAGGACAGTCAGAGTTGTTACACAAACAGAGAAGCCCTGTCTTGAAACTACCCCTCCCCACCAAAAAAGATTATTTATTTTATTTTTATAAATATCTTGCTTTCATAATATTTACATGTATCATCTGTATCTTCAGAGGCCACAAGAGGGCATCAGATCTTCTGGAACTGGAGTTACAGACAGCTGTGAGGCACCATGCTGGCACTGGAAACTGAATTCAGCAAGTACTCAAGTACTCTTGACCTCTGAGCCATCTCTTCATCCTCTGTTTTATTTTTAACTTTCTCTGTCTCTCTTTGTCTCTCTCTCGCGCTCTCTCTCTCTCTGTGTGCGTGCGTGCGTGCGTGCTTGCGTGCGTGTGTGTGTGTGTGTGTGTGTGTGTGTGTGTGTGTGTGTGTGTAAGCCAATTGTTCACTTAGGCCAGAAGAGGTCATCAGCTCCCCTGATGAGCAATTGAACTTGGGTCCTCCCTAATCACTAACAACCATCTTTCCGACACCTGCTTCCTCTTCTTTTCTTTTCTCTTTCCTTCTTTCTTTCTTATTAAAAACAAATTATTTAAACTTATTTTATGTGCATTGGTAGAAGGTATCAGATCCCCTGGAACAGAAGTAACATTCAGTTATGAGCAGTGTGGTGCTGGGAATTGAACCTGGGTCCTCTGGAAGAGCAGACAGAGCTCCTAACCACAGAGCTATCTCTCCAGCCCCCTCTTTTTTTTTTTTTTTTTTTTTTTTTTTTTTGGTTTGTTTGTTTGTTTGAGACAGGGTTTCTCAGTGTAGCCCTGGCTGCTTGTAGACCAGGCTGGCCTTGAACTCAGAGATCTGCTCTGCCTGTCTCTGCCTCCTGAGTTCACTGCCACCGTCTGGCTCTGCTTCCTGCTTAATATGCTGCTTTTGGTTTTCTGTGACAGCAGTGGAATAAATAAATAATACATAAACAATACAGCAGCTTTTCATGTAGAGCTTTGTATCCTTCATTCTGGCATCCAAAGTCACTTTTAGTCCCATGTGACACACTACAAAAAACAAACAAACAAACAAAAAACACATCATATGACCTGTGCCTTGATAAAAACATCCCAATTACTCCTCTCCAAAGACAGGATATGGGTCACTTTTCCTGCTGTACAAATGGGAAACTGAGGCATGGACAGAAGAAGTAGTTTGCTATGAGTCATACAGTTCCAACAGCAGAAAGACAACGTGTCTCCTCCCTTGTTCTCTCCCCTTCTGGATGTCAAGTGACTCTTAGTCCTGTCCCTTCCCATCACTTCTCCAGCAGCTTCAGACACTTCAGGAGTACCTGTCCTTTTTACAGGCCTGGGCCAGAGAGGGACCGCACCATTGCAGAGATGGAGAGAACATTCTGGCTCTGTCCTCTAGGGGCCATTTTTCTCAATTTTATCAACTGTAGATAGGGAACTTCTGAGTCTCTGGACCTCTGCAGTGGGCCGAGAGGATGTCATATTAGCAGCAGTCCCTGGGGATATTGGTAAGCTGGCAGGCTTGGGGTCCTCTGGCCTGTGATACGGGGCTTCCCAAAGGACCAGACAGGGGCTCCATCCCACTGGGCATTCGGGAGACTTTGGGCAGAGGAGGTACTTATCTCAAGGTGTTGTGCTGGGCACTCAGCAGTGAGCTGATTACACGGTGCCCTACCTTGGACTTATCATCTCTAGGGAGACAGGAAGTCACCCTCTGGCAGCCCAGGAGGTGCTAGCAACACAGGCACAGAGAGGAGGGAGAGGACCAGGACTGTGGAAGATTCCAGATTCTACCTGGAGTGTCATGTAACCTGAGCTCCATGAGAGGCCTGGTGGTTCATAATGGTTGGCAGGATCTAGAACTACCTGAGCGATAAACCTCTGGGCGTGTCTGGGAGGGAGTTTCCACATTTGGCTAATTGAGGTGGAAAGACCCATCTTAACTGTGGGTGACACCATGCGTGGTCCTTAACGGAGTAAAGAGAAGAAGCTGGCAGAGCACCAGCATCCATCTCTCTCTGCCTCTTGACTGTAGATGTCGCTTGACCTGCTGCCCTAGGTCACAACACTGTCCCTGCTGTGACAGACTGTGAAGGATGGTCAGGGTCATGGACAGTCCCTAAAGCATTGCTAAGGAGGATGTGGCCACCGTGGGTGTAAGGTTTACACAAAACAGGATAAGATGGAGTCACCTTAGCCATTTCAGTCCCTAGGATTCTGAGCCAAAATAACCCCTCCCCTCTTTTTTTTTGGGATGGGGGGGAGACAGGGTTTCTCTTTGTAGTCCTGGCTGTCTTGGAACTTTCGCTGTAGACCAGGCTGGCCTCAAACTCACAGATATCTGGCGTATGCCACTGCCTCTCAGCAAACCCTGCCTTTATAAAGTTGATTTTTTTTGGGGGGGGGTCAGGGATTTTATCACACATTTGAACAAATTGATTCAGAGAAGAATTGGGAAATTGAGGTGAGACCTCCACAAGCTTCGGTGTGTGGATTAGACATTCAGAGGGAAGAACTAGAAGAGATGGTGCTTTTTACTGTTTTTATTTAAAGTTTAAAATCACTTATTTTACTTAACGCGTTGTGTATGTGTGTACACATGAGTTACAGCACACGTGGGTACATGTCAGAGGACAACTTGTGAGAGTCACTTCCCTCCTCCCACCATGTGGGGCCTGGCAGTCAAACTCAGACACCAGGCTTGGCAGCAGCAAGGATCTTTACCCCCTAAGCCTTTTCAATGCTGCTTGTCTATCTTTTGAGACAGAATCTCACTATATAGCTTGGCTAGTCTGTAGCTCACTATTAGCCCAAGCTGGCCTTGGATATGAAGCAATCCTCCTGCCTCAGCCTCTTAAGTTTTGGGATTACAGGTGTGAGCTGTCACACCTAATTCTTAGACATTGTTTTAAGGTTTTCTGTTAGCTTGTGGGATTTATTAGAAACGACAACAATAACAACAACAAGATTTTATTTGGCTCTTGGTTCTTGGGAAGTTCCCAAGGGCACAGTGCCAACATCTGACAAGCATCTGGTGAGGCCTGGCCTGTGTCATCAGATAGACAGAGCAAGCCTTGCTATCTGGCACTCCCACAATCCCTCATCAACCCAAGAAAGGGCCAGTTCCCTGTGAATCCAGTCATCTTCTAGAGGCCTCAACTGCAGACATCTCTGAAGGAAGGCTTTGGGGTTTCAATCTCCACGCATATATGGGGGGAGGCATACACTCGGACCCATAAAGACACTTCCCATGAAGAACTGTCCCAAATGATGGTGAAGGCAGAGCCTGTAGTTGGCATCCTGAGGCCCTGGTGTGGCTCAAGTCTGAGTCTGTGTGTCCAAGAGCCAGGAGTTCTGATAAAGTTTCAGCCTCTCTCTCTCTCTCTCTCTCTCTCTCTCTCTCTCTCTCTCTCTCTCTCTCTCTTTGTGTGTGTGTGTGTGTGTGTGTGATGTCAGAAAAAGAATTCATCAGAAGGACTTTTTGACTCACGTTAGGTTCTGCTCAGGCTCCTCTGGGTTGGATGAGCCCATCACAGAGGGAGGCAGCTGCTTTTCTTAGCCACCAGTTCAAACATTCGTCTCATCTCCCAGTCTCAGCAGAAATGACGTTTAGCCAAGTTCCTGGTCACTAAGAGGCTGCCAGGCTGACACAGATTCCATCCACAGGATACAGCTGGGTCTTGTGGGAAAGAGAGCAAAGCTTTGTTATGTCTGGTCCACACTCTAGGCTGGGTCTTCCTGACCAGGGAGGAAAGGTGCAGTGTACTCTGGGAAACTTCCCAGACTCTGGTGAACACTGCTGGTCAGTTTTTCCTGGAACACATGGAACTCTTGGCCTGAGCATTCTCACTGGAGTCTAGGCAACCCAGGGAAGCCCAGGTGCCCATCTCAGACAGGCCACAGGGGCTGCGGTCCCTCCCAACCACCTCCTGACATTTATGAGGTGCTGCTGAAGTGTGCAACCCCAAACCCTGAAGGAATGTTAATTGGCTAAAGCTGTTGCTCGTGCCCCAGCTTCACAAGAGCGACCGACATTGTGTTTTCACTTGTCGGCCTCACAGGAGCCTAGGCTGGCTGAGTGAGCCAGAGGTGGGGAAAGGTTATAGATAGGGCAGGGTTGCACAGATGGTTTTACAGGTAGGACCCTCTTCCGAGGCCAGATTGAGGATATCTGGACAGGGAGTAAAGTGCAGAGGTCGAAAGCAAGATTCTGGTGTCTGGTCCAAGGCCAGACACCTTTTGGCTTCATAAGCCCAGGGAGGTTCATCTCATCTCATGTTTATTGAAGGAAGCTCACCTTTCTGAGCTGTTTGAGAGAAAAAGGAGGTACCAGGATTTGGGATGAACTAATCTCAGAAAAGGTGGGGAGCAGGTCAATTGTGAAGACATCCTGGGGGTGAGTTGTGCCTGCCCAGGCCACTGCAGAGAGTCTGTCTTGACACGTAAATAAAGAAGCTAGACAGGGAACATAGAACACAGCAGATGGTTAGCAGAGGGCACACCTGTGCATCTTGGGAAGTCATGGTGGAGGAAGTGTCCTCCTGAACGAAAAGGACTGTCCTCAGTGGCAGGAGTATGCTGATTCTATGGTGCTGTGTATGTCAAGAAGGTTAGCTCTGAGCCTGCAGCAGACCTCAGGTGCCAGCCAGCAGAGATGACAGCTGAATGCTGCTGTATTTATTAATTCAGTAATTGAGGGGCCACGAGATGGCTCAGTAGGAAGGGTGATTGCTGTCAAGCCTGGTGACCTGAGCTTGATCTCTGGGACCTACATGATGGAAGGGGAGAACTAATTCCTTCAAGTTGTCCTCTGATTTCCATGTATGCTCTCTCTCTCTCTCTGTGTCCATATACATTTTCTGCACACACAAAATAAATACATAAAGAATAAAAACAAAATAAAACAGTAGTCAATCAGCTCCTGGGGACTCAGCATAGCCAGCATAGTTGGAGATATTGTCCTCGCTCCAGGGGTTGAAGCAGGAGGAAGGAGAAATAGTAGAGAGAAAGAAACATCAGTCTGGGTGCAGAGGTGCAGGAGGGCATGCCTGCGTGTGTCTGTGTGCAGGTCTAACACACCCGTTTCCACCGTCTGAGTTCTCTCCGCACCTGGCTGGGGAGGACAAGGTCTGTCAAACGCTGAGTATACAGAGTCCTGGGCCCACAGCTTGGGAACAGGGTATGGCTGGCCCTCTGCAGGACACTCTCCCACGGTGGCAGCAGCTGAGCAGGTCCCTTTGATATCATGTGTCCCCACCCAGGATGCAGACTCTGGGCAGAGCGAGACCTTGGTGTCCCCAGTAACTGTGGAACAATCAATCCCACTTTGGAATCACACAGACCTGAGCGTCGACTCAGGGCCGGCGAGTGGTATTCCACGCCTGAGCAGCAGATGGCGCTAAAGGCCAGGGTTAGGCAGGCTTGGGTTCTGAAGACAGAACTAGTGACCAGGGGCAGGTGTGCAGAGGCTCCTTTGCGGCTACTTGCTTAACCCTCCCACACTGTACAGGTGGGGAAACTGAGGCTCAGAGAGGAGTGTCTTTCTGTCTTGAGACAGGCCACCATTTCCTGCTTTGAGAGGATTTTTTCTTTTGTTAAAATGTATTTATGTATTATGCATACACACGCCAGATCTCACTTTACATGGTTGTGAGCCACCTTGTAGTTGCTGGGAATTGAACTCAGGACCTCTGGCAGAGCAGGACCTCTTAACCTCTGGGCCATCTCTCCAGCCCCTCTGAGATTGCTAAGTAACTTTCTGGTGCTCCCCAACTTGTGTGTGGCAGGGCCATTGTCTCAGCCCAATTAGAAGGGCAAAGAGATGAGATCTGACCCAAGCCAGGCAGGCCCTGGGCTTCAGGCTGGCCACCATGGGGTCTCTGCTGTGAGCTCAGAGCCAGACCTACCCATGTGGCCTGAGGGTAAGGTCTTGTGGGAGAGGTCTTTTCTCCAGTCCTCCGGAACACTCTGTGGTCTTGGACATGTCAGCCATGAGCAAGGATAACCTGTTGCTTGAAGCTCAGTAGTTCCAGGCCTGTCCCTCCCGGTGACCTCCCTCTCTTCCCCTCTCCCACAGCTCTGCTTGTCCCACCCCAATTCCTATGATCTCAGCTTCTACCAGAGGGGAACCCAAGTCCTCAGTCCCCCAAAACAAGCCCTCCATGGGTTCTCACAGGAGACCAGGGACAGAGCTTAACCTTCAGGCCGCCCCCGGGGCTCACACTGGCTCCAAATATCCCCCCTTCTATCCCAGTGGGTGTGTTGGCTCAGTACTCTGATTGGTACCCTGAGCCCAGCCTGGAGCCCAGAGCTGCTGGGCAGGTGTAGTGCCTTCATCCTTAAACTCCACAGACCACCACGGAGTCCCACCCTGACTTCCACCCTAGCCTCCAGTACAGTCATCTCTGCTCCCTTCCTCAAGGTAAAGGCAGACAGAAACGCCAACCAGAGAAACAGGGTGGTGTGACAGAGGTTAGTGGAGGTGGCTGTAGGGGGGTTTCCCTGGGTTGAGAAGCAAAAGAAGATTCGGCGGAGGACCTCTTAAAAACCCTGGGAAGAGGGGCTCAGAGTGAGAGGAAGTCAGGGCCCAAGGCTCTGACTTGGGAGAGTGGAGCGGGAGAAGGGAGGGGGAGGGGCACCACAGAGCCAGGGCCTGTCAGAGAGGCCTGGGGCAGGCAGGGTCTGGATTCTATTCCAGAAGAGGGAAAGCCTCTGCAGGGCTCTAAGTGGAGACTGAGAGACTCCCTTTTGGCTCCAGTCGGTAGCTAAGCCCCCATCCCAACCCCCCTCCCTAGAGCTAAGACCCTGGGGCTTGACTGGTAGCCAGGGCTGCTGACCCTGGCCACAGGTCTACAAGGTTAATCCCGGGCCTGGAGCCCAGGCGATTAGCAGGGGGCCACCCCTTGCTGATAAGCTCCCCACTAGCAGAGGGCTGGGGGAGGAGATGTCTAGGGAAGAGTGGGAAAGTGAAAGAATCCAAGCCCTGAGGGCACCTTTGGGGGCCTACACCCTCGTAAGGTGACAGTGGCTTTGTAGGTGACAACCTGCCAATTTTACCCCTCCTCTTGTGGTGTTGATTTTTATGGAGCCCTATTTTAAAATGAGAGAAAGGAGGGACAGGATTACAGAGGGGCTGTGGCCAGGCTAGGGGCTAAAACTAGACCACCTGTCTGCTAAGCTTTGGCCTTGATCTTCCTGAGAGAAACCCCAATGGCAGACAAGGCGACTGGGCTCCCACAGTGGGAGGCAGAGGTTTCAATGCTTCATTGAGCAGAAGTGTTCCTGCTTCGGGGTTTCTGATCCACTCAGCTTTTCCACACACCTGGGCCAGGCCCCCCAGGGCCTCAGGCACAGTGGAAACAGTTGGAGTCACTGGACATTGGCAGCAGGGGTGAACCTGCTGGGGAAGAGCTCCTCTTGAGATAAAGTCACTACAGGGTCAGGATCCTGGTGTCAGGATGCTATCTGTCTATCATATACTGCAAATGAGCACATTGTGGGACTTCAGGATCCAGCTGAGTCTAGAATTTCCCCATAATGTGATAAAATGCAGCAATGGGACCCCAGTCCAGATTCATAGAACCTTCACTGGCCCTAGGCCCCAGGCATCTGAGCAGTCAACACTCACCGGGTCCTCGGAGCACAGTGTTGGCTGGAATCCTAGAGTCTGAGGGCTCCTTTCCTCCTAGCACAAGAGACTGTATATTTGAAGACCTGGGGAAGCGTGTGGGAGAGGTTCAGTATCACATTTACAGCACAGCAGGCTCGGGAAGAAGCGTGGGACGAGGCCCAGGCTTGGGAATGGGATGGGTCCTGCCTGAATCTGGGCTCTAGTATTAGAGTGGGGCTCTCAGGTCTCCTAGTCTGACTTCTAGCAAGGACTGCTGGGACCCACCAGGCAGGGTCTGCTCTACATTAGGAACTTAACCATTACTCAGCCGGAGTTTGAACACTGGGCCTTTCCAGCGACACTGTAGGCTGGTTTGTCAGCCTTCATTTCCCCAAGTGGCCTTCTTGGGCTCCTGCTTTCTTTATACCTTCTTGACTGGGTGGGCCTGTGCAGTAGGGCAGAGAGGACTGCTCTGGCCTTAAAGGCTTTCAACCCTTCTCCTTCTCTGTGTCCCCGGCATAAGCTGCTGGCCTGGGAGTTTACCTCAGCACAGAGGGTCTTCAAGCCTGGCTAAAATGCAGACTACCTGAAGCCACCCCCATAGCCTCTAACACGACTGGTTATGATAGGCCTGGGTCTATGTACTCTCTCTCCCTCCCTCCCTCCTTCTCTCTCTTTATACAGGTCTCACTATACAGCTCTGGGTGGCCTAGAACTCACAGAGATTCACCGGTCGTGCCCCCCCCCTTGTCCTTTCTGTTTGTTGGTTTTGTTTTTGGGACAGGATCTCCTGCAGTCCAGGTTGGCCTTGAACTTTCAATTCTCCTGCCACCCACATCCCAAATGATGAGACTGTAGGCTGGAACCTCTTTGCTTGGCTGGTACTACACTTTGGGTATGTGCCCAGTCTGTCTGCAGCAGTTGGTTTAGCATGCTAAGATGCATTTAACAAGCCAGACAGTGTTGGTGCACACATTTAATCCCAGCACTCGGGAGGCAGAGGCAGGTGGATCTCTGTGAGTTTGAGACCAGCCTGGTCTACAGATTCAGGTCAGGTTCCAAAGCAATACAGAGAAACCCTGTCTCAAAAAACCAAAAAAAATTCTGAAGTTCCAGGGGCCTAGGAGCATAGCTTCTTTGATAGATTGCTTGCACTGCATGCAGAAAGCCATGAGTTTGATCACCAGCAACACATGTACACATATGTAACACTCTAGTGGATACAGGGAGATCATTCAAGGTGAGCATGTGTTATACACTGACTGAGGTCAGTCTGGGCTACATAAATCCCTGTTTTACCCTGTGAGTTGGTTTGATAATGATGTTAGGACTAGTGAGATGGTTCAGTGGGCAAAGAAACTCGCTGTCAAGCCAGATAATCTAAATTCAAACCTGTAGATTCCCCACCCAAATAGGTGAATAAATGTAATTTAAAAAAATGATGCTCAAATCCCAGCCAGCTTCAATGGGACAGTGCTGTGGCAGTGCCTGCGTAGGATTTTCCCTGTGTTGTTCCTCAGCCTCAGAGGCGAGTTGTTTGGAAGACTCAGTGACTGAAAGAGCTGGGTGACAGAGGCTGTAGCTGTCTGGGACAGTGTTTCCACTTTGTCTATGCTGATGGCAGAGGTCACATTCTGCCTGGCAGTTCATGGTGAGGGTCGGAATAGGATACTTGCACATATCTTCACTGGGTTCTGAGAGGGCAATGCCACAATCACTCCTTTTGGGGAAAACTGGGGCTCAGGGCATGAAGTATTTGTTCCCCAATGCTCACTGAGTGAGGAGGCAGAGTCTGGGTACAATCTGGAATATGAAGCTCTTCATGCTCTCCCTTCCACAGGGACAATCACTACCCTGGGGAGCGAAGAGGGAGGCTTAGCCTCAGTCTGGATGCCTGCCCAAGGCTGCTCCTCTCCTACTATCCTTTCTCTGCTGCTGGCAAAGGTGTGAAGCCGCAGGCACATCCCAGGAAGGGAGGGAAAGCTCAGGGGCCCCTTGGTGGCTGCAGCCAGCCAGCCCGGGTGCCAGGGCAGACTCGGTGTCACCACTGTGATTGGTAGACTAAACAGCTGAGCGGAGCCGGTCTCCTCCTTGCTGCTGCCTTTCGCCAGGGCGGCCGGCAGGCTGGGGGCCTTTCAAAGCCCGGTTCCCTGCCTGCTATCTCCCCATCAGGCCAAGGCATTTAGCCACTTTCTTCAAACACCCGGCCAGGGCCTGATGGTTAACGTCAAATCTGGCAGCGCGTCATAACCTATAGGGCTGGGACATTTATCATGGCCTGGGCCTCAGGGGACTTCAAAGGAGCCAGGGGTGGGGGTGGGAAGAGGCTCTGGTGGGACCCGCCCTCTGCAGGGAGCAGCAGATGGCTTCAGAATCTGCTGGCCAGCCCAAAGCCCTACAGGGATCATAATGAAAATACATTATAACAATGGCTGTTATATCCTGTGAGCTCACCTTCAGGGTACTGTGTGTGTTTTATTTCACTTAATGCCTACAGGTAAGCACACATTTACTGATACTGCATTAAAAATTCTTCTTAAAAATATATTTTTGTTTTTTTTTTCATTATGCATCTGTGTGCACAGGTGTCCTCAGAGGGCAGAGATGTCAGTTGTCCCTGGAGCTGGAATTACAAGTGGTTGTGAGCTGCCCTATGTGGGTGCTGGGAACTGAACTCAGGCCCTCCACAGTAGCAGAATGAGCTCTTACCTGGGAGCCGTTTGTCCAGCCCCTGGTGCTGTATCTTTAATAGTGCACTCAGGCACCACAAAATGAGGCCAGGAGAGGTTAAGCTGCACTTAAAGTCACACAACTAGTAATGGGAACATTATGAACATAACTATTTTTTTCTTTTCTTGTTTTTCCAGACAGGGTTTCTCTGTGTAGCCATGGCTGTCCTGGAACAGGACCAGGCTGGCCTCGAACTCAGAGAGATCTGCCTGCCTCTGCCTCCCCAGTGCTGGGATTAAGGGCATGCACCACCACCGCCTGGTTTATGAACATAACTTTTATTTGCTGTCATTCACAGCATGGTCTCTGTGCACTAAGAATTTTACATATTAGCTTATCCCCTTCCTCAGGAGTTAAGCGTTATTTATTTATTTAGGGTTTTTTGTTTGTTTGTTTGTTTGCTTACTTGCTTTTTTTTTGTTTTGAGGCAGGATTTCATGTATCCTAGCTTAGCTTCAAGCTTCCTGTGTAGCTGGGGATAACCTTGAACCTCTGACCCCTTCTCCCTCCACCTTGAGAGTGCTGGGTTTGCAGGCGTGTGCCACCATGTTCAGTTTTCACTCTCATATTTTGTTCTATTGTGAAAACTTTGATTATACTTGTGGGGATGGGCACATGTGTGCCATGATGTGTGTAGGGAAAGAAAACAAGTTGTAGGGACTGGAGAGATGGCTGTGTTGCCACATATAGTAGAGTATGCTTTCAGCTTCTTCAAGGAGAATTCAGGGAGTTACAGGACCAGACTGTACCCTTTGTTCCCAGCTGCTTGCTATACCCTTTAACATAGCCAACAAATGTTTACTGAAGGCCTGTGTGTCATGCCCTGTTGTGACAGAACAGGGAAAGAACAGAGGCATCGCCTGCCACCATGAAGCTAGTCTCTGATGGAAGACAGTGGACGGGCAAGCTGGGATGTACGAGGCAAGGGAGTGGTAAACACTATGAAAAATACAAGCTGATGAAGGGACAAAGAGGGAACTGTGTTATCTTGGATGGTCACAGAAAATGTTTGAGTAAGTGGCAGGTAACCACTTAATGAAAGGGTCTTAAATGAAAGAAAAGAGAGGCCAAGAGTATATCTCAGAGAATAATTCAGGCACGAGAAAGTCACCAGGCAGCTGCCATTCATGTATTAAATAAAGCCGTGTACCTTCAAGTCTAGCCCTCAAACATATTCTTATTCATGTGTTCATCCACCCACATACCCATCTACCTACTCATCTATTCATTCCATCAGCTCTCCCACAAATCTGTCCATCATTTATCCATTCACCAACACACTAACTCATTAAACATGTTCTGGGGGACCTGTTATAATCCAGGCATGTCAGGCAATGGAGGTGCCTTGAAGAGTTAGTGGCCAGACCTATTCTCAGCCTGAAAGGTGGTTGGGTGCCGGTGGTGGGGCATGCAATGGCAGGTAATAGTGTGCCACCACCATTCACCAAGTCTCTTCTGGGAAAGATGCTCCCAGATACCATAGATAATTAAATGTACACCCTAATGCCATGGGCCAGCTACCTACTTACAAGTTATTGGTCAGGGAAACCCCCAAGGCTCCAAAACAATACAGGCTATTACCACTACTCTTGGTTGCCCACTACAACTAGATGGTAAGAAATTACCACCTTCCAAGTAGTGGTGGAGCATGCCTTTAAACCTGGCATTCAGGAAGCAGAGGCAGGCGGATTTCTGAGTTTGAGACCAGAGTGAGGTCTAGGACAGTCAGGGCTACACAAAGAAACCTTGTCGTGGAAAAAAAAAAAAGCAATACCCTAAGTATTGCTCGTCTCTACATGTTCTAGCTGTAGGATATTGAAAAATCAAGCTGAACCTGGCTTGGAAACTTCTTTCTGCTGGCTAGCTTTAATGGTGCTAGAAGAGGCTATGCAGGCTGTTAGGGGAACTTTCACCATTAGTTAGTGCTGCAGTACCAACCTGCCAGGAAAGATGAGCTAACTGGTGCAGTATTGGCATGACTGTTTGGGTTGTAACCAGATGCTTTCTCATAGGATTTGCAGCCTGTCACAGGATGGAACTCGTGCTGGGGAGATCATAGGTCCTAATAGGGAAACTACTGTTGTTTTACTGAGTGGACATGATGTGCCTGTCAAATCACTCTCTGAACATGTATGTTTATGTCCATAGATAGTGCTCCTGTCAGTTTTGGATGGAATGGCTTCCCAGTGGTGGTAACACGTGTGTCTGCTCTAAGTGCTGTTGAGTCTTCAGCCCTAAATAGGACAACTCCTCCAAGGTTCAAGAGACATGGAGGAAGAAGGAGCAGAGAGAATGCAAGAGCCAGAGGAAGGGTCCTTGTGTTGGGCGTGACATGGTTGTAGCATGTATGAACTCATTATACGACGGCTGTGAGTAACTGCACAAGATTGAGTCCATCAATGTCCTGTCACAGAAGAGAGGTTCCACCCTGCTCTGAGGACTTCTAGGCAGTCACTTGTTGCTGCATGTGGGAGAGACATCTTGTTCAGTAGGCTAACGTGTAAATAACCCCTTATCCAAGATCCTGTAAACAGCGCTTGTGGAACTCACTGCGTCATGGAAAAAAAGACATGGGAGTAGAAGACGGAGAGAAAGGCATCAGTGGGAGGGGAGGGGACAGGAGAGTGATGGGGGAGTATGATGGAAATACATTATGTACATGTATGAAAACACATAGCACAGTATATTTTAATAAAAATAAAATAATTTTTTGTGATATTATTATTATCATTACTATTATTATTTTGTTGTTGTTGTTTTGTGTGTGTGTGTGTTTTTTTTTTTTTTTGTTTTGTTTTGTTCTTTGAGACAGGGTTTCTCTGTATTGTTTTGAAGTCTGTCCTGGTACTAGCTCTGTAGACCAGGCTGGCCTTGAACTCAGAGCTCCACCTGCCTCTGCCTCCTGCTGGGATTAAAAGTGTGTGTTACCAATGCCTGGCTGTTGTTTTTTTGAAGCTGGGCTTCTCAGTGTAACAGCCCTGGCTGTCCTGGGACTTGCTTTGTAGACCAGGCTGACCCTCTGCCTCCAAAGCACTGGGATTAAAGGCATGTGCCACCAAGCCTGGCTCTTAAAAATAATTTTAAAGAAAAGAAAAAATAATTCACTTCCCTTTCTAGCTTCATCTCCCATGCTTCACCCTATCATTTTCTGTTTGTGTGTGTGTGTGTGTGTGTGTGTGTGTGTGTGTGCACTGCTTGTGTCCATGTAGAGGTGAGAGGAGAACATGAGATGCCCTCCTCCATCATTCTCCACCTTATTCCCTTCAGGCAGTGTCTCTCACTGAACCTGGACCAAGGGTAGTGTGCATCAAGCCCAGGGATCGACCTTGGCTGTACCTCCCACAACACCAGGTTTTCAGGTGCACATGGACAGGCCTGGCTTTTGTGGTTGTTGGGGGTTAGAATTCAGGTCCTCATGCTTGCATAGCAAGCACTCTTGCTCATCCAGCCATCTCTCCCCAGCTCCCTAAGCTCCATCTTGTTTGGAGTTCCTTGTGTAAAGTCCCACCTGCACCTCCACTATCAGCTCCCAAGCTCCTTAAGATCAGTGTGAAATGGCCGGGCAGTGGTGGCACACACCTTTAATCCCAGCACTTGGGAGGCAGAGGCAGGCAGATCTCTATGAGTTTGAGGCCAGCCTGGTCTACAGAGCTAGTTCTAGGACAGGCACCAAAGCAATACAGAGAAACCCTGTCTCAAGCCCCGCCCCCCAAATCAGTGTGAAACACTAGGCTGCCATCCATTGATGGATTGCTTAGCTGCATGTTTGGTGTTGGGCTTAGCAAACATATTGTCTCTTACACTATGGTATTTATTGCTCACCAAAGAGGTGCTCCCTTCATTACCAGGATTCAGGTTTTACTTTTTTTTAGATTTATTTATTTATTTTATGTCTTTGAGTGTTCTATCTGCATGTATGCCTTTATACCAGAAGAAGGCACCAGGTTCCACTATAATGGTTGTGAGCCACCATGTGGTTGCTGAGAATTGAACTCCGATCCTCTGGAAAAGCAGCCAGTGCTCTTAACCGCTGAGCCCATCTCTCCAGCCCTCCCTCCCCCCAGGATTCAGGTTTTGTAATCTTGGTCTTGATCAATTCAGTTGTTCTCATTTCACAGATGGGAACACCAAGGCCCAGATGAAGTGATTGACCTGTATGGGCAGCTAGTGGGTGCAGAAGGGGACTTGAATCCTGGCCTTTGAATGACAAAGATCACCCTTAAGCACTTCCCGATTTCCTTCCTGCTTTGGACATCTCCTGTCTTGTGTTCCTGTGTTTGTGTATCTTTGAGAGGCCTGGGTGGAGAGAAGGAAGGCTACATACAGGAACGATCAAGGCCCTGATTTCATGGCCTTGGTGTCTAGATGTCAGGGTTTGAATCACACCTTTATGGCTGGGAGTTTTAAAATTTTATAACCTTGGCCTTCATAGAATCAGTTTCTGCTTTGAGTTCCAGTGGTCCAGTCTATAAAATGGGTGTGGCCACCTTACCCATCTCTTAAGTATGCTGTGAAGTTTAAGGGTTATTTGTGTAGCAACAGGTAGTTTGATGCCCAGCCCACAGCCAGCAGACCCCAGAGGCCAACAATTCACCAGTTGAACAAAAATGGCAGCTTACACCCCCCTCAGGCTGGGAGTATAGCTAAGTGGTGAGTTTGTGCTTAGCCTACATAACATCCCCAGCAACACACACACACACACACACACACTTCTGATTTTTCTTCACTGTGACAAACTACCTGACAGAATCAACTTAAGGTATGAAAGATTCATTTTGCTTATGGCCTCAAAGATTTCACACCATCATGTTGGAGAAGTTTGGTGGAACAGTGCTGTTTACATTATGGTAGACGTGTGTGTGTGTGTGTGTGTGTCTACACTAGGACCTAGCCTAGAGGATGTGCTTTGCTCTCTTGGTTAACCCCCTCTGAAATCACCCTTACAGGTCCCCCCAGTGCTATTCTTTCCTGACCTCCTAAGGACTTCTCAGCTTTCTGAGGTTCACAAGATTAGCCACTTTTTATGGCCTCATTTCCCTTAAAATTTGCCGATTTTGTCCTTTTACTATCTGCATGTCCTGATGTGTTATTCCTTTATGTGCATGTGTATGTGTGTGTGTATTTGAGGTTTCACATGTGCGCACACGATCTGTGCACAGCCGGCATGTGCACGTTCAGGTGTAGATCAGAGAACAGCCTCGGGTGTTGTTTTTTTCCAGGCATCATTTTATTGATTCTTTCCTCTCTTTTTGGTTTTCTGAGATAGGGTCTCTCTGTGTAGCCTTGGTTGTCCTGGAAATCTCTATGTAGATCAGGCTGGCTTTAAACTCACAGAGATCCTCCTGCTTCTGCCTCCCGAGTGCTGGGATTAAAGGTGCGGCTGCCATGCCAAGTTCATCTTTGTTTTTAAGACAAAGTCTCTTGTTGAAGGTCTAGATCTAGCTAGCTGGCTAGTAGCCCAAGGGATCCTTCTGTCTCTGTCTCTGCAGCATCAGGATTGCAAGTGTGTACCACCACACCTATCTTTAAATACAAGACACACACACACACAGAAGAGAGAGAGAGAGTTCAGGAGATTGATCACAGGCCCTTGTGCTTGCAAGAAACACACTTTACCAAGTGAGTCATCTCTACATGTCAACTTTTTTCTCCTTTCATTTTAGACTGATAGTAATCATCCCTAAAAGTGCCCCAGCTTTTGCCTGCACAGTCATTAAAATGTGCTACAGGCCTGCAGGAAGGGCACCGGGGTCAAATGTGACTATAGAATGACTCACCCCTGTCGGGTCAGACCTAGACACGGGCTGTGTGGGCTAGGACCTGTTCACCTGCCTCTTCCTTGGGCCTCTGGACTTTGTAGGGTTTCTTTGGCAGTCATCCCAATGATTTAGATGAAGAGTTCACAAATCTGTAAAAAGATGAGCAGAGCCCAGCTGCATTTCGGGCCTCTCACCTGAGGACATGGATGTGGTGTGACCCTCCCTCTCCCTGACTGCTGCTCAGGGTTCAGGCCCCTCTCTGTTCCTTTAGCTGCTCCAGCTTCTTTACCTTACTGGCTCCAGGACCCCTTGGGCTAGACACTCTTGAGCTGTTGGCCACAGTCAGCACATAGGGAGGCAAACCAGGCTCTGCCCTGGATTGTGTGCTGTTTGAGTTCTGACTCAGAGTCTGACTGGTTGTGTCTATCTCAAAGCCTCACATTCTTTGTAAGCCTGGAGCTGACCAGTAGGTGTGCATGGCTAAATCTCTCTGCTCTTCACTAGAGACATGAATATAGTTCCTTCAGTCTCCTGCCGTAGCCTTCCTCAATGATGGATTATGACCTGGAATTGTAACCCCAATATACCCTTTCTTTGCTAAATTGTTTTTGTCACAGCAATAAACAGAAAATTAGAAACTATCCAAAAGCATTTCTCCTTTTACCACATTGGTCCTAGGGATCCAACTCAGGTCATCAGGCTTGGTGCAGGTGTTGTTGTTATTATTTTAGTTTTATTTTTTATTTTATGCATTTATATATTTTGCATTTATATGTGTGTCTGTGCAGCATGTGCACTCAGTATCTGCAGCCCAGACCCTGGAACTGGAGTTACAGGCAGTTGTAGCCACTATGTGGATGCTGAGAATTGAACCTAGGACCTCTGGAAGAGCAACCAGTGCTCTTAACTACTGAACCATCTCTCCAGCTCTATTATTATTATTATTTCTTTTGTTTTCTTCTTTTGGTTTTTCAAGACAGGGTTTCACTATATAGCAATGGTTGTCCTGGAACTTGCTCTATAGACTGGGTTGGCCTCAAACTCACAGAGACCCACCTGCCTCTGCCTCCTGAGTGCTGGGATTAAAGTCATGCACCACCACTGCCCTGTGAGCTCCAATTTCTTAATTTCCATATACTACAAAGCCACAGTGACTGGCATGTGTCAGTTACTTTTCCTGTTGTGACAGAAGACCGGACCAGAAGCAACTTCAGGGAGGAAGGAGTTGTTTTGGTTGAAAGTTCAAGATGATGCATTCGTCATGGTGGGAAGGCATGGTGGCAGGAGTAGAAGCTTCTGGTCACATGCTGTCCACAGTCAGGAAGCAGAGACTGGACAGGAAGCAGGGCCAGCCTGCAAAGGCTGTAATGTCTGTTCCCAGCGTCTCACTTCTTCTAGTGACCACCCACCAAGGTCTTACAGCCATCCCAAAGTGACTGGACTCATGACACACACAAAGCGCAGTGAAGTTTGCTTTTTCCCACAGACACTGTCTGGCAGCCCGGCTGGGAGAGTCCACAGTGGGTGGTGGGCACGGGATGGACTACAGGCTTGGGGATGTGTGGGAGAGCCTGTCCTGCTGCTGGCCTTGCTGAAGTTGAGTCCTTGGCCTTGAGGGCAGGTAAGCATGGTGAGACTGGAGGAGGGATGAGGCACCTGGCACCTAAGGCACAACCCTGACTAGTGGGAGGGGCGGCACACAGAAGGGCATAGCCACCGTCTGAGGGCACTACCTACTCTGGTACCCAACACCCCTCTCTGCTGTGTGAATTCCTCATCCCTATTGTCACTGTGCTGGGGACTAGAGAGGCAGATAGGTTCCTGTCATTTCCTGTCTTCGGTGGGAAAGGACCTGCAAGTTTATTTATTTATTTATTTATTTATTTATTTATTTTTGACAGGGTTTCTCTGTGGCTTTGGAGACTGTTCTGGAACTCGCTCTGTAGACCAGGTTGGCCTCGAACTCACAGAGATCCACCTGCCTCTGCCTCCCAAGTGCTGGGACTAAAGGCGTGTGCCACCAATGCCCCGCTAGAACCCACAAGTTTAAATCGAGGTCTTTGTTTGGTGGCAGCATGTAGGGGAGCTGGCTGTAAGGCATTGGGAAGGCAGTTTACCTTTCAAGGCAAAGTGTTCGGGAATCATGTGGTCCATTTCACAAATAGGGAAACAGAGTCCCATGGAGGAGCTTCTCATGGGACCATCCTGTTATCCTGACACCAAAGTTTGCATCCTTGACATTTATTTCCTAGAGATGGGGATGTTTTTAACATGGACATTGTCTTGCTAGAACCAGGAAGAGCCCCTATGTAACACAGTACACAGCTATATGTGGTGAAACTTAACATAACTTTGTTTCTTTAGTTATTTTTTGTTGTTGTTGTTTTGGATTTTGTTTTGTTTTGGAGAGATAGGGTCTCTATTATGTAGAGAAAGCTGGCTTTTTTGGAGCTCTCTGTGTAGACCAGGCTGGCCTGGAACTCACTGAAATATGACTGCCTCTCCCTCCCAAGTGCTAGGGTTTGAAGTGTGTGAAGCCATGCCTGGCATAGGATTTACTTTAAAAGTTGGCAAATAGGTATGTGCCTGTGAATACAGGTGTCTGAAGAAGCCTGAATCATCCAATTCCCAGGAGCTGGACTCACAGATGATTGTGAGCTGCCTGACATGGATGCTTGGAACTGAACCTGGGGGGTCCTGTCTAAGAGAATCAACTTCTCTTAACCTCCAAGACATCCCACTAACACTAATTTGTATTTTATTTTTATGTGTATGGGTGTATGGGTATGTGTCTGTGTGAAGGTATGAATGCAGTACCCAGAGAGGCCAGAAGAGGGAACTAGAGTCCCCTGGAGTTTTTGTTAAAAGCAGAGTAGTGAACTGTCTAATGTAAGTGCTGGGAAAACATGGGGGAAACGTAAGTTTGGGTCCTCTGCAAACACAGTAGGTGTTCTTAGCTATCACTCCAGTGTGCCCCTCTCCTTTAGAACAAATAAGCAAACAAACAATAAGTAAATAAACGACTTTGCATGTGCTTTGGGGGCTATGATATCCCTCCTTCCAGCTACAAGCTGAAACTTTGGAAACAACCTGGCTTATCTTCTTGCCAGATGAAAACACAGACAGCTCCACTTCCTGGGAGTTTATCTATGCCAAAGCAAAGAAGAATTTTCTTCCTTTTTTTTTTTTTTTTTTTTTACGGTTTTCCAGTTGGTCCTGAGCAGGTATGGAGTTGACATTGGGCAGGAAAGCTGGTTTCACAGAGCTCAACAGTTGTGCCTGTCCGAAGTCCTGAGAGATGGATATAGATTACCGTGGGAGGACATGTGAGGAAGACAGGCTTCAGCCCAATCCCAGGATGCGCCCTCTCTCTCCTCACTGTGTTGAAAGCCTGCAGGAGGGTGGATGGCCGTCTTTTGGGGAGATGCTGAGCCAGTTGGGAAGACAAACAGTCGGAAGCTTTGTGACTTAGATGCTAATGCTAAGCTTGAGAGCATGCCCCCCCACTACACTCATATACTCATTATTGACAAGAGAGCCCTTCAACTCTCATTTCTAGGGTCCCTTTGGGCCCTGAAGAGGTGGGAGCTTACAGCAGGACAAAGCCTCTCACCCTAGGAACCTAGAGAATGTGAAGAGGGCTGGGGTCCCACAGTTTCTTTCAAGGGACCAGTGATCAAAATATCTCCCTGGAGGCTCACTAGGTCCTGCCACTTCCCAGTAGTGCCTCCAGGAGACCACGCCTTATCAACACCAGGCTCTCTGGACCACTATTCTAAACCTCTGCAGGCCACCTCTGGCCTTCCTTTTCCTGCCATGATGTATTTAACCAAACATTTACTAAGTCCTGCCTGTGTTCTAGGCGAAGCATCAGCACTCAACCCTGACTCTCAAAGCCACGCTGTAAGGAGGTTCCATGAGAGCGTTGCTCCAAGGAGCCCCTGTTCTGTTCTGTTTTGCTGTCAGTGTGGAGGGGCCTTTGAATTCTCTCAGTGATTGCGGTGGGTTTTCGTTGCACATGTGAAGCTGAGGTGAAGTCAGTGTAATCAGATCCTGCCAAGAGGGACGTGCCTTAGCGTGTCTGGAGGCTGTGGAGTGTGGGTGAGCCCGAGAGAGGAGTGCATGTGTGAGTGCACAGGCGTGTGCTCACTGGCCGTGCAAGCGTTTCATGTAATTCAATGACACAGTCTCTGTTTCCAGAAATGGATTCCAGGCCGCAGCGTCCGCATCCAGAAGTGATCCTGGTACTTGTCCCAAGATTAAATGAAACTGGCAAATGGCAGGGAGAATTGAA
This sequence comes from Phodopus roborovskii, assembly GCF_943737965.1. Taxonomy (NCBI): domain Eukaryota; kingdom Metazoa; phylum Chordata; class Mammalia; order Rodentia; family Cricetidae; genus Phodopus; species Phodopus roborovskii. Next base: position 22,592,163 of record NW_026126407.1, read on the forward strand.
TAAAGATGGCGGGTAGGGCTCGCCTTTCTCTTTCCAGACATTGGCAGCATCTTGCAGCACTTTGAGGCGAGTGGTTCTCTTCTGTTTCCTCAGGGTGGAGGCCATGTTCAGCAACCCACAAACTGCAGGCGGGTGTCTGGAGTATCATGGCCACTTGTGCTTAGTGTTAGGTGTGAACAACCTTAGGTGTGTTTTTCTGCTTTCCCTTCCTTTTTTTTTTTTTTTTTTCTTCAAGACAGGGTTTCTTTTTTTCTTTTGAGACAGGCTGTGTAGCCATGGCTGTCTTTTTTGGCTTTCAAACTAGACTGGCCTAGAGCTCACACCTGCCTCTGTCTCCTGAGTGCTGGGATTAAAGTGCGCCATCACCACCCAGCCTGCCGCTTTCTTGTTAAAGGTTATTTTATTTTTATCTATGTGTGTCTGTGGGTGTTCGGGTGTCCCTGTAATGCTGGAAGAGGGCATTGGATCCCCTGGAACCGGAGTCACAAGCAGCTGTGAGTGGCCCAGTATGGGCGCTGGTCCTCTGCAGTAGCAGTAAGGTCTCTTAATTGCTGAGCCATCTCTCCAGCCCCTCTGATTCTTTTGGCCATGTATTTGAAATTAAAGATGAAGTAAAACAACAAACAAACAAACAAGCTGGGTGTGATAACTCATACCTGTAATTCCAGCAACAGGGGGACTGAGCCAGCAGAAGAAGCATGAGTTTGGGGCTAGCCTGGGATACAGAGTTTGAGACCCTGTCTCAAACAAAACAAAACAAAACAAAAAAAAAAAAACCCTAAAAAACAAAAAACAAAACAGAACAAAAAACTCTAAAGCTTAAGGCCAGAGAGATGGCTCAGTAGGACAAAGCATTTGTGGCATAGGCCTGATGATCTGAGTTTGATCCTCAGAACTGACAGAGTGAACTGCCCCCTGGAAGTCCTCTGACACATGTTCTAGAGTGTGCATGCCCTGGCAAGCATGTGCTCACCTTTACACACATATGTCATAACACACATACACACACACATAAATAAAATGTAAAACACAAAACAAAACAAAAAACCCCACAACACCAAATAACAACCCCACAACCACCCCATTACAAAACAAAACAAAAGTTGGGAGTGGCACACACCTAGTACTTGGGAGGCAGAGATGGGCCCACTGAGTTTGAGGCCAGCTTGGTTTACAGAGAGTTTCAGGACAGCGAGAATACACAGAGAAACCCTGTCTTGAAAACAAACAAACAAACAACACCAAACCAAGCCAATCCAAAATAACAACAACAAAACAAATCCCCATACACAAGAGGACGTGATGAGGTACACATGTAATCTCAAGACTTGAGAGATGGAGACAGCAGACTTAGGAGTTCCGGACCAGCCTGCACTACATGAGATCCTGTCTCTAACAGCCAAACAAGAGGTCTTAGCGGTGGCTTAGCAGTTAAGAGTGATTTCTGTTCTTCCTGAGGACCCAGTTCAGTTCCCAGCATCCATGCCAAGAGGCTCACAGCTGCCTGCATTTCCAGCTCCAGGGGATCTGACATCCTCTCCTGGACTCTGTGGGCATCTGCACTAACATGCACATAGCAATGCATACATTAACAATTAAAAACTTAAAAAAGCCAGGTGTGGTGACACATGTCCTTAAGTCCCGAATTCAAGAAGCAGAAGAGGGTAGGTCTCTTAAGCTTGAGGCCAGCCTGGTCTACATAGTGAGTTCCAGGCCAGCCAGAGCTATACAGTAAGACCCTGACTCAAGATATATAAGTAAATACATAAATAATGTTAAAACAAAACAAATGCAACAAAACCCCGAACCTTAAAAGTCAGACAAAAACAAAAACCAAGAACAAACCTGGCAGCTGACACTGTCTCTTGGGTAGTGTTGTTCCATCTGTACAAAGTCCTGGGTCCCATGTCTAACACTAGAGAAAGGTGTTGCCAAGGGTCAAGTGTCACTTAATCTTATGCTCTGTGCTATTTCCACATAAAGCAGGACAAAAAAATATCTACTTATCACAAATGGGGTCTCTAACGAGCCCCCCCCCAATGTCCTCCAAACCACTTCTCTGCATATAGAGTGTCCTACAGCATCCTTGCTGACGTGCTGAGGTAGAGGTGAGCCATAGCTGGTCACCCCTGCTGCAGGCTGTGAGCCTCAGAAGGATGCTGTGGACTCAGGAGGTGTGTGCCCAGAGCTAATAGAAAAACAAACAAACAAACAAACAAAAAAAACACTGTTGGACATATGCTTTTGTTTGTTTGTTTAAGACACGATTTTTCTGTGTTGTCCTAGCTGTCCTGGAACTTGATCTGTAGACCAGGCTGGTCTTGAACTCAGAGATCTACCTGCCTCTGCCTTCCATGTGCTGGGGTTAAAGGTGTGTGCCACCACTGCCTGGCTGGAGGTACACTTTTGTTGAGAGCAGGGATGCCCCTTCAGTGAGAAAACAAGGGGTGTGCCCTATGGGACTTACAGGGCCTGGGGCCTCTGCAGCTTTGACATGGTCTGGCAGACATCCAAGACTCAGGAGGGAAGGAATCCAATGCTGCATTCTTCAGACCCAACATCCACTGGATGTTTATTTGCCCCTGGGAGAGGTTATCTCATTTGACAGGCAGACCCAGCACCAGGCCTCCATGGGTGAACCTTGGCTGGGGTGGGCTGAGAAAAGTTATGAGTGTGTATGTGTCCACATGTGCATGTGTGAATACAGATGGTGTGCAAGGTCTGGAGGGAGGATTCTTGGCATCTGAGGCCAGAGTCTCCTAGGCTGTGGGCATCTCTCTAGTCACAACCTGCCAATGAGTGATGGGGGTTACTTCATATGAAGATGCTGAGGACTGAAGAGACCCGTCTCTGCCTTTGCCTACTTGCACAGCCTTGCAACTAACTCATTTCCCTGGTCTGGGCCTTGACTTTTCCATCTGGGATGTTTTTTGGACAGTGGGCTCTTCCCAGTGTACTTCATTATTCTAGGGAAGTGCACATTTCAGCCAGTCAGTGGTGGTACAAGGCTTTGTAACTGAGAGAGCTGCCTGCCGAGTTCCCCAGTGCTGGAATTAAAGGTATGCACTACTCTTAGCTTATTTTTAATTTTGTGTTTGCGTGTGGGTGTGCAGGTGCCCTTGGAGTCCAGAAGAGGGCGTTGGAGTCTCTCTTTTCTCCTCTCTCCTTTCTTCTTCTCTTCCTCTTTCTTTTTGTTTTGAGACAGGGTCTCTCATATTTCAGCCTGGCTTTGAATTCTCTATGTAGCTGAGGGTAAACTTGAACTTCTGATTCTCTTGTCTCTGACACCTGAATGCTGTGGTTATAGTCATGCACCACCACACCCGTTTATGAGTTGTTGTGGGTGGAACTCAGGGATGCATGCATGCTAGGCAACAGGCTGACCTTTATTTTCAGACCATTTAGGAGTTAATGTGGGGGGGCATATGCATGTGTACATATTCATGGGTGCCCATGTGCACACATGTCAGAGGTTAGCAGTGTCTTCCTCTAGCACACTTCTATCTATCTATTTTTGAGATAGGATCTCCCTATATAGCACTGGCTGTTATGGTACTCACTTTGTAGACCAGGCTGGCCTCTGGTTTCTAAATGCTGGGACTAAAGGAGTGCACTACCATGCCTATGCCTGGTCCTCTCTCTTATTTATTTATTTACTTATTTAGAGACTGGGCTTTTCACTGAGCCTGGAGCCCAGTGATTTTAGCTCAAATGTCTGATCAGCAATTCCTACCCCCATATTCCAGTCTGTTCCTCTCAGCGATGGAATTATAGGTGTGCATAGCTGTTCTTGGCTTCTTATGTAGGTTCTGGGTATCCAAACTCAGGTCCTCATACTTGCTCAGCAAATACTTTACCCAACTGAGCTGTCTCCCCAACCCCTCATACACATTTTTAAAACTTTAATTAATTAGTGTGTGTGTGTGTGTGTATGTGTGTGTGTGTGTGTGTGTACACCTGTGTGGTCACAGCAGCCAGAAGAGGGTGCTTTCTGGAGGCTGAGGATCAAAACACATCACATACCGGTCTGAAAACATCACAGTGAAGCTCACTATAATGTATGATTAGTATACACTAAGGAAACTTGAAACTAGAGCAGTGGCTACCAAACCTGTGTTTCAGAAATTTACTGTGCTGTGGGAGGAGAGAGAGGTCAGTATGTCATCCAACAGAGCCTTGAAGCATGCACAGGCTTGAGCTGATGGCGCAGAGAAGGCTATCTGCCTGGGGACACCCGAGGGGAAAGGGCATCAGGGGACAGAAGTGGCCGGAGTCCAGCATCTCCACCAACACAGCACCTACCCTTGTACCCCACTGTGTCAGTCCCACTTGTAGAACCTCAAGGGGAGTGTGCTTTGGGGCAGTGCCCTTGGAGAGCCACCACAAGCAGTGTTGATTGAGCACCAGGTCTGGGACAGACACACTTCCTCATCTCTAGAGGAGAAAAGATCTGAACACCTAGCAAGAAACTGAGCTGGGTTCGTGGACAGGACTGTCTGAGCTGAACTATCCAGCCAGGGTCAAATGGAAAAACTGAGGGCAAGGTAGGGAGGAGCTTGGCCTCACAGTACAGGAACATGAGGTAGTGGAGAGTAGAGTCGGACACAGGTATGCAGGGCTTCCGGTCTAGGGCCCTGCCATTCCCAGTGCCACCAGAGTGATCCCAAGGCCTCATCAAGCCCTCCTTGTTCCCAGTCTCAGAAACCATGGAGGCTCTCTGCCGTGGGCAGAGTATTCCTTTCCCTTCCTGGTCAGCTTTGCCCATCACCTCTCTACCCTAGACCTGGAGAGCTAGTGTCTGTAGCAGTCACACCCAGGTGGCTCTCAGAGAGTGGAGGGGCCTTTCTTATTGATATTCTCCTATCTCCCCGTCTCCCAGCCTCAGGGAAGGCTCTGCTGTGTCCCAAACCCTTCCCTTCAGTGTGAGCCGCACCTGCGCCCCTGGCTGGAGGTGTGCAGATGCTATCTCGGGCATGAACTGACTCATCGGCATGACATCTCACCCTGCTGGGCAGGAAAGTGGTCTGAGAGCCACAGTTTTCCTGGGGCAGGGACATACCACAGCTGTCCCAGGGCAGGGCTGCAGAAAGGCAAGGACCTCCACATCACACTCCCTGGGGAGAGGTGCCTCTCTACCTGCGTGCTTTTGTGTGTGTAGGGCTAAGCACCACACAAAGACTGCCACTAAATGTTGGGAGCACATCCAGGGAAAGGAAAATGATGCAGGGTTGTGTTTTGGGGTCTTCATGGATAGCATTCAAACTCTAGGGCAGGAGTGATAGGTGGAGGTCCCCTTAACCCAAGCCCCTCTGGGTGTTTGAGTCCACTATCTTCCCATGGCAGAACGGAGATAAGAGAGGAGATCTGAGACCAACCAGGAAGCAGGAGTTCATGTAAACATGGAAACCCCAGCCTTACTATCCTCATTTTCTCAGCCTAAGATGTACTTGAATAGGAAAAACAAAAACAAAAACAAAAAACAATCAAACAAACCCAAAACTTTGGGACAGTTGTGTGGGATGAGAAAACAAAACCAAACTTTGAAATCCTTGACACTGTTTGTTTGTTTGTTTTGAGACAAGGTCTTTGTCTCTTGGTGGCCTCAAAGTGGTGAAGGACAAGACTAACTCCGACTGTTGATCCTTCTGCCTCTGTCGCCCAAGGGCTGGCATTGTAGGTATGTTCTATCATGCCATCCGGGGCCAGCTTGTGTGGTACTGAGGATTGATTGAGCCCAGGGTCACATTCATGCCAGACAAGCACTCTACCAACTGACACATGTCGAGTCTTTGTATACTTTTTTGGTTTCTGCTACTTGTTAACTCAACTTCCTCTTCTGCAACATGGAGCACTAACAACCCCAAAGCTGTTTTGAGAATTGAAGTGAGGTATAAACATGTCTTGGTAAATATTAGTTTCCTTCCCCTGTTACATGGAGGGTGAAAGTGAGCCAGCTACCCAAGGTCACCTGTCTGGTTGTAGGGTCATCTAGATCAGATGCTGTATCCCAGGGATGGAGCACCTGCGACAGGCCTGTGTGCACTGTGGTAACCCAGGGAGCAGCTGCTAGCTGGCCAGGTGTGATTATCACCTTCCTTCCAGATGAGGCTCAAATAATGCCATCTGTTCAGGCTGCACAGGTGGGGAAGCAGGGAGCTGGGATTCCAGGAAGCCTGACTCCTAATCAGGACACGGTTTGGCAAGCTGCAGTATGGGAGGGGGTGGGGGTGAAGGGGTGGGAGAGGTGGAGGGGAGGAGGGTGACGAGCCCATTCCTGGCCTGCTTCTGAGAGCAGGATGGTACGGACAGGGATGTTCCTATATTTGTGGTTTGCTCATGAGTGCTTTTTAGCCACAGAGATGGTGCTGAGTCACTGCATATGTGCTGTATGACTCATGAGGCCACAGCAGCTATGGCCTGTTGGCATGGAAAGGCCTTCTCTTCACAGCCTTGGTGGGGAATTCAAGGATGTCTGCTTAACACTGAGATATATGCTTAGGCCAGATGTGGGCTTGAGTTCGAGTCCTACCTTCCTCCCATTGTCTCTCCCAGAACAGGTCAATGGGATTGCTCAGTATAACGCAAGAAAAACCCCCTCACACTTGTACTGACTATTACAACAGAATCACAAAGCTTTTTATCATTTTATTTTAAAAGTATTATTTAAAATAATGTGAGTTTGGGTGCTTGAAGCTGGAGGCCAGAGGAGGATGTGGGAATGTCTTGCTCTATGGTTCTAGGTCTTACCCTCTTGAGGCAGGGCCTCTCACAGTACCCAGAGCTAGACCAGCGACCCCTAGTGGCCCCTCCTACTTCCACCCCACAGCTTTGAGGTTAATAGGTGCCTGGCCACCCCTGGGTTTTGTGTGGGTGCTGGGGATTTGAACTTATGAACAGCAAGAGCTTTTACCTGCCAAATTAACTGCCTAGCTCCTAAAATGTTTAATTTTATTACCTGTGTACTGACTGGTAGTTACTATGTATCAATATACTACATATTAATACTTCTTTTATTATTATCAGATTTTTTTTTTTTTTTTTTTTTTTTTTTTTTTTTTTGGAGACAGAGTCTCATGTAGGTCATGTTGGCCCCAAACTCTTCAAGTAACTGAAGGTGACCTTCAACTTCTGATCCTCTTGCCTCCACCATCAGGCCCAGTTTATGGGGTACTGGGGATCAAACCCCAGGCTTTACCCATGCTAGGCAAACACTCTACCAAACACACCTGGACTGTTGTGTTTTCTCCTTTTAAACGTTCTTTGTACATTGTAAAAAACCTCAGGGCTACTTCCTTCCTCAAGGGGACAAGTGCGGCCACCGGCCATCCCCAGGGAGGTAATGAGGTGTGGTAGATTACAGGGATGAAAGATACAAGTCTGATCCACAGGAAGTGTGGCCATAGAGACTGAGCAGAAAGAGCACTGGGCTCCGAGTCAAGAGACCTTGCTTATAGGGCCATCTGATTGGTCATATGATCAGGTTTTACCGCAATCCTTCTAGGCCTCAGTTTCTGATTATGTCAAGTAAGGTTATGAATCCAGATATTATGGCTAATGGCTTTTCCTGCTGTAATATTGTATTGCCCAAGAACCTACTAAAATAAATCCTTTGGGAAGACTTTTGCTAGAGGCGGGGGGTGGGGGGGGCTGATAAGATGACCTCTGACCTCACAACAGGGTTCTCAAGTCTGAGCCCAGCAATTCTTTGAGGACTGGGGACAGTCCCCATGCATTAGACACCATACCAATATTTCCTGTTTCTGTTGCAGACTCCAGGATTCTTTCATCAAAAGTGGGATTTAGGTCTGATGAGGGGAGAGGGTGTCTGGTGAGAGGGACAGTGGCTGTCAGACTTCTAGGCGGGCTGGGAGAAGGGGAAGGCAAGCACATCCTGGTTTGGCTGGGGACATCTCTATCAGAGTGAGGGCACAGGGCAGGATGGACTTGTCATCACTGTCCAACGTGTCCATGTCCCCACCTTCATACTAATCCCTCCATACCATTACCCTTCCCCCAGCCAAGAGTGAATGCCTTTGTGTTTTGGCTTAATGCCACCACTGACCATGTCACAGTTTAAAGAAAGAACTTGTTACTTTAGTTTGTTACTGATCTGATCTCTCTAGGAGAAGCTTTCTTTTCACTTGGCTATTTGTAGTGTTAGGAATGGATTGTTCATGAGTTTTGCTGCTGCTGCTGTTTCTTAACTGTCTCTTTTCTCTTTACTTTTATTTACTTCCCCAATCTCACTCATTTCCCAGTCCTCCATATCTGCCCTTCATCCTTGTATTGTCCCCTACAAAGGCAAGCTAAAAAAGAAATAATAAAATAAAAATAAAGATGTAAAAAAACAACTAAAAACCAAACCAAAAAAAAAAAAAAAAAAAAAAAAAAAAAATCAAGCAAACAAACCCACTTCGCTCCTCCGTCTCTCCCTCCTCTCCATCGCCTCCTCTTTATCTGTCTTAGTGGAACTGCGAAATGTGCCCTTTTTTCCACACAGCTTTACTTGCAAATGTTCATGGTTGGTTCAAGGCCTCTGGCCTCAGGTACACCATCAATCAATACTGGACCCTCACTGAAACTCTTCTCAGATACCCTGCAGTTGCCCTGAGCCATGGAGATCCTGTGGCTATGGCTACATCACATAGGATCTTTAAGCACTTCAGTAGGTTATAGATGGGGTAGATGGTGGGGAGTGCTCACTCAAAGCCCTGGATGTGTGTCTGGGTGGTATCTGGGTTGTTCTGACCCAGCTGCTGGGACCACCCTCCTCAGGTAAGGAGCAGAGCCAGCTCTCCTACACCTGTGGTGAGGGACTTTTATTATTATTATTATTATTATCATCATCATCATCATTATTTAGTTCTTCAAGATGAAAAACCCTGGCAGTCTTGACCTCCTCTGTAGACCAGGCTGGCCCTGAACATACAGAGACCCTCCTGCCTCTGCCTTCCAGTGCAGGGATTAAAGGCGTGTAGCACTATGGCCTGGATAATTACTTTATTCTGTGTGTATGTATGTGGGTACATGTGTGCCACAGTGTAGTGTGCTTGTGGAGGTCTGAAGACACCTTAAGGAGTTTGTTCTCTCCTTTCTCTGTGTGGCTCCAGGGAATGAACTCAGGTTGCCAACAGTAACAGCAAGTGCTTTTTCCTGTTGAATCATCTTGGCAGGTCCTTCTTCTACCTTTAGAGGTGAGATATTTAGTATGTTCACATATCATTTGCTTGGTCAAGGTTTTACCAAATCAAACAAGACTTGGGTTGCAAGAAATGTTGGTAGCCTTCCCCCTACTCTGTAATTTTGAAATCCCAGAAACTGCTTGCCTGCTCTGTCCACAAATGGTCCTTCTTTCTCTTTGTGCGTGTCTGAATGTATGTGTACCTGTGTGCTGTGTATCACAGAGTTCTAGTGGAGATCAGAATGTGAATTCTTCCACCATGTGAATTCAGGGCTTAAACACAAGGTGATCAGGCATAATACCAAGCACCTTTACCTGCCGAGCCCCAAACTCTGTATCTCAGGTTTAATTAGTTTCCTGTTTAACTTCTCCATTTTACAAACTCTTATTCTTTTTTTTTCCTTCCCCAAATAAGGTTTCTATGTTGTAGTCCTAGTTGTCTTGGAACTTACCTTGGAGATCAGACCAGACCAAGACTTGAACTCACAGAGCTCTGCCTGCCTCTGCCTCCCAAGAGCTGGGATTAAAAGTATGCACCACCTCTACCCAGCCAAACTCTCCTTCTGATTGCCTAAGAATTATGAGATTTGTCTCATAGGCCAAAGGAACAGAGGATTAGGGAAGAAAGAGGATTTACTCCAGTCTTTGAAATTAGTAGTAGGTAGGCCATGGCTCAGATCTGCGCTTGGGGGGGGGGGGAGGCAAGGGGATCAGGGGATCCAGACTTATTCTGAGTTTCAGAAGAATGTCTAAATAAAACAACAAAATCTATTTCTAGAACCAAGATGGCTTAGCAGTTAAGAGCACTGGCTGCTCTTCCGAAGGACCCGGGTTCAATTCCCAGCACCTACATGACAGCTCACAACTGTCTATAACTCCAGTTCCAGGGGACTCAGTACCTACATACATACATACATACATACATACATACATACATAATATATATATACACACACACACTTGGACAAAACACCAATGCACATAAAATAAAATTTTAAAGAGAAAAAAATTAAAAAGAACATAGACCCCCTATCTCTGGGGCCTTCCTTCTCTTCTGTAATGAATCAAAACTGCTGGATTTGAGAAAGTGTGTAAAGGGACAGTGAAGGACAGATATTCAAACTGTCCCTGAGGGCTTGATGACTCTGGAGAGCTGTCCCTCCTGGCTCACCTGAGTTTCCCTGACCAAATGGTCTCAAATAGTGCTCCTTGGGGATCCCCAAAGGGAGTTAGTTATGTCTCATAAGTGAGAGAAGTTCGTCTGGCTTGTACTGAGGACAAGCTGGATGTAAATGACAACTAAGTGAAGTGGGTGGAGGCAAAGCATCGTTCGTTCGTTCATTCATTCATTCATTCATTCACTAGGTCACCAAGTTCCCACTGCTCTCTGGATGCTTGTGTATCCCATCCTCCTCCACAGATGAGTATCAGCCAAAAGGCAGAGCAGAGAGGGTGAGGGTGTCTCCTCTGATAGAGAAACTGCAGCATGTCTGGTGTCTGGGTGAAGGAGGTTGTGGGAAAATGCTGAGGACTCCTGGAGCACACTGAGATCCCCAGCTGATTCTCAAATCAGGAGGGACAGGCTGAAGCTGTGGCTCAGCGGGTAGGGTGCTTGCCTGGGTTTGATCTCAAGCACCACATAAGTGGGCTGGGTGGTCCACGCTTGGAATCCACGTTGGCACTGAGGTAGAGGTAAGAGGATCAAAAGTTCAAGGACACGAGACCAGCTGGAGTTATATACAACTTTCAAAATCTCAAAGCCGGGAGTTGGGTGTGGGACTGTGGGGGGGGGTGAGGGGGTGGAGCCTAGTATGTCTGAGGGTCGAGTCCTGGAGTGCTGTAAATTTGCAAGCTTAAAAAGCAGAAACAAAAAAACAAAAGAGGCATATTCAAGTCTGGTGGTGGTGGCACACGCCTTTAATCCCAGCACTCGGGAGGCAGAGGCAGGCGGATCTCTGTGAGTTCGAGGTCAGCCTGGTCTACAGAGCAAGTGCCAGGATATGCTCCAAAGTAATACAGAGAAACACTGTCTTGAAAAAAACCAAAAAAAAAAAAAAAAAAAAAAAAAGAGAGAGAGAGAGAAAGACATATTCAAGTATCATTTGCAGTATTTCAAATAAACTTAAATCCAGAGAGAAGATAGAAATAAATTTTTGAAGTTTAATATTCAGCTGGAAGGTGATGGCACATATGCCTTTAATTCCAGCACTCAGGAGGCAGAGACAGGCAGATCTCTGTGAGTTCCAGGCTAGCCAGGTCTACTGATGGAGTTCCAGGATAGGCTCCAAAGCTGCAGAGAAATCATGTCTTGAAAACAAAAAACAAAAACAAAACAAAACAAAAAAACTTTAATGTTTCAGAGTGAAAACCTAACACAGTCAGGCTTCATGGTCTACCCAAAGCTAAAGAACATCTTGTGTTTTTGTTTGTTTGTTTGTTTAAACTTTTGCCTTTACTTAAAAAACAATAGTAATTTCATTATTAATTTCAAATATTATACAGTTTACATATTAGAAAGTGCTATCATAGAATGATTTGATACAGTTTTCAACAGAATAAAAAAGGGGAAAACCTTTCAGTTACAAACCTCTTCCACCAGAGCAAACATAAAACTTCACTTTTCCTAAGTGGGTCACTGGGCAAAGGTTTTCAGTCATTCAGTCATGTCTCATTCCTATTGTGCTAACGGTCAACAGAATTAAAATGAAAGATCGCCTTCCACAATCACCGCCTTAGAGAATGACACACGTTAGAATCTTTCTTGATGCAAGAATCCTTCATGTTATGTCAGTACCCAGAGCACAAGTCTGCCGTGAGAAGACAAAACTATGACGGAGTTGAAACTAGAACAAAGAAGTAGCCTTCTGTCCTCTTCCATGACTCATGTGTCCTTTAGCCTGAATTCCATCTTTCCTCACCATCTAGTATTACCCTCCCCTGGTCTCCTACATAAAATGTTAAACGACAGCCACTCCCACCTGCTTATTTACACATAGTTACTAGGGAGAACATGTTTTTGTTTTTCATTTCTGAGTTTGAGTTGCCTCACTTAATATTGTACCTCCAGATTAATCCATTTTCCAGTAAATTGAATTTCTCTTTTTAAAAGAAGATTGTTTTGGGGCTGGAGAGATGGCTCAGCCATTAAAGGCTAGGCTCACAACCAAAAACATAAGAAGATTGTTTTTATTTTATGTGTATGGTGTTTTGCCTGGATGTATATCTGTATACATTGTGCTTGCCTGGTGCCCCTGGAAGCCAGAAGAGGGTACTGGATTCACCGCAACTGGAGTTACAGACAGTTGTAAGTGACCATGTGGGTGCTGGGAATCAAACCCGGGTCCTCTGGAATTGCAGCCAGTGCTCTTAGCCCCTGAGCCATCTCTCCAGACCTTTATTTCCCTTTTTGTTTTTGCTTTGGTTTGGTTTTGGCAGGGTTTCTCTATATTGCTTTGGAGTCTGTCCTGGAACTCGACCAGGCTGGCCTCAAACTCACAGAGATCCACCTGCCTTTGCCTCCTGAGTGCTGGGATTTAAGTCATGCATCACCAATGCCCAGCTTTTGTTTGCTTGCTTTTGAGACCTTTATTTTTCTTTTTAAATTTTTACTTATCTATTTATTTTTATTTTATGTGTGTAAATGTTTTGCCTGTATGCATGCAAATGCACTGTGTTTATGTCTGGTATCCACAAAGGAAGAGAGCTCTGGATCTCCTGGAATTGAGGTAACAGACAATTGTGAGTCCCCACGTTGGTGGTGGGAGCCAAACCTGGGTCCTTGGCAAGAGCAGTCTGTACTTTTTAAACAGGGAGCCATCTCCCATACTTCTATTTAATTTTTCTTTATAGCTGAGTAATATTTCATCTTGTACATTCCATTTCATTTTCCATTCATTTGTCAGGATGGCTACTACCATCAGGAAATCTGACAATGAATATTGGAGGGGATGTGGGAAGTATGAACCCTTAGTCACTGCTGGGGGGGGGTTACAAATCAATGCATCCATTATAGAAATTCATGTGTAGGTTCTATAAAAAAATTAAAAACAGAGCCAGGCAGTAGTGGCGCACACCTTTAATCCCAGCACTTGGGAGGCAGAGCTAGGTGGATCTCTGTGAATTTGACACTAGCCTGGTCTACAGAGTGAGTTCCGGGACAGCCAAGGCTACACCGAGAAAACCTGTCTTGAAAAACAATAAAAAAATAAAAATAAACAAAAATAAATTGTCTACCATATAACCTAGCTATGCCATTCCTGGACATTTACTCAGAGAACTTCATACTGTCTCACAAAGACATGTCCACACCCATTGCTTCCTTTTACAAGAAGAGGAAATGGAACTGGCCAGGGATCAGCAGATGAGTGGCTAATCTTCGTTTTTGGTTCAGAGATTTGAAATGAAATGAAAAAGCCAGGTGTTGTAGTACATGCCTTTAATTCCAGCACATGGGAGGAGGAGGCAAGAGGATCAGGAATTCAAGGCTAGCCTCAGCCAGTAGACAACTTGAGACCCATCAGGGCTACCTGAGACACTGTCCCAATCAACTTAAATGATTTAAACAAGGAAAATGATGCTTATCTGTGCCTGGGCCGAAGGAGCCTGTCCCATCTAGGCTCTGTCCTCTTTGTTCAGCCATAGTCTGTTTTCTCTCAGGTACCCCAAATGCCATTTCATCAGAGGTTGGAGGGAACATTTCTCTCTCTGACTTATTTTACTAATGGGAAACTGAGGCCCAGATACTGTGATATTTTCATTTGTCTAGGACTGAGACCATGGTGGAGACTGTATTACCAAGAATCAAGCCTGCCTTGAGACTACATACTGCGGTGAAGGTGCCCTCCTCCTGTCTCTTGCAGGTTCTGGGACAGGCCCTAGTGTCTAGTAAATGCTGAAAAGATCCTTGTCAACATGGAAAGAGATCAAGGCATCTATGGGGTGCTGAAACCTTGTGCCATGACCAGCATCTCTGAGGAGATAGGGATACAGCAGACAAGACATTGTCTCCATCCTTCCCCAGGTCTCTCTGCTCAAATTCCGAGGAGCTTTGGCCTCATTGACTGGCTCTTGCTCCCAGGAAACTCCAGGCTTCAGTGGAGCCAGGCAACTGGCCATCCATCACTCTTATCTCTTGGCTCTGGCGGCCTCAGGTCCCTGGCCTGGATGGGCCCAGGGGGCCAGGAGGGGCTCAGGGGCTGAGGGCATCGATAACAAGAAAGCAGCTGTCCCCTGGGGAAACTTCAAAGTGCCTGGAGCTGAAATTTATGTGCTGAAAGGCTTGTCTCAGGGGCCAGAGGATTGTTCACTCTACAGATATGTATCCCACAACTACAGGGTGCCAGGCGCTGCGTTAGGGGGTCTCTGGGACTTGTAGAGCTCTTGGTTGTTAGTGGCAGAGTAAGTCCTCCTCACTGGGTGAGGCTTGATACAGCATCAGTCCATTTAGTCACTGAGTGGTTAAGAACCCTCTATGTGGGGGGGGGGGGGTTGGAGAGATGGCTCAGATGTTAAGAGAACTGATTGCTCTTCCAAAGGTCCTGAGTTCAATTCCCAGCAACCATATGATGGCTCACAACCATCCATAATGAGATCCGGTGCCCTCTTCTGGCCTGCAGGGATACACACAAACAGAATACTGCATACATAATAAATAAATACATAAATCTATTTAAAAAAACAAAATTATTAAAAAAAAAAAAAAAAGAACCCACTATGTGCTGAGGGCTTCTGGGGTTCGGAGAAGTTGCTGGAGTGGGTCCAGGAATATGCAAAGGATGACGTGAAAGATTGATGTCTGCCAAATAAGGGATGAGAGTTTCGACATCACATAGGGTGAACCTCATCTAGTCTTCCTAGATGCAGAGTGAGGGTGATAACAGCTTCTACCTACAGGCAGGAAAACAAATAGTAAAAAAGACTGTACAGGTTAGCTGCTGAGTCCACACTTAGCCCATGGTCATCTTACAATGAAAGTGGCTTTTTTTGGGATCTGCAGTTGACTGATGCATGTGTGTGTTTACTTATTAAAGATTTATTGAGTTCCTACTATGTGTTGGCAATTGCTTCAGGGACTACTGGGTTGGTCTGAGAGGGTTTTCAGGAGGTTCTTCTTTTCCCATAGGTCTCTTCTTGCTCATGGCTTTGGGGTGAAGGAAATCATGGGTTCCAAGAATCCATTTGGTGTCTCCCTGACCCTGCATAGGAAACTTCCTAACCCCTACCTCAACTCTTCCTATCTCTGCTTCAATACCACAGGGCCTGGCTCCCTCTCTGGGACCCCATGAGGAAGGTCTGACTTTCATTCAGATAAGGCTATAGCTCTGTACCTAGGAAGCTCATGCTCTTGGGGGGGGGGTCTCAGTTTATCCATCTGTATAATAAAGATTCTTTTTCCTTAAAGACAAGATGTCATATGCCCCAGCCTGGCCTCCAACTCACCAAATAGTCAAAGGATAATATCAGGCTCTTGATCCCCCATCTCCACTTCCTGAGTGTTGAGATTACTGCCATTCACTACTACACCCAGTTTATTCCATGTTGGACATTCAACCTAGGTCCTCTATTACTTAGGCAGGTCTCTACCAATGGAACGACATCCCCAGTCCTACGATGAAAGTATTAGAAGTTCACACTGTATAAGACTATTGCAAGGGGCTGGGCGGTGGTGGTGTATGCCTTTAATCCCAGCACTCGGGAGGCAGAGGCAGGAGGATCTCTGTGAGTTTGAGGTTAGCCTGGTCTATACAGTGAGTTCCAAGACAGCCTGCGCTACACAGAGAAACCCTGTTTTGAAAAAAGAAAAAAAAATTACAAGAAAAAGAGAGACAGAGAAACACTGTTTCGAAAAACCAAGAGAGAGAGAGAGAGATTGTAGGGCTGAGGTCTAGCCTAGTGGTAGAGCACTTGCCTGGCATTTACTTACTAAGTTAATAAATAAAATTATAAAAATTGAAAATGGTTTTGTAAAATGCTTAGTACAGTGATTTGCATAACAAAATTTTAAATGAGCAATAGCTAATAACACAAATGATAGTAAATGATGGTGGCTCTTGGGAATCCATCAAACAGTGGAGAAGAAGGGCTGGAGGGATGGCTCAGCCACTAACGGCTAGGCTCATAACAACAACAAAATATAGAAGGAGAAGGAAGAGGAAGAAGAGTGTTTCCCAGACACGGTTTCCAGGTCACTGGAGCTTGGTTAAGACTTCCAAGAATGCTTCCTGGCTCTGCAATTCAGGGAAGCACAAAAGGGAAGGGACAGATCAGGAGTGGTGGTACCTCTTTCCCACCTGGTTTTGGTATTGTCATTATACCGTCTCAGTACAAGAATGGACAAGACCTGGTTCTAACTGATCTGCCCCAGGCCGTGAAGCTGGAAGAGCTGGCTCTACTTTCTCTGTAGCCTTCCACCTCAAGGCTGCAGAGGAAATGCCCTGGGTTGGTGTTGAGATGAACCCTCTGTAAGGATCCAAGTGTTATGCTGGCCTGCCCTTGTCACCTGGTAGAATGCACTCAGGCACTACCCTGGTCAGTCCAGGGTTCCATGGCTAAGTAGTCTGCACACAGGTACAAAAGACCCCTTTAAGAGACAGACTCCCCCCACCTTACACTCACTTTTCCTCTCTTTCCTGTTGTCCCCCTGGGGCAGACAGGACTTTTCCTGTCTCCCTCTTCCCTTCTGTCCTCTCTGTCTCTGTGTCTCTTTACCTCTTTTCTCCCTCTTTCCCTTTCTGTTTTCTTTTCTTCTTTTGTTTTTGTTTTTCAAGACAGGGTTTCTCTGTGGCTTTAAAGGCTGTCCTGGTACTAGCTTTTGCAGACTAGGCTGGTCTCGAACTCACAGAGATCCGCCTGCCTCTGTCTCCTTAGTGTTGGGATCAAAGATGTGCGCCATCACCACCTGGCCCTCTTTCCCTTCTAATAAACTTTTCATTCACTAAGCTCTGTCTGCCTGGCATGTTTGTCCCCCACCTCAGTCACCCTTGCCTGCCAAGAAATCTGACAAAGTTTTCCATGTGCTTTATCATAACACCTTCAATCCCTAGATTCCATATATTAAAGCCCCCATCTCAGCTATCAATATCCCAGAATGCCTAGCATTCATGAGGCCCTGGTTCTATCCCCACTACCTCTTAAGCTGGTCAAGGTGGTGTGTGCCTGCAATCCTAGGACTAGGCCTATTGAGCCCATATGATTAAAATTCAAAGTCATCCTTGGCTTCATATTAAGTTCAGTGTTAGTCTGGGCTCTCTGACACTGTACCTCACACCCTCAAATTGCCATTATGCTTAATTGCTTAAAAAGCAACAATATAACTTTATTTATTATTTATATATTTTGTTTTGTTTTTTTTTTTTTCAAGACAGGGTTTCTTTGTGTATTCCTGATTGTCCTAGAATTTGCTTAGTAGACCAGGCTGGCCTTGAACTCAGAGAGTCATCTGCTTCTGCCTTCTAAGTGCTGGGATTAAAGATGAGCACCAACATTGCCTAGCTATAACTTTCTATTTTTTAATTTATATGTATGAGTGTTTTGTCTGCCTGTATTTGTGCAACAGAAAAGGGTAATGGATCCCCTGGGACTGGAGTAGTCAGCTCTAGTGTAGGAATGGAAATTGGGCCCTTTAGAAAAGCAGCCTACTTAACTGTTAAACCAGATCTCCATCCTAAGCTGGGTGTCCTATGTGAAAACATCATTTTTCACAGTTCTGGATACTTAGCTCACAGTCAGTGGTAGAATTGTGCTCTGGGGACAGCTACTTCTGACTCATGGCTGACTGTCCTTTCTTGATCACATTGTGGGAGGGGTGCAGAGTTCTTAGGGATTTTCTCTTGTAAGATCCTCTGCTCTTGCCCTGGTCACCTCCCAAGGCCCCTCCTCCTACCATCATCATATCAGGGATCAGAAGAAGCAGGGAGCACAAAGCCCTGATGACAGAAGCTCAGAATGACACCTTACTTCTAAACAGGGTCATTGCAGAGATAGGCTATAACGAGGTCATTAAAATGGGCCTGACCCAACACAGGCAGTGTCCTTCCAAGGAGGGGGTATCTGGACCCAGTTACGCCCACAAAGAAGGTGATGTGGGGACACAGGACAGCGACTGGGGAGATGGTGCAGCAGGAAAAGTATTTACCCTGTAAGGATCAGTAGTTCAAACCTCAGAACACAGACTCTCAGCACCTGGGAAGTCAGAGACACACTGATCCCTGGAGCTGGTCAACTAGCCTAGACTAGTTGGAGGAGAGATCTAGGTCAGCGAGAGACCCTACCTTAAAAAGAAAAGAAAAGAAAAGTCTGGGGCAGGAAAGATGACTCAGTGGTTAAAAGTATTTGCTGCTCTTGCAGAAGATTTGGGCTTGACTCCTAACACCCATATGGCAGCTCACAACCATCTATAACTCAGCTCCAGGGAATCCAACACCCTCTTCTGGCCTCTGTAGTCACCAGACACACGTGTGGTGCTCTGACATACATGAAGGCACCCATACATATAAAAATCAATAAACCTTGAAAAACATCCACCACATGGCGACTGCTAGGGGAGAGTATTCATTTTCTTTAAGGCTTTGGCCTCTGGTAGATTAACTATGTTCCAGTGGATAGCCCCACGGAAAATGATGGACTCTGGGTTAAAAAAAAAAAAAAAGACATGAAGTTTGAAGGTGGTGTGGGGTTGGGTGGATCAGGAAGCATTAAGGGGGAGGAGTAGAGAGTAAATATGACCGAAATATATTATATGCATGTATAAAATTCTCAAAAAAAAATTTAAAGGTCATTCTGGTCTCCATACACAAGTGCACACTTGTGAAAACACACACACACACACACACACACACACACACACACACCATAAAAGACTAGAGAAATAGGGGAAGCCAGGAGAGAGAGGAGGAATCTTTCTCTCAAAACTCTTGGGAGGAACCTATCTGGTCTTGGTCTGTGACTTTTAGCCTCCCGAACTGTGGAGCCATTTCTTGCTTAAACCAGGCAGCCTGAGTCACTCTGTGACAGCAGCCCCAGTCATCTCATGAGTATGGCCCTGCAGCTCCCCCCCACCCTCAGCAGCACAGCATAGAACAGTGCCTCAGGTCCTGGGATTTCCTGGGGCTAGCTCCTTCCTGCCTAGCCCTGAGGGAGAGGCTAGGGCATGAAGTGAGGAAGTTCTGGTTCCCCTTCAGAATCCAGGGATGCTGGGCCAGAGGCCACCTCATGGGTAAAGCAGGTCTGGGCAGGAAGTCTAACCCTGTGCTATGAAGTGGGAAGCTCTGGTTTTGCTGCCTCCTGGGCGAGCTCAGTTGGGATGCCTTCCCTGTCGCTGAGGCCCACTGTGTCCTCTGGGAACCCACCGTGGCTCCCTGAGGCTAGGTGTGTCAAAGGTTCTGGGAGTCAGTGGGCTGGCTCTGGACCCCTCTCTCTCTTTCTCTCTCTCTCATGGGGTATGCTTTGCAAATTCCATCTTCTCTAAACTCCAATCCCAGAGCCCCCCACCTTCCAGGATTCTCACCTGGTGGTCCACAGCAGAGCTGAAGTCACATCTAGCTGGCCACCTTGGTGCTGAGGAGATAATATCTGAGCTGGTTTCCCTTCCACCTTGAGCTCCTTGCTCTTGTCCCTGGTTTGGATATGTTATTATATTCTAATTGCATTACAGCAAATGGCTGTGTCCCTCTGTGGCTTCGATCACCTCTGGGGTCTGATAATCGATCTTGGCACAGTCTAGACGAGAGTCGCTTTGAAGCAGTTTGATGGAGGCGAAGAACACACTTTTCCAAAGTGCTTGTGTTTGGCCAGTCAGATTGTAGGTCATCTTTTGTGGGGGCAGTTTGCCCTGGCTCTAGGCAGCCTGGTGATGTCCAGGCTCCTGATGGAGTGTGGACTGTGCCCTCCCTAGGCTGGTGGGGATCTGTAAGTAGAGATGACACAGGCTAAAGCTGGAGGATGAGTTAAAGGCTAGCCTTGGCTATAAAGTGAGTTCCTAGCCAGCCTAGCTACAATGTTAGACTCTGTCTCAAACAAGAACAACAAAAGCCCAACAAAACCAGAACTCACCATAATGAAAAATGATGAAAATTCCCAAACATCCACAATTAAAAAGGCAACAGAGGTGAAATATGAGCTCTCAGGCCAAGGAAAGGAAAACGAGGATTGGTGTTTGAGTACAATTTCTACTTGGGGTAATGAGAAAGTTCTGAAACTAGATAGTGGAGATGTTTGTTCAATTATGTGTGTACTTAACACCACACTTACATTTAAAATTATATATATATTTATATGTATATATATACACACATACATATATATACATACATATATAGTATGTACATATATATTATACCACACACATATTTTTTTTTGTTGTTGTTGTTTGAGCTAGTGTTTCTCTGTGTTGCCCTGGCTGTCCTGGAACTTGCTCTGTAGACCAGGCTGGCCTCGAACTCATAAAGATTCTCCTGCCTCTGTCTCTTGATTGCTGGGATCAAAAGTGTGCGTCACCACTGCCCAGCTTATATATTTCTTTTGAGACAAAGCCTTGCTATGTAGCCTAGGATAGGCTCAATACAAAGACCAGGATGGCTTGAAGCGGTGTGGTTTTTGCTTTCTCTGCCTCCTGGGTGTTGAAATTATAGGTGTACACCAACTTGTTAACTTTCTTATCTGTTTTGTCAAGTCAGTGTCTCATGTAGCCCACATTATCCCTGAATTTATTACGTAGTTGAGGAGGATCTTAGACTTCTGATCTTCTCGCCTCTATCATCTAAGTGCTAGCATGACAAGACTGTACCACTGGGCCAGGCATGGTGGCACACATCTTTAATCCCAGCACTCGGGAGGCAGAGGCAGGGAGATCTCTCTGAGTTCAAGACCAGCCTGGTCTACACTGTGAGTTCTAGCTCAGCAAGGGCTGTGTAGAGAGACGGTGTCTCAAAACATCTAAAAGAGTAAACCGCCATACCCAGCCAAAATAGCTGATATATGTGTTATATATTTATGTGTGCATTTTGTACACATGTATATGCAAATGGGTGTGTCTGTGTGGAGGCCAGAGGCTGACACTGGTGTCTTCCTTTATCATCCTCCACCTTCTTTCTCTTTGTTGTTAATTTTTATGGTGCTTTTATGAATTCTTTGAGGATTTCACACACATTATTTTGGTATTACCAAAATTACATGTCCCAGGCCCTCTCCTCCTCCTCATCTACCCAGCTTCATGTGGTCACCTTTCCCTCTCCATCCAGCCCCTTCTATCTTGTTCTTTTGTTTGGTTTCATTTTTTTTGAGACAGGCTTTTCTGTGTAGCCCTGACTCCTAGAACTCACTCTGTAGATCAGGCCGGCCTCAAAATCACAGAGACCTCTCTGCCTCTGCTTCCCGAGTGCTGGGATTACAGCCACCACTGCCTGGCTCCACCTCATTTCTTTCTTTTTTCTTTTTTTTTTTTATGCATATAGAGTATTTTTATTTAATTTTATATAACAAAGTCCAATTAAATGAAAACAAACATTTATACACAATATTTGGGAATTTGGGCGTCGTTCTTTCCAAACTACTTCCTGCTGGTAAGGGGCGCTGTCTTGGGGGATTCGAAGAAGATTCAGATATCCTAGCTGTAGTCTGTAGGGCTGTTTTGTCCAGCTGTTTGGAATGTAGGATCAGCTTGTACTCTGTTTCAGGCGGTCTGGTGTGATCAAACCACATTAGTCTGGAAGGAATCCACATCTTTTCATTTTCTTCCACCTCATTTCTTGAGGTAAGGTTTTTCACTGATTCAGAGTTCACATACTGGCTAGACTGTCCAGCTGTGGAGCTCCAGGGATCTGACTGTCTCCCCCACCCCCACTCCAGCTTTTCTTCATGCGTTCTGAGGATCCAAACTCAAGTTATACTAAACCACCTCTCAACATTCCAGGATGGTATGTTTTACTTTGTTTATTTTCTTTCTTTTGTTTTTTGTTTGTTTGTTTGTTTGTTTTGAGGCAGAGTTTCTCTGTGGCTTTGGAGTCTGTCCAGAACTGGCTTTTTTAGACCAGGCTGGTCTCGAACTCACAGAGATCCTACTGCCTCTGCCTCCCAAGTGCTGGGATTAAAGGCGTGTGCCACCACTACCAGGCTGTTTTACATTTTAATGTAAGGTTTTAAATAGTTAAAATGACAAAAAGTTGGAACAGTGTATTTTGCCACAGTAAGTAAATAAATATACAAACAAGAAACCAGACAGAAAAATAAGAACCAAACCAAACCAAAGTCGAGAAGCCACAGGCTCAGGCATTGTGACAGGGCCAGAAGGTAGGTTGGTCAGTACAGATGTTATGCCCTGGAGATGGAGAGAGGTCAGAGTGATACAGGGCAAAACAAAAGATGAGCTCATCTCTTCCGTTTTCTTCCAGTCTTCTGGACTTTGTCCTGCCTGAAGCCTCAACACTCCGGAGTACGTGATTGCCTCCCCTTTGAACAGAGCTCTAGGCCAGGGCTCTTGCTGAACTCTAGCTAGATTTTAATAGCACTGCTGTCAGTAGCCAAAGAATTTGTTTTCAGATGATACTGGCTTTAGTTTAGTGGGAAGGGAAACAATGTCTGAACATAATTCTGCCAAATGTCCTAAATGAGGGATGTCAGATGGGGGACTCTCCCACACTAACGGCATTCTTACCTGCTAGCTGACTTCAGGCTGATGGCCACACTGTGAGCTTTTATTTCTCGTGTGAAGTGGAGTTAGCTGGGCTCGCTGTGCATGGTCCTAGTGAAGGGTCGCTGAGAGAATATGTGTCAGTGACGGATCCACATGGTACCTCATCTCACCACTCATCCCAGCTGTCCTCAGAGCCCCCAGCAAGCGAGCTCCCTGGGCTGGGGCTGTCCCCTCTCTTCCTTGGCCCTCAGTTTCCTGATCTGTCACTAGAGGCTTTGGTCCAGTCCTTTGCTGCTCTGAGGTCTCTGGCAGAGTGTCGGGGGATTTCCAGTCAGGACTCTGTATCTCAGCTCTCCATCCATTGAGACCAGAGACCAGCAGGACCCAGCGGCATCAGTCTCACCTTTTAGCCCCCTCCCCCCAGCACCATCTGACCTTCTGCAGCCAGTCATTATGGCAGTAACCAATGCCATGGCACAGTTCATTCGTAAAAAGCAACCGGCTTTTAGAGACAGGGTTTCTTTGTATAGTGTTGGAACCTATTCTGGAACTCTCTCTATAGACCAGGATGGCATCGAACTCACAGAAATCTGTCTGCCTCTGCCTCCCAAGTATTGGGATTAAAGGTGTGAGCAACCACCATCTGGCTTGTTTTTATTTATTCATTTTTATTGAGTCAGGGCTTTACTGTGTAACCATTGCTGTCCTATATGTATGTCACTATATATGTCAGGGTGGCCTTGAACTCACAGAGACACAACCGATTCTGCCTCTTGAGTGCTGAGGTTAAAGACATATGCCACCACACCCATCCCTGTTTGTATAGTTTTGAAAAATTGGAAAAATAGCTATATATTTATCTCCCCCCAGAAACAATGAGACAGACAGACAGACAAGAATTCTTAGCAAAACCAGGGAGGAACATGCTAGATTTCTAGGGCCTTTGGAAGGGCCAGAGAGGGCCAGCACTTGGATCACATGGGTCTCCAATGACCTGCAGCAGTATGTCCAGTGGCCAAGCTGGGGCCTGGTTCTCCAGTGCAGCCTTGTATGTGGTGTCCTGTAGCTCTGTCTCACCCAGCCTCTACCCAGCTGAGCTGGGTGGCCCAGTGTCCTCGGCTCCTGGAGGAAAGTCCCAGTGCTGGCTGCCTCCTTTGAGAACTTATGCCCATGGTGGTCTTGGAGGCAAAGGTCCTCCCACAGGACTGCTCACCACGTGCTGCTGATAGAAGTGAGGCACCAGAAAACTATCCGAGGGCTGGAGAGCAGAGGCCCGGAGCACTTGATGATGTCACCACAGTCCAGAAGGCAGCTGGAGGGCTGTGTGGATCTGGAGCTTCTTCAGCTGAAACCTGGGATGTCAGAGACCTACAAGAGATGGCTCTGGGAGGCAGACAAGGAAACACAAAGGAGAGGGGATTTCTGGGACCCCCTGCCATGTGTTCAAAGGTCACACTTCTCCACAGATGACAGACCATAGCAGACCATAGATAATCATTCAAAAAGAGGATGCTGCCAAACCACTTTCCATTTATTTATTTAGTTTTTTTTTTTTTTTTTTTTTTTTTTTTTTTTTGAGACAGGGTTTCTCCGTAGCTTTGAAGCCTGTCTGGGAACTAGCTCTGTAGACCAGGCTGGCCTCAAACTCACAGAGATCCACCTGCCTCTGCCTCCTGAGTGTGCTGGGACTAAAGGCGTGCACCACTTTCCTTTTAAAAGTGTCACTTTCTTTTTAAATATTTATTTTTTTTACTTTATGTGTATGAATATTTTGCTGCCTTCATATGCACTGCATATGTGTCTGGTACCCATAGAGGCCAGTAGAGGGTGCTGGATCCCTTGGAACTGGAGTTGTGGTGGTTATGAGTCACCACATGGGTACTGGGAACTGAACCCAGGTCCTTTGCAAGAGCAGTAAGTGCTCTTAACCTCTGAGCCCAGTGAGCCCTGAAGTGGCTTACAGGCTCTTGTCTAGGCATGCACAGCATTGGGGGTGGTACTAATGACAACACAACTTGTTTGTGGTGCAGGAGAATAAAAAGCTATTTATAGCTGGGTGGTGGTGGCGCACGCCTTCAATCCCAGCACTCAGGAGGCAGAGGCAGGCAGAGCTCAGTGAGTTATAGGCTAGCCTGGTCTACAAAGCCAGTTCCAGGACAGCCTCCAAAGCTACACAAAGAAAAACTGGAAATAGTTTCAAAAAACAAACAAACAACAGCAACAAAAAGCTGTTTATATCCTGGCACTCTTTAATCCCACCACTCAGGCAGAGGCAGGAGGATCTTTGTGAGTTCCAGGCCAACCTGATCTACAGAGTGAGTTCCAGTACAGCCAGGGACACAGGGAGAAATCTTGTTTCAAAAAGCTAAAAAATAAAATAAATAAAAAGCTGTTTATAACTCTAGGGTTCACTGCAAGATTAGATGAGAAGACATTTGAGCTTTTGGAGGACATGGACATGGAATCAAGGTGTGGCTGGTACATGATGGGAAACGGAGGCAACTTCACAGCCATCTCAGGATCACCTCAATAATCACTCTTTCTGAGAACTGGGGAGGGGGGTCAGGGGTCTGGGGAAGGGGACACTTCAGGACTTGACCCACCTCTGATAGGGTCAATAGGGGTCTACTGAACTCTCCAGGACTCAGACCTTCTTTAGAACTTCTTTAGGAGTACACTAACCATTTTGTTGTTATTTTAAGAACAGTGTATTTATTTAATGATTAGGGGTGTATGTGTATTACTACAGCATGCATAGAGGTCAGAGGGAAATCTTAAGTCATTGGCTTTCTTCCTCTATCCCTTGGATTCTGGGGATTGAACTCAGGCCATCAGGCTAGGCAGCAAGTACCTTTCCCCACTGAGCTACCTTGCTTCCCAGTTTGAGTTCTTTTTGTTGGTTGGTTGGTTTTTTGAGACAGGGTTTCTCCGGGTGGTCCTAGCTGTCCTGGAACTCTCTCTGTAGATTAGGCTGGCCTGGAACTCACAGAGATCTGCCTGCCTCTGCCTCCCAAGTACTGGGAGTAAAGGTGTGCACCACCAGCAACAGGCCCTAACCTTGGTTCTTAATCATTGTGTTATGCCACTTTTCTGGCAACTCATTTCACAGAAAGAGAAACTGAGGACCAGAGAAGCAGGGTGCTTAGTCAGAGGCCACACAGCAAAGCAGTGTTAAGGCAGGAACTGTAGAGCCTGAGGCTCTACAGGCAGTGCCACAGGTACTAGAGACTGGTGATAGGTGCAGGTGCTTCCTCTCCGAGCAGCTTGGTGGTTGTGTGGAGAATTGCACACCACCAGCCACAAAACCCTCCTGTCCTGGGCCCTGGGGACACTTTGCCCACTCAAAATCCTATGTAATTTGAGGCAAATGAGATCCATATGTGTCTGATTCATTTGCAGTTAAGTCTTCAAAACGTGTTTGAAGAGCTATAACTTGGAATGCCCTCGGAACCTGTTATAATAATTTAAATAAGACATAGCTCTCATTCCCCACCTCCACCGCAGACTGTCTTTCCTTTCCCTAGACACAAACAGATCTCATGTCTGTATCTGGTGGCTGGGAAGAAATGCAAACAGCCAGCCTTGAAAGCCTGTTATGGGATAGGAACGGACAGTTCTCAGGATGTTTAAAGTGGTGAGGTAGGTGCAGACCCTCAGTGATGTGACTCCATTGTCATCTAGACAGGATTTGGACTTACTTAGGAGACATACCTCTGGGCATCCATGTCAAGGGGTTTCCAGAGACGGGGAGGTTTAGCTGATGCGGTATTTTGAATGCAATTACCTTCATAAGCTCATAGGGGCACTATTAGGAGGCGTGGCTTTGGTGTACTAGTTATGGACTTGTTGGAGGCAGTGAGCATGGAAGCTGGCTTTGAGATCTCATATATGCTCAAGCCACATCCAGTATCTCAGTTCACCTCCTGTTGCCTTCAGACCAAGGATGTAGAATTCTCGGCTCCTTCTCCAGCACCATGTCTGTGTGCACACTGCCATGTCCCATCGTGATGATAAAGGACTGAACCTCTGAACTGTAAGCCACCCAGTTAAATGTTTTTCCTTTATAAGAGTTGGTATGGTCATGGAGTTTCTTCACAGAAATAGAACACTGACTAAGACAGCTCAGGAGAGAGAGTATTTCCTAGGTGATTCTAAATCTAGTTTAGCTGACTATAGTAGCATCTCATTTTGCCAGTGAATTTGTGTTAGTGGCCACACCCCTATGGGTGTGGTTCCAGTGGACTTGACTGCTAGAAGGTAGGGAAGGGGGTGGGGTGCACACTCTCTTGGGTCTTGGAGAACATCAGAATGGCAGAGACTGCATCTTCTGGTTCAGGAAGGCTGGGTGGTTCTTTATTATCTGTGTAAGTTGTTCCCCAATAAAGCACAAAGCACCCATTTATCATTCATCTTGGTCTACTGAATTCATTATTACCCTGCCTTCAGCTGACAATGAAGATTAACCATGACAAATATTAAAATGTGTGTATGTAAAGGTAGTATTCCATGAGCGTTATTGAAGTGAACACTGGAGATCCATCTCTCTGTCCCCCAACCAGGGCAGAATGTCCCTCTTCTCCATGGCTCTAGGAATAGTAACTCAGGTCCTCATGCTTGAGCAGCAGGCACTTAACCCACTGAGCCATCTGATACCCAAACAGAAGGATTTTTAAGGAATAAGTTAAGTATAATACACTAAAAAAAAAAAAAAAAAAAATCTAGACTATTCAAATGAGTCTGGAAAAAGGAAGATAAAGTTGAAAGACTTATCCTAGCTGATTTCAAGACTTGCAAAAAAGCCAGGATAATCAAGACAATGTGGTAGTTGTCTAAGGAAGGATGGGTGGAGGGATGATAAATAGATGAAAGAGAATGGTGTCCAGAATTAAAGAATGTGGTCAGCCAAATTCCAAAAGGGACACCATATTAACTGAGTTCAATGGGGAACCAAAAGAAGATTTATTTTATATTTTTATTTATGTGTGCATTGCTCACAGAGGCCATGATGGGGTATTGGGTGCCCTGGAGCTGGAGTTACAGGCAGTTGTGAGCTGCCTCATGTGGGTCCTGGGAGCCAAACTTGGGTTCCCTAAAAGACCAGCAAGTGCCCTTGAGCACCATGCTGTCTCCTAGGATCTCCCCCACCCCATTTTGTTTAAACAAACTATATTGCAACAGCAAGCTACCTGTAAGGAGGGCCGGACCTCAATCTTTATCTTAGGATACACAGAAATGTTAATTCCATAAACATAAAAGACTTAAATGTATAAAAGTCACAGCCATAGGCGTGTAGCATTTCCAGATCTCCCTACCCCCCCCCACCTTTAAAATAAGATTTAGTTTTTGTTTTTAATTACATGTATGCATGTGTTTCTGTTTGTTTGTTTTTGTTTGTTTGTTTTGTTTTGTTTTTCCAGACAGGTTTTCTCTGATTGCCTTAGAGCCTGTCCTGGAACTCACTCTGTAGACCCAGCTTGCCGGAACTCATACAGATTTGCCTGCCTCTGCCTCCTGAGTGCTGGGATTAAAGGTGTGCACTACCAACGCCCGACCTTGCATGTGCTTCTTTCTATATGGGGCTATGTCCATTTGCCCATGAAGGCCAGAGGCAATGGCTTTCCCTGGGAGCTGGAGTTATAGGTGGTTGCGAGTGGCCCAACATGTGGGTGCTGGAGACTGAATGCAGGTCCTCTGAAAGATCAGCAAGCACTCTTAACCACTGAGCTGTATCTCCAGGCCTGACAGCCTCGTTTCATTTCTCTGGTGTGGTAGCTGTTACCTCAGTGCACAGGTCTCATTCAACTACATACTCACAGCCTGACATTTCCTGCATTTAAGTTACAACCCAATAAAAACTGTTCACAGTGGGGGTGGGGTGACAACAAAACAGTCAGCACAAGAAAAAAGGATAAAGAAATATAAAATGAAAAAGCTATTGTTACCACACTCATTGGAACCCTCATTTACAGATGGGGAAACTGAGGCACAGGGCAGTCAGGTGAGGTCCTTATGCTTACACTACAAGCCATTTGCAAAACCAAGACTCAGCTCAAAGTGAGTCAGGCTGAGGCTAGACCACCCTGTCCCCTCTACCCCTCTTCCGGGAGAACTGTGTTCTCTGGGTTCCCTGGACTAATTACACAAAGGTCCCCGAGAAAAGGGTGACCCAGAGAAAGAGGGCTCCATGCCTTCCAACCAAATATGAACCCTGCAGACTCCCTCCAATCTAGCCCTGGTAGGAGACCATGTGATTTTGATAGAATGGCTGGTCTCTGGGAGGGAGACAATTACAGCCACCGGGTGAGTTCAGGAAAGTTAAAGACCTGTCAGGTTATGATGGATTTTTATTTTTAAGGGTTTCAAGTAAGCTGTAAACATTCACTCCAGACTTACATTTTCCCCTTTTAACACCTGGGGAGGGGGGTAGGGCCACTGAGTAGAAAAGGGGGAGGTTAGCCCCCGTTGGAAGGCTCTCTTCTAACCAGTAGCTCTAAAGGGGTTAGCCCAAGGCCCTCAAAGGTCTCAGGGCCACTTTGAACCCCATAGTTCTTTCTTCTTGTGCTTCCCAGCAAGGCAGACTGCAGTAGTGATTTTAAAACAGTCTTGGGGAGCTGCTTGGGATCTTTTGGGGTGGGAAGGAAGTCAGGGACAGTATGTGAGGTATGGAAGTAATTCTTTTTAATGCATCCACACATGTCAGAAGGGGTTGTGTTTTTTTCCCCTATATTTGGGTATTAATTTTTCTCTTGAATAACCAACACACATGGTTTGTATTTGTAAAGTTTGCTCTTAAACAAACAAAAAATAAGCTAAAATGAATGCTAAGCTAGCTTGCATATTTTTTCCATATCTTCCCACCCTTTGTGGCTACCTTTTTTGCGGGGGAGGGATATTCACTTCTTTCTTTTCTTTTTCTTTTTTCTTTCTTTCTTTTCTTTTTTTTTTTTTTTTTTTTTTTTCTTTTTGAGATAGGGTTTCTTAGTAACATCCCTGCCAGTCCTGGAACTCACTCTGTAGATCAGGCTGGCCTCAAACTCACAGAGATCCACCTGCCTCTGCCTGGCAAGGGCTGATGCCTTACCTTTTAGAGTCTTCCTTTTACAACTGAGGAAGGTAAAATTTAGAACATGATTTACTTCCCAGAGACAAACAGTTGGAAAATTATGTTGGGGTGTAAGTGCTGCCCCCAAATACAGTACAGATGGGGCTCTTTATTTTAAATTATTTGTAGGGTAAAAAGGGCCAAGAAAAGAACATGCCGCCCCTGACTTGACCCCAGGACTAGGGGTTAAAATACCACCAATCCCTGAGCTTGCCCCAGAATCAGGCTACAGAAAATCGCCAATATCAAGGCACCCTGGAAAAGCCCCCTCCCTCAGAAGCCCCATATAAACTCCATGCTGCTACTTCACACCTCAGGGGCAGCTGCTTTCCTGGATTTCCCCTTCCCAATAAATCCCTTGAGTGAGGTTTGTTACCTGGTGAGACACTTTCACTGGAGCAGAGTCCAGCTGTAACAACTTTAGCTTGAGTCAGAGCAGAGCTATAACATTTTCTCTGGGGGAGACTGTCCCCTTGTGAAGCAGAGCCGTTACACTTCGGAGCAGAGCAGAACAGAGCTATAACAAGTTGGCTGGGGAAACTCTCCCCTACCAGAGCAGAGTTGTTACACTTGCAGTGGGGAAACCTTTCCATGGAGCAGGTGGCAAGCTGCTACTCTTACAGAGACTTTGTGATATTCCTTGGTTCTCGACCGCCTAGATACCTTTCCATCCAAGCTCCAGCGCTCACATGATTAACAATCTTTTATTTCATTTTATGTGTATGGGTGATTAGCCTGCACATAGATACGTGTGCACTCTCTGTGTGCCTAATGACCATGGCCAGAACAGGGCATCAGATCTCCTGGGACTGGAGTTACAGACAGTTGTGAGCCACTAATTAGATGCTGGGAATAGAACTTGGGTCCTTTGGAAGAGCAGCCATATTTCTCTATGCTGTGGTGGATGACCTCTTAACACAGATGCCTGAGGGTGGAAGCCAACCCCAACAGGGCTGCTTTCTCCTACAGTCTCTGTTCCTGCCTTGCTAGAGACCATCTTCCACCTGAGTGTCCATGTAGCCTCTTCTCTGGGTGTGTCCTTTATATCTCTTTGTGTGTCCAACCTTCATTTTTGAAAAAGGACAACAGTTAGCCAGGCATGGTAATGCATGCCTTTAATCCCAGTTCTTGGGAGGCAGAGGCAGGTAGATCTATGAGTTTGATGCCAGCCTGATCTACAGAGGAAGCACCAAGACAGTCAGGGCGACACAGAGAAACCCCGTCAAAAAGTCAAAGATAAAGCAAGAAGACAAAATAGAGAAAAACAACAACAACAACAAACCCCAAACCAAAAAACAACCAACCAGCCAACCAACCAAACAAACAAACAAAAAACAAAGGGGGGGTGGGGTGGGAAAAAGAAAAAAGATGTCTTAGGGTTATTATGGTTGATGAAAACACCAGGACCAAAGGCAATTTAGGAAGGAAAGGGTTTATTTCACCCACAGTTTCATAAAACAGTTCATCACCAAAAGCAGTGAGGGCAGGAACTCAAGCAGGGCGGGACCCTGGAGGCTTGCTCCTCATGGCTTCCTCAGCCTGCTTTCTTATAGAACCCAGGACCACCAGCCCAGGGACAGAACCACCCACAATGGTCTGGGACCTCCCACATTAATTAAGGAAATGCTTTTACTGAGGTATTTTCTTAATTGAGGTTCCCTATTCTTAGATGACCCTCGTTTGTGTCAAGTAGGCATAAAACTATCCAGCACAAAGGACAACAGTTGATGGCTTAGCAGGTAAAGGCGCTTGCCATGCAAACCTCACAACGTGAGTTAAGTTCCCAGAGCTCCCCTCCCCCAACAGATAACAAAACTGAATAATGATGATGAATTAGGGTCCATTTTTAACATAATCACCTCCTTAGAGGCTGCATCTCAAAAGGGTCACATTCTGAGGTTCTGGGAGGTGAATCCTCAACATAACCTGGAGTGAAGACTGAGCTGGGGGATTCAGACTCCCACCCAGAACAGAGAAGGAGCTTTGGAAATGGACTCCTGCTATGACTTCTGAAACAGCAGTTCGGTTCAAGTAAGGTGGGAGCCTCTCTTTTCCTCTGGGGACACTTCTCACAGAGAAGAGAAACCTGCCTCTGCCTCAGTCCCCTCCTAAATACTTGGCTGCTGCCTACAGTACCCTATGCTTGTGTTTTCCTTACACACTGACAGAGAACTGCCTTTGATTAGGGTGTGACAAGATGGGAAAATGAACAGGAAGTGATGGCACGTACTGTCACTCACTGAGCATCCCAAATGTACCAGGCACACTGCTAATGTCATTCAAACTTCATAGCAATCCTCCAAGGTAAGCATCCCAATTGTATCATTTAGATGACACAAAAACACAGGCCTGTAATCCCAGTTTCTCAGCTTCCGAATCCCGAGATTACAGGCACGCACTGCTTCACCCTTGCCTGGCTGTTTTTTGTTGTACATCTTTCACAGGAAATAATTGAGACGATTAGCAGCAAAAACCCAGGCTGTCTATCATAGTTATCGCTTCCGTTCTACAGAGGAGGAAACGAGATTCAGAGAGGGTGGAGTAAGTGATGTGGTGGGGGCTCCCATCTGTCTGCCTAATCCAATGGTCTGCACACTGCACTGGCTGCCTCTCTAGGAAGATTGACAACTTGCTAACTGCCCTCCACCTATGGGTGGCCTCCTTGCTTGGCCGTCAGGAGGCAGCTGCCAGTGCTAGGAAGGGGCTAGAAGCTGAAGTCAGTGCATGTGAGAGGCTGAGGGCCACCCCAACATCTTCTAAGTTACCTAAGATGTTTGTGTGGCTGCAAAAGCAAGGCTGGTGATCGGGATGCAAGAGAGAGGAAATGACAGAGAGTACCCCTCAGACTGGAGGGACATGAGGGATGGGAGACAAGAGAAAAACAAAGGAAGACTGATGAGGGGAAGGGCAGAAGCATGGTGTAAAGAGAGGACAGGCAGGGTCTCCAGAGTATCCCAGGTCTGCCATGACTCCCTGGGAACCTTGGGTATCAGCTTCATGAGGTCAGCTCTGGGACATGGGATTCTCAGACAGTGACTTAGCCCACTCACGGGCAAAACACAGACAAGAGCTGCATCCTCATTTGGGTCCCCATCTGGTCCTCATCTGGGTCTTTAGTTAGATCCTTATCTGGATCCCCATCTAGGACCTCACCTGTATTCTCCCTGACTCCTTACCTGGGTTGTCATGCAGGTCCTCACCTGGATTATCTTCAGGCCCTCGTGTAAACAGGGGGATTACTACTCCATCTTCCCAGTGCCCACTGGTAGGAGGACCACTGAGCAGACACGTGGCAAGTGTCCATGTGCAGCAGGAGCTGGGCACACCTGTCCACACCTCTCACCCCAGACCCTGTGCAGCACCCCTACAGGCTCAGCAATATCTTCCAGTGCCACCTTTAGGCAACCCCAGGGGGCTAAGGGCCCTGCCCCTCTGTACTCCCTGCCTCCTGACACGCAGATCTCTTTCAGTCCAACTGCAGGAACCCTGCAGCTGATTTAGGAGCATGCTCAGGGACCAGAATGTAAACCATTTCTCACCAGGAATGTGTAAACACCCATAAAGCAAAGGATTTGGGGCCTGGTCATGTGGGCCAACGGCCCATAAAACCTCTGTATTGATCTGGACTCTGCAGCAAGCCTGTAAGCCGAGAGATGATGGAGGGGCTGCGGTTTGAAAACCTGTAATCTCCCACCATACATCTGAGATGGCGTGTTTGAAGTCCTACCCTGAGTTATTTATATTACATTTGCAGTGTGTATTGAAAGGGCATTAGCCCAAACTCCTGGCAACGAGGCTTCCAGGGTCCTGGCCACTTAGAAATATGGAAGGAAGGGGACAAGGGTTCCTTTACAGAGTTGCTCGTGCACCAGAGTTTTCTGCCTAGCCAGATAATCAAAGCCAGACCATCCAGGGTACATTTCCTTCAAGTCAGCTGCATGAGGGCCGCTTGACCAATTCTCCCGTGTCTGCCACCTGATCTGCCATTTACTGCATAATTGTGTCTGTCTGTTTGTTTTGCCACACTGGGGATGGAACCCAGGGCCTCTCAAATGCTAGGCAAGTGCCCCCCACTGTGAAGCTATATCCCCAGCTGCTGCTTTTTATTTTAAACTACAACTCTTTTAAAATTTAGCTTTATTCAGAAATGTTTGTGAGACTGTCTGCTATCAGTTTTTTTTTTTCTCTTGTACATTAAAATGTGCTCACAAGGACTGATAAGATGGAATAGAGGGGAAAGGCACTTGCTGCTAAACCCGAAGACCTGAGTTCAAGACCCATGGAACCAGCTCCTGAAATTAACCCTCTGACTTCCACACCTATGCTAACATGCACAGACACACGCAAAATCAATGTAAAAAATTTTTTTAAATATGTTCATAACTTGACAAATGTCAACCCAGGCAAAGAATCTCACACCTGTTATCCCAGTGTTTGAAAGGCAGAGGCAGGGGGTTTCCAGAAGTCCAAGGTCAGCCTAGGCTAGAGAGAGAGAGAGACCCTGTTTCAAAGAGCATCAACAACACAGGGTGGGGGGAGGTCAATGTCCACATAAAATCATCCAGCCACCAGGGGACCACATTTAGAAACTGCCAACAGAGTCAGATATGCTTATGGTACAAACTGGGGGACTGGGGACAGTAGATGAAGGATATGTATGGGCTGACTGGGGGCAGATGGGTTAACAAAAACAGCTGCCAATCCATTGAACATTTACTAAGCACTCCGCATTGAGCTGAAGCTCCTATTTCCAGTTTAGCCAACGCCTATAAGATGGTTCCTCTCACTGTCTCAGTTTTACAGGGGAGGGATCAGAAGCCTAGAGCAAGACTGTGTGTTGAGGCTTCTCTACCAAGACCACAGAGCTAGGAGGTGTAGATCTGTTGAACTTCCCAGTCTCTCTGCCTCTAACTCAGGTTGCCCTATGAACTTACTATCTCATTCATGGCAATCCTCTTGCTTCAGCTTCCCCAATACTGGGATTATAGGTTTGTGTCACCTCACCCAGACAAGGTCTGTTACCTGATCACTGGAAGAAGGGAGGGAAAAAGAGTAGAATGATGCCTGCTTGTTGCCTGGCTTTTGTGTGTCCTTCTCTGCTCATCCACTCAGAGACCTATTCCATAAAATCTCCATAGTAAGAGCTGCTTCATGGGACAGTGTTCTGCCTAGTGTCCTGGGCATAGATGTACCATGATGCCGCAGAAGGCAGAATTCCACCATTTACATCTTCAGCTACCAGGGATCCACTCAGGACTTCCATTAACTTGAGTATGTCAAATCCTACATCTGTCTTAGTCACAGCTCTATTGCTGTAAAGAGACACCATGACAAAGGCAGCTCATAAAAGAAAGCATTTAATTGGGGCTTGCTTTTAGTTTCAGAGGTTTAGTTCATTATCATCGAGGCAGGAAGCAGTAGCTGGGAGCTTTACATCCTGATCCAATAGCAGCAGAGAGATAGAAACAGAGAAACATAGAAAGAGACGGGGGGGGGGGAGGGGGTGTCTGGTGGGACTTTTGAAACCTCAAATCCCACTCCTAGTGACATATCTTCTCCAACAAGACCTCACACTAACTAATCCTTCCCAAACAAGTCATCAGTTGGGGACTGAGCATGCAAATATGTGAGCCTATGGGGGCCATTCTCTTTCAAACACCACACCTTCTAAGTGAGGCCGTTTAAGGAGCATAGTTAACAGTAGGTTAACATCCAAAATGCATAAGGAATTCAAATAACTTGCTTACAAAACCCACAAATAGCCTGTTTTTTTGTTTTGTTTGTTTTTAAATGTGCATTGGTGTTTCACTGCATCTGTGTCTGTTTGAGGGTGTTGGATCCCCTGAAACTTACAGTCAGGTGTGAGCTGCTCTGTAAATGCTGGGAATTGAGCACAGGTCAATGGGTTAAGAGCACTGCTTGCTCTTAACCCATCCGTTAAGTCATCTCTGTAGCCCCAAATACAATAGAGGGTTGGAAGGATGGTTCAGTGGTTAAGAGCTCTTGCTGCTCACACAGAGGATCAGAGTTTGGTCCCTGGTGCCTACATTGGGTTGCCTAAGACTTCCTGTAACTCCAGCTCCAGGAGCTCTAATGGTCTCTATCTACATTTGCTCTTACATGCACACACACACACACACCCCTCCCACACACACTCACTGGGGTGGGGGTTTGAGTTCAGTCCCCAGCACTGCATAAACTGGATATGATAGCACATGCCTATAATCCCAGCACTTGGGAGATGGATGAATGAAGATTCAAGGTCATCCTTGGTTAGATGAGTTTAAGGCTAGCCTGGTCTACTTGAGACCTCAAAACAAAATAAAAGACTCGATTTGGGAAGTGAAGATTTTGAAAAATGCTTGTTGAGTTCTTAGAAATGGAAGAAAATATTCAATTCCTTGGCCAAATCTATCTTATTGTTAAATAAAACTCAACAGCAGGATTGGTTGTGACTCTTCATGTGACCTGAAGTTTTTCTTCTTTGAGAACCCACTAAGTGAAGTGTGGTGCTGTCTCAAAACCAAAACAAATAAACAAAAATCCCAAAGCCTACAAAAAAGAAAGAAAAAAGAAAAGCCTTCCCCCTTAGTGGTGACTTGAAGGGCAGAGGCTATCGTGACAAGTGACATGGACATGCATGAACATTCCTGAGAGTTCCAGGCCAGTCCTCGGGCTGCTCCAACCCTCAGGGTGGGGGCAATGCAGCCTGCAGCCAGACTGCTGGCATTGATCCTCAGGGCACTTGGGAAACCAGGCCCTTTCCCGCCAGCAGAACTCAGCCACAGGAAGACTGACTTGAGTTGATCCTCTACAAATGGGAAGAATTTCCTCTTAAGAAACACTGTCCATGTCTATGTCCACATTCCACCCACCCTTCAAAGGCATGCCTCCCTCAAGTCTTCTGGGGTCATTTCTTTTCCCACCCCTGAAACAGAGACAGAATCCAGGACCTCCCTCATGCCAACAGTTCCAACAGCAACTTCATCCCTAGCCTATTTTTATGGTTTTAGTTTGACATAGGGTCTCACCAAGTTGCCTAGTCTAAACTTGAACGGGCTTGGTAGCCCAGGCAGGTCCCCAAGTAGCTGGGGATCACAGATGCCCCCTCCATCTCTTTTGACATCCCGGAGTCCTCTATCTGTCCACTCTTGTGCCTTTATTGTCCTGGTGTCTGGTATGGAAGCTTCTGTTTTACTGTGCTTTATTTTACTTTATACAGGGTTTCATGTATCCCATTCTGTTCTCAAGTTCACGATGTAGCTGAGGATGACCTTGAATGTCTGATCCTCTTGCCTCAACCTTTACCCCAAGTCCCTCCAAGTGCTGGGGTTACAAGTATGTGCCACCATACCCAGGTTTGGTCTTCTTTGCCTCTGTCTCTGTCTGTCTGTCTGTCTCTCTCTCTGTCTCTGTCTCTCTGTCTTTCTTTGGTGTAGACCAAGTTGGCCTCAAACTTTGTGATCCTCCTGCCTGAAATTACAGAAATACAACACCACATTTAGCTTCACCTGGAGGTCATTTGTGTCTGTGGTATGTGTGTGTGTGTGGGGGGGTAGGGTGGTGGTGGTGGTGATGCTGGTGTGTGTGTGTGTGTATAAGCCAGATGTCTTCCACTGATTCCTTACATTATTTTTGTTTTTTGTTTTTCAAGACAGGGTTTCTCTGTATTGCTTTAGAGCCTATCCTGGGTAGGATAGTCCAGGAACTAGGGTAGTTCAGGAACTCACAGAGATCTACCTGCCTCTCCAGTGCTAGAATTAAGGTGTACACCACCACCGCTGGGCTCTTACCTGAAGATTTTAAAGAAAGGTGGCTGGTGGGACTTTATCTCAGTGATTAAGAGCACCTGTTCCCTTATAAATGACCTAAATTCAGTTCCCAGATCCTGGATAGCCATTTTTGCTTGGCAGGCTCATAATGAACTGTAAAGGTACTAACTAATGGAGTTACTGAAGCTTGGGACTTGGGTCCTTGAGGCAGGGAGCCCTACCTCACAAGCTGTTGCAGGCCATGTGAACTGCCTGTTCCCTCTTCTTGCCCCTTTGATCTAACTGCCCCACATCCAGGCCCAACATCCCATTGCTGAACAGTGTCCACCCCCACATTCATATAGCCTTTGGAGTCTCAGGGAACACACAACAACCAGAGTGATGGCTGCTGTCAATAGCCATGGGATGTGGGGTCTGGTGTATCTTCACAATGCTGTAGAACGGGTGTGCCTTCATGTCTAGTTCACGGACAGGCACAGAGGGCTCAAGGTCACTCAGTGGGAGTCACCTTAATGTTCCTCTCCCTATGACAAGCCATTCCTTGTCCCTGGTTATCTTTGCTGAACAGGAGGTCTCAAAGGGACCCCTTTTCTCCATACCCACTGCTGCCATGGAGCTTCCTGCCAGCTACTCTCTGTCACCATGTCCTCTCCACAGGACTATGTCATCAACTGTCAACACCCTGTTCCCGTCTCAATACCATAACCCATCAATTATCTGGTTTAAAATCCTTCTTAAAATTTCATATTTTTTTTTATTTATGGGGGATGGTTGGGAAGCACACATAGCATGGACCATACATGAAGGTCAGAGAAAACTTGTGGGAGTCAGTTTTAAGGGTTCTTAGTTGGTAGCTTTCTATTTCCCTCCCATCTTATGGAACCCAGGGATTAAATCCAGAATGTTATGCTTAGTGCAAGAACCTTCACCTACTGAACCATCTTGCCAGCCCTAATATCTTTTAACAAAACAATACATAAATACACAAATATTCTTTTACATTCAGTCCTGAAAGTGACCAGAAGGCACTGCATTCAATCTGTACAGCTTGCCTAATTCCGTTTCTTCTTATTTAAAAATTAGCTATTTAATTAGTCAAAAATTTTACGTATGTCAAAAATTTAATGTATTTACTTATTCTGGTGGGAGGGGATTTGTGACACAGGGTGCGAGAAGGTCAGGGGACTGATTGCAAGAGTTGGTTCTTTCTTTCTACCATGTGGGACCCACTCAGTCATCAGGTTTAGCCAACACTGTTCCTTCTGAGCCATCTCGAACCCTTGCTTTCCTTGTTTGTTGGCTCTCTTCCTGCTTCCCATTGCCCACCACCAGGGATGGTGCTGTGGACTGTGCTGGGGGTCAAGTCTCTAGGATCTGTATCTGGGAGTCCCACTTTAGATCACTCATGTGCCTTATGAGTCTGCCTTGGTCTACCATTTCAGGCCCATGGTGGTTGCTGCTGGTGGCCTGCTCACCTGCTCCAGCTTTTTTGTTTGTTTGTTTGTTTTTGGAGACAGGGTTTCTCTGTGTAGCATTGGAGCCTGTAGACCAAGCTGGCCTCAAACTCACCTGCCTCAGCCTGGGTGCTTACCAGAGCCAGGGGCACCCCTCACCTTACCCCCACCTCCCCACTCCCCTTCCGCAATCCTTTATAGATTCCTTGCTCTTATATGTCCAAGCCCTTTCTGGTCCTTGAGCCTCATGCCTGGTCATGCCCAGCTTCCCAATGCCAGTGAGCAAGGACACCTCACCAGGAAGTTGGACTTCAGCCACCCTGGGGTGATACAAGCCTTCCTTCTGCCCACCCCAGGTCCTTTACATCTGCTGCTTCTTCTGCCTGCCTTGCTTTTCCTTCCCCCTCTGTGCGGTCAGCTCCTCAGCAGGGTCAATATGACTGGGGAAGACCTTTGACCTCTCTGGCCAAAGCCAATCCCCTTCCCAAGATGGCTGTTCCCTATCTGTGCCATCTGCTTCCTCCAGCTCTGTTGCGTCCCAGTGTGTGTCCCCCATAGTTACCTTTGAAAGAGACACTGAAGATGGGGGACACAGGGCGCAAGAGGAGAGGTCTAAAGCTCCTCTTCCGGCCAGGCTCTGCTCGTCTTCTGCTGAGTTATGTCCCTCAGTCTAGGCTAGGACTCAGGAGTTCTCTCTGACTTTACTATTGATTATCTTGGGGCCGGTGAGAACAGCTCCCCTGGGGTCCCACCATACCCTTCCCTAGCTGGGTCCCCTTCTGACTGGTGATTGAGTATTCGAGCTGTCCACTGTGTCACAAGAAGCCAGACTTTCTCAAACTTGAATTCTAACTGTATTAATACTGTTACTGTTTTCTTTTTTGATTTGGATTTTCAAGACAGGGTTTCTCTGTGTAGCTCTGACCTGGAACTCACTTTGTTAACTTGAACTCACAGAGATCCACCTGCTGCTTCCTGAGTGCTGCAATTAAAGGTGTGTGCCACATACCCAACTTCTTATCACTTTTATTTAAAGGACTTTATGCAATTATTTTTACTTTTGAAAAGGAAACTTCTGGCAGAGTGAGCGGTGGTGGCACAGGCCTTTAATCCCAGCACTCAGGAGGCTGCCTTTTCTACAGAATAAGTTCAAGGACAGACTCCAAAGCTACAGAGAGGAAACCCTGTCTCAAAAAAGGAGGGAGGAAAAAAAAGGAAACCTAAAAATAAGGAAAAAATTTTCATTGATTAATTAATTAATTTATATGCATGGTGATTTCCTGCATGGATGTCTCTGCACCACTGTGTGCCTGGTGCCCATGGAGTCCTCACAAGGGTGTTAGAATCATCTGGAACTGGAGTTACACACAGTTGTGTGCTGTCATGTGGGTGCTGGGAATTGAACCCAGGTCCTCTTGAAAGAGCATCTCCAGCCCCTTGTTTCTTTTCCTTTCCCTTCCTTCTTCCCTTCTTTCCTTTCTTCCTTCCTTCCTTCCTTCCACCCTCTCTCCCTCCTTTCTCTCTCTCTCTCTCTCTCTCTCTCTCTCTCTCTCTCTCTCTCTCTCTCTCTCTCTCTGAAACAGTATCTTGAGATGAAAGCCCCGGGTGACCACAAACTCTCAGCAAATCCCCCTGCCTTAACTTCCAAAGTGCTGGAATTGTGGCATGTGTCACCACATCTGTCAAGGAAAGCTGGGGCATGTGTAAGCCGGTGTGCCCCAGCTGGTGCTGGAGCCTGCATCTGGTCTGGGCCAGCTTGCTCTTGGGTCTGGTGGAGGGCCACACCTTCCAGAAATCTCTTTAAACATCAAGTGCCCAGTGTTGGGACAGGTCTCCTCGGGCCATCAGGGCACCTCTCTGGGAGGAGCTGGAACTGTGTGTGTGACAAAGTATCTGTGTGCCAATGCACGTCTCTACATCTAGCTCAGTGGGGTTTGCGTGACTGTATACATGGCAGCACCCACTGTCGCCTTTCCTGCTTGGCCCCAGCTGGGGTCAGCTGTGTGATAACCAGGCCAAGATCTGCAGGGTGAGGAAAACCAAGGGACTTTCATCCTCCCAGATACCCTGACAGTAAGCAGCCCAGGGAGGAACCTGGTTCCAAAATTGGGGACAGGGCATTTTATGGGGGACTCCCTCCAGCCTCTCTCAGCTTCTGTAAGGGGCTTAAAGCATTCTGGGTCAGGTTCTTGTCTTTCAGCAACTCTGTGGTGTGTATGATTTATGATACTATCATCTCATTTTGCAAATGAAAAGGGGCACTGAGAGTCTGAGTCTGCCAGGGTCACAGAGCTGGCAAGAGATCTGTGGCCAGCCCGTTGCTAGAACTCAGAAACGAGGAGAGAGATCTATAGAAGAAAGTCACACTTTGTTTTTTGGTAGGGTTTCTCTGTTTAGCCCTGGTTGTCCTGGAATTCACTCTGTAGACCAGGCTGGCCTCGAACTCACAGAGATCCACCCGTGTCTGCCTGCTGAGTGTTGGGATTTACAGGCATGCACCACCATGCCCAGATTTTCATCTACGTCTATGGGCCAAGAAGAGCTGGAGTCCTCCTGCTGTCCCATGGGCTGTTTCTGAAACCCCAGGTCTAATCCCAGTTAGGCTAGGGCTTGCTTGGGGTCACCCCACAAATGATAAATCAAAGGCGATGGGTTTGTTTGCCCTAAGTCACACCATTGTCCCCAGATCCTCATGTGACTTTTGAGTAGAGAAACCTGATGTTCAGAGAAGTTGAATACGTTGCCTAGGGGCACTCAGTGAGGAAGTCAGTGGATATAGGAGCATGTGCTCTTAGCCACTGGGGGAAGGAGGCTTGAACCCAGCCACTCCCGCCCTGAGCCTGCAGCTCTTCCTCTTGGCCAGTTCCTGTTTCCCAATCATTCTCCTTATCCTCCTGCCTCTGCATGTCTGCCTTGAAGAACCACACACATTGAGGGTGAGGGTGGGACACAGAAATGGCCCCGCTGCTAAGGGGAAACTGAGGGGCACAGCTACGGACGGGGCTTTCGAGCAGATTCACCTGCTGACTTCCTGGCCAGAACCTGTACCTCTTGATCAGTGAAGCTGAGGGGCTCTGCTGCCTTTGGTCAGTAATAAACCCTGTCCAAGAATCCCAGCACAGTGGTTTGTTTGTTTGCTTGCTTGTTTGTTTTGTTTTTGTTTCTTGAAACAGGGTCTCATTCTTTAGCTCAGAGCAATCCTCCTGCTTCAGCTTCTGAAGTGTTGAGAAATTACAACTGTGTATCATCATGCTCAGTTCCAATGCAATTTCTTTTTCTTTTTCAGTTTTGAGGCAGCATCTTAATAGCTCAAGATGGCTTCAAGCAAGCTATGTAGCTGAGGATGGCCTTGAACTCTGGTTCCTCCTGCTTCTACCTCCAACATAATGGGATTTCAGGTGCACACTGGGTTTTG
The DNA here is from genome assembly GCF_943737965.1 of Phodopus roborovskii. NCBI lineage: Eukaryota > Metazoa > Chordata > Mammalia > Rodentia > Cricetidae > Phodopus > Phodopus roborovskii. The sequence continues at coordinate 22,634,714 of NW_026126407.1, forward strand.
CAGTGCTGGGATGGAGCTCAAGACAAGGAGAACCCAGACCAGCACTCTCCTACCAGAACATCACCTCTGGGCCCTTAAGGGAATTTCTGTGGCTTCTCTTCACGCCTGTGAAGGGTACGTGTCTATCTCACAAATAGGCATTAAAAGGTTCCAGGTCTCCAACACTGACAAGGCCAGGTTGGGGTTCCCCAAGCCTGGGCTCCGCAGACTCTTCTACCTCTGTTTTCTCCAGGGAGGTCATCTGATGAGCTAATTCCCCAGGGTAGAGTCCTGCACTCAGCTGGAAACTGCAGGAAGGTTCTAGAAATGAGAGGCTGTGTTCAAGTGGAAGGCTGCCACAGACACAGGGCAGAAAAGAAGGCATGGGTGTGTGCTTCTTTTCCTCAAAGCAGTTTACTTTCTCTAAATGAGGATGGGGCATCATCTTCCAACAGAACTGAAGGGCCCAGCAACTTTTGCATGTCATTAACAGGGACAGTAGCAGGGCTATCATTTGTGGACAGCAGGGCTGAAAAGCCCAGGCAGAGACTCCATGATCCCAAGGAGCTGGTCACTAATGGGACAGACAGACAGCAGGGTGGGGATGCTTCCAGGAGTCACCTTGCCTGGTGGGAGTAGCCTCAGGGGTTGGCTGTTGGTGTGATATGGGTGAAGGCAGTGTAAATCTAGCTGTGTGTTGCAAGAGGGACTGGGAACCACAAGGGGATGGTGACAGTCATGTGTCAACTGTCATGGATGCAAATGGCCAGTGAGAATATTCTACAAACCATTGGAACTATTGTAAAGAAGATATTTTTCTGTTTTTGTTGTTTTGAGACAGTGTTTCTCTGTGTAATCCTGGCTGTACTGGAACTCATTCTGTAGACCAGGCTGGCTTCAAACTCGGAGATTCTCCTGCCTCTGCCTCCTGGGTGGTGAGATTAAAGGTGTGTGCCACCATGGGCTGGCCAAGAGTAGATATTCTAAAGAGACGTCCACCCTCTCCCTTTGACTATCAGGCTACTAAAACAGTAGGCCCCCAGAAGCTGGAATTTCTTCCCAGGAATCTCATGCTCAGGGAAGAGAAAGGCTGATTCTTTTGACAACCAGAGGGGAACTTGTTTCCCAAAAAGGTTTCACACAATTGTCAGGTCACTTTACAGGAGAAACTAGAGCCAAGACAATGACAGTCTGTGATGGGTGGGGCCACACCCTGACTAGGACACTTTAGCTGTGCTTGCCTCCTGCCCTCTTATGTAAACCAAAACTTTATGCCAGGACTCTAGATACAGAGGTCCTCCTGTGGCCACACTGAAGAAATTTCCTTTTTCTGCTTCTCACCATTATCCTGTCTCTTAAAATGGCCTGTTGAGGACAGGTGGTGAAACCTGCCCAGGCTCTCACCTTAAGCCTCTGGTAACATCACTGATCCACAGCATAGCAGGACCACACATACCTGTACTGGAGTCTGACAGCCCATCCTTATTTTTGAACACTGGCCCCAGATTTCTACAGGAGTGTCTCTTTGCCTTGCCTTAGACCTCTCTGGCCTCCTGGCTGGTTGTGCTCTCTCTTGAACTCTGCTCCTGGTAGGTGTGATGGACACAGTTCAGTGCCTCCTAAGGAACAGCCAGAATTCCAGAGTGGGGGGGACAGAGGAAGCCTGATCATCTCTGGGGACTATGCAAGTGGCAGCCCCTTGCTCACTCGGGGGGGAGGCTAGCGGTGATTGCTGAGCTGACAGTTGAGCAGGCTATACCCTGCCTGAGCTTCTTGATGTCTGTCTTTCTTACAGGTAGCAAGACTGGAGATGATTGGGAAGGAGACAGAGACAGAGGAATTACTCTCATGAGGAAGACCCCCAAAGATGGCCACTTTGAGATGAGAAGGTATGGTCCTCACTCTGAACCATCATTCAAACTGGATGGCCCTTGCATTCCACCATGTCTAACTGTTCTACTGAACCCTCAGGACAAGGTTGCCTCACTATTCCTGGATAAATGGAAAAGGAAGAGGCTCCCAGGTTGAGAAATTAGCTTTGTGTTACCCAGCCTGGACCCATAGTGGCTGCTCCATTTTGCTGCTGGCCAAGACTTCTGTCCCCAACCTTGGTCCCCTCAGGGTGGGAAATGGAAGTCCCAGGTAACAGACACAGGAGTCCAAGCATTGTAAGACATTGTCAGTGGCTGAAGAATTATAAACAGGGGACCTAGAAAACATCTGTGATGATCATCTGTGTGTCTGTCCTTCACCTGGGTGGGGAGACGACACTGAATCAACCAGGCTGCCAGGACCCAGGTTCTTTGCAAAACAGTTGGGGAAGAGTGTAATCACCACCTTGCTGATTGCTGTCTTCCATGAGAAGTATCATTAGCTTCTATCTTACAGATGAGGGGCCTGAAATAGGGCTTGGCTCTGACGGTTATGGGGAGGGGCATGGATGGATAGACAGGCAGGTAACAGCCTCCCCCTCATAGCCTCCTCCTGTTGGATTAGAGACACCTCTGAGGGGTTGCCCCCACCCCTTGAAGATGCCCCAGGCCAACTGGCCTCCATTTTCACCTTTCTGTGAGGTTATCCTGGGTGGTTCTGGGAGGGGCTGTGGTGCTAAGAGGTGGAGAGACTGGATCTGGTCAAGTTGACCTTTCCTCTCTCTTTTTAAACTGTAGGCCTCAGAGGCTCACAGCAAGAGAAGAGCAGACTCAGGAGGTGAGCCCAGGCCCCTAGCTCTTTCCCCTAGTCTTTTGTGCTCTGAACTACAAAGGGCAAGGGTCCTGTGGAGAGCAGACTCTAGGCATGGGAGGATGAATGGAGAATGGGTGATGAATGAATGAATGAATGAATGCTGTTCCCCTAAAACAGCTAGAGGTAGGGGCTAGTGTTCTAAAAGGTCAGACAGGAAAGGTCTAGACCCTCTGAAGCTCCCCTCTTAGCCTGAGAAATTGCTCATCAGCTTCCCCAGGGAATTGGGTGCCATCTAGAGGACACTAGGGGCCCAGCAACCGTGTCCCCTGAAGAGGGGGCCACCCCACTGCTCCTAAGCTTTCCCTACATCCTTCTTTTACCATGTCTCCATCCTCTCTATTTCCTTTAAAAATACAGACAAGAGTCAGGTGAGGTGATGCACACCTTTAACCCCAACCCCAGAGGCAGTCAGAGGCAAGTGGATCTCTGTGAGTTCCAGGCCAGCCAGGGCTACATAGTGAGACCCTCTTGCAAAAACAAACAAACAAAACTGTAGACTAGGGTTGTGGTGTGGCTCAGGGAATATGAGTACTTATTGTGCAACACAAGGGCCTGAGTTTGGATCCGCTGAACCTACTTTGAAAAACAGGCATTGCCCAAAGCACCTTCCTGTTAACTCCCATAGCTATACAGAGCAGAGACAGAAGGATCTGGGAGGGCTCCCTGTCTGGTCAGCCTAGTTTAAAAGGCCTAGTTCCGGGTTCAGGAAAAGGCCCTGCCTCAAGGGAATAAGGCAGGGTGTGGTAGAGCAGGATACCCAGTATCCTTCTCTGGCTTCTGCAAAAACTCGTGTGTGCACATGCACAATGGCACACACATATATGTCACATGCAGATAAGGCGATGGTGGCACACGCCTTTAATCCCAGCACTTGGGAGGAAGAGGCAGGCAGACCTATGTGAGTTCAAGGCCAGCCTGGTCTGCAGAGCCAGTTCCAGAAGAGGCTCCAAAAGAAACAGAGAAACCATGTCTTGAAAAACAAAAATACATGCAGATAGGAAATAGGGTATGGCTTGATGCCAGAGCCCTTGCCTAACAGACTGGATACAGGTCTTTATTCTGTCCTCACGAGGTCCATGCACACCTATATATATATGTTACACAAACACACACACACACACACACACACACACACACACACACACACCTTCAAAAGGTCAGGGAAGTCTGAGTATTGGTTTCCAGCTCAAGAGACCACAAAGGTACTCCATGCTAGACATGCACAGAAGTTAACTTCTAGTGGGTGACAGTTTAGGGCCTGTAGGAGATGACCTCACTTCTGGGGGGGGCTGAAACAAGCTGTTGGATGAGATGGAGCATTTCATCAACTTACATCCAATTGACTGCAGGAGAGACACTAATGCACTTACGAGCTGCCTGTCAATTTAAGATGGTTTCAACATTTCAGATGCATGTGACATTAAAAATAAGTAAGGTGGGAATAGCTCGAGGTAGTACACTTGCCTGGCATGTCTAAGGCTCAGGTTCCACCCTCAGCTTGGGTTGGGGGGGCAACGACTCATTTTAAGGCCCAGTAGTGACAATACCTATAATTATAGCACTTGGGAGAATGAGGCTGAGGAATTATGAGCTCCAGGATAGCCTGAATTATATTAAACACTGTCTGTCTCAAAAAACAAGTCAATACATTTTTTACATTTGTATTTAGTATGAGCTGGAGAGATGGCTCAGCAGTAAGAGTACTATCTGCCTTTACAGAGGAAGCAGATTTGATTCCCAGCATCTACGTAGTGGCTTACAACTGTCTATAACTCCCGTTCCAGGGGATCCCAGGCCCACTTCTGACCTCTGAGGGCACCAGGAACGCATGTGGGATGCAGACATACATGTGAGCAAAGCACTTACACACATAAGAGAAAATCAATGAATCTGTTTATTTAGTGTGTGTTCATGTTGCGGGCGGAGCTGAGAGAACACTGTTTAGAGTCAGTTGTCTCCTCCTACCATGTAAGTTTAGAGGATAGAACTCAGGTCTCCAGGCTTGGCAGCAAGCACCTTTACCCACTGAGCCATCTAGATGGTTCTGTAAGTAAATACAATTTGTGAATGGGCTGGGTGGTGGTAATGCACACTTTTGATCCCAGCACTCTGGAGGCAGAGGCAGATGGATCTCTATGAGTTCGAGGCCAGCCTGGTCTACAGAACGAGTTCCAGGACAGGCTCCTAAAGCTACACAGAGAAACCCTGTCTTGGAAACAAAACAAAATTGTGACTGAATTTATTACAGGGAAAATATAGACAATATCTCCTTCAGAATGAAACTATAATGAAGTGAAAATCGGTGCTCATGAACTCTGTTTTGAAACTGGATGTCCTCTTTGAGTGTTTGGTCTGTAGCATTCTTAATTCTGGATGCATAAACCAAAACGAGGCCTGTCTGTGGCCAAATTTGCTGCCTGTGATCTTAGCATCTCACCATGATGCCTTCCCTCAGCCCACAGTCTATACCCCACACTCTCATTTTGTCCTCTCTGCTTGTCAAATAGTCCCATTCACCAAGACCAGGCTTTGATGCTCACGCTTCCTCTGTCTCTACTATTTGTCCACTCCATACCTAAACATAAGCTCCAAACTTCTCTGGGCCCATCATGGATGCATGAAAGGAACAGGGCCTCCAGAGCCCCCATGCAGCTAGGCTGCACATACCCTGCTGTGTAGAGCAGAAACTGGCCTCACCTCAGGGACACTCAACTAGGTATTTAAAAACTGATGCACCAAAAAAACAAATACATATACAGTCAGAGATGGCTGGGGCCTGTTGAGGCAGGGCGCTGAGACAGGGGAATGTCTTTGAAGCCTGTGGGAAGTAGACTCCCCGGTCTGTGTAAGCAGCAACAACAGCAGTAAGGAACCAGGGGCCCCATCATCCATAGGGCTTCTGGAAAAAATTGGAAGGCTGATGGGAGGGTGTACAGGGCAGGACATGGGGTCCCTGAAGTGGACGGAGGGTCCTCTGAAGCCATTTTCGAGGCGTGCCATCTTGATTGCTCCACAAAGGAAGTGGCTGCGATTTACATTTTTAAAAGTGTTCTGGCAGGCTGGGGAGGATCAGAGGTCTAAGAGTGGAAGCAGATGGGTTCTTATCTTTCCTTCCCCACTTTCTGGGCCAGCCTAGGTCTTATCTTGCTTTCTAGAGAGCTCCTTGAGGCCAGGGAGGATGCCTGTCTCAGAGGTTGCAGAGCCCAGGCTGTGCCTGACCATGGATAGGGTGCTGTGTCTCCAGGCCCAGCCTCTGTCCAGGACACATTCTGCTCTCTCTTCTCGCCTCCAAAGTCCCCTGCCCTGTCTCACTCCCTGGCCCCAGCACCAGGGAATGTTTGACAGAGGCACGTGTTCTCCAAACACAACTTGACGCATGATTTCAGGAGAAACACACAAACAGACTTCTGCTGAGCATCCATCAGGCAAGACACAGGCTCTATAAACAAAGGCACAGCCGGTCTCCTGCTCTTCCATGAAGACATTTTCCCTGTGAACCTGGCAGCCCCCAGTCCCAGCCTGACCATGTAAAACAGAGCCTCTCAGAGCTTCCAGGACACAGGCCCTCACAGATAAGAAGAGAGATTCAAGCTGGCCTTGGTAGTGCATACCTATACTCCCAATTTTGGGGAGGCTGAAGCAGGAGGATTACTGCAAGTTTGAGAATAGCTTAGGCTACATAGTGAATTCCAGGATAGCCCAAGCTATGGACACACACACACACACACACACACACACACACACACACACACACACACACGAAAGAAAATATGTTGGGTGTTGGTGGCACATGCCTTTAATCCCAGCATTCGGGAGGCAGAGACAGGCGGATCTCTATAAATTTGAGACCAGCCTCGTCTACAAAGTTCAAGGACAGCCAAAGCTCTGTCACACAGAGAAACCGACTCAAAAAAAAAAAAAAAAAAAAAAAAAAAAAAGATGGTAAACAGCACACATTTTGTCCTAAGTGTTTTACCCAGGTAGATATCATCTATGAGGTATTTTTATTCTCCTATTTTTTAGATAGGGAACTTCAAATACAGGGAGGTAGACCAGGCTTAAGTTCTACTAGGATGCAAGGAAGGTAGGATGTGAAGGGCAGGGGCAGCCCAGGGAGGCCCAGGTTCTGTGTTCTGCTAAGGTTCTACATGAGTGCCCCTAACGTCCAGCACTCTTCAGGCTGGTCTCTACTCTTAACTTATACCTCTAAAACACCAGGGCTCAGGGAAGGCAGCTGCCCCTGAAAGCTCTATGAAAGATGAGGCTTGGAGCCTGCGTTGTGGAAACAAAGCTTCTGTCTGGTAGTGTGGGTTGCATCGTTCATAGCTGCCTAGGAGCCTCAATTTCCCCCACGGTCTTGGTGGAATGACTGTTACAGCCCTGCCCCTCTGCACAACACCTTCTGTGACTCCTAGTAGTGGGAGTAGAGGATGGGGCAGGGTTCCTATGCCCTGAACAGAATCAGTGGAATGTCATGCAGCCTGGTTTTGGGTTTAAAGCCCCAGGGGTGATGCTGAGCCTGGCCTCCTCCATGGGGAGACCCCCCACCTCGGGCTCCAGCCCAAATTGCCAGACACAAGTTTGAGAAGACCACCCCCCTCCAGGCAGGGTGACCAGGAGCCAGCCGGCTGGCCATTTGTCCACAGATGGGTGTGCAGATAACAGGCGTCTGGAGATAAGGCAAGGGGAAGAGAGCCAGGCCAAGCCAGCTAAGCAGAAGCCTGAGCTGGAGTAGTAGAGGCGCCTGCAGAGTGCTGCCTCCCAGCCCTGGGGCCAGCCCACAGCTCTCTCTGCCACACTTCCACAGGCCTGCTGTCCTTCCCTCTCCTGCACTTCCTGCCTTTGCCAAACTGAATAAAGCCAGCAAACTAACATGGATTTGTGAGAGGCTTGCAGAGGGTCCTGGGCTAATCCTGGAGCTGGCTTGGCAGTCAGCCTATGACGTCCCTGCCCTGAGTCCAGCTTCAGCAGGTTCAGCTGCACAGTGAAATGGAGATTCCTATTGTCTTTCTCTTCACCGATGAAAAACAAAGGTGGAAACATTAGGTCACAGCTAGAAACCAGAGTCTCTGGGATCCAATTTAGACAGTCTGGCCTCGGGGGTGGCCTCTCTACTGCTTCAAATGTCACCTATGATATCATTACACGAGGAAAGAAAAAACAGCTGAGCCTATTTGATTTTTTTGTTTTGTTTTTGAGATAGTGTCACACATGGCCCATACTGGCTTCAAACTTACTAGGTAGGCAGGATGACCTTGAACTTCTGATCTTCCTCCCTGTATCTATAGAGTGCAGAGGTTACAGGTATGTACCCCACATTGGGTTCATGCTGTGCTAGGGACTGAACCTAGGACCGCCTGTATATTAGGGGAATGTCCTACCAACTGAGCTGCTTCCCCAGCTCCCACATATTTCCATGTATGTTAACTTCATGTTTGGGAACATAGATGATCATATGGCACACAACCACATTTCAGTCCATGTCAGATCACAGATAGTAGATTACGTCTTCTGGTGACGTGGCTGTCATGTAAGGTCATGTCTCTGTCTGGGAGTAAAGAGATTGATTGCTCCTTGACGCATTTCTCACAAGGCTCCCTGTCAGGAGACATGTGATTATAGAGGCAGCACCCAGCACCAGGGCTGCTCTCTCGTGCCCAAGCTGTGATAACCAAAAATTGCCCCTAGGCATGGTCAGATATTCAAGGCAGTCATTACTCTGGAGTGTGTTCCTTACTTAGGTCTGTGTGCAAGTATGATTTGTTGCAATCAGAACAGCTATCGATAAAGATGGAAAGTGATGAGTCAAAGTGATGGATGGATGGGTTGGGGAAGGGCAGGAAAGATGAACAAACACTGAAGGCACTAGATGAAAAAGCAGAGCCTGAGCTCATCTCATCCCAACACTCTCAGGGTAAAAGCAGGAGGATCAGAAATTCAAGGTTAGTCCAGGTGTGGTGGCGCATGCCTTTGATCCCAGCACTCTGGAGGCTCAGACAGGTAGATCTCAGCCTGGTCTACACAGGGCTACACAGAGAAACCCGGTCTCAAATAAATAGATAAACAAACAAACCAACCAACCAACAAATAAATACATAAATAAAAAGAAATGTAAGGTTATCCTCAAATAATGGGGGGAGGTTGAGACCAATCTGGGATAGCTAAGACCCTTTGTAAAAAGTTAGAGTTGGGAAGCAAAACATCAGAGTCTAGACAATGTGGGAATGCACTGAGACCATTAGTCACCCCCCCCACAGCCCCCAGTTTTACAGGAGAGGAGAGAGGCCTGCAGAAGACAGGGACATGACTGAGCTCATAAACACACCAAGGCAAGGCAAAATGGAAGGCACAGGGCACTGGCTCCAGCCCAAGGCTCTGGACCCAGGAATGTGAAGAAGCAAGGCAGGGCCAGCCATTCCAGAAAACTTTTTTTTTTTTTTTTTTTTTTGCTCTTGCAGATGGGGTCCTAGGGCTTGACAGCAGGTTGCCATTCAGCCTGATGTCTTTAGATGAAGTTCAGAACTTTCTGGAGACAAGAGACTCCCTCGGTCACTTGGTCTCTGGACCTCTCTGTATGGAGGGTCTGCATGCACCCTGTGCTGAGGACCTGGAGAAAAAGTATTGGATCACTCAGCATGCGAAGGCTGAGATGGGGCGCTGAGCTATGAGATGGGGGCTCCAGGGCTGATGAGAATGAAGTAACCCAAATGACACAGTGGCCATGGCTTTCAGGAGCCCCCACCCGAAGATGGCCATAGTAAGGATGACAATGCTCCTTCACAGAATAGTGACTGTGCACCTAAGACCCCACAGTGTGTCCACAGAAGAGAGTACTCAAAGCTGAGTCCAGCTGGTGCTACACGCTGTATGCATAACCATACCCCCCACACACACAAGCAGTGGCTCACAGAACACCATTAACCACAACGTGCTGACAGCTTTTATCGTTTGTTTTTAACTTTTGTGTTTTTGACAGCTTCAGATAGGCTTCAGATAGTTATATAATTGATTATGGTAATTTTTCACCTCCCCCCTTCTCCTCCCTCCCTCCCCGTGCTAGAATCCTCGCCAAATGTCTCTCTTTTTATTTTTGCCTAAGCACAGGTGGGAGTTAACTCATGGGAGCACAGGCCATTAGCAGTGGCTGCAGCACTGAATTACCAAGAGTCCCTCAGGGAGGGTGCAGCCTCAGGAGTGCCTCCCTACCTGGAATGCAAAGTTGGGAAGTAGATGGGCTCAGTCTTGTGCAGTTAACCACAGCTGCCGTGAGTTCACGAGCGAGTGAATTCAATGGCCAAGCCATGACCAGATAACATCTTTTTGCAGCACAACTCTCTTACCTTGGTTTTTACACCCTTTCTGTAGACCCCACCCTTTTTTTCCATAATATCTGAGCTTTGGAGGGAATGATATTGCTGTCCCACTTAGGGCCAAGTCGCTTACCATTACTTATTCTCAGCTCTTACCTGTTGTAGTTTCTGTGTTAATCACTGCTCAATTTAGTATGACACTTCCCTGATGAAGGCTGAGCATAGAACCAATCTCAAACAATGACCTGCAGCTAGGATTGAAACGATTCCTATAGATAGGACAGGCAAACAAAACCTAGTATGTGCCTACATCAGATTATCGCTCAGACCCCCCAATGGAGGAAATGTGGACACATGTTGGTACATGGATAACATGCTATGTGAACCAGCCAGCTACTAGAAGACAAACATCTTAAGAGCCCACATGAAGTACCTGGTCATTCAGACTCCTAGAAATATGAAGTGGGGAGCTGGGGGGCAGCAGAAGCTGTTTTTTGTTGTTGTTGTTTTGTTTTTATTTTTCGAGACATTTTTTCTCTGTGTAGTCTTGGCCGTCCTGGAACTCCCTCTGTAGTTCCAGGCTGGGTTTAAACTCATAGAGACCCGTCTGCTTCTGCCTCCCAAGTGCTGTGATTAAAGGTGTGTGCCACCATCACCTGGCTCAGTTTTATAAAATGAATTCTGGAGATTGGGTACACATTAATGTGCTTTTGTGTGTGAGACAAGGTTGTGTGTACCCAGGCTAACCTTAAACTCTCTGTGTAGCTGAGGATGACTTTGAATTTCCCGATCCTCATTCCAAGAGCTGGGATGATGGGTGGCTTGTGAGTATACATACTACCATTAAATTGCATTAAAATTATTACACTGATAAGTTTTATGTTATGTGTATTTTGTTACATTCTTTAAGAAGATGAGGAAGAAGCCTGGTGGTGGTGGTGCACACCTTTAATCCCAGCACTGGGGAGGCTGAGGCAGGTGGATCTCTGTGAGTTTGAGGCCAGCCTGGTCTACAGAGCTAGTTCCAGGACAGGCTCTAAAGCAATATAGAGAAACCCTGCCTTGAAAAACAAACAAACAAAGAAAGAAACAAAAAAGATGAGAAAGAGCCAGGTGGTAATAGCACACAGCTTTAATCCCAGGACTCCACAGCAAGAGGTGAAGCACAGCATTGTGAACCATATTCCACCCAACCCTTCATGACTAGAAGTGGGAACTCAGAAGGGAACTGGGAACTGGTGGAGAAGGCAGCCTTGTGGATCTGGGGACTAGGACTGACTCAGCTGCCCAGGGGGCATGGATACTACTCTGGGAAAGTTTGCCTGAAGCTCTGTCTCCCTGTGAACTGCAAGTCCACTGCTAACTTCTGGGGTGTGGTTCCCTGAGATTACCTGGGTCACAAATTAGGAAGAGGGTGGCAAGAACAGATGCTATGAGCTGCCCAAACCTCCGCCCCCCGTGCCCCCCTGCAGTGTTGAGAGGGGCTCAATCCTGAGGTCAGATGCCTCTCTTCTGCCTCCGGGTCTCCAGACATCGCTTCTCCCAAGGAGACTTCCTTCTTTCAAATTGTGGCAAATCATGACAGATGTCTCTTTTAGCAACTGTCGTGGGAAATCTTACTATGTTGGGAAACACAGCTCTCATCCCATCAGAAGAACCCAGTATGGCCCTGTATGGCCAGGTGGTCGAGAGATACAAGATAATTGAAAGAGATGGAGGGAGCTAGGAAGACAGGCCATTTATTTAAATTTTTACTGTGATAAAATACACAGAACTAGATATGTGCCGTTTCACCACAAGAATGTGAGGGAGTCTAGTAGTGTGAATCACAATCATAGTGCCTAGCAGGCATCAGTACCATCTTCTTCAGGGTGTACCCATCTTCTCAAATGGGATCTGTAGGCACACTGTTTGGGGTATAGACACACACTTATACCCACAGACACACACAGTGTGTGTACACAGGCACATATGGACACATACAAACACACATAGACACATCATACACACAGATATACACTATCATACAGACACATGGATACACATGAACACACAAATACAAACAGATACAAATACTCATAGATACATGATACACACTGATACACACAAACACAGACACATTTACATATAGTCACACAAAAACACATATATACACCATACACACAGATGCACATAAACACATACATACACACATAAACACACAGATACATATATGCACAGACATGCAAATATAGACACACACATACACATACACAGAGACAAAAAAGCATATAGACACATATACATATATATACATAGACATACATACATTCATACAGAGACACAACATTTATATGTGTATAGACAGAGACACAAACATAAACATACATAAATATATACAGAGAGACACACAAACATATATACCTTCTTACACACACACACACACACACACACACACACACACAGGAGCACCCGCGTGGCTCAACTTCTATAAGTGGAGAATATCTCTGGAAAGATGTAAGAAACCACAGTCTGTCGAGGCCCGTTGATGTAAACAGATGTCTCTATGTATATGTATATATTAGATTTGAGTGTGTTTTGTTGGTGTTTTCCCCACAGGCAGTTCTAATCCTTCAATTCTGACTGAACTTAGAACTCACTCTGTGTACCAGGCTGGCCTTGTCTAAAAAGCGAACATTAGGGAAGTGGGTGAAGAGATGGCTCAGAGGTTAAGGGCACCCTATGCTCTTCCAGAGGACATGAGTTCAGTTCCTAGTACCCGGGTCTGGCTCACAACCTCCTGTAACTCCATTCCCAGGAGGATCTAATGCCTTCTTCTGGCCCCTGTGGGCACAGTACCCCGAAGGCACACAATGAGTTCGAGCCCAGCCTTGATCTACAGAGTGAGTTCTAAGACAGTCACAGCTATTACATAGAGAAACTCTGTCTTGAAAAGAAAAAAAAAAAAAAAAATGAACTTAACAAGGTGATCTGACACTCTGCCACTGTGTGCATGGAACAAGGTTTATGTTCTTTTTTCTGTGTTTAGTGGGAAAAAGATAACTTTTTACATTTTAAGATATATACTAAAATATTTACACAAAAAAAGCAAACAAAATAAAACAGAACCCAGGGCTGGAGAGATGGCTCAGTGGCTAAGAGTGCTGGCTGCTCTTCCAGAGAACCTGGGGTCAATTCCCAGAACCCTCACAGCAGCTTACAACTGTCTGTACCTCCAGTTCCAAGGGATCTGACACCCTCACACAGACGTACACTGAAAGCAAAACACCAATATGCATAAAATCAGAATAAATAATTTTAAAAAATAAACAAATGTACATAAAAGAAGAATAAATTAATCCTTTAAAAATTAAACCAAACAAAATCCAGATATTTCAGGAAGAAGTAGCCTGCCTGACCATGTTTCATGTTTCTACCTGGGGTTTACTGGGTTCTTAGCATCCTTGAAGCATTTGCCTCATCTCGGTTATTATCCTCGGGGACTTTAGTGTCAGAGTGAAGCAGGGGGTGTCTGGGAGAGTCTGTGGCCCTTAGAAGTCTGGGCTCTGCAAAACTCCCTGAGAGCTGAGACTCCCACTCACGAGGCCACTGGGGGCCCTTAGAAGCTCCAGTCCTTCCCAGCCCCCCCTGTGACACAGCCTAGAAAAATCCAGACTGACCAGTGAACAGCTCACGAAACGCAGTCACCCCCTCTGGCAGTGCAGAACTCCACCCCAGGACTTGCCTAGACCTCAGGGGTCATGGTGGAGACATGGGACCTTCACATCCTGGACAAAGAGTGTTGAGGGAGAACTGGCTCTCCTCTATGGGCCACGGGTGACTTTGTACCATCTTATGCCCCCAAGAGCCCAGACTATTCATGGCCATGTCCCCTGCCTCCCTCCAGGGCTGTCACTGAATTTTCATCAGAGGCCATCTATGTTACCCAAGCTAGCAGCCCAAGACTCTCCAACCCACCCTTCCTCGTTGTCACCCACTCTGACTACCTTCTGCTCTCCCCACAGAGACCCTGATTTGCTGGAGTGGAGGAGCCATGCTGTCTGTTGCTCATCACCTATGGCCTCCTTGAGTGAGTTCCACACCCCAAAGTGCAGCTAACCTGCTTACCTCCAGCTATGTGCTCAAAAGATTCTTCCTTACGAAGCTTCAGGCAGTACTTGAAAAAAGCCAGTCCACCCAAGACCACATTGCAGTTGCATGAGTCTACTTCAGAACACCAGGAACAGGCAAATGCCTAATGGCAGAAAGTAACTCGATGGTTGCCAGGGACTGGAGATAAAGGGGGACCCGGGAAAGACCAGCTTGATGGTTTCAGGGTTCCCTGAGGGTCTGTTCTGGAATTAAACTGTGATGTTTACAGGACCAACTTTGCTAAACTCTACAGGATTTGAAGACTTTCAGCAGGTAACTGGAATGGCAACCAAACTCTATCACAGTAAAGGTTATTTTAAAGGATTTTAATTGATTGATTGGTTGATTGGGGGCTGTGTGTGCAGCATGGCATGCCACACGGAGCATGTTGAGATCAGTGGACAACTTGCAGGCGTTCATTCTTTCCTTTCACCACGTGGATCTTTGCAGGGATGGAACTCGTCCTCGTGCTTGACAGCGAGTACCTTAACCCTCTGAGACAACTTGCTGGCTCCAGGATTTTTTGTTTTGTTTTATTTACGACGGAGTCTCTAGCCCAGACTGGCCTTCAATTCTCTATGTAGCTGAGAGTGGTCTGGAACTTCCCATCCTCCTGAGTGATGGGTACCAGGTATATGCCAGCAAGTTCAGTTTATGCAGTGCCTGACTTTGTGCTGGCTAGGCAAGCACTCTATTGACTGAGTTACACGAATAGCCCAAGACAGTGTTTCTCTGTGGCCTTGGAAGTTGTCCTGGAGCTAGCTCTTGTAGACCAGGCTGGCCTCAAACTCACAAAGAACCACCTGCCTCTGCCTCTGCTGGGATTAAGGGCACGAGACACCAACGCCTGGACAAGACATTTTATTTTAAAGATAGGTGGGAGTGCATGCCTTTAATCCTAGCACCTGGAGGCAGAAGCAGGGGGATCTCTGAGTTTGAGGCCAGCTTGGTCTACAGGGTGAGTTCTAGGGCAGCCAGGGCTACACAGAGAAACCCAGTCTCAGGAAGAAAAAAAAAAAGTGATAGGAATTCTCTAAGTCTAGTTACAGAGGCTCTGAAATACTTACACAGACATATATGCAGGCAAAACACCAATGCACACTAAGAGAAAAAAAAAAAAAAAAGAAATGAAATTTACTGCGTAGAGCAGACTGGTATAGAATTCACTATGTAGACAAGGCTGGCCTGGTCCTTGAACTCACAGTGATATACTTGCCTTTGCCTCCCAAATGCTGAGATTAAAGGTATGTGCCACCATGCTCGTCCTAAGGTATTTTTTAAAAAGTGAAATGGGGGGCTGGAGAGATGGCTCAGTGGTTAAGAGCATTGGCTGCTCTTCCAGAGCACCTGAGTTCAGTTCCCAGCACCCAGATGGCATTTTACAACTGTCTGTAACTCCAGTTCCAGGGGATCCAACACTGTCACACCAATGCACACAAAATAAAGTCAAATTAAATAAAAAAATAAAGTGAAATGGACAGCAAGTAGCCTTGTGAATAAGATGGTGATGGTATTTGAAACCACAATTCCTCTCTGCCCCCCACTCCAGCCTGAACTGCACTTTATGGTTCTCTGTTCTGTATATGCCCGTCTTGCTGTCTCTGCTCATGTCATCATCCCGCTTACACTAGAAAATCAGTAGGGAAGTGATGTCTTGTTGGCTGTGGTGCCATCCATGTTTGACACAGAGCAGATCTGTAGTGGACAGCTGTGGACCTCATCATCCATTTCATCAGGGCGAGGGTTCCCCGCCCCGGAGCTCTGAGAAATGAGGAAACACAGCCTCTGAGTGCCTTTGAACCAGAGTTGCATGATGACTTCACTTTCGAAATCCAGCAGCCTTCTTCCTCTCATTCCTCACTCCCCACCTCGTGGAATCCTTCCAGGTTCCCTCAAGGACAGCCTCCTGCCACACTTTCCTCCTTCCTCCCACCCTGCATCTGCTGGCCTCCAATCTCTCACTTCCAGAGCACCTGGACTGCTTTCCTTACTACACAGCACACAGTCCCCTCTTTAAATGGCTCAGTGACTTTCCACTGCTCTAGAATAAAGGTTGACATCACAGCCTGAGGTTCAAAGCCTTGTAGGACCTAACTGCCACCACCCTCCCCTCCTACAAAGGCCTCTCTCATCTCCAGAGTGTCTGCTGCACCGAATTTTTTTCCTATGCCTCTGACTGGAAAAGCCCTTAATCACACATGGCTGCTCCTTGCGCAGCCTGTTCCTATTGCCCGCAATACTTGTCCTACTGCTTAGAGATCAAGTTCAGCTTTCCTCTTGGAACTTTCTCCTGCCTAGAACTTGCACATAGAGCAGACTGGCCTTGAACTCACAGAACCCTGCTTACTTCTGCCTCCTAACTGCTGAGAAGTAATGTTATCTCTCTTGCTGTGTCTGTGTGGCGGTTGGTACTAGATAAGAAGTTGTTTTCAAGGGCCCATAAAATCACTCAGGGTGGGGCTGGAGAGAGGGTTCAGCGGTTAAGACTGACTGCCCTTGCAGGGGATCTAGGTTTGATTCCCAGCGGATCTGGGTTCAATTCCCAGCACCCACATGACAGCTCACAACTGTCTGTAATTCCAATTTCAGGGGACCCCAACTCTCACAAGCAAAATACCAGTACACATAAATAATAATGACAACAACAACAATAATAATAATGACTTAGAGGGTAAAGGCACATGCCACTAAGCCTGACCACCTGTTTGACTCCTGGAACAACGTGATAGAAAGAGAACTGAGAACTGTCTTTTTTTTTTTTTTTTTTAAATATGGAACTTCATGAATTTGCGTGTCATCCTTGCACAGGGGCCATGCTAATCTTCTCTGTATCGTTCCAATTTTAGCATATGTGCTGCCGAAGCGAGCACGAGAACTGTCTCTTGTAATGTTTCTTATAAGTTGTCTTCTGATCTCAGCATGCACACTGAGGTATACCTGTGCATGTGTACACACACACACACACACACACACACAAACACATGCCCACACACACAAAGAGGCAAGTAAAATTGCTACCAGCAATTAAAGAAACAAGCATACACACTCACTGCTTCTCCGTATCTCCTTGCCATGCTTCCTGTCTGCCTTCTCTCAGGCTGCCAGGTGTCTCTCAAGGACCCCATACTCTGGGACTGGACTTCAGGCCTTGTGCCCAAGATATACTAGATGGTTCTGGGACAGCTCTCTCTTGGTGACAGGGGAAGGTGGGGGAGTCTGCAGGCTGGTGTCTTTTTTGTGAGCCTTTGGATTCTACCAGCTGGCAATGGGCAAGTTGGTTGGAGTCAAGTTTGGCTAAATTATGGCACACCTACTGTAAAATCTCTGGGATGTTTGGCAAACTCAGGTCACCAGGCCCAGGCTAACTTGGCCTAGAATCTCCCAAGCAGCAGAATGGGGCTCCTGCATTCGCAGCAAGTACTGGCCCCTTCCAGGCCCTGATGTACACAAGTGGTGATCTCCTAATGACTTCCACTTTCTTATTACTGATGGGGACTTACCAGGCTGTTTCTTCTGTCTCTTGTTTACTTATTTGGTATGTGTGTGTGTGTGTGTGTGTGTGTGTGTGTGTGTTTTGGTGTTATTGTTGGTTTTTTCAAAATGGTGTTTCTCTATGTAGTCCTGGCTGTCCTGGAACTCATTTTGTAGACCAGCTGGCCTCGAACTCAGAGATCTGCGCAACCATCACCTGACTTGTTTATTTGTTTTTATTCTTGTTTTTCATTTAGCTCAGGTTTGCCTTAAACTTACTATATAGCCAAGGATGTCCTTCAACTTCTAATCCAACTGCCTCTAACTCCTGAGTGCTAGGATTAAAGATGTGCACCACCATGCCTGGCCAGTCCATGCACGCTTGATGCTATTTCAATATGCTGAGAATCTGTCAGGAAGTAACTCTATGCGCTGAGTGCATCTGCATTTGATTCTTTCTGCCTTCTAAATGGGAATGAATGAAAAGCAAGGCTGAATGGTCATGTTAGGGTTCCTGTGGGGGACTTTCTCAGGGTTGTTCCTTCTCAACCCTCTGGAAAGCACACACATATGCACACACATACACAGTGGGTCTGTGATATTGTTGGTGGTATGAAATCTTAGCTTCTTTCAGCATAGGGTGTAGTTGCTTGTCACCCCAGAAGCCCCAGCAGCTCAGGGCTGGTCTCAGCTTAGAATTCACAGCCCTCTTCCCTAATGAGCCCTACAGGGAGCCCTGGCCCCAGGACCAGCCCCATCCACACCTGTGGAGATGGACTCTGCTGCCTGGGGGAGGTAAGGCCCTGGCTTTCCCACCACATTAGCCAAAGCCTCCAGAGTTGCAAACTGAGGCCACATCCTACCACAGATGTGTTCAGTTTGGCTCAATCACACCGAACATGTGTTTCAAGTTAGAAGGTTTAAAAGTGGGAGATTTGATACACTAATCTCACATTCCTGGCTGGTCCTGATAATGTGTAGTGTTTGGTGGCTCTGCACCCATGGTCCCAGGTGGCCACACTGGCCCCCAGGGTTAACACTGACAAGACTATGATGACAGGACACTGCCCTCCAGCCTGAATAGGTTCCACCTGGCTCACTTTAGTCAATAACAGTTTAGCCCAGCCTCTTGGGGGACTCTGAAGAACACTGAATAGTGGCCCATGGACACATCACTATGGGCTTCTGTAGGTCTTTTCATTGGTTGAAATATGTCTCAAGTTGCCCCTGTGTGGTAGGAAATAATGGCACATTAACATCTCTAGTGTAGTGAGTACTGATTACAAACTGGATACAAGCTAAGCTATTCTTTATACTTCCTTCAAGCCTTCAAGCCTTCCATCGGGTTTCCCAGGTTTCTCGTCTTTGTTCACCTGGTAAAGAAACAAGGCCAGGCATTCAGGAGGCAGAGGCAGGCAGATCTCCGTGAGTTTGAGGCCAGCCTGGTTTACATACTGAGTTCCTGCAGCCAGGGCTACATAATGAGCCCTTCTAAAGAAAAGAAAGAGGGCCAGGAAGCTTATAGCACTTGACCAATGGACACCCACACCCGTAGCAAGTGAGGAGCCTGATTCCAAACTCCAACACTCAGCATGCTCAGCCCTACAGCAGCACTGAGTGGCTCAAGGGTTAAAGTGTGAATCTAACACAGAGATGGGACTGGATCCATAGCCACAGCACAGGGGAACAAATGTGGAAGGAATAAAACATGGTTTGGAGACCAGGGAGATTGAGTACTTGCCTAGAACACACAAAGCCCTGGGTTCCACCCATAGCACTGTATAAACTGGGGCAGTGACTCCTGCCTGTAATCCTAGCCCTGAGGTAGAGGCAGGAGAATTAGAAATTCAGGGTCATCCTTTGCTAATGGTCAGAGTTTGAGGTCAATCTGGGATCCATGAGACCTTGTCTCCATCCTCATGGTTAAGGGGCTAGACACAACTGGTGTCATAGCCCAGTTCCTGGCCAGGAAATGGTAGCACATGCCTTTAATCCCAGCACTTGGGAGGAAGAGGCAGGTGGATCTGAGTTCAAGGCCAGACTGGTCTACAGAGCCAGTTCCAGGGCAGCCAGGGCAACACAGAGAAACCCTGTCGGAGGTGGGGAAACATTTCCTGGTGTGTGCTTCAGAAGGCTCTCTGAACCTCAGCTTTCTCTGGAATCTGAGAAACGGCACTTGGTGCCTAGCTTACTCCAACACTGAGACATTGCATTGTAAGTGCTGTATCTCTCGAGTTCCTTGGGGATAAGATCAGAACGTTTTTAATGTTAGCAAGAAGGGGTATTACCAAAGCTCACCAGTGTGGTGTGCACCTGAAATCTCAGCACTCAGGAGGCAGAGGCAGGAAGGTTGTAAAGTGCAGACCAGCCCTCCTGGGTTGTGTAATAAAAGGCTCAAAAGAAACAAAAACAAAACAAAACAAAAAAAAGACCTCTAGGTCTGGGGGGGCAGGGTGGTTGTCTGGGGGATGTAACTCAGTGGAAGAGTGCTTGCCTAGCATGACAAGGTTTGATCCTTAGCAAGGATAAGGAGGAGACAGAGGAAGAAGAGGGAGAGGGAACAGGTAAGAGGGAGATGGGGAGGAGGAAGAGGTAGGTTCTGGCTTGAGAGAAGAACTTTGTGAGCTGATGCTCAGAGACACCCAAGAAAACTTCACATGCTCCTGCACAGTAGGCTGGCACTCTATCGGTGATCTATCTCCCTAGACCTTATTTATTCTTCTATTTACCTATCTATATACATATACATACATGCATGCATGCATGCATACACACATATATTCTTTTTGTGCAGTGCTCACACCCAGAGATTGGCATATGTTAGGACTTCTACCAGTCGACTGGGCTACATCCCCAGGCCCCAAAGATACATGGTTATCTGTTCCGTGTGTGTTTTATCCATTCTGGGATGCTGGGAATCAAGAGGACAGTAATGAAATGATGGGCTGCCTTGACAGACAGCCCCTCTGGAATAACAAGCTTCCAGCTTCTTTTCTCTCCAGTCCTTGACTCGGTATCTTGGGACATGAGCCTTGGGTCACATTCCTATCTGGGTGATAATAGGTTAACTGGAAGTGAAGCTTGAGACAAAGATTCTTGTGCAATTCCATTATTGAGAAAACTGTCAGGAGCTAAGGAGGCAGGAAGCAGGATCACAGAGGGCAAGAGGCCAAAGATGTTTCCGGAGGTTGATCCCTGGGGAGCTGTGGATCATGAATGGCCTGCAGGACTTGCCTTGCTGGGAGGCCAGGGAACCCTATGGATCCACAGTGGTCAGTCATCCACCCCAGGCCACCCATGGGGGACAGGATGATACCCGAGGCCAGTCACCTGGGGCAGCCCCAGGAGGCAACAGGCAGCTGTGAGTGGTCACTCCAGTTACCCAGCCTTCACAGGGAAGCAGAGGAGGGGGCGGGTCTGGAATGGGCCACCCGTTACAGTGTCCTTCAATTCTAACATTATGGGGGAATATTGGGACCTAAGAAGAACTGACTTATTTGCAGTTCAGGAAGCTGGGGGGGGGGGGGGAACCTAACCAACCAACCAAACAAACAAACAAAAAAATAGAACAAAACAAAAGAAAACAAACACAGGCAAATCCTCCTCCCAGGCAGGGGCTGTCCTGCTCAGTGAAAGTCCTAAAACTGATGGTGGCTCTTACTCCTCATGGAACAGGATATGAGGACAGATATGTCAACCAAGAGGCTGGGTTTCTGAGATGCTGCATGCCCAGGGTGAGGTACAGGGTCACCAAACCACACTTAGAAAGTAGGCAACCCTTGGGCTGGGGGTGTGGCCTAGTCTTACAGTGCTTGCTTAGCAAGCAGGAAGCCCTGGTTTCTATCCCAAGACTTCATGAGAATCAGAAGTTCACTGTTAAACTCTGGTTTGAGGCCAGCTCAGACTGTATAGAACATTTTCTCCAACAAAAGTGCCTAGCTGTCTGCTTACAGTCCCAAAACTACACTATGAGTGGCTTTTAAAGGGCCAGAAGAATTGTGGATTAAACACACATTTCTCCCCCCCCCCCCATATATTAAGTTTTTTGATCTGGGGGCTGGAGGAATGCTTCTGAGGCTAAGACTATCCAGTGCTTTTGTAGAGGGCCGAGTTTGGTTCCCAGCACCAACATGGGGTGGTTTACAATGACCTGTAACTCCAGCTCTGTGGGATCCACTGTCCTCTCCTGGCCTCCGAGGGCCCCACTCAAACCCAGACACAAATACACACAATTTAAAAAATAAAAATAAAATAAAATAAACAAAGAACACTTGCTCCTCTTGCAGAGGGCCCAAGTTCAATTCCCATCACCCAAATTGTGGCTCACAACCATCTGTAACACCATGCCCTCTTCTAGCCTCCTGAAGGCAAAACATTCACATACATGAAATAAAATTAATAAATCTAAACACCAAAATAAAAATAAGCTCACCCAAAACAGCAAACAAACAAACAAACAAACAAAAAACATAACAATTTAAAATTTTGGAGCCAGGTGATGGTGGTGTACACATTTAGTCCCAGCACTCGGGAGGCAGAAGCAGGCCAGCCTGGTTTACTGAGGGAATTCCAGAACAAGCTCCAAAGTTACACAGAGAGACTCTGCAGAGTAAAGGAGCCTACCACCAAGACTGATGGACCTGAGTTTGACTCCCAGGACTCCCAAAAGTTGTTTCCTACCTCCACTCATAAATGGTGGCACACATGCATATGTCCATGCAACAAAAATACTTTTAAAAATTTTAATTTCATTTAAAAAAAAAAAAAAACTAAGCATTTGAGAAGAGTGACCAGAAATGGGAAATTATTTTCAAGATGTTTATAAAAATTCAGAACATCTATATGGTGATGGCACACACCTTTGATCCCAGCACTGGGGAGTCAGAGGCAGAAGGATCTTTGTGGGTTCAAGGCCAACCTGGTCTACAGAGTTCCAGGACAGCCAGAGCTACACAGGGAAACTCTATATCAAACAGAAAGAAAGTAAACCAACAAACAAGTAAATAACAAAAAAATTCAGAACAAATGATTTATTTACCACCTACCTTGAGCCATAGGTTAGAAGTGGAATTACTTTCAAGGCCTGGAGTGTCTGCTGGGGTAAGCTGGCTGGGGGAGGCACACCCATCTGCATTCAGAACTGCTTTTCCTCTGAGGAGCTCAGCCACCTGAGATCCAGCTAGACTGCAAAGAAGAAAAGCAGAGGCAGGGCATGGAGTGTTGTGCCTACAATCCCAGTACTCATGAAACTGAGGCAGGGGGATCAAGAGTTCAAGGCTAGCCTGAGGTAAAGAGCAAGTTCCAAATCATAAGTAGAGACACCATGTCTAAAAGAGGAGATAAGGTACCCGGTGGTGGTACACACCATTAGTCCCCGAAAGTAGAAGGTTCTCTACAAGTTCAAGGGCAGCCTGGTCTACAATAGAGAACTCCAGGACAGCCAGGAGTACTGTTTTGTTTGTCTAAACAAAGCAAACAAAGCAATGTGCGTGTATATTATATATGCTTGTACAATAGGGTATTTTACTAATAATTATAAGAATTTCCCATAAATGGGGAATCAGCTGAGTGAATTAGGATTTATCCATTCTAGGTATGGCTTGGTGATGCCATGTAACCCCAGCATTTAGGAGGCAGACAGAAGATCCCTAAAATTTCAGGCTAGCCTGGTCTATACAATGAGTTTGAGGCCAGCCAAGACTGCAGACTTATACCCTGTCTTTAAGAAGGGTGGGATGGGACTCTTTTCGGGTCTTGGCTCCAAGATGACCAAAAAAAGGAGGAACAACGGGCGTGCCAAGAAGGGCCGCGGCCACGTGCAGCCCATTCGCTGCACGAACTGCGCCCGGTGCGTGCCCAAGGACAAGGCCATTAAGAAGTTCGTCATCCGCAACATCGTGGAGGCCGCTGCAGTCAGGGACATATCCGAAGCAGGCGTCTTCGACGCCTACGTACTTCCCAAGCTCTATGTAAAGCTGCACTTCTGTGTGAGCTGTGCCATCCATAGCAAAGTAGTCAGGAATCGATCTCGAGAAGCCCGGAAGGACCGAACACCCCCGCCACGTTTTAGACCTGCTGGTGCTGCGCCACGACCTCCTCCAAAACTCATGTAAAGAGATGGCTTCGTGAAGACAGAAGTAAAAAACACCTTGGAAAAATAAATGGGACTTATAGTTTAAAAAAAAAAAAAAAGAAGGGTGGGATGGGGAAAGAGGAAAGAATGTTCTACAGTCTTTTAAAAATAAAACAACTCCCAAAGTTATACAGTGAGACCCTTTCTTTACAAAAACAAGCAAAACAACAAATGAAACAAAACATTAAGTAATAAAATATGAGCAAATCTTGAGTATTATGATATCTGATATTTGTTAAGTTTCAGGGCACTATGTTCTCTTAAGATTGTGGAGACTGTGTTTTCTGGACACTGGATAGATTAAGATCTTCAAAGGGACTTGTGAATGACATATTAAAAACTGCTATTAGAATATGAAATTGATGAGCTGGAGATGGTTCAAGGGTTAAGGGTGTTTGTTGTTCTTGCAGAGGACCAGAGTTTGGTTCCCAGCATCCATGTCCTGTAGGTCAGAACCATCTATAGCTCCAGCTCCAGGGGAACTGATGTCTTTTCCTTCCCTTTGTGGGTACCTTTACAAATGCACACACACACACACACACACACACACACACACACACACACACACACCTAAAAAATAAAAGTGAGTGATAGAGGAAGATCTCCAATGTCAACCTCTTACCTCCACATACATGTGCATGTTTACCCACACATACACTATAACACACACTCAAATATACACTATACACATATATATGTACATAGGAAATGAAAAAAAAGTAAAAGAAAAACACACAATATCATGGTCACACGAAACGAGTGAACAACAAAACCGGAACTCCCAACCATCAATAACTGCCTTCATCAGGTGCCCAGGTCTATGAAGTAAACATGATTCATTACCACCCTTCCTGACCCTAGTAAGCGAGAAAAGCAAAGAAGGGATGGTCTGTGATCTCATTCTGGAAACAGGGGTGTTAGAGTTGTTTTTACCTCCCCCAAATTCTGTATTGCTTTCTGTATGGAAGCTAGTAAACTGAACTGGGACACAGTGACAAGGTGGAGTGCTTGCTTTCAGTGTGGAAGCCCTGATCCCATCACCGCAAAGTGATGATGATAGGGAAGAGGAGGAGGACTTTTAAAAAAAAGATTCTTAGTGCCATGCCTGGTGACCTGAGCTCCATCCCCGAAACCCACAAGGTGGAAGGAGAGAATCTACCCTCACAAACTGCCCTCTGACCTCCACACACCAACACCCCACAAAACATGCAAGAGAAATAAAAAAAAAAAAAATTAAAATAGTAAATAAAGATCTAGCCAGGCAGTGGTGGTACTTAACTTTAATCTCAGCACTGAGGAGTCAGAAGCAGGTGAATCTCTGAATTTGAGAGCTGCCTGGTCTACAGAGTGAGTTCCAGGACAGCTAGGACTGTGCACAGAGAAACCCTGTATCAATAAACAAACAAACAAATAAATATGTAACTGGATGTGATGGTGCATCCCTAATATACCAGTACAGGAGACTAAGGCACAGATTCCTGAGAACCATTCTCAGAAAAGCCTGTGATCCATTTGGAGTTGATTTTCCTATAGAGGGAGAGATGATAAGGGTCCATTTTCACTCTTCTACACAAAGACACCCAGTTTTCCCAGCATTTTTTTTTTTTAAAGAGGCTATGTTTCTCCAGTACCAGTGTGTATTTTTGGCATCTCTGTCAAGATTCTGGTGGCTGTAGATACTTGGGTTTGTCTCTCTGATCTACATGTCTGTTTCTTATGACCATGCCGTGATAGTTTTTGTCACTATGGCTTCATAATGTGATGGGAAATCTGGTATGATTACTCCTTTTGGACTCTTGCACTGCAGTATTCACTAAGCATTGTGCACAACAGGCAAGCCCTGGAGCCGAGCTAGGCGGCCATCATCGAAGGAACGGACAAGGGAAATGTGGTGTATACACACAGATGGTAATGAAGAATGAAGTCATGTTGTCTGTGGGGAAATGCATTCAGCTGGAGATGATGATATCAAGCACATTAAGGCAATTTCAGAAATTCAAGCACAAATACGGGCAGGC
Source organism: Phodopus roborovskii (assembly GCF_943737965.1). Taxonomy (NCBI): domain Eukaryota; kingdom Metazoa; phylum Chordata; class Mammalia; order Rodentia; family Cricetidae; genus Phodopus; species Phodopus roborovskii. The sequence continues at coordinate 22,660,501 of NW_026126407.1, forward strand.
CAGATGGCTCAGCAGCTAAAGCCATTTACCATCTGAGCTCAGTCCCTGGAACCTACTTGTGCACTTGGGTACATGCCCTGGCCCCCAGGAGCGCGCGCGCGCACACACACACACACACACACAAAATGTTAAAAAAAAAAAAAAAAAAAAAAAGACACATATGCTGGGCAGTGGTGGCACATGCTTTTAATCCCAGCACTGAGGAGCCAGAGGCAGGTGGATCTCTCTGAGTTCGAGACCAACCTGGTCTACAGAGTGAGTTCCAGGACAACCAGGACTACACAAAGGCACCCTGTCTCCAAAAAACAAAAAATGAAACAAACAAAAAAGACAAATTAATTTTCTCTCATTTGTGATTCCTGTGCTTTATACAGTCACATAAAATCATGAATGTAGAGATTAAATGAGAGAAGTGAAACTATGTAGGAAGACAAAGGGGATTAAGGGGAGGGAAGGAAAGGAAGGGTTTGGCTGGGGGAAAATATGCAGAACACAGCACTGAACACCTGTAAGATATTTTTTTTTAATTTTGTAAAATTAATTTTTAAAACAAGTCTATGTCCAACATCCTAGTCCAAGAGTGTATCTGCTAGGCCTGTAACGGAGAGGACTCAGGCCCCTAGATGTGAGGTGGGGTGGGGGGTCACCACCAGAGTCCCCAGGGAGGGGTTTCCGGAGGGACAGAGGCTCTGCGACATCTCTCAGGCTCTGGTCCCTGACGTCTCGGCATCCCTACCCTTGTCCCTTCCACCTTTATCAAGCCTCACACGTTTGGGGCACTTTGCTGTCGGACTTGACAGACCAAACGAAACAGAGGCGGGTGGCAGATAACCACAGCCTCTTCTTGCCACACATAGGCCTGTTGGCTTGTCGGACCTGCAAGCGAAGGCGTCTTACTTCTCCAACACATTCCACGGTCATGTCCCTGGGTTTCCAGCCTCCAGATCAGCGCCCCTAAGCCCCCAGGACTTTCACAGTAGAGACAAAAAGGGAACATTAGATTCCTCATTCCAAAGCCCCAGCTTTGCTGTGTGACCTTGGGCAAATCCCACCCCTCTCTGTGCTTGTGTGTTTCTGCACCTTCCTTGACAGGAAGGGGGATGGGCTAACTAATTTCTGATATTCCCATCTTCTTCTCTATGCCCAGCTCTGACTTCAGATTTCCCAGTTTATTAGAAACAGGAAAATGGTTCCTACACCTCTTGAGTGCCAGGTCAGAATCTCATGGCTGTGTCAGGCCAGGACCAGTGATAAGAGCTCAAGAGGTGGACATGTTCCCTCCGACCCAGGGCCCACGCACTTGAAGTGAAAGTTTCACATAAACAGGGTGTGGAGGCACTTGCCTGTAGTCCCAGCACTTCAGAGGTTGAGGCAGGAAGGCAGGAGGATGGAGACAAGTTTGAGGAAAGTCTGAGCTATACATAGTGAGTTCCAGGCCAGCCTGGAAGGAGCCTTTGTCTCCAAAGAAAACACACACACACACACACACACACACACACACACACACACAGAGAGAGACAGAGACAGAGACAGAGAGAGATAAATAATGTTTTCTAAAAGTGGGAGGGCAAGCCAGGCAGTGATGGAATATATCTTTAATCCTAGCATTTGGGAGTCAGGGGCAGGCAGATCTCTGTGAGTTCTAGACTAGCCTGCTCTACAAAGTGAGTTCCAGGACAGCCAGGGCCACACAGAGAAACCCTGTCTTGAAAAACAAATGTGTGTGTGTGTGTGTGTGTGTGTGTGTGTGTGTGTGTGAGAGAGAGAGAGAGAGAGAGAGAGAGAGCTGGAGAGATGGCTCACCAGTTAAGAGCACTGGCTGCTCTTCAAGAGGACCTGGGTTCAATTCCCAGCACCCACAAGGCAGTTCATAACTGTAATTCCTGTTCCAGAGGATCTGACACCCTCATACAGACATACCTGCAGGCAAAACACTGATGTACATAAAATAAAAATAAAGTATAGAATGAAAGAGAGAGAGAGAGAGAAAGGAAGAAGGAATGAAGGACGGGAGAGAGAAACTTGCTGCTGCCAAACCTGATAAACTGAGTCTGATCTCTAGGACCCACACAGTGAAAGGGCAGAACAGTTTCCCACAAGTTGTCCTCTGACCTCCACATGTGCATGCACACAGACAAACACACACACACACACACACACACACACACACACACACCTCACACAGACAAAATAGTAAGCAAAAAGTATAAATCTAAAAATAAAAGTAAACAAGAAAAAAGTTTCACACAAAGACACCTCTGAAATGAATTCTGATATTTTTCTATAGTTTATTAAAAACAAAACAATCCAATCATAATCCATTACTGGGCAGCTATGACTGCATTTCTGAACAAGGTGAGACCAACTCAAGCAAACATGTAAGTAGACATGAGGCCAACTAGGTACCCTAGCTAGAGGTATAGGAATGCATGTGTGCGTCAGCGGAGTGTATATCTATGTATGGATTTTGACCATATTCTCCCCCATTACTTGCTCTTATCTGACTCTCACTGAGACCCTTTTCCCCAGGAGTCCTCCTAGCTTATAATGTTTATTTGTTTGTTTATTGTGTATATACACACAAGTGCCACAGTGTGACAACTTGTGGGAGTTGGGTCTCTCTTTTCATCAGGTAAACACTGGAGATCGAACTTGGGTTGTTAAGCAGGGCAGCAAGCACCTTTACCCACTGAGCCATTTCACTGGTACCTCCCTGCCTATGTTTATGGTGTGTATGTGTGAGTGAGTGTGTGTGTGTGTGTGTGTGTGTGTGTGTGTGTGTGATACTGGGCTTAATTATGGTTGCTTGTATGAATAGGGTGGGGAGGTTATTTATGTAGCACGGGGAACTTCTCAGTGGCTGTACCACTGAAAAAGTGACCACCCCTTAGTGATGCTCTGCTTAACATTAGACTATACTGATGTCCCCACATTCTAGGAGTACACGTGGAAGTAGGTAAGTGCTGTGTGGCTTCTGAACTCTGGGTCTGCCTGCCAACCTTGACTTTTCCCAACACATTGAGGTCTGACTTTGCCCAGGTTAGCCCAGCAGGAGATACACAGCTAAGGCCCCCAGAGATGATGGGATTCCATATCATACACACCACTGAGACATCAGTCCCTTAGAACTGAGTCCAGAAAGTGTGTCTGGGCAGGAGCGAGCAAAGGAGCCAGCCACTGTGCAGTCTACTTTAACTCCATTGCATTAATGTGGTGAAAGCTTTAACGATGCCTGAAGGTAAACCTATAAAAAAAAAAAAAAAATCAGCTGGTCAAGTAGGGCAGTGGTGACACATGCTTTTAATCCCAGCACTCAGGTGGCAGAAACAGGCAGACCTCTGAGTTTGAGGCCAGCCTGGTCTACAGAGTGAGTTCCAGGACAGTCAGGGCTACACAGAGAAACCCTGTCTCAAAAAAGAAAAAAAAAAAAAAATTAGCCAGTCAAAGGGAAGGAAAATTGCTATAGAAAGGATCGGATCTCCTCCTTACACGTCATTAAGACAAAACACAACTGCACCTCCTGGACAGGATCCCAGCACAGAAAAGGGACCTGAATAAAAAAGTGGAGACATCTAAATAAAGCCTGGAGTTTGGTTTGACTGCAATGTATCACTGTTAGTATCTTGGTTTTGATAAATGCACCTCAGTTGTGTAAGACGGCAATGTGGGGGAAGAGGAGGCAAATAGAAACTCTGTTATTTTTTGCACCTTTTCTGTCTATAGTAGTAATCATTCTGCCTAGAATTTTTACAAAATGGGCTTGTATATGCTAATAATCCAAACTCTCCGGGATAGGCAAGCAGATCAGGAGTTCAAGGTCATCTTCTGCTGTACAGCAAGTTTGAGACCAGCCTGGGTTACATAAAACCCTGGTGTAAAATAAATAAACAATAAATAATATAATATAAAATAAATGGACCAGTGAGTTGGCTCAACAGGTCCTGCTATGAAGTTTGATAATGTGAGTTTGATTTGCAGGACCCACATTATAGAAGGTAAACACAAACTTCTACAAATTATCTTCTGACTTCCATATACATACATGTATGCCACCCCACCCACAAATACAAAAATAAATACATGCAATAACAAATCTTGAACATACACACAAAACAATATATATGATATAAATTATAGCTCAATAAAGACATTAGCAAAAAAAGATACTACAATGATACTTACAGTTTATATACTGAGTATATATTGCTTGCCAGCTTCCCCAACACATTATTTCATCCCCCACACTGTGACAGGACCATAATGACAGATTCCCTCTAAGGCCAGTATTATTACCTCAGGACTGTCCTTTGAAGTAAGGGGTCATCCTTTGGTTTATTCATCCAACATATACACTAAGCTACTCCTATGTGCATATGCTGTGGTTGATGCTGGGTTAGCTCAGTGAACAGGCAAAATATGTCTCCTCTCCTTCTTGGGTTTGTGTGTGTGTTTAAGACAGGATTTCTCACATAGCCCAGGCTGGTCTTGCATTCATTCTACAGTCAAGTGTGATCTTGAACTTCTGATTCTCTTGCCTCTACCGCCCAAATGCTAGGGTTATGGATGTGTTTCACAATGCTTGGTTCATTCAGCACTGAGAACGGAACCAACTGGTGGCCTCCTGTGTGCTAGGCAGGTACTCTACCAACTGAGCTATATCCCCAGGCCAGATTCTTGAGGTTTATAACCAAATTGTGAAAAGTCAACACACACACAATACTTTTAAAGCTGATTTAGTTAGGTGTGGTGCTACACCATTAATCCTGGCACTCAGGGCAAAGGCAAGTGGATCTCGGGGAGCCTGAGGCCAGCCTGGTCTCACTGGAGATATGGCTCAGTAGTTAAGAGCACTTAGTAAGAGCACACACATCAGGTAGCTTATAGTCACCTTTTGACTCCTGCTCCAGAAGGCATCCAAAGCCTCTTAGGACACCTGCATTTATATGCACAGACACACACAAAATAGGGAGATGAATCTTATCAAAATATGTTGCATGAAATACTCAAGAATTAGCAAAAAAAATTATTAAAAGGTAAAAATAATTTTAAAGGCAAAAAAAGCTGCTAGAAAGAATTCTTAGAATATAATATTTGCAAGAGAAGGACTAAGGCCGAGTAAATACATTGTTTTGCATGACAGGTTCAAATTCTTTAATTATTGTCAATATTTGTTGTAATTTATTTGCTACAAATAAATTACAGTTAATAGTAAGGTTAGGGTGTAGCCTGAGATTTGTGAGATCTTAGATTAGGTCCTCAGCACTGGTCCCCAAAATATATATGTGCATATATAAAATAGCTGTTGCTAATATTATAAAGCATTATTAAGGAATTTGAAATATTTCTGCAGGTTACTAAGTTGTTGTTGATTGTTTTGGCACTTTCAATACAAAATCTCACTAGGCATCCCATGCTGAAATGGAAGTTACTATGTAGCCCAAGCTGACCTTAAACTTCTGGCCAGCCTTTCTGCCTCTGCCTCCCTAGAGCTAGAGATATGGGGGTTTGAATCTGAGTTATCTGGTACCCTCCCTGAGGCACTTCAGACATTAAGAGAAGAATTCATGGGAGGGTGGTGGCATCGGATCCAGCTGCCTTTGTACATGGGGAAAGGGAGACTTGGCCTCAAGGGTTTAAAGAAAGAACTACACTTTGTGAACTGAAGACACCCATCTATCCTGTTCCTGGTGTTTTCTAGACATTCTTTTTTTTTTTTTTTTTTTTTTTTTTTTTTTTCTTTCTTTCTTTTCTTTTTTCTGAGTCTTAGAGAAACACCCTGTCCTCAGTGTTCCATTTGGTACAAGAAAGGGAATGCACATCTCAATTTCAACCCTTGTGGATGGTGTGGGCTGCCGCAGGCAAAGACAACGCTAAACTAATATCAGATAGAGCAGGCAGGCATCTGTCAGATCAAGAGACAAGACCTGGATAAGAGGCATGCACATTTGCATGCCAGGAGTCATGTGACAAATATAGCTGTGTGCAATTATGCTTTTTTTTTTTTTTTTCCCTAGGGGCCATCTAATCCCACAGTTTCATGTAACCAATTATTTTTTTTCAGCAAGTATGTTTTGGAGTCTGTCATGTTCTGTGCCAGAGGTAGGGCAGCGGAGACAGTGCTGTAGCTAAGAATGTGTTGACTTTTGGTGCACAAAACCCTAATCCTGTCAGCCTAGGTAGCTTGTTGTCATCCAGGCTCTCTCCTCATTCATGCCTCATTCTTCCATTTGATAGCCCACTTCCAGCTGTTTGGATAATGACTTCCCTGAGAGCACATTGCTAACGAGAATCACTTTTGCAGGCAACTAGCTCATTCTTGATGAACTGCATTTATTTCAAAAGGCAGAGCTGACCCTCCTGCCTTCACCTCCACTCCCCCCCCAATGTCAACCCCCCATACCAGGGCTGGACCCTGAGGCCTCCCTCACACCAGGCTAATGCTGTGTCGACTGAACTGTAGCTATAATTTATTTGCCCTCTCCTTGAAATTCAGATCTCAAAGCTTTGATCACCTTGTTTCATTGCCTACTGACCAGTGTCACCAATAGCAGGCCTTCCTTCTAAGGGCTGCGTGCAATAAGCTCTCCATAGGGTTTACAAAGGTGTTTTTACATGCAACAAATAGCTTTTTCTAAGTAATCATAATCATAACTCTTTTTTGTTTGTTTGTTTGTTTGTTTTTCAAGACAGGCTTTCTCTGTATAGTTTTTGGAGCCTGTCCTACAACTTGCTCTGTAGACCGGGCTGCCCTCTAACTCACAGAGATCCACCTGCCTCGGCCCCCACCCCCACCCCCAGTGCTGGTGCTAAAGGCATGCGCCACCACCACCCAGCTCATAATTTCTTTTAAAGGGCCCCAGAAATAAAAATGAATGAACTAAGTTGACAATGAGAACAAACACATTTACCTTTGACTTCGATAAAGCTGACTATGCCCATTCTCCTCTAGTGCCATTGCTAATAGCCTCCATGATGTGCTTTTAGCAGGTGCTATGAATCAGTGTGCCCAGGAGAGTCCAGAGAAGGGCATGCATGATGCTGGACCATTGTGACACTGTGGTCTGAGGGCCAGAGCTGTAGTTCCTTCTCTCCAGAGCCCTGCTTGCCCAGGGTTTGTGTAACAGACTTTCCCTACAAATCACAGCACTGCTCTGATTCTTAGAGAAGCACCCTCCATTACCCAGCCCCACAGTCTTCTGTGCTTGTAACCTTGGTGTTCGGTTAGCATCATCTGTCACAGCTGAAGTTAAACAACAAAAAACATGTCAGGTAAGAGGCTGAGAGAGACACTTGGCTGTTTATGAGAGATATACCATTACCATCTAATTCAGGATGGAAGGAAGCCTCTCCCCCCCTCCTAGCCCCCACACCCACTCTCCCCTGGGCTTTCAGAGGATGCCCTTTTCCTCAAGCTTGAGGATTAGCCCATGCTTCCAACCAGGTTTATTCTCTCTGACTCCATAGCAAATACCCTGGGGGGGGAAACCCCTCACTTTGTGGATGCCTGGTCGCCTGGTACATTCAATTTCTCTCAATTAGGAGACTCTGTTGGAGACACAATGGGTTTTGGTGAACTTGGATTCTGATTGGTTTTTATACAAATGTACAGAAAGATTTGATTTCCTCTGTGATTTTTATGACAGAGGAGAAGAAGCAATTAGATTAATTTCTGCTCTGTTTTCTGAAACTTTCCTTTCTGCTCTCTTCTCCTGCCACCTTTTTTTCTCCCTGGCCATTGTGGTTAATTGAGTTTTGGAAGCCTTTGCTTTCATGGGTGAAAATGGGTTTGGTAACTGCAATAGTTGGCTTTGGGTTTAGGACTGGGCTCCACAGCTAGAAAAGCCAGCTCTTTTTGTCACACTCTGGGTGGCTTTTGGGAAACTAATGAGCACAACCTTCAGTCCTCTGGTGTCTGTGGGTGGCTTGATGAGGTTGTCTGTCCAAGAGGCTAGGGAGCAAGACCCTCACCAGGGGAGGCACGCAGCACATCCAGGCTGCCTGGAAGGAAACCCATCCTAACAGTTTGCTCCTCTGAATAGAAAACACAAGTCTATGTCCCTTTTCCCTGTGCACTGGGTTCTTCTCGGGGTTTCTGAGGGTGGGGGAGCACTTGCCTTGTACACATGAAGCCTAGGGTTCCATCCACAGCAGCAGGACAAAGGAAGACAGCGATTCTGATTTCTTCATTATCTGTCCACCAACCCCCTTGTCATTCACCACATTCTTCACAGGACAACACAACAGGAAGGAGACATAAGATACAACGTGCAGCTTGGGGCATGGTGGGGACTGCTTCTCCCTTCACATCTAAGGCCCTTTCACCCATATTTAACTTTTAAATGAAGACCTCCTGTGAGCAAAGGAGGCAAAGGAGAGCCCCAAGAGATCTGAACTTCAACAGAAAAAAAAAAAAAAAAAAGGAAAACTCTGAACATTAGCGTCTCTCCCAAAGGCCAGAAGAGCCTGCCAAGGCATCTGCCAGGGCTAAGCGGTTTCCCAGTGTCGACCTCAAATCCCTTTTTTGTTTTTCTCTTTTAAAGTGTGTTTACAGTTGACCATTATGGAAGAGATGACGGATGGAGCCTGGACCTGTTTAAAATAATCAGACTACCCTCCAGGCTGATGCTTCTTTCCTAAGGCTGCTGGGTAAAGGAAGGATTTGGAACTCTCCAGATTGCCACCAGTTTAATGGAGTGTACTTGGGATCTATCTTTCACCCCCTATACCAAGCCACTGCAGCCCTGGTGGGCTTCAGGAGTTCAGTTAATGAGGCCTTTTCCATAGTTTGACATGTGCACTGGTGGCTTCAAGCTTTCTGTCCCAGACTGTCAGCAATAATTGAGAATTTGGGGACTTGTGATCCCTTAGAGCAAGGCCACTTTAGGAATCAAGACCCAGCAACAGAGGAGGGGCTATCTGTTTCTCCAGCTAGTCCCAAGCTATAAAGGAGGGTGGGGGTGAGGGGGCTGAAGAGGAGCCTGTGACTCCACCCTTTGTGATGGGAGGAGTATTACTTCAGCTCTTCCTTCCACCCACAGATGAGCTTCCCTCTACTGGAATGTATTTTATTTCTTTCAACGAAATCCTACTGTGAATAGATCATTTCTGTCACAATGGCAAATCCAACCAAGGGGCTTGTGGGGGCTGACAACCTCAGGGCTTCCATTTCCACACACTCTTTTGCCTCCTCTGGAAGAAGATGAGATTTAGAGCCTTGTATGTCCTCCCTGAGGCAGCTTCACTCAGCTGGGAAAGCCTACAGAGGTTCCTTGTTTCTGTGAGGGCTCTGTCAGTGGAAAGCACTGGCTGGATAAAAGCCAGGCACGGTGGTTGGTATATGCCTGTTCTCTCCTTGGGAGATGGAGGCAGGAGGATCAGGAGTTCAAGATCAACCTCAGCTGTGTTAGTGACTTGGATGCCAATGGGTTTCAAAAAAGAGACCACAGCAAAAGAAGGAGGGCAGTCCTTAAAAGGGGGCAGCTCAGAGGGAGAGGTTTGCCTAGCATGCAGGCAAGGCTCTGGTTTGATCTCCAGCACGACGGAATACATAAATAAATAAATAACAGAAAAAGGGGGAGAAAGTAAAGGTTTTCTATAAAAGCCCCACCAAGACCATCAGTAGCCTGTGCCATCAGAGTGGCCTCTAGCTGCACACCCTCCCTGGCCCTCAGCTGGGAGCATGGTCACCAGGACTAGGTTAATTTGGTTTTGGTTGGGAATTCATGCCATGCTGGGGATTGAATATAGGTGCCTAGGGCCTGGTGCATGCCTGGTGCACTACCTGCACTACAGAGCTTACATCCCCCACTCCCTGAGAATTCAGATTTGACTGGAAAAGGAAAAAAACTTCCCAGATTTTGGAAGCAAGGGGTCAGGCCTCAAAATGAACTTCCCAGCACAGTGCAGGTAATCTAAGTGTAAAATGGCTGGGCAGGTGGCAGTTAGGAGAACAATTTACAGACTCCAAAATACAAGGCAACAAAACCAATATGCCCCAAATACACAGGACAGTTAGCTGAGCACTCCATATGAGATTGTCCTAGATGCCACCCAGCCTGGTGAGAGAAAGCCACCTGCCTCGGGTCCACTGAGTGCCCCACCGAGTGCCGAGTGCTGTAGGGCTATAGCAGGGAAGCCTCAGGCTGAGAAGACAGGGACTCTTCCAACCCACCCCAGTTCTGGGTGGGGGTGGAGGACACAGGGCAGAAGGTGTCCAGTATGTCTTGATTTATCACTGCTGCACCCCAAGCCATCCCATAAATTTGGGGTCCGTTTTCACCAAAACCGTGAGTTACGATTTTTCAAATAAATACACTTTCCAATCAGACGGGGTTCTGTTTAGGTTGAAGGCTTCCCGGCTTCCCGAAGCAGACATCTTTTGGTGTGGAAAATACACACAGGAGGGAACGGAGCCGGGGCGAAGCTCAGACAACATAAAAACTTGTGTAAACACGTTGTCATTTACGGACTTCGGAAGAGAAAGAGAATGGGGTGGGGGGTGCAGAAAGGGGAGGGGCTGGAGAAAACACATCCATGTTTAATTCTCAGAATCTTCAGGTCTCAGCCTGGAGGGAGGACACGGAAAATTTAATATTCTTTTTCCGTAGGCTTTATTTATGTTACTCATTAGGAAAAGGCAGGGGTGGTGGGTTTACCTTAAATAGATTTTGAATTTTTTGAGGTTGTTAAAAATGTAAGAATGGATAAGGTTTACACAATCCACAATCTCTCTCTCCTCTCTGTTTTTTCATTAGGGAACAGTGTGACCAAGGTAAACCAGGGTGGGTTTTCCCCCCCACCCAACACTGGAGGATCCTTCAACGGTACCTTCCCCTACTCTGTGTCTCAGTTGCCACTTGTCAAACAAGGAATGGAGTAAAGACTCAGTAAAGACAAGAATATTCTCACGAAATTATGAATCTAACATTAGATAAAAGTCACTTCTGAGCCCCGAGGTGGTGGCCCACGCCTTTAGTCCCAGCACTTGGGGCAGGATGGGAGTGGGAGAGTGGAGGTGGGGGAGGCAGAAGCAGGAGGATTTCTGCGAGTTCGAGGCCAGTCTGATCTAGAGAGTTAGCTCCAAGTTTCAGGACAGCCAAGAGAACACAGAAAAATCCTGTCTTGTGCTCTTTCTAGCCAGGCCACACTTCTCATCCCAAGAAAGGGGTCCCAAGGAGGGGAATATCCGCTCGAGGTTCTCAAGGTCTGAACCATGACTCTACCTATCAGTCCGTGTGCCCTTAGGGAAATTCCTTCCCCTCTCTGGTCTCATTTTCCTTGTAAATGTCGAAGTGGGTCCTTATGGTATCTCTGCAAGTTCCCCGCACCAAAGCGACAAGGCTTCACTTTCTAACAGCTTCCTGGAGACATCAGCCCCCCCCCCCCCCCCACCTCTCTCTCTCTGTTAGGAGAAGCAAGCCAGGTCTGATTGGAAAACCCTAGACCCTCTTTAGATATGACCGAGAAATGTTTAAGGGATTTGCGCGCTCAGGCTGCCGCAGCAAATGGCCCGGGGGCTGATTTATGGCGCGTTCCTGCGCGACGCGATTCCCCAAGACAGCAAGAATATTTTACACCGCGCTAATATAAACAGGCGGCCGGCCGGGTCCTTTTTATGGAGTTCCTGTAATTACCCGGGCCCTGACAGGTTCTTGATTTACTGCCCTATTTAGATAAGGGGTCCGGTGCGGGGATTGCCTGTGGCGTCAAGGTCACTGGATGCGGCGGATCGCGGCGTTTACGCGGGGTTTGCGGTGGGCGCCGGTGTGTGCTCTCAGGAGCTTACAGGCAGGCCTCTGTCGGGTGAGCATAGAGGGGCCCAGGCCTCACTCCAAAGCATCACCTTACTATCGGGAAGCTAAATCCCTGGAGGTGGCTGGCGCAGGACCCCCCCCCCCCCTTCCCTCCTCGGGTCGTCCAGGACTCGGTTTTTATGCTGGAGGGATGGCAGTTGGGTTCTATAGGATGAGCAGGATAAGGGGAGGATTGAACTCCACCAGCAGAGCCCAGTGGCTGCAGAATCCAATGGCCTGGCCAACTGCCCTGAAGGTTTTGCATCTAGTCAAGGTTGCCGCTCTTCCTCAGCGGTACCGCAGCAGACCGAACCCTAGGGCTGTTGCGGGCTGAGTTTGCTCTTATTTTACGTGATGCCACAGTACACCAACCACTGCCCCAGCCCTACCCAAATGTCACTCATCCTTCAGGTTGAGGATACTGCCAGCTCCCCACATTCACAGAGAAGGAGCAGAAAGCGACAGTTTTAATCCAGGTGGGCTCAGTCCTGTTATTGCCTGCTTTCCCCTGACACCGTTTATTTAATCTCAAGGAGAGTGTTCTCTTTTCTAAGAAAGATTGCCCGCCCAGTGTCACCAGTGTTGTTGGAGATAGACCCAAGAGTGCCAGACCAGCCCAAAGCACACTGGGAGTACTGGGGGTGAGTGGTCTGGCAGGAGAACCCCGAGAGAGTTCTTGCTCCCGAGGTTTGATCTGCAGAAGCAGGCTGAGGGAGAGCGGACCTGCTGACCTTGGTGGATTTATGCACCCGACAGCAAAAAGACAGAAATTACAAATTCAATTGGCCAGCCCTATCCCCCACCTTCTTTTTTTTTTTTTTTTTTCAAATGGGAAAACTGAGGCTTGAAGCTGGAAAGAAACAGCGAGTTCCTAGCAGACGCCAGAATTCCGCGGGGTTGAGTGAGGTGGTGCAGACTTATAGACACAGCCCTTGGGAGACACAGGCAGCTTCAGGATAAAGACTGTAAATTCTACCAGAGCTACACATTGAGTTGGAGATCATCCTGATCTGAGAATCAAAAACCAAACAAGCCCACAAACAAACAGTACTAAACTAGAAGCCTCATCTTTTGCTCGAATTCCTGCATACCACTCTTTCAAGCGTGCTTGCACGTCGCCTGGGGTAGGAAAGGGAGGACCCACAGCAGGACCCTGTCCCTTCCCTTTCACGTCCAATCTCCAAGTCTTCCTTACTCATCTGAGCCCCAGGTGTCATGCAAAGCACTTTGGAAAGCTGGGCCTGGAGGCTAGGAACCTTGTCCTCTCCTTGGTGTTCATAATTGTGAGTGGTGAACAGTGTTCCACTCCGAGCCCCAGCAGATTTCACATAAGGTCCCCTTGAATCAAACCCCAAGGCAATGGCACTGTCTAGGGGTATCCTGCTTTTTTTTTTTTTTTTTTTAACACACATTGGGGGAGCAGGTGATTTGGAAGACTTCAAGGAGTCTCTGAATTGTGGGGTGTGGGGGGGATGACTCTCACCTTGTACTGTAATCCATTCTCTACCAGAATATCTAGCCCAGATATGCAGCCCTAAGTGATCTGTGCAGTGTCAGAAAAGTGGGCCTCACATTGCTGGGTGGAAAGTGATGCCTTTTTTATAGATGCAAGTGTGACCCTATGTGAGTGTCCATTGTCCTTGTGGGTGACCTGATAATATGAGCACTACTGTACAATTTCATTTTGTCTATGTCAATGTGATTGTCTTCTAAGACTGTGAAAAACATGCAAACCCCCTGAATGCATGCAGTGTTTGGAAACCATACAGCACATGAAGAACAAACTGAATATTTAGATTTTGGATGCTACTCTGGAACTTGCCAATGGTTGAGAATGTCTACTTGTGAACATTCGGATATCTACATCATGTTGTCTGATGGATTTTTTTGTCATGTTTATTTGTGTGTGTATGTATGAGTGTGTGTGTGTGTGTGTGTGTGTGTGGTTTGGGGGAAGGCTGATGGTATTGTTGGTTTTGACATTTAAATTTTTAAATAGACTTTATTATTTAAAAAACTTGTAAATAAATAAAAATATCACACACCAAGAATAACCAGGTCCCACATCTGTACAACTCAGTGGACTTCTATACAGTTAGAACAAGCATTTGACACTTAATGTGAAGTGTGTAACACTTCACATTAAACTTCACACTTTCAGTATCCACAATCTATGTTATGCCCAATATCTGCCACCAAGCCACGACAGATTTAGAAGTAGAAAAATGGTTAGCTTTTCATCCTCCCTCCTAACTTATGACCATAACCAGACATTTAATGGGAACTCCTTGACCAACTCTACTCTCCTGTTTCAGCCTCCCAAATTATCTCAGACTACTTGTACCACTGCCCAGCTGGAAAAAAAAAAATTGGTGGGGGGAATTGTGTTGTGAATATAACTCTGAGGAACTTGTAAAAAGATACAAAGTTAAACTGGGTGTGATGGTGGCTCCTGTCTGAAATCCCAGAACTCCGTGAGTAGGAGGATCAAGTTAGGCTACATGAAATTCTGTGTTTAATTAATTAATTAACCAATTAATTAAAATGAAATAAGTGGCTCAGTGGGCAAAGGTACTAGTCACCAAGGCTGATCACCAGAGTTTAATTCCAGGGTTCTACATACGGGAAGGAGAGACCTGCCTCCCAAAAGCTGTCCTCTGATCTCCCCACAAGTACACTACACTATGGCACCGATGTACTCTCCACAAATAAATAAATGTGTTTAAAGAGTGCTTGGACCTATGAAAACATGTATGCACCCCTGCATCCAATGTTTAGTGGTATGTGCCTCAGATAAAACTATGATCTTCTTGTACCCCCCTACCCAAACTGGAAGCTTCAATGTTTAACCTACTCGGAGGGTTACAGACACCTTGTTAAAAAACAAAAACAAACAAACAAAACCCCTAGAAACATGTAGATCTTGTAATACTGTATGCATGCCATGTCTTCGTATTTCTAAGGAGAATGCGACCTGTAAGTACACACAGTTGGCATGTGCCAGCGAAGGGGTCCTCCTGTGTGTATAGTATAGACAGACCTATTATAGGGCCCAGGGTGAACACTGCTGTGGTTAGGACTATGCTGAGTTGAGGATCCAGGCCTTTCTACAGAAGTTATTCCTCTCCACCCAGCTTCCCTCTTTCAGACAGTGCCTCCCCGTTTGCGAGGCACAGGACCCCGCAGAACAGCTTCAGAACCGGCGCCCTCCCGGCGAGCCTCCTCTGGCTCCCTACTCAGCCCAACCCTAGCGCTGCCGGCGCCAGGCGCCGACTAGCGCGGCGGGTTTCCAGCTCGCCTGGGGCAGGAAAGAGGGGTCCCAGAACCTCTCTTCACCGCTGCCCACAACCTCCTGCACAGCCAGGGCCCACAGCCCCGCCAGCTCCCACAGGTGGAACCTTGGCGCTCAGACCCCAGCGACTGTCTGAGCTTCCAGCCATGCCCTGAAGCGGATGTATTCTCACAGAATTCCACGTTTACACAGACACGCAGGATCTCAATACGCACGCGTTCCTAGGATTTTACACACGAGGGCTGACATCCGTCCACGACCTGCTCCGCATTCGTTTTCACTTACCCACTTGCTACTGGGCCTCACATTCCCCGTCTGCACTCTGTGGCCTTTCTCCTACTGTCCCTGTCTGGTAATTGTCTTACTAACAGGATGGGCCTCAGTAAGCAACTTTTGAGTGACTGGATTAAAAGGGAATTAAAAAGGAATTGACATAATCTCACCCCCCAACTCACACTTGAAAGAAGGGCACATTTTCTACAACCCACCTAGGAGTAAGACAAGAAAGATTGATAAGGTTGGAGGGGTCCTAGGAACAGGGACCTTAATGGAAAGATACAGAGTCCCAGACTTAAAGCTTATATCCTGGTCTCCCAGGTAATTATCAACTCGTGGAAAGCCATCTCTTTGTAGAATCCCAACTCGGAGAAGTGTCCTAGGCCGGAGGGGAGTCGCACAAGGCAGTACAGAGATAGACCAAGCCTCAGCCAGCTGGGTGTGAAGTGGCCTGGGCTGTTTTCTCCGTGGATATCAGGGGCGGGGGCCTGACTTCCCATAGTGTCAGCTTCAGTGGAGTATCTTTATAGGATCAAACGTTCTCATGCGGGTGGTGAGCCGGATGCAGTAAGTAGGCAGCAGTCGCCGGCTCCTAGCAATATGTGCGAATCTTCCGAGGACACTGGGGAGTCCTGCCACAGAGATGCCTCAGGGCTTAGGCGCCGCCAGGCTGCCTCGCCACCAGCTCGGCCTGCCGGCATTTACACCGAATCAGGCGCCTGAGAGGCGAGAGGAGCAGAGATCAGCCACTGCCTCCACCCCCAACCCCCAAGCCCGGAACAAACCGGTCAGTGCCCAAGAGCTGGAAGCCCTCTCCCTTTCCCGCCCACTTCCACCTCGGCCTCTGGAAAGGTTCCCCCTGGGAGACAGCAGCTGGGCGAGAACGGGACCACTGAGAACCACCTTGTGCGGCAGTAGCTCCAGGTCCAGCCTGAAGCAGGGGACCTAAGGGCGGGGCTGAAGGTGTTAGGGCCTAGCCTACTTTCCTGCTGCGCCCGGTGGCCTTCAGGCTCCCACGATGATCAGCGTCCTTAGAGTTCGGGTTCGTGGATGCTGACTATCCTATTCTGAATTTCAGACCTAAAAACAAGAGCCACTTTTGCCCTGGTCCTAATCTTCAGTCCCTCTGTGTGTGTGTGTGTGTGTGTGTGTGTGTGTGTGTGTGTGTGTGTGTGTGTCTTTTCAAGTGATGATTCTAGAATCCTTTCCTTGGTTCCATGAGGAAAGGGTGGTAGCTTCAGTACAGGGCGTGAGCAGGCCTGGCCTCAAGTTCGTAGCCCCCGCCCTCCCAGGAGGGGAACTAGGAGAGGGGAGGGTCATAGGCGGGGCTGGTTCTCAGTCCCTGTGGTCAGCTTAGAATCCTGTGGCGCTTGCTGAGCATAAAACTTGGGACCGCCACCCCCTTTCCTCCTCCTGCCATTGGCTCCAGCTAGAGGTTGACATCAAAGCCCAGGCCTTATATAAGCAGGATCCCGATGGCAAGTCCGCAGAAGGGTTAAACGGGTCTTTGGGAATCCGCACTCTCCTCTCTCTGCCTACAGAAACCCTGAAGAAGCCAGCAGGTCCGGCGTGTCATCTCTAGCCTTGTTCAGGACTCCTCCAAAACCCAGCCAGTTCTCGGCCCCGGGAGCCCACGGGTGGCCCCGTTCTGTGGGGGCGTATGGGGCGGCGCTAATTAGGCTGGCGGTACAGGCCAGGAGCCTCTCCAACATGAACCTCGTGGGTAGCTACGCACACCACCACCACCATCACCACCCCCACCCGGCGCACCCCATGCTCCACGAACCCTTCTTCTTTGGTCCGGCCTCCCGCTGCCATCAGGAGCGGCCTTACTTCCAGAGCTGGCTGCTGAGCCCCGCTGATGGTGCCCCAGATTTCTCTGCCGCCGGGCCACCACCTACCACCGCAGTGGCTGCGGCTGCCTATGGTCCTGACGCCAGGCCGGGTCAGAGCCCAGGTCGGCTAGAGGCGCTTGGAGGCCGCCTACCCAGACGAAAGGGCTCAGGACCCAAGAAGGAGCGGAGGCGCACAGAGAGCATTAACAGCGCTTTCGCGGAGCTGCGTGAATGCATTCCCAATGTGCCCGCGGACACCAAGCTCTCCAAGATCAAAACTCTGCGCCTGGCCACCAGCTACATCGCTTATTTGATGGATGTGCTGGCCAAGGATGCACAAGCTGGTGACCCCGAGGCCTTCAAGGCTGAACTCAAAAAGGCGGATGGCGGCCGGGAGAGCAAGCGGAAAAGGGAGTTGGTGAGTCCCGGGGCTTGTAAACTCCAGCCAAAGGTGCGGGCTGGGTTAAGGGCAGGCCTGCAAACAGCCAGGGGAAGCTGTGTTCTGGATGCTATTTTGAAAGGCTAGGGAGAGTTCTGAGGCTGTCACAGTCTGTCACTGTGTGCACGGAGGGGAGGAAGAATCAAAATTAAATTCAGTCATAACTGAGTGAACACAGAATCTTGCTTTTTAAAGGTGATCTTAGGGGCTTCTTTGAGGATGAATTGGAAAACCATGGGTTCCCCAAAAGGTGTGCGTGTAATATATTTTGTTTTAAATTTGAAGTTCTGAGCTTTCCCTTTCCTGGAAGCCAGGTTGAGAATGGAAGTAGGAAATGCCATCCGTATTCATGTATGAAATTCTCCAAAAAATTTTTTTTAATTAAAAAAAAAAAAAAGCGAATGCAAGTAGGGACTCCCTACTTTAATTTCCTTGAGAATGAATATCTGAGTGTGGACTCAATTAGTGTTTTTAAAGGGTTTCCTGGAGAGGCTGAGCTACCTCTATTATTATACTAATGGGAGAAACAGGCTCCTCACTGGAGGAGTTAGGACGAGGAGCAGGATGAAGTCAGTTTTTCTAAGCTGGGTCCTGTGTGTGTCCCACTGGCTGCCAGAGTAGTGGGTTAGGTAACCTCAAAGGCTTTGCTCAGAAGCAGGAGGGGCTTCGGTTTTGGGGATAGCCTAGTGGGCCTGTGGGTCTTCTCCACTTTGGATGATGTTTCTCCTCAGGGAAGTGGAACTTCTGGCCTCCGAGTTCCTTCCGTTTGGTAGGCTCGGGCCCAGGCACATCAGAGTGGACTGGGGAGCTTTGCAGGCTTTTGTCTGACCCATAGGGCCTATGGCAAATAGGGACAGCTTACCTGGAACCACCGGAAAGACAGACTTCCAGCTTCAGCTGCCTGAGGCCTGGGCTGTTGGAGATGAGGGGCGGGCGGGGAGGAGCACCTTACTGGAAGCAAGGGCCTGTCCTGCCCCTGGGAGGGCACTGCCTCTAAAAGGTATCGCACCCTGGGTTCCTGTTTGGAGAGCTGGGAACAAGGACTGTAGAGGCCAGGCCAATTCTTTCTTTCCTCATTGCTTGTCGAGGGAGGCTCCAAGGACCAGTACTAGCCCCAACTGCGCCCCAGCCAAGATGCTAATACACCAGGCTGAAAACCCGGAACAAGTTATACCCCAAGTAGATTATCCTTTCCACCCTTCTACACCAGTCTTCTGAGATGGTTGCTCTCTCTGTCCCCCAGACTCCTTAAAGCCAAAACCTGAGAGTCAGTTTCCTCAGACCTGGAGAATTCTCAGTAGCAAACCTCCCCAAGTTGTACAGACTTCGGGATCCCAGGAATTTAGAGCATAAAGGCAGATTTATGATCCTCGTTGTCTGCTTCACAAACAGACATCTGTCACTTATTTAAAGACGCCCAGTTACTGCTCCCGACTTGTTCCCCTCCAAGCCGGGGAGATCGAACTGAATAACTTAAACCTGACTTTTCTTGCTTTGTTTGTTTGTTTGTGTCCATTGGCAGCCTCAGCACGAAGGCTTTCCTCCTGCCCTGGGGCCAGGTGAAAAGAGGATTAAAGGGCGAACCGGCTGGCCTCAACAAGTCTGGGCGCTGGAGCTAAATCAGTGAGACCAGACCGGCGCCGAGGACCCGGCTGCGGCTGGCCCACCTGGCCACCCGGAGAAGAGAAGGACGCTGCGGCCAAGGCCGGCCTCCGGGTTCCCGCGGTTTGTGTGCGCGCCTCGCCCAGTCTCGGCAGAGCGCCGGCGGATCCGCGGCTGCAACTACCCACTAGGATCGCACGTGCAATGTCATTTGAATTTGTTAATACAGTAAGAGAAAGAGAAATTTATATATATGTTCACTTCCCGCCAAGGGCGGCTCTTGGAGGCTCGACTCAAGAAAGGAGGGACTGCAGAGACCTAAGCGCCTGAAAGACGCACCCTTCCAACCAGTCTGGGTGGAACTCAACCCCAAAGGCCGCGCTCGCGCGCTCTCTGGCTCGCTCTCTTGCCTTCTTCGGGGTCTGTGTCAGGTTCCCGGACTCTTCTCGAGTTAAAATGTAATAAGAGTAATCAGTAGTTTCCTGCCAGGAAGACGGGCGTTGCCTGGGTCGTTCTCTTGGGAATAGCGGTGTTTTTCCTTTTTGTCACTGCACTTCCTATCTAGAGGGAAGGCACTGCTTCCCCTCGTAGCACCTCTGCTTTCCAAGGGAAACGTTTCCCTTCCTTTCCCTTTCCTTCCTTCCTGTCCCCTTCCTTTCTCCATCTTCGTCCCTGTACCCTCTTTCCTTTCCTTCTTTCTCCTTTATTCCTTCCTTTCTAAATAAATGCTTTCCCCTTCGTTGCCAAATTTTGAACATATTTAAACTACCTATCATGCCTGTTGCTCTCAGGTATATATCTCCCTACCCCCACCCTCTTTCTACCTCAAATCCGTGTGACCACTCGCAGCCCCACCCTTTGCCAAAGCAATATCTATGCTCTTGACTTAATAAAAAGTTGTTCTAGAACCTCACAGGCCTATGTGGTATTGCTGCCAGAATCCTTCACTGGTCCCTCTGCTCCCCCTTTCCCCTTCTTGATAAATATCGAACCAAAGTGCAGATCAAACTGAGAGAAGCAGGCGAAGAATGGAAGAGTGAAGTTCTCGTGTGAATGGGGGCGGGCGGGGGAGATGGAGAAAGAAATCGGGTATAGGGACTTACTTGGTTGGGAATTCCCAGTCCAGCTTGCTCACAAGGGTGTGGTTGGCGCTTTGTGGAGGTACAAGGGGCTTTGTAGAGGTACAAGGGTTGCTATCACACAAAGGAGCTCCTCTGAGCTGGGGAATGCTGAGCTCGTAGATGTCTCCTATGAGAACTACTCCTATAGAGCCTGGGACTATACTGGTCCTCTTAGCCCAACTCCAAACACTGCAGGCAGTTAAGGACTTTCTCCCATGGAACTGTTATTTTATACATAAATAGTCTGATGTTAATGGTTAAATGGAGGTTTCTCTCTTAACAACAGAACACTTAACAAATACTTTTGAGAGCATGTGCTGTGTGTATGGTTCCCGTCCGAGCGGCCGCAGCCAAGCACTGTGTCTCCACATCCGAATACACCGCTGGTGCGTTTGCTTGGGGGCGCGGGCGAGTATGGAGCCAAACTGGGGTGCACTAAGGCAGGCGTCTCGGCGTGCATTGGTCGCGTGCAAGCAATCGGTTCCCTGCTTGTGAACGCTGCCTTCTGTTTGGGAACAACTCCCAGGCCCACCGGCACGAACGCAACTCTATGCTAAGTGCTCTTGCTCAGGCCTTGTCTTGCTCCTGCTGCGGACCAGGCGGGAAGGTGCTCCCAGCCTTTGGCTGTAGCTGGGGCCGAAGACAGGGATCCGGGGCCGACGCCTCCACCTGGCACCAGGGTGAATATGGGGCCCCATTAGTCTCGGCTGTAAACACCGTGACAGGGGCTATGAGGCCACGCGGGCCGTTTCGGACACGAAGGAGTTAATAAAAGGTGTTTTATGGGCGCTAGGAAACGGTGGAGGAGGTGTGAGCTTTTCTCTCCCTGTGCCGCCACCCTTTCTTCTTCTTTCCCTCTGCCACCCGCCGCCAGATCAAACAAGCCCGCGCTTTAACTAGACCAACACCTCGTAGTAATGAGCCGGCCGGCGCGCCCCTCCCCCGGCCTCCGAAGCCCCTCGGGGACACGCGGAAAGGAAACCCGAGGCTCGTTATGGTTTTCTTCCCCTTTTGGAAATCCTGGCATGCATGAGAAAACGGAGCAAGGCAGCAAACCTTCCTTAGCCTCGAACCCAGGTCTCCAATTCATCAACCTTCGGGCTATACTTAGGGGTCCGGTTCCCATTTCTATTTTTAGCAGGGTAAAGCATCCTAAGCTCGGGAAGAATGCGCACCCGCGTCCTCCTTCCTTGCAGCCCCGGGATTGAGAGGGTACCTAACCTGGGTACCTCCTCAGGGCAACCTGCTCAGCCAGGCCTCTTCAGAGTTCAATTGCTTCCCAATAGAGAGGTGTAGACCGCTAAATGTAGCCTCAGTTGCCTGTGGTCCCATTCCCAGGCCTTGCAAGTGGGGGCCAAAGCTCATCAACGACAGACTCTTGAGACTAACTTGGGGGTTCAGCAAGGCCTAAACACAACCCACCTCCTTGCCCATGGTAGGGCCCAGCCAGGCTTTACAGTAAACCAGCCTCAGTCTGGAGCCCAAGAATGGAGCAGCTCTATCCAGGGCTGCGACTACAGCTCTCCAGCTTCAGACCTTTTCAGCCTCTGGCCTTGGTAATATCTTCACTGTCAGCTCAATTATTATTATTTTATTAGATATAGTATTTCTCAAAAATATTTAAACAATTCGAAAATAAGCACCAGGGATATGTCACTAAGAAACAGGGATTGCAGGCTTTAACTACAGAACCAGTGGACTGGAGAGTACAAAACAGCTAAAGACCCAAGGCAGGATAGTTAGAGACCTACTTAAAGAAGTCTGTCAGGGCAGGGTAGTGGGTCTAAGGGCAGGGTAGTGGATATGACTTAGCCCTTAGAACAATCTCTGGAAAGGAATTCTGGATATATTAAGAAATGCCTCCCCGGACAACTAAACGTTACCCAAATGACCCTTTCATGTGTGTGTGTGTGTGTGTGTGTGTGTGGGGTGGGGAAAGTCATTCATTTATACCTCTACTTTTTTTTTTTTTTTTTTTTTTTTTTGAGATGGGGTCTCACTCTACAGGTCAGGCTGGCTCAAGCCCATGGCAATCCTCCTGCTACAGCCTCCCAAATACTGGGATTATGAGTCCATAGGTCCTGCTTTATTACACCTTTGCTTCTGACCTGTGGAAACAAAGGCAAATTTTAACTTCCTCTTACTCTGTTGTCTTTTTTAAAGCTTTTTTTTTTTTTACAATAAATAAATATTACTTTTATATTAAAGCTGTGGACTCTCTTTCCTTCACTGTACTTCCAGTGCCGTCTACGCTAGGCCTAACACACATTCTGAGTGCCTGCCATGCACTGAGCACTGTAGTTACAAACACAATGAATAAGAGATGATCCAAATAAGGATTAGAAATCAATACAACCCAGCAAATGCCAGTCTTGAAAGAGTTACAGTTTCCACAATAAATTTATCTTTTCTTCCATTTAAAAACAACAGTTAAAATTCACAAGGCAGGGTCTTCAAACTCTTAGCATGCATTGTTTCACAAAAAGCCTGGCTCACACTGGAGAGGTCAAATTGAGGCAGTCCTGAGCTTGGAGAGGTAAGGATTTCGTTCAAGGTCATATAGACAATAAAAGGCCTTTCTGGCTGGAATCAGAAAGAAGAGACCCAGCATTCCCTTACACTTTGTAACACCT
This sequence comes from Phodopus roborovskii, assembly GCF_943737965.1. Lineage (NCBI taxonomy): Eukaryota > Metazoa > Chordata > Mammalia > Rodentia > Cricetidae > Phodopus > Phodopus roborovskii. The sequence continues at coordinate 22,683,491 of NW_026126407.1, forward strand.
CCCCAGAATGTGCCTATGCCTGTGTGTGTGTGTGTGTGTGTGTGTGTGTGTGTGTGTGTGTGTGCATTTACATATGCAGCAGCCAAATTCTGTTTATTTCATCTGACTTCCCCTGAAATAAAGTAGAGAAGGATGGGGCTATGCATGCAAAGGGGGCTGGGATTCTGACCTCCTCCCAGAACCCTCTCTGCCCAGGAAGAGGACAGCTCACACTTCTAGGATCTATCCCTTTTGGAGGTAACATTCTGATTCCAAGAACCTCCTTTCCAGCATCCTGTGAAGCAGCTCCTCAGTTTGTTTACATGGAATCCTCATTTTTCCTTTCCAGAGTTCTCCCGCTTCTTAAATATATATATTCATTATTAGTGTGCGTGTATGGGTGTATGTATGGGTGTATGCAGGCGTGTGCCGTGACCTGAGAGTGGAGGTCAGAGGCACCCTTGTGGAGTCATTTTCTCTTTCCACTTTTCCTTGAGTCCCAGGGAAGAGCCTTAGGTGGTCAACTATGGGAGTCTGCAATGCCTTCTCACAGACCTTCCACTGCTTTGAGCACAGTTTAATCCTCAAAGCCTAGAAGGGATCCAGGCAAGCATGAGGCTTCCTAGGGACAGATGCTGAGAGTATGGAAGTCACTAGCTCAGGGTCCTGGGGCCAGGGGAAAGAGCAGTAGGAACAGAGAGCAGCTGTGCCTGCTTGGGGCATAGGGTTCCTTTGGAAAAGGCTAGAACACCTTCCTTCCACAAAACCCACAGTTAAACTACAGTTAAACTAGCTAAACTAGTTAAACAGTTAAACTAGCTAAATCCTCATAAAAGAAATGGAACTTTAAAAAAAATCAGTTAGCCTCATTTTTAAATGAAAAGTGACTAGCGAGAAAAAAAAATATGCATGTTCTAAAGTGTCTGAAGCCAACTCTTGATTTCAACCCAATTTGTTTGGGCAAAAAAAGAAAACTTTTTTTTTTTTTTTTTCAGCTGAGAGGTTTTACAGCTGAGTTCTCCCAACCCCATAAAAAACTCGGTTTATGTGGGAAATAGTGAAAGACTCTTAACTCTAATACACATCGTCTAATGTAAGCAGACACAGGCACTATATAAAGCTCCTGCAGATGTTATTAAAACCAACATAAATGCACATTTATCCCCACAGAATGGACAATGTGAGGCATCGGACCTCAGCCCAGAAGCCCACATCCACTGTGCAGCTAGGGCTCTAGGTATCCCACCCCTGAAGTCTTGAACGTGCACTCTCTTGGCACAGTTCCTTCATTTCATAGAAGGGGAAACTGAGGTTCCATAGACAGAGAGACAGAGAGAACTTGCTCAAGACCACTTGCAGTGTTTCCTTTGTTTACTATCGACTTCTATTCCTGAGGTAGGGTCAAGTCACCCCCCAACTCACCATACCTCCTTGTCTCTCTCTCTCTCTCTCTCTCTCTCTCTCTCTCTCTCTCTCTCTCTCTCTGTGTGTGTGTGTGTGTGTGTGTGTAGGACTGGGGGTAGAACCCACAGCCTCCCACATGGCTGGAAAGTGATCTACCTTGGAGCCAGCCCCCTAGCAACCCAGATGAACCTCATTTTCCTTATCTCCAAAGGAGAATCACCTAAAGCTTTGCTTGGCCCTGTTAGCATGAACTAGCTAAGGATGGTAGAGCATTAGCTGTTCTCTGTATCCAGCTCTTTTCATTATTTGATTGAACCCCCTCACAGCCTGGTTAATTAGGTTTGTTCACTTACTTTGGAAAAACACAGACTTATTTCTAGCAGGCTTGTGTTTCGTCAACTTGCCCAAGGGCACATGGCCAGAGAGTGAGTTCCAGGGTCAAGACATTATACTCCATATGATGAAGGTAAACTGAGGCTCACAGAAGGTAAATGGTGACCACACAAGGCTATAACATTTGAATAGAGGAAATTGCCTAAGGCATCACTATTTAATGGAAACTCTATGCAAACCACAGAGGTGTTCCGCATAGTAATTAAAAATTGTAGCTATGGAGACTGGAGAGATTTCTCAGTGGTTAGGAGCACTGATGGCTCTTTTGAAGGACCGGGGTTCAATACCCAGCTTCCCCAAGGCAGCTCACAACTGTCTATAACTTCAGTGCCAAGGGACCAACACCCCCAAGCAGATATACATGGAGGCAAAACACCAATGCACATTAAAGAAATGTAGCTACATTAAAAACATAGATGGGTTGGCCAGAAGGCCTGGTAGGGATTGAAAACTGTCCTTTCCTTTACACATGTGCCTAACATGTGTGCACCCCACCACATTTGCACACAGTACATACAATACATAAATACCCGTAATTAAAACATTTTAAGTTATTTTAAAATTTCAAAGAAATTATGCTCTGTGAATGGATGTTTTGCCTGAACCACATGCATGTCTGATGTCCCAGGAAGACAGAAAATGGTGTCAGACCCTGTAGATTACAAATGGTTGTGAGCTACCATGTGGGTGCTTGAAATCAAACACAGATCCTCTGGAAGCAACCAGTGCACTTAACCAATGCACTTGGGAGGCAAAGGCAGGTGGATCTCTGTGAATTCCAGACCAGCCTGGTCTACAGAGTGAGTTCCAGGACAGCCTCCAAAGCCACGGAGAAACCCTGTCTCCAAAAACTCCAAAACCAAAAACCAAAAAATACCCCCAAAACAAAAAACAAAACACAACAAAAACAAAAAACCAATGGGCTATCTCTCCAAACACTAAACATTTGTTTTAAAAAAGACTCAAGAAGGTTGTATGTGGTGGTGCATGCCTTTAGTCCCAAACTAAGTAAATCAAGAGAGAGACAGAGAGAGAGAGAGACACAGAGAGAGAGAGAGACACAGAGAGGAGAGACTTGTGCAGGAATAATGGCTCAATGGCCAGCCTGGTCTACAGAGTGAGTTCCAGGACAGCCTCCAAAGCTATACAGAGAAACCCTGTCTTGAAAAAAAAAGAAAAGAAAAGAAAATAGTCCATTAGAAACAAAGATCAAAGGTCGTCAGTGACCATGTCAATAAACCACTACTTTTTTAACTGAATATTTTTTGATTTATTATTGTGATTGGGTCTCTTGGATATTCCAGGCTAGCCTTGAATTCTCTGTGTATGGGAGGATGACTTTGATATTTGACCTTCTTACTTTCACCCTTTAGGTTCTGGGATTACAGGTGTGTGTACACTCAGTTTATGAAGTGCTAGGAACTGAACCCAGGGCCTCATAGAGGCTAGGCTAGCACTCTCAACCAAGCTAACTCTCCAGCTCCTTAGTGTGTTTCAGATAGTATTGTTTAACCTGCCTGGACTTGCCTGCTTCTTCAGACCAGGAATTCAGATTTTATTTACTATGTATGCAGTATACTGCCTGAATGTATGCCTGCAGGCCAGAAAAGGGCACAAGACTTCATTACAGATGGTTGTGAGCCACCACGCAGTGGCTGGAAATTGAACTTGGGACCTTTGGAAGAGCAGGCAGTGCTCTTAACCAATAAGCCATCCCTCTAGCCTTGAGTTCAGTTTTTTTTCTTGGTTGTTATTTTGTTTTTTTGAGACAGGATCTCACTGTGTAACCTTGGATGATATGGAACTTACTCAGTATACTAGGCTGGCCTTAGTACAGAGATCCACCTGCCTCTGCCTCCTGAGTGTTGGGATTAAAGGTGCAATGCCACCCACCTAGGCCAAGAGTTGGGTTGTTAATTCATTGGTGTAACTATTAAGCTGCCCAGCTAAGGCTCAGACTCAGAGCCAGGCTCTTTAGCCTATAGTGTGAGTCACCGAGTTCCAGGGTGTAGAGAGGCAGGAGTCGGGTGGGAGAGGGTGGCATGTCTTGGAAGAGTCTTCCTGGCTCCAGACCAAGCCATGTAAGTCAGGAGCCCTCCAGCCAATCATCCTCTAACATCTAGAGTCTGCTGGACCTGTCTGCCCTCTTGTCAGGCTAAAATGGATATAAGTCAGTGTTTTGAAGCAGACTATCACATGCTGAGGTCATGAGAGAGAGGTCTGCTCAGATCCCAGAGTATATATTCACAACCATTTTGAGCTGGTTGGCTGAGCTGTATGCTGTGGAGCAGGCTTCCTAACAGTTCTGAGTTAAGAGCTGTCTTTTCATGAAAGGCAAGTGTGACTAGCTCCTGGAGATGGGGCAAAGATCCAAGAAGGGTGAGTCAAAGTTTGGAAAACTTCCTGACACAGAGGAGGTGGGTGATGGGCACCAGCCATTAATAAGGCTGTGGTGGTGGCTGGGATGGGCAGTTTGGCTTGCTCAGAATCCCAGTGCACAGCAGAGTAGGGGTAGGGGTAGGCCTTTCACAGGCCTGAGGTGATGGTGATAGTGATGGTAAAGGTGGTGGTGGTGTGTGTAGCTAGTGTGGGGTAGAATGCTAGGCTCTATGGCCTTGAGCACTGGCCAGCTGCAAATCAAGGGCATGGGGCCAGAGCTCTAGGTTCCTTTCTGCTTTGCTTGTCTAGGACCTGCATCCGTAGCACTCAAAGCCTTGTGGGAGGGGACTGAAAATGTGTTAATGGCCTGAGCTGCCACCGACCAGGGAGACGGCGCCCCCTAGTGGCCAGAATGCCTCCTCTGCTCCATGAGTGCAGAGAAATCAGCAATGACTCCAGAGTCCTTGTGCTAAGGGCACGGAGAGGAGCCAGCAGGCTCATGAACCACAAGTTCTGAGCCTGATGCAAAATCGCCAAGGCAACACAGGGTCTGCAGTCTAAGATCACCTAAGCTTTTTTCCCCTGAAGTCACCTGGCAACAAAGTTTATCTGGGCCTCCTTGCTATACAAAGTCCAAAATGCAGGGCACCTTTTCTTTGAACTGAGGTTGCTGAAATCATGGCAGCTCCATGGTAATCAATCTGCCTCCTGTTACCATTATGCTGTGCTGGGCTAATGGAAGGCAAGGTGGGTTTCCCACAAGACTGATTACCCCATACTTCTTCCATCTCTCTGACACTATTAACCTTCCTATTCTCTCTGTACTGAGGGTCGCATGGTGCATGCAAGAGGCTCACCACAAGATCCTAGTAAACCACTTGATGAGAGTTTGTGATGGGATGGGTCTGTGTGACTGTCAGCATGGACAACAATGTTCCAGTGTTCTCTCTTTCTGGAAGGTGTCTAACAAGCATCACCCCCCCATCCTCATTATCATTTCATGTCCAGCTTTGGAAATATCCCTAGACAGAAATATGTATATGACATCAGCAACTGGAGGAAACACACCCTTAGCTGGAGATGATGCAGTCACCGAGGAACTGTTCAGGTTGATTGAACCAAGTTCAACCTCATTTCATTTAAATAAATCCCTGGAGGGCTGGGGGTCCTGTTAGTCATGACCTCCCTCGGTCCTCACTCTGGGCTGTATTAGGCTTCACCTGTGGCAACTGCCCATTGATGTGGCCAAGAGAGAGCTATGAGGAGCCCCTTGCTGAGTGGACAGCAGCCAGGTCCTCGCCTGTATTGTGGGATGTTCACTCGCACTGGTGAAGGTCTGCCTGAGCACAGGTGTCCCCCAGGGTTTGCTTAGCTCAATTTAGACTTTTTGTTGTGGTTGTTTTGAGATAGGGTCTTATTGTAGTCCAGGTTGTTGTTGAACTCACAATGTTGCCAACTTGAACTTCCAGAAGATCCTCTGGTCTCACCCTCCATGCACCAACTCAACCCAGCTTTAATACAAGCCAAATTTGCTGGTAGCTATGAGCCCTAGGTCAGCCTTTCTTAGCTCTTTTGGCACAATGGCTCAGGCTTCTCCAGGGCTTCAGAGCACACAGACACAGCTCTGTCTTTGAAGGGAAAGCCTGTGGACTCTGGGACCTTTGCTCATCACAGTACTTGCCTGTGACTTGGAACAAGTCATTTATTTTGTTATGGTTTGAATATGAACTATACCCTCAATGGCTCATTTGGTGAAGACCAGGGTAAAGAGTTTGGGAAGTGATTATCTCTTGGGCACTGCCCTTAGCAGACTCACAATACAGTGGCATTGCTGGGAGGTGGAGCCTGGTTGGAGGAAGCAAGTAAGAGGGGTGTGTCTCCTAAAGGTAAAACAAGCACCTTTCTCTGATTAGCCCTCTTTGTTTTTATTGTACTTAAGTGCTCTCATTACATTGTGTGATGAGAAGGATGGAATGCAGGCAAAAGGGTACGTGAGTGATGAAAGAGTATCAAAGCTATTTTTTTTTTCTAGTTTTAAGTCCATTGTAGTTTTCTTTCTTTCTTTCTTTTTTTTTTTTTTTTTTTTTTTTTTATGGTGAAAAAGTGTGTATTTGGAATTAGCCAGCTGGACTCAGTTTAAATGATCCCAATTTTGTTGGCAACATCCAGAGCATCATAATCAGGAGCCAACCGAACATACACCTTCTTCTCTCCGTCAGGCCTTATGAGGGTGTTGACTTTGGCCACATCAATGTCATAGAGTTTCTTCACAGCCTGTTTGATCTGGTGCTTGTTAGCCTTGACGTCCACAATGAACACAAGTGTGTTGTTGTCTTCTATCTTCTTCATGGCTGACTCAGTGGTCAGAGGGAATTTGATGATGGCATAGTGGTCAAGCTTGTTTCTCCGGGGCGCGCTCTTCCGAGGGTATTTGGGCTGCCTCCGGAGCCACAGGGTCTTGGGCCGCCGGAAGGTGGGTGACATGCGGATCTTCCTCTTTTTATGGCTGTGGATGCCTTTCAGCACTGCCTTCTTGGCTTTCAAGGCCTTCGCTTTGGCTTTGGCTTTGGGAGGGGCAGAAGCTTCCTTCTTCGCTTTCGGCACCATCTTGGCGAAAAACTAGTTTTCTTTCTTTTAAATCATGGTGGATAAGTGAATTCAACCCACTTTCAAATTACAAAAGGATCCAACATGTCATATCTTTGACTCAGTGTCCTAGGTACTTTTCTTGTTATGATAAGACACCATGACCAAGGCAACTTATAGAAGAAAGAATTTATTGAGGTTTACAGTTTCAGAGGGTTAGAGTCCATGCCATCATAGTGGGGAGTGTGACAGCAGTCGGGCAGGCAGGCATGTCACTAGAACAGTAGCTGAAGGACCACATTTTTCTTTTTTAAGAGACAGGGTTTCTCTGCGTATTCCTGGCTGTCCTGGAACTCATTCTGTAGACCAGGCTGGTTTCAAACTCACAGAGATCCTCCGGCCTCTGCCTCCCGAGTACTGGGATTAAAGGCACTGAACCACCACCACCAGGCAATTTCCTTTTTGTAAACATCTGAATAAAACTCCATTGTATATCTACATATTCATCTGTTGATGGATGCAGACATCCCCTAACTATTGTGAACAGAGCAGCGAATGAATGTGAATGCGCAAGCATCTCTGTGGAAGAAAATGGCAGCCTTTGGGTGTTTTCCTAACAGCGCTGCAGTTGGACAAATAGAAACTCTCTTTTTAAATCTTGGAGAGGCCTCCATACAGATTCCCATCATGGCTGTGCTAGCTTTCACTCTCCCCAGCAGTGAATGTGGTTCTTCTCTTCCATACCCTTGACAGTGTTTCTTTTGGGGGGGCACACATCACCTTTCCAAAGCTATTTCTTCATCTACAAATAGTGGTAACCACACTACTTATTGCAAGAGTCTTTGTTGCGAGAATTTCTCCCTACGGAGATGTAAGTAATGTCTACCCTTCCTCCTCAGGTCCCAAAGACAAACAGAAGTATAATTTTACTAGTTTACCCTGGGAAAGCGGGGGGGGGGGGCTGTGCTTACCTACACACCATGGTTGAGAGGGTGCCCACAGGAGCATGGGTGACCTCAAAAGAGTTGCACTGGCAAGTCTTGACCCAACACAGATGATGGCTTCTCCACAGCCACAATAGATGGAGCCCTTCTTTAGTTAAGCTCCCCCAGATTACAAACCCTGGCTTTTCCTGAGTCTCCATAGGCTAAGTGCAATTAGGGTAGAATTGCACGAAAATGGTGAATGGAGCAGCTGGAATCTCAAGTAAGGGTCTGATGACCCTGCTCACACCATCCGTCTCTGAAAGAATATCAACAGTCACCAGGCTCTATTGAGCCAAGATAGCCTCTTACTAGCAAGCATAGGTGTAGATGGAAGCTTCTTTCCTGCCTGGTCCCACAGCTGTCCAGTCCCAAATAAACACACAGAGGCTTATATTAATTATAAACTGCTTGGGCTGGCTCAGGCTTATTATTGGCTAGCTCTCTTAATTATTAACTTATTTCTGTTAATCTGTGTATATCCATGTGGTCTTGGGTTACTGGTGATGCCTGGACTTCTTGCTTCCTTGGCAGTTACAAGGCGTCTCCCTGACTCTGTCTACTACCTTTCTGTATCTCCGTTTGGATTTTCTATCTAGCTAAACCCTGCCTATCCATTGGCCAAAACAGCTTTATTCATCAGCCAACGAGAGAAACATATATTCATAGCATACAAAAAGATATCCCCCATCACATAGTTGGTCTGATGAAGATGGCTGCAGTTTTGCTAAGGGGCTGGCTGTTCTATAATAGCTGTCAAGGCATGTAGGTGCTTAGCATCGAGCCTGGCACACAGTGTGTTCTTCTTAGTGACAAATGCAGCACCAATCAAAGAGTTTTGCTTTCTTCTCCAGTACCAACCTTTGTTTGACAGCACGTGATGGAAACCTAAGGTGAGAGCCCCGGGATGGCCCTTTATAAGACCAAGTGTTGCCCACATTTGAGACTGCATTTTTGTGCTTGTTGTTTGTGGGGCTGTGGATGGCACCCAGGGCCTGGAACATGGTAGGGAAGCACTGTGAACCTGGGGTTACTGCTTATGCCTTTCCACACGGGTGAGGGATAGAGCTCAAAGTAAGCAGAGATCATGAGGTTCCTTTGAAAAGTAGCTGGAGAGCTGGGCGTTGGTGGCGCATGCCTTTAGACCCAGCACTGGGAAGGCAGAGGCAGGAGGATTTCTGTGAGTTTGAGATCAGCCTGGTCTACAAGAGCTAGTTCCAGGACAGGCTCCAAAGCCACACAGAGAAACCCTGTCTCAAAAAAACTTAAAAACAAAACAAAACAAAAACAAAAACTGCTTGGTTCTTCTATAGGGCCAGGTTTTGGTTCCTAGAACCCATATTGGGTGGTTCAGAGGTACCTACTAACTGCAGTTCCAGAGTGTCTGTTACCTTTTTCTGGCTTCTGCGGACATGCACATAGGTGGCATACACATTACATACATATAAATTAAAAAAAATGGCTTTGGAGGTTGGGAATGTGGCCTAGTTGCTAAAATGCTTGCCTACTATGCATGAGGCAATGGCTTTGGTTCCTGGCACCCCATCAAACTGAAAGTGGGGGTGTATGCCTGTAATCCTAGCACTCAGGAGATAGAAGCAGGAAGATCAGATGTTCAAGGTCACCCTCAGCCACACAGCTATTCAGGCTACATGAGACTGTCTAATTGTTAGTGTACTCAGAACTGGTGACCATTGTACACTTCAGATAACACCCAAAAAGCAGCCTGCTCCCAAGTCTACCAACCAGGGCTCTCTGAGTTGGCACGGTGCTGCTGGCCTTTCCTGGCTGGCTGTCCACATTGTGCTCAGGGAAGGAAGAAGTGGGCTGCAGCTGTTTAAGAAACATCTAGTGACTTCCCGCAGACAGGCTCTTTAACAGAAGTATGCTCCTGCACAGTTCTTCTTGTCAACCTCTGATGGTTTCATTAACCCCATTAAACCCTGCAGGTGCCTGTGCTCCTTAGCGCGTTAATACTCTTGGGCTCTGGGAAGCTGAAACCTGGCTGGAAGGTTGGGTGCACCTTGTTAACCTCCATTAGACCCTATTAAATCCCTAACTGGAGTTGTAGTGACTTCTTGGGATCCCTCATTAAAACTGATGGGGACCAGGGTGACCTGCAGCGGTGCCGCTTCAAAGAGCAGTTCTCTGAGTTCTTCGCCATGAGGGTGACGAGTGTTCCTGGAGTCAGATGAGCCTTGGGTTCACTCCCAAAATAGTTCCAGTACCTCAGGGTCCTGGGGGGTAGGAGGAGTTCCAGATCTCTGAGTGTATTTATATCCCTATAAACAGGCATTAGTAACTGAGCCTATTTATTGGACTGAAGTGCTGTGTGCTATGCAATGCATTTGACAGCTTATGGGAAGAGCCCAGTCAACTGTGGGCGACTGTAGAAACTGAACACCCAGCTCTTGCATGTAGCGTCCTCATACGATTTTTAGATTGCTGCCATACAGGTGGCTCGTCTCATCGCCATCCCCTTCCCTCTCCTTTCTGTCATTCTCGTCCTCTTCATCATCTTCAAACTCACTGTGTACCTGAGGATGACCTTGAGCTTCTGATTCCTCTGCTTCCCAAGTGCTGAGATGACAGCTGTGTCATCAAACCCAGCTGTAGTGCCTGGGCTCAAATCTGAGGCTTCTTATACTTAGGCAAGCCCTCCTTGTTCTGAGCCACATCTTCAGGCTCAAGCAATTTGCTGTTCTCTTTTAGTCTTCATTTCTTTCTAAGAAAGTCTCACTATTCAGTCGTGACTAGCTTAGAGCTCACTAGCCCAGGTTGGCTTGGAGCTCAGTGATCTGCCTACTGATGCTTTCTGAGTGCTGGAATTAAAAGCGTGCACATCCTCCCTTCCACCCTCTACTCATTATTCTTCTCTTTCACTCTCTTGCTTTCCCCTAACTTGCTACATTGCCAGGAACAGCACCGAATGAATTACTGACCCTTTAGTCTCTACCTCCCAAGTGCTGGGATTACCAACATTCCCTCCACCCTTGGCTTGACTTCTCATCTCTTGTGAGGACAGTGATGAGGAGAGGCTCGGGACTTTGGAAACTTCCATCAGTTGAGCTGGCTGTGCTGGAGCAATGACTTCACACCTGTGGCCAAACAGGTCACAGGCCTTAGGGGAGAACCCAATACTATCACTCTGCTAAATGAACACAGTATTACCCTGACTCCTAATGACCTTTTGTCATATCCACAGATCAGAGCATCTCTTAACCCTCAGCAGAGATGCTTCCTCTTGTAAGTAGGTGCTAATTAACATGAAATCTCAGCATAGAGGGGGAAGGTGGACTGAAGAGCTGTTGGCATTTGATACCTGCTGGGAGGGAGAGTCCGCTTTAAGTTTTTGTTTGTTTTTTTTCCTGTTGTTATTTGTTTGTTTTGAGACAGGGTTTCTCTGTGGCTTTGGAGCCTGTCCTGGAACTTGGCTCTGTAGATCAGGCTGGCCTCGAACTCACAGAGATCTGCCTGCCTCTGCCTCCCAAGTGCTGCAGTTAAAGGTGTTAGCCCGGATCAGTTTTAAGGTTTTAATGATGTGACTGGTGGGTAGGCCCCACTCCCAAGACTAGTGGGAAACACAAACTTGATAGAGAAAGAAAGAAAGACGAAATCCCAAGGCTGGGTAGGAGGGAATGGGAAGGTGGAAAGAGTGGTTATGAGAGTTGGGGTAAGTTCAAAATACATTGCATGGGATTCTTAATGAATAAAACCATTGCTAAAATTTATCTTTAAAAAATGTCTTGTTGGGAGGGCAGTACACTCCATAGTCCCAGCACTTAGAGGCTAAGATAGGGCGGACATTGAGCTAAAAATCTAGCCTGGTCTGCCTGATGAGAACTTGCTTCAAAAAAGCCAAAGGAGAAAAAGAAAGCCATAGCCTGGTGTCACATCTCTGTATTGACAACACTCAGGAGGCTGAGGTAGGAGGATCCATGAGTTCAAGGCTGGCCTGAGCTGCATACCCAGATTGTCTGAAAAAAAAAAAAAAAAAAAAAAAAAAACACATGACAAGAAAAGAAAACTATCATACACTTTCCTTGGTCTGCTGCAGATAGAGGTGTGGGTAAGGCACGTATTCCGAGTCTTGTGTGCCCCTAGCAGTGTAAGGCTGGGCAGGGGATTCTAGCCCATGCTGTCTCAAGAACCTGCAGACTCAAAGCTCAGTCACAGAGCCCAGGCTTCTCAAACTGTGGGATGTCTGTGTGTGAATAGTTTGGGGACTGGCAAAAGCAAATGTCAGTGCAAGGGGAGACACAGTAGGGCATGAGCTGGGTGGGGAGCAGGGTTTCCATACTTGGCATTGGGATAGTTATAAAAGGGTCTGAAGCTCCATTTCTCTTACCAGAAGACCTGTTCAAGCTGGCCTCCCCCACAGGTTATGGGCAGAAGGATCATGGGAGAGACCTGGACAGTGCTTTGCAGCCTGCCCCTGTGGACTTTCTAGCTGTTATCTTCTATCTACTTTGTCTGGGACTTGAGTCCTCTAGACAAAACATCAGTGAGCTAAGGGACTGGGTACTTATTACCTCTTTCCAGGGGAGGGACACACAGGGGGTGTAGGACTTGGGTTCACCCCACTGTGATCCACACATCTCTGCCTGCACTGAGACTAAAGGGCAGAATAAGTGTGGGTACCTGAGGCTGTCACTAAAGCCTGTCACACACCGATGGAGCCCAGATTGGGTAGAAGCAGCTAGATTTTGAGCAGGAATTCAAAGGGAACCATGGAGGATATCTCTTGCTCATTCAGATCATTTATTGAGAATAAAAGTCGGGCCATCCCATCTGTGTGACACTGCAACAGGGGTCACATACATGCTAAGGAGAGTCCAGAGAATAGACCTTCAACAGTACAGAGCCACAGGCACAAAAATCAAAATACAAATGCCCCCTCCCCCCAAGTTTGGCAGGAAAACAAATACAGTTGGAGGCCTGGGATGGAAGGGCACTTACTTTTCAATAAGGCAGTTACAAAGCGGACAAACCCCATTCCCCAATGGGAATCACAGGCAATAGGAAGCAGGCGAGGATGGCGCATGACAGTAAGCAAAGCGAGGCTTGTGTTCAGAGGTGCCAGCAGGGGGAAGTAACCCACCAGAGATGGTCCGCCTTAAGCCCCAGGCCTACTTTGTCCACTTCAAATATCACAGTGACTTCTCTTTTCCCAACCATAAACTTGGAAGCAGTCTGTAATCCAATGAAATAATGCAAAGCCATCCATCCCCAAATGCATGATGCTCCCCAGAGCATGAGCCTGAGCTTGAATCCTGTCATCCAACTGCCCTGCTTAGTTCAGTAGGGACCCAGAGCCAGGGCCATCACCCAGCCTCAGAAACAGGGTGGAAGGCAGAAGTTGGGCAGAGATCACAGGCAGAGCCCACTTTATAAGGGCACAGTGAAGATTAACACTGCATCCCTCAGGTGGTGGCCCAACTTTTGGTCATCAACAAAAATTCTTGCTCAAGGACTCCACAACTGAGTTTTATAAATCATAAAACAAATCTCATAATACTTCAAATAATTTATGGTTCTCTGTTAGGTCACATTCATAGCTATCCTTGGTGGCAGGGGCCTAGGGGCTGTGGTGAGCATGCCTGGTCCTTGGCCAGTCATTTTGCTAAGCTTAGCAGTCCCTATTCTTACCTCATCCCACCTGGAATTCTGCAGGGGCTTGTCCCCAGGGATAAACTCTGAGACATGTCAGGGCAGCTTTCCTCTTAGATCACCTGTCACCCTGGGAATGACCTAGGGGTGGTGGGCCATAAAGGTCCCCCCACTAACATGAATTTAGCAAATTTCTTGGGACTTTCCCCAATCCACTAAAAAGTGATAGGAGAGTAACCTTGAGTGACCCTGAGGATCTAGCATCCCTCTGACAGAGACATGGAGTGCTGTCAGCTTTGCTGGTGAAGCCCTCACAGCAACCAGAAGGCAGGAGTCCTCAGCAACCTGTGGGGGGGAGGGGGTCTTAGGCTCCAGGCAAAGTTGTGTGCTGTTTAAAACTCTCCAGCTGAGGTTTTGCCTTGGAGATGCCACAAGACTGTGTGGCCAGCATGGGACTAGGGCCTCCGATGACTTGGATTCTTGTTAGCAGGCTGGTACTCTGCTGGCAACTTTGGCATGAGCAAGCAAGGACACAAGGCTGAAGGGTTTCTTCAACATTTCCTAACAAGGAATCAAGACCAATACTTAGGGGTAAGGGCAGTCAAAACACCATGTTGTTCTCTTCTAGAAAAAGATACAATGTGTGGAACAATGCTGGGACTGGGTCCTTTGCCCAATGAGCCACTCTGTCCACATGGCCCCCAAATTTCAGAGACACAGGAAAGCCAGACACTAATAGACAGAACAGTCTTGCCCAGGAGGTAGTGAGCTCTCTGTCCTTGGGAGGTGATCAAGTGCAGACTGCTCACTGGCTGAGATGGGTAGGCAGATGTCAGCACCAATGGGGAAGGAAGCTGCATGGGAGGATTCAAGACTCTTCCAATCTTTTAGATCCCATCATACAACAGAGAGCCTTCAGATGGTGTTGATAAGGCAACTTCTTTGGAACTATGCCTGGCACCATCCACTGCAGTGGACAAGGTATCCTACCACCACACACCAGGCAGTCACTAGGTAAAATGTTAACAGAAGTTCCTATACACAAACACACATAACATACACAAAGGCAGCTACAACCTCTACCTGCAACATTAAGATTTGCTCTCTGAGAGGTTACTAGGATTATAGCTAGCTATGGCAGGGACATGCAGCACACAGAAGCCAAGTTCCTCAAGTCACAACCCCCACCTGAAATTTTGGTTTGCTGTCCTTCCTGAGGTTTGGCTATGATCTTTTTTTCACAGTTTGTCCCATGAATGAGATACAAGAAGCCTGTCTATTTGCGTTGTAAAAAAAATTAAAGCCCAATATGAATAGGCTATGGATGTCTTGGTAAGACCATCCTTAGGGCACATCCAAGAACCACACCAGGCTAGACCACCATGCCAGTTCTGGACTTGAAATTCCAGTTTTGCAGAAGGAGCACCAAGTAGAGAAAAGACCATGCTGAGCTGTCACAGATTGGGAGAGGGAGTGTGGGAGGCCTGAACAGATGATATGAAAATACAGGCACTCGAGATGAGTGTTTTTCTCTCAACAAACCCCGTGGCTCCCCAAGTCAGGCCTCAAACCTTCTTGAAGGCAATAGGCTCTTGCCATAGCTAAGCCAGAAGATGGGAGGCAAGGGGCTGGCTGCTATGTAAGTTCAAATAGCTTTGCCTTTTCTTTCAGGTGATGTTTTGAAAGGATGAAAAAGCTAGCCCTACTTCTCCAAGGCTGGGTGCATCAGAGGACAAGGATTCTGTGTTGGTAACTGGCTGGAGGGCAGATGTTTTCCAGCTTGGATCTGTACATAGAAACATGGGAACAGATGGAGCCTAGAGCCACATCTTATACAGATTTAGCCTCTCCACAGGAAACTAAACTTGATGCTGAAGAAACAGTGATATAACTTATATGCCCAGTTTTGGCTTAAGTATCAGAAAGTTACATTTCCTTTCTTGATAAGACACTGACATTTCCACAACGCCAGTTAAATTAAAGGTCCTGTCTGCCCTCAGACACAGCTTCTCCTGGGCCCTCTCATTGCCTCCATCAGTGGTAGGAGGGAGATTGACTTCTGCTTGGAGTTGAGGATGTAAAACACCCAGAGGACACCTCACCAGCCCTTGCTTGCAACCAGGACACCTTTCATATTCTATATACACCTATTTACACACACTCAAGGGCTGTAGTCTGCTTGGCATGCATTTTGAGAACTCTGGGAGCTTGGCCACCGTGGAACACAATGCAGATTAGTGACGCTGGGGGCTCTGTCTCTATTCCACAGAAGCATGGTGTTCTGTTCCACAGAAGACCATCTCACACTCCTTCACTTACTCACTCACTCACTCACTCACTCACTCACTCACTCACTCACTCACTGTGGGGTTAACTCTGATCTAAGATGCTGCTCAGGAGAAGCCATCTGGAGACAGTAAGACTACTGGGCCAGGCCTCTGCTGTCCCCTTGTTAGTTAAGGCTTAAGAAAAACTCAGAATTGAAGTGAAATAGGAAAATGAGACATTTGACCAAATCTATACTAGGATGGTTGGAAATTAGCAGTCTTTTTCTCTTATCTTTCTACCCACAGCTTTGGCCCCACTGACTGGAGACTCTGCAAACATCTTTGGATAGGAAAGCTCTGCTCTCCCAGGATGCTTTGGTTCCAATATGACTAGACAGCAGAGTCTTGAACAATGAGAAAAATTAATACTTGCATTCTCCTGAAAGGAGGCAGGTTCTGACTTTTTCCACTTGAACATCAGGTGTCAATGACTTTTGTTTCCCTTTTTTTTTTTTGGCCTAACAGGGCCAAGGAGCCAAGTCCTACCACACTGTCTTCCCACAACTGGGCTTCTGAGCAGGAATCACAGGGACCCTGGCAGCTCTCCTGCAGGTCGTTAACTAAAGACTGCAAACATGAGCCTAGACACTCCATCTGTCTGTCAGAGCACTGTCAGGAGCATAATGGGACATGGTATGTACCTCACTGTGGGTGAAGTGCAGAGACTCATGGAAGGATATGCTTTTGCTTGACACTTTTTTAAAGAAAAAAAAAATCACGTATCTATTGTGTGTGTGTAAGTCAGAGGACAGTTTATAGGAATTGAACTCAGGTCACCAAGCTTGGCAGCAAGTGCCTTTTTCTGATGAGCCACCCCCAGGTCCGTTGCTTTGTTTCTGAAACAGTCTTTAGCCTAGCTTACTCTTGAGCTCTCTATCCTCTGCCTCGTCCTCCTGAGTGGTGGGACTAAAGCGTGCACCACTGTGAGCAGCCTATGACATCTGTGTCAGTTCTAGAATCTCAACAGACAGTTTTGCACATGCAACTGCCCAGAGGTCCTTGCTTACCTCAACTGCTTGTGGAGGGGCAGGGTTTCCTCCATGTCTAGCGGTTAAGCAGAGAGTAACAAATGACAGTCTCCATGGTGTGAGGAGCAAAGCAGAAGCTGCATGGCTGTGATAGCTCTTGGCCAACACACGCTGAGTGCCCACTGTGTACAGATCACAGGGCAATTGGGGGACCAGGGTCAAAATGATTTGCTACTAAACAACAAACCTTGCAATAAAGCAGCATGCCTGTGTCCCCAGTGGGCAAGGGTCAGTTCAGACATGGGCCCACTCTGAACTTCCACTGTCAATGAGCCATGCCGCAAGGGCTGGGCCTCGCCAGTGGCAGCCTGGTACTGCATGGTGACTGCCAAAATGCACATCACCCAGCATTTCCCAGGAGAATTGATTTAAAGCTTTGCTGAGTATTCAAGACACGGTTTTTAAATTCCTTTTATGATACTGTTTTTTCAGTCTGAGAGGTTGAAAGTCTTCTTACACACATGCTAACCTGTAAGAATATAATCCTCCTGACAGAAATTTACAGTATCCATTATTCAAACTTTATTTACAGTAGATGTGAACAGTCCTTATGGGCTGAGATGTGCAGACACCACCTGACATCAAGCATCGCATTGCTGTCCTCTTCCCAAGGCCTCCGCCTCACCCGGCTGCCTGGGCCTTACTCCAGCTGCTTGCTGCCCTCCGATTTCTGGTCCAGTCTGCTCCTGTTACTCTTCACCATGTAGATGAAGTAGGCAAGCGTCTCTTTCTCATTCACTGGTATGTTCCTGAAGTGTCGGCTCACAGTCTACATAGGAGGAAAGACCAAAGTCCTTTAAGCTAAGTGCACTTTGGGTCCTACATCCTACACTCTGCAAAGAGGGAACAGAAACTGCTTCTAGATAATTTCCTGGCACTTAATCTTGCAAAGGAGCTGCAGGACGTAGTGGTCCCCTTGCTCCAGGGCTTAGCTGCTTTTCCCCTAGGGCTACCAAAAGGGTACCATTTCTGTTCAGGATACCACTAAGGTACAGATATATACTTCAACAGCAGCAAGTCATCCCTGGCATAACTTTAGCTATCCCTGGTTGGCCAACTGCCACCAAGCCTTTCAGGCTCTAGAAATGACCTCCCCCCAAAAAAAAGTTTTTAAAAATTGTGTCAATCCTGGGGCAGTGATGGTGTACATATTTAATACCAGTACTTGGGAGGCAGAGGCAGGTAGATCTCTGTGAGTTTGAGGCCAGCCTGGTTTACAGAGAGTTCCAGGACAGACAAAGCTGTTATAAACCCTGTCTCAAAACACACACACACACCCCAACCAAAACCCAAACAAACAAAAAAGAAACCCCAAAAATTGTGTCAATCTGGGTGTGGTGCTGAATGCCTGTAATCCCAGCTCTCAGATGGATCAGGAGTTCAAGATCACCAGCCTCAGCTGACTTGAAAACACACACATACACACACACACACACACACACACACACACACACACCAAAACCCACCCCAAAATATTAAATGAACAGTCAAAACAGATGTGTCTGGCCCCAAGGATCCCTCTAAGTGGGGACCCTGGGAAAGTGTGCCAGCCTGAAGAAGGGTGCTCACTGGCCACGCCCTGATTCTGCTTTTGCTGACTTAGCCCTGGAGAAACACACTTCCTCCTTCCTCCTCTTGCCCCGCGCTCTTCCTTCTAGCGGGCAGTGGGTAGGCAGCAAGGCTGTGCGCTGCTGTTGTACCTCTATCTGGTGAGGGAAAGGCTGAAGAGTGAAGACACATCACACAGACCCAAAACCAAGGCGGCGGGGAGCTTTTCAGTAGACCCTGCATGGATGGAGGTGGTCAGGGCGGATGAAGAAAGACCTGGAAATAATAAAGTCTTGGGATTGTGTTTGTCTTTTCTCTGCCTCTCAAATTTTCTACAACAAAAGGCAGGAGAATTACGAGGGATGAGGAAGCTAAGTACTGTGACATGTGCCTGGAAGGGAAGCTGAGGCAGGAGGGTCACCTGAGCCCTCAGCATTACTAGATCATATACAGGGGGGAGACAGATGAGAGAGACACACAGAGAGAGGCAGAGTGACACAGACACACAGAGGGACAGAGACAGAGAGAGCCCTGCTAAGGGTGACACCCTCCCACTTCCCACCAAAAGAAGAACTTAATGAGGAAAAAAAGAATGTTCCTGGGTGCCATGAAGCATACAGGAAAAGATTTCCATTAACACCAGAGGTCTAGAAGGGGGTGTGGTAGGTCCTGGAGGTTGAGGGGTAAGCTCACTGGTAGATGACTTGCTTAGTCATACGCAAGGTCCTAGGTTTGATCCCCACTACCCAGAGGGGGAAAAAAACCAAGCCAAAACCAAACTCTAAACCTAAAGGCACAGTGGCTAAACACACCGACACACTGAAAGGACTAGTTCTATCAAGAATCTTGTAAAAATTTTGAGAACCAAGGTCCTCATGTTGCTGTGAGACTTTAAGCAAGTCCATCCCTGTCTGTGAATGGTTTCCTTGGGGAAACAGGACTTTCTATTCTGCATGGTGTGGAAAGCTCCTGAACTCTATGTCATGCAAAAGACAGATTGGCCTGTAGAGAATGGAGGAGATGCAATGAGTGGATGATCTGTGTGGGAGGGATAGCTAGGGCCACAGGAACATAGGCCGGGCCTCTCAGATTTATCTACCTACTTCTGCTAGCTGGGCCTTGTTGAAGCCTGGTCTGGTCTGCAGCTTGTAGTGCCGTTTGTAGCGTCGGAGAGTGTTCACCTGCAGCTGGAACAGATCAACCTAGAGAAGAGAAGAGACGGTTATGTCTGAGCCGGGCACACCCTAGGTAGGGCTGGGGAGGGAATAAGTCAGAGACACTGTTCATCAAGGACTAGTACCTGGCAAGGAGGCCAAAGGCAGCTGTGGAAAGGGCTTTTGTGTGGGTGGAGGAGGGGAGGCTGAAGCAGAAGGGCAGTGGAGAGACAGAAAGAGGAGAGAAGGGAACGATTCTGAGCATGGAAACCTGGAGCGGAGGATGGGCTTGGCCAATAAGCAGGGGGGCTACATGTCCTGGAAGACCGAAGGAACCTGGGTTGGGGGAGGTACCTCAGGGTAGGGCTGGAGGTTGGAAGGGAACAGGAGGCGCTGATGCAGCACTAGCCTTCTAGTGAGTGGATAGAGCTGAGCCCTGCTGCAGGCAGAGCTAGAGGACCCCGAAGTGTTCAAAAGGCCAGCTCAGGGATATTGAAGGGAATAAGCTAGAGAATGGACTGGTAGGGATCCCAGGGTGTCAGCAGAAGAACACAGATGCTCAGCCTCAGGTGTCACCTTCCTAGAGAGTTAACATAGTGCTCTACCTGCAGGTCGGGGCCAGAGTCTCTGCAGATGGCTGAGTAAGGGCCAACAAGGAGCCCTCTCTTGTTCAGCTAGCCTAGGAAGGGGTAAACTACCTAGTCGCGAAACACAGAAGGCTCAGAAAGGGTAGCCTTTACCTACCTCCAAGAGACTCTTTCTTCAGGCAAGTGGGACTGGCTTAAAAAAGAAGAGTGATCAGTATAAGGGTCTAGAACCCTCCATTCATTTGAAAACATTCTTCGAAACCTTTCCTAAAATGTTTGGTCAAAGGGACTCAGAAGCTGAATATGTCTTTATGAAATAACCACAATGCTCCAGGCAACAGAAAGACACTGGAGAGTAAGGCTGGAGAAGGGACATGGGGAGAGGTAAGGGGAAGGGCCAACTTTCACACACCCTTCCACACCTGCAGACTAAGGACCGCCCAGCCATGAAGGGTGCTCACAGGTGGTCACCTTATGAGATAAGGTGTTAAGAATCAATGCACACTGGATACAGTTCCTTTTTTGCAGAAGCCCAAGTGAGAACACTTTGAAAGGAAACCCAGCTATTCCTTCCTCAAATTCCTTCCTTAACACAATGGGACCCTTCTGGGTGAGAAACTGGAGCTCATGGTCACATGCAGTGCTTTTATAGGGGGCACATCCCAAAGGACATGTGGCAATGTCTGCAGACATTTTTCACTGTCACAACTCAGGCAATGATGTCACTGGCCTCAAGATGTCAGGGGTGCTGATGATTCTGTAAGACTCAAGATGCACCCCCTTCTCCTCAAATGTCAAAATTTAACACCTGCTAAATGACTGCAATGTGTCTCTGGGGACAAGCCCCAGTCCAGCTGGTGACACTGACAAAATGCACCACCTTTAGTTTCAGGTCAGAAAAGAAGGGGAGAGCTGCTCAGATCACACAGGCTCAGCATTAACTTTAAAGACAAGAACAGGGTTTTAAAAGAGGCAGCACCATGGTCAAGCACTGGTCGGGTTCATGAGGTAAAGTCCTACAGTCTACTATAAGGAACATGAGCAGGGCCACTAGCCCTACCTGGGACTTCAAAGCCTGGCCTGTTTCACAGTCAACATTACTGAAAGTCTAGAAAACACATTTCAAACAAACCACAACAACACAAGCAAAGGTGACTGGTTGGTTCAGAAAACACAATAGCGAGGGGGAAAGCTGGAGGCAAAACCCACTATTCTCATTCTCTGGCTGAGAGGGAGGCTTCCGTCATAACCTACTCTCCCGGTTCTCTCTACCAGCGAGCATTCTGGCCTTTACCTCAGGAATGTCAGCATCATGCTCAGGGGAATCTCCGCCATCATCACTTGTCTTCCTCTTCCTTTTATTTCTGACACTCTGGATAAAATTTTTGTGGAAGTCACAGATGTACAGGTGCCTTACCTGATGGGGAGAAACCTAAAGTCAGTGTTAGTCTGTAAAATCATAAGCCTATTCTTTTGGTCAGGTACTAGAGAGAGATGGATGAGAGAGGCAGGTCACAGCTTACAACCTTATTACTATAGGCTGCAAAGAAGAATACAGAGGGCTGGGGGTACAGCTAAGTGAAAGAGTACATACCCAACTTGCATCTCTCTCTCTCTCACACAGTGCATTAACATCTAAGTCTCTACAGTACAGGAAAGATGGCTGCAGCTGGGAGAAGACTGGCTTTATAGGTACCAGGAGGAATTATGAACTTGCAGTGGGCAGAGATGGGGCAGCAGGGACTGTGGAGATGGTACTCACCACAGCTATTACTGCAGGGTGACACTGAAAAACTTGACATCTGATCCACAAAGGATCAGAGAGAGGCAGAATTCTCACAAAGCAGAACCACATAAAAGGGAGTGGGTATTATCCTGATTTTCTAATAAACACTGGAGTATATTAGTAAAGGTGCCAACAGCTGCTCAAATGTGAAGAACGTGTTTTTATTTAAGAACGTGAGTACCACAGTCCCCCGGAGGAACCGTTCCAAACCCCCATAGAACCCAATTCCTGTGTAAATGGTTCTGGTTAGGGACAGCTGGTGCACAAATGCTCTGTGGAGACATCTGAACTGAAGTTTAGGCTTTAAATCTCTGAAGATAAAAGTAAGCTGACAGGAAGTCACCATCAATTAATTCAGGTCCTTTTATGGAGGAAATAACAAAAACTGTTTATTTGGATGATTATCAGTTTCATGTGGTTGTTTTAGTGAGTCATGAGTCATTTTTAATTTATATTGTGATGCTGTCTTGCACACAGCAGGAGCTCAATAAGTGCAGATGCACCAATATAGGTACTCTCATATCTGCAAACAGTTTATGCTGGTGAGAGTCACCTCTTACATTGTCACAAATTGGGATGGCTTTGCCAGATTCCACTCTGACAACAAACTTTCAGATATAAGTATGTATCACTGTCCTAAAGAGTAACACCTGGGTGACAGAAGACTATAGAACATGTATCCCTGTTCCACCCCTGGCAACTGGCACTTGAGTTGGCAATGTTGGCAAGTGACTCTTGAGAGAGCAAGCTGCTTCTCTCATGTGCAGTGGTAAACTGAGAGCGGCAGAATGGGGTGTTTCTAAAGCTTAGATGGGAAGATGTCCCCCCCCAACTGTGGTAAATGCCCCGTTTCTCCTGCTACATTTCCTTGATACTATTCCCAACTTCAGCCACTCTGCCAAAGCAAAGAAGAAACATGCCCATTGCAAGTTGGTTACTTATTAATCTATTACAGAGGCTGCCAGTGTCCACCTGAAGGGTTGTGCTGCCTTATTTTAAAAGGGTACCCACTAGATCCTTTTACAAGACAGCCATCCTCTGTCCTTAACCATGTCCAGCAACTTCAGGGCTCAGAGGCCTTTGTGTGTGGGGGGCATGGTGGGGATGAAGGCCCAATGTTGGTTGCCTTTCTTTTCCTCTCCTGTTTCACTTGCTACAATAGCTAAAAATTCTTGTAACACAGTAGTTACTTGGGATTGGATTCCTGCCCAAGTCTGTGGGATGAAATAGAGACTCTTTCAGAAATAATGATGCTCCACCAGCACCTTGAAACAGACTGAGGCTCTTTCCAACCACGGCCTTTGGGAGATGCTGCTGCAGGGCAAAAGGGCCTTTCTTCTAGATGATTTGTGCAATGTTCTACACTGCTCCACATGGGTTCCCCATGGGCTGAGTGGGTGAGTAGAGTCCCTACTACTGCAACAACAAAAACATCCAGATGTGAGACTGCTAAGAAATACTGCCAGCAGCCCACACAGGGGGGTAGGCACTGTTTCCAAGTGCATAAATTCATTGCCATTCTAAAATTCCCTTTTCACTCCCACATGTGATTATCAGGGGACACCTTAGTGTCTAACCAGTTTTGCTTCAGAGTAATCCATTTATCCATTCATTTCTCATTTATTTATTGACAGACATTTGTTTTAAAAAAAAAAGTCCAAATCATAAAAAAAGCATTGTTCAAAAAAAAAAAAAAAACTATACAAACTATACCAGCTAACTAAAAAAAAGCTGAATGTGCAATAGAACAGTCTAGAAGAAAAGATGATGGCCTTATTTATTAAAGACAAATGGAACTTGGGTGTAGGGCTTGGAAGCAAGCCAGGTAATGGGTTTAGGAAATTAGCCAGCTCCTAAGTGCAATATGCATTTGGAATCGTTGTTTCCTACCCCCAGCCTCAGTTTCTGCCACATCATGAGTATAAAGACAGACTCCCTTTTCAGGTAATAGGCAATGTCTGATGGGCCCTAACCTAGTGGTTCTCAACCCGTGGGTCGCGATCCCCCTTGAGGTCACATATCATTATTTACATTAAGATTTATAATTGTAGCCAAATTACAGTTATGGAGTAGCAAAGAAATAATTTTATGGTTGAGGACCACCACAACATGAGAAACTGTATTAAAGGGTCACACCACTAGGTAGGTTGAGAACCACTGCCCTAAATGTGGGCCATTAATCATTCAAGTTTCCTGAATACTAAAAGTTTCTTAACCCAGCCCCAATTCTTAATCCGGAAGCTGCCACTCAGGGCTTGCAGCAACAGATGTCAAACTAAAAAGTTCATAACTGGTTGGCAATAAGCACGTCTTCAGAACCGTTAACAAGAGCAGGTGAAATCACTCAGGAAGTTTCCTATAATTAGGAAGGCGCAGGGCAATCCTATTCAATTTTAAATGTCCGCCTCCATCTGCATTACCAAATATGTTACCCGTCAAGAAAACTGATTCCCTGCCCCCCTCCAATCACATCCACTGTAAGAGTCATCTAAGACCTGGCCTTGGCCTTATTTCTGCCACATCTCAGAAAAAACGCATTCGCTGCCAGCGAAGCGGGCTCTGTGCTGAGCTGCAGAGACAGAGGCCGCCAGAGACAGGAAAGTCGCGGCCACCTTGCTAGTGTCTGAAAGAACGACAAGGTCCCTGAAGGGAGGACGAAGTTGGAGAAGAGCCTCCGGGTCCCCTTGTCGCCTCTTATCCCCAATTCTTGCAAAAAGTAACCCATCGTTCTCTGTTCTACTATCCGACGCAACAGTGACAGCTGGAAACTGCTGTCACTTTCCCAGGCATGGAGAGTGTGCCAAGCCCTCCTCGGCCTCCCAGCCCACCCTCTGGGATGCGGGCAGCGTCGCGGAGCACAGAGCGGCCTCCACGATCCTGAGTCCCCTGTTCTGCACAGACCGCGAGGCGAGGCCCAACGCACCGAGCGTCCCCGGGGTCCCTTCCCGCGGCCCTGAGCTGATCCCCGAGACTCACGCTCTTGTCGATGTCCAGCTTGAGTTTCTTCTGCGAGATGCTCTTCTGCACCCTCTTGCTGAAGGAGGCGTTGCCCGCGGGCCGGACGCAGCGCTCGCCGTCCGCGATGAGGCAGCAGCTCTGGCCGTAGCCCGGGGCGGCGGCGGGGGCGACAGGGGGCCCTTCGCGGCTGTCCTCTTCAGTGCTGAAGCCGTTCATCTCCCCGCCCCGGCCCGGCCCCTCCGGGGGAGGGCCCCTGTAGGCCACTCCGCCGCTGTGAGCCCCGCGGGGCAGCTCTCCGTCAGCCCCGCGCCCGAGTCCCACGGTGCGCCCCGGGTCAGGCGCGCTCTGAGCTCCGGGAGGCCCGGCTGCTCTGTGCTCCTGCAGCCCGGGCTCCGCCGGGGATATGCACGCTGAGGCTCGGGCCCGGGCTCGCAAGGCTCCCCCGGGATCCGGGCCCGGCCGCCCTGGGGCTCCCGAGGCCCCCGCCGGCTCCCGCCTGCTCCGCGCCGCGCCGCAAAGTCTCCACCCCGCGGCTCCCCGCGCGGGGGCCCGGCCTCGAACCTGCCGTGTCCGGGCCCCGCGGTGCTCACGGCTCGCCCCAGCGCCCTGCCGCTCGGCGGCGCCCCGAGTCCCCGCGGCAGCCCCTGGGCCGCCCCGGCCGCCGCCCGCCCGACGCGCCGCACCACAACAGTGCGCTCCCCCCGCCCGCCGCGGCACAGCGGAAGTCCCGCCTCCGTGCGCATATTGGCCGTATTCTCTGTGTGGGTGGGGCCTTCGTCGCCGCTGGCGTTCTCCATTGGTCGCTGCTGCTGCCGGTCTCCGGTGCCAGGCTACTTCCTGGACTCTGCTGGGATGGGTTCAAAGTAGAGAAAGTGCAAGAGGGAAGAGTTGCCAGGGAGGGGAGCGGGCCGCAGGTTCAGTTCTAGCTGTGGTGCGGGATGCTGAGATGGGTCTAGAGGGATGCAGGATCCTCTGGTCCCAGTTAGGATGGTGAGCAGTGTCCTCGCTCCGAGGAAGAATACTGAGCGGGGTCTGGAAGATTGCAGATGTCCTGGTCCGGGGGAGGATGGTGCAAGGGCGAGATGATGAGCTGGGTCAGAAGAGACGCGGGGTCCCTACTCTGAGGATGGGTGCTGAACAGAATGTGGGGGGACACAGCGTCTCCACTCCGGGATGGGATACTGAGCAGGGTCCCCACTCCGGGTACGAGATGCTGAGCGAAGACAGGAGAGACACAAGGTCCCGTCGAGGGGCGGAATGCTGAGCAGGTTCCTAGTTCTTGCGCAAAATGCTGAGCTGGATCCCGGAGCAAGGTGCTGGTACCAGGACGGAATGCTAAGCTGAGTCTGGCAGGCCGCAGGGTCTGGTATACCGAGCAGTATGCTGAGTGGGGTCTGCGGGAAGCAAGGACAGAATTAGAGATCACGGTCAAGGTGGACTGAAGTATCGAAGACTTACGTGGGAGAACTGAGGGACCGGCATAGGGGAGGAGTGAAAGGGGACCTTAGGGACAAAGTGCTTCCAGGAAAACAGACTGGGCAAAACGGAAAGGCCTGGGCTGGAAGACCTGCGCAGCAGCGGGAGGTGGAGTGCAGGACACGGGATAGAAAGCCAGTGTGGATATGCGCATAAAGAGGCGTGGAGAGACGATGGAGGTCTGATAGGGAAAGTAGCAATCTTTGGGTTCCCCATACACCAAGGAAGGAGGGGTTTGAAGAGGGAGGGGGTCAGTCAATCCTTCTCTGGGTTGTTCTGTAGGATGGGCTTTGAAGGCTGAGGCAACAGAGAAAGGCCTTTAGGTTAGGCCGCCCACAAACGACTTTTTAGGAACGGATTTATAGTTTTATTGCTTCAAGGCCCCCTCACCCTGTGAAGCTCAGGGTGCCACCTCACCCTTCCTGAAAATACAGGTCTTATAGCCAGCAGTGTTGTGCAGGGGGATGTGGGGGAGGGGATGTGGTGGGTGTTAGGTGTCAGGTAAGCTCTTAAATTCTCTTCAAGAGCCTAAAATGAGTTTGTGCAGTCTTATTTTACTTATTCCACACAGGAGATTATGTTAGGAAATTTTAGCCCACTACAGGGGCTGTCTCAGTGGCAGAGTGGTTGACCAGCACACCCGAGGCTCTGGGTTTGTTCCCAGAGCTGCTTAAACAGGGTGTGCTGCAATAGGCCTGTGATCTGTCTCTAAGGAGTAGTATCTAAAGCTCAAGGTCATTCTTGATGGACTGCATAGCACACAGGCCAGCCTTCGTTTTGTGAGACCTTGTCTCAAAACAAAATATGTCCATTACGAATTTGCTTATAAAAAATAGCAAGAAGCGGTTAAGCAAATTTTAACATCTTCAGAAACAGTTGTGCACTCGAGTTTTAAGGTAAATTCAACATCAGTATGTACATGCATTAAAATTCACCATCAACTTTGGCAAAGATTGATGAGAAATTGGAGAAATGCCTTTTACTTTCTTTTTTTTTTTTTTTTTTCTTAAACATTTATTTATTATGTATAGTGTTCTGCCTACATGTGTGTCTTCAGGCCAGAAGAGGGCACCAGATCTCACTACAGATGGTTGTGAGCCACCATGTAGTTTCTGGGAATTGAACTCAGGACCCTTGGAAGAGCAGCCAGTGCTTGTAACCTCAGAGCCATCTCTCTAGCCCTTTTCAATGCTGACTAAAAGATGTAGAATAAGCTCTGCATGGTGAGACTCACACTTGAGAGGTGGGTAGGGGAATCAGGAGATCAGGAGTTCAGGGTCACTCTCAGCTACTTGTTGAATTTCAGGCTAGCCTCGGCTATGTGAGAACTTGACACAACAAAACTAGGATATAAAATTGCACGTGGACTTGTGAAATGTGCAATGTATGTATCTGCAGGGAGTGGGAGGCTGGAAAGATACTTCATTTTCAAACACTTATGTTGGGTGGCTCACAACTGTCAGTAATTCCAGCTCCAGGAGATCTGGCCTCCCTGGGTACCTGTTTGTGCATTCATACACGCACAACCACACACACTTAAAGAAACAAAGCCACCCTCCCTTCAGGACAGACATGGGAGAAGGAGAGAACTGATTCATGCAAATTGTCCTCTGACCACAGCCTCACTATGGCATGAATGCACCACCTCCCCATAGGAAAAAACAGTAAATGTAATAAAAAAATTTTAAATTGCCAGGTGGAGGTGGCGGCAGCAGTGGCCACGCATGGCTTTAAACCCAATACATAGGAGGCAGAGGCAGGCAAATCTCAGAATTCAAGGCCAGCCTGGACTACAAAGTGCATTTCAGAACGTTTTCATACCTTTGTTCTGCCTTTGCATTTTCCCTAATAAACATTTTTTGCCTTTACAGTAGAAAAATATAATAATTCCTTCAGAGTCTATATGCTCCAAAGCAACTTCTTGAAAGTGTCTTGTGTACTGTACAGAGGGGAGGCTCTAGTTTCACTTCAGTTGCTGTGATATATAACCGGGTTGAAAAGCAAAAAACAATATAGGTGATAAAAGGGCTTATTAGTTTTATAATTCCAGTTCAACATTGAGGAGAAATCAAGGCAGGAACTTGAAGCATCTCATCCACAGTCAGGAGAAGAGAAAGGATAAGCAAATAAATCCTTGCTTGTTCTCCCCACTTAAAGGGGGGAAAAAAAAACTTTATAGCTAGGCAGTGGTGGCACATGTCTTTAATCCTAGCACTTGGGAGGTAGAGGCAGGTAGATCTCAGTTCAAGGACAGCCTGGTCTACAGAGCAAGTTCCAGGACAACCAGAGCTACACAGAGAAACCCTGTCTCCAAACCAAAGCAAAAATGTATATATTTTTATTTTATACGTATGAGTGTTTTACTTGCATGTATGTATGTGAGCACCACATACATGCAGTGCCTTTGGAGGTCAGAAGAGGGGATCATCCCCTGGAACTCAAGTTATAGTTACAAGGCACCATACACATGCTTGGAACCAAACCCCAGTCCTCCTCAAAAGCAGAAAGTGCTCTAAACCACTGAACCATCTTTCTAGTCCTACTTTCTCTACTCTTGCACAGCCCAGGGCCCCAAGTCAGGGAACGGTACTACCTGCAGTAACTTGGGTCTTTCTACAGTCAACTAACAAAACAATCTCTACCCTGAGACATGCCTACAAGCCAACCTGTTCTAGCTAATTGCTCATTGAGAATCTTCTCAGGTGATTTTAGGCTGTGCCAAGTTGACAGTTAAACCTAACTGGTACAAGTGTCTACAGAATGAAGCATGGCCCTGGCCTTATAAGGATGCCCCGTAGGTAGGAGTTCAGTGTACAGAGAACGCAGTTGGGGGGGGGGTGTCCACACAAGGCAGTGTGCGTTGGTTCTGAGGTTCATTGATGTAGAAAAAGCTCGGCTTTTCTTTGCATGTTATGTTGAGATACTTCTCAAGTGTCTTGCATTCAGCCAAGTCATTCCAACACCCAGCTCTTCATTACCATTCTTACTTGGCTGGAAGGGGTAAGCAGCTCCCCTTTGGGGCTCCAGTTCAGTTCTCAGGGCTGACACTCATCATTTCAGTGTCCTTTAGAGCCTTCTCCATCTTACTTGGCAATCCTTTGTAAGTGCAGTCCTGTATTAAAATCATCTCATCTTTGCCTTTTTAAAAAATGTGCACTGGAGTTTTGCCTAAATGTGTGTCTGTGTGAGGGTGTCAGATCTTGCAGTTATAGACAATTGTTAGCTGCCATGTGGGTTCTGGGAATTGAACCCAAGTGCTTTGCAAGGGCAATCAGTGCTCTTAACCATTGAGCCATCTCTCCAGTCCCAAACCAGCTCATCTTTAGATCAAAATAAACACCAAGGCTGTTTGTACAGCATATGTATGTATATGAGCCACATGTGTAGTGTAGTGTGTGTGTGTGTGTGTAGATGCCATGTGTGTAGAGTGTGTATTTAGGCACCATGTGTGTAAAGTATGTGTGTAGGAACCACGTGCGTGCACCTGCTCTCATGCTCTGCCATCCTTTGTATTTCTTCCAGGGATCTTCCATCACAACCTTTCCCTGTGTGTGTAGCTCTGGCTGTTGCTGTTTTAATGACTTCATAGTACTACAGCTGATGCACCAAGCAGTTTTAGATAGTCAGCTTGACTGTCAGAACTGTCTTCAGATCTGAGTGCCACTCTTCATGGGCAATGATGTTAGCAAATTATTTCCTCTCTTCCTGCCTTCCTTCTCCTTCATTATGAGACAGTATCTCATGTGTCCCAGGCTGCACTGAAACTCACTACATGTCAAGAATGACCTTTAACTTCCGATTCTCTTTCCTTCATCTTCCAAGTTCTGGGATGACAGACATGTGACACTGAACACAGTGGTGCTGACTATGGAAACCACTGAGCTACATCCCCAGCCCCATTTCACTGAAGCCTGCTATAGATAGTGAGTGCTTAACACAATGCCTGGTCAGCATTAAAGGTTAATCAATGCTAGCCTGTCTATCTACCTCAATTCACTTGCATTTGCTTCCAATAGCTAGATCCCCCCCCCCAAGACAGGGTTTATCTGTGTAGTTCTGGCTGTCCTGGAACTCACTCTGTAAAACAGTCTGGCCTCGAACTCACAGAGATCTGTCTGTCTCTGCCTTCCTAGTGATGGGGTTAAAGTTGTGCGCCACCACCACCGAGCTGGATTTTCTTTTTGGACAGGGTTTGTCTTTGTTTTGCCTGCATGTAGGTGTACCATGTGTTTGCTTGAAGCCTGTGGAGGTCAGAAGAGAGTGTCAGATCTCCTGGACCTGGAGTTACAGATCAGATCATTGTGAGCTGCCATGTGGTTGCTGGGAATTGAACTTAGATCTTCTGTAGGAGCAGCAAGTGCTCTTATCCACCAAACCAGTTCACCAGCCCTAGGGTTTGCCTTTATGGCTCAGGATGGCCTGAACCAGAGGGCATAGGCTCTCCTGGAACTGGTTGACAAATGGTTATGAGCCACCTGATGTGGATACTAGGAACTGAACCTAGGTTCTCTGTAAGAGCAGTACATGCTCTGAAACCCTGAGACATCTCTCCAACCCCAGTATAAATTTTTTCAACACAAAACTTTTTCTAACTAGGCATGGTGGTGCATGACTTTAATCCCAGCACTCAGGAGACAGAGGCAAGTGGATCTCTGTGAATTCTTGGCCAGCCTGGTGTACATAGGAAGTTCCAGGACAACAAGGGCTATGTAGAGAGACCCTGTCTCAAAGAAAAATCAAACAACAATAATAAAAAATAATAAAAAAAATGTTTCCTATTATTTCCCTATTACTATGATGGGATGTCAGAAAGGGGATTGTAATGAAACACTAAGGTTTTCCATATTTCTCCATCAGGTCCCCTGACCCACTGTCTCTTAGCTGCCCTGCTCTCTTCCCCATCACTCTCTTCCATCCAGTCAGCAATGATCCCATAGCATCCTAGCCTTAATGACCACGGTTGGCACCAATGTTGAGCAGCTGCCAAGCAGAAGGCATTTCTCTCTGTGTTCTTCCTTCCATTTTGGAAAGCTGGTGGCAGACCACACTGGAATTACTTTCAGTGACTCTGGGGACAGGTGGAAAAATGAGCGACAGATCTTGGATGTTAGGTTGCTCATTAGGAGTATCCTTGATTGTTGTGGGTGGCTGATAGGTTAGTCCTTTGGCTCAGACATCAGTGGTTGGTGTTTGGCATTATGCCTGCCAAATACTTCTAATGTTTTTTTTTCCTTTAAATAAGCTAAGATGTTGGGATCTCAGGAGATTTGATGTCTTTTTAAAAAATGCTTTATTTTTATTTTATGTGTATTGGTGTTTTGCCTGAACATATATCTATGTGAAGGTGTCAGATCCTCTGGAAGTGGAGTTATAACAGTTTTGAGCTGTCATGTGGGTGCTGGGAACTGAACCCAGAGCCTCTTGAAGAGCAACCAGATCTACCAGAACTGAGGTGCTGTGATGGTTAATCTTCAGTCACCTCAGCTGGATGGCATACCTCTGTGAGTGTCTGAGAAGATGACTGCAGACAAGTTTAAGTACAGAGGAAAGTCCCACCCTGAATGTAGAAGACACCCTCCCATGGGCTGGGCTCCCAGACAAAATAATAAGAAAATGAGCTGAGCACCCACCATCACCCCAACCCCCCATCCCTTATCCTGACCCTCACCCCCTTCCTGACTGTGGATACAATGTGATCAGCTGCCCCTTGGCCTTGCCACCATACCTTTCCTGCCAGGATGGACACTTTACCCTTAAGCTTCCAGCCTAAAACCCTTCCCTCCTTCCTTGAGTTTCTTTGTCATGTGTTTTGTCACAGTCACGAGACAAGTAACAAATGTAGAGGGGATGGGAAAAGAGAGGATGTCTGCCTCCTGTGCTGCCCAGAGTCTGGAGGCAGAGCTGGTCTGTGGCATCTGCAAAGTGTTGCAGGGGATGACTGGAAGCTGTGGGGACAGGTGCTGTTTTGGGTAGGGCCAGCACTTGTTGGATGAGTGGGTGGATGGTTGAGGGTAATAGCCTCCAACCTCTGGAACCCAGAGGCAGAGCAATCCTGTGGCATGGATCACTAACTCTGGATTCAGTCTGGCTTGGGATCCTGGTTTTGCCACTCAGCTTGGGAACATTGGGGAAATGACACGGTCTTATCTTATGCCTCAATCTCCTCATCTATAAAATAGTAACCGTTTATTATTGTTGTGATAATCATCTGAGTTGGAAGCTACCATAAGTCATGTGTAATAGTGCCTGGAACAAGTTGGGCATTCACCAAGCACTAGTTATTATTAGTGAGTGGCTAAATCAGTTATGGTTGGGTTTGGCAAATAACTAAATCTCCATGTTTCTCTTACCTTCAAGAATTCTGAAGCAATCTGCGAGCTTCCCTCAAGGGCCAAAGAACAAGTCTCCTTTGTCACTCTGCAGTGAGGGTGGTGGGACTGGCAACCCCATGACTTCCACCTTGATCAAGATGGGTGCTGGAGTTGCCTTGGCATTCTGGCCAGAAGGAAAAGGGAGAGACAGGACCCACTTTCTTAGGGAGACTTCTCAGGGGCTATGGGGACCTCCCACTTTTTTTGGCCACATCTGACAGCAGAGTAGGGGATGAGTACAGGGAAATGTCTTTTGACTTTCTGGTAGCTATATGCTCAGTGAAAATGGAGGGCCTGTGACTAGGGTATAAAGGTGACATATGTGGTATTTCAGCCATAGCCAACCATTTCTGCCATACATACCTCTTTTAAAATTCCCATGCCCTTAATTTGAGGGCTGGGGATGTCTGGTTAATTTGGTTCTATTTTTCTGGTGAATCCTCTCTGATACAGTTTTCAAAGAGCTGCAGAGGTTTTATGGTATTTTTGTTTGTTTGTTTTTTGCTTTGGGTGTTTTATACCTGTTAGTGTGGGTGGATGCATTGTATGAGCAGGTATGCATACACACATGTGCACCACATGGGGATCACAGGTTGCCACTGAGTGTCTGTCATTCCTTGGTAGTTTACAACCTTTATTATTTTTCAAGTTATTTTTCATTATGTGTAGTGTAGGCCTGTGAGTGCAGGTGCCTGAGGAGGTCAGAAGAAAGTGTCAGTTCTGTGTGAAATTGGGAGTCACAAAAGGTTATGAGATGCTCAACATGGGTGCTGCGAACTGAACATGGTTCCTCCAATGGAGCAGCAGGGAGTAAGTACTCTTAACCATTTAGCCATGTCTCCAGCCCCAACTTTTATTTTCTCACGGAACCTGAAGCTCATTGGTTTGATTAAGGGGGCTGGCTACACAGGGATCCGAACTCAGGTTGTTAGGCTTGGCAGCAAGCTCCTTTACCTGCTGAGCCTGCCAACCGTGGTTGATTCTTTTTATGTGTCAAAGTTCAAGACCCTCCCTGCTTTAAAGGTCAGTGTGTCATAAAGTTTAGTCACTTTGGTGTCATTGTGACAAAAACTAGCCAGAAGCTAAATGGTGGACTTCTTTAATTTTTTTTTTTTTTTTTGAAGTGTTGGCTATATTGTCTAGCGAGGCGAGGGACAGATCCTGGCAGAGAGAGGACAGGCCCCTACTTAACTTCAAGTAGTCCTCACCTCTTCCTCTTTCACCAGCTCCTCACAATGAAATGGATTGAGAGATACAAGCCTGAGTGGCTCTTTGTGGCTCTGTGGGTTTTAACAGCCAAGAGAATCTACTTTGCCACATACACCATATACAAGTTTAGATATTTTTGTATCTGTTTTTTTTTTTTTTTTTGTTTGTTTGAGACAGTGTTTCATGTGGCCAGGTTAACCTCAAACTTATTATATAGCTACTAACCCTCCATCTCTAGCTACTAGTTATAGGAGTGCTGCACCATGCCCAATTCAAGAGGTACTGGAGATCGAACTCAGGGCTTGGTGCCCTGAGTTCCCAGCCATTGCCCCTGCTCACAAGTCTAGGTCCTCTGTTTGCAACAGTTACTGAATTCCTTAGAAAGATTTCTGCTGTTTGGATATGTCAGTCTACTCTGCAGGGCATTTAAATCTTTGAGAAAACTCAAGCACATTCAATTCTTAATTGTCTTTTAAACTATCTAAGGAAGTTGATTAATTAAGGCAGTAAGTCTATCAAAAGACTAAGAAGGATTAGATCTATTAAATGTAACAATTCAACAATAATAAAGAACAAACAAAATGATTCTTCTTGTTTTTGTATGAAAAGCTACTATGTTTCAAAGTCCCCAAGTCTGTAAACTGAATTTAAAAATTTTAAAGGAGCTGGGTGGTGGTGGTGCACACCCCTTTAATCCTACGGAGGCACACGGATCTCTGTGAGTTCCAGGCCAGCTTGTTCTATAGAGCTAGTTCCAGGACAGCCAACACTACACACAGAAAACCTGTCTCCAGCTCCACTCATTGTTCCTAAATGAGCAGCCTTACGCCAGCTGGTAGCACACACCTGGAATCCCAGCAGAGGCAAAAGGATCATGAATGAGGCTACCCTGCACTAATTACACCCCATACATACGTGAAAACTGATATTGCAAATTTCCCTGACTCCACTTCATGCCACCCTCAGAATAAATAAGTATATATAATTTAAAAATTAAAAAGTAGTCTGGCTTTGGTGGAGCACACCTTTAATCTTAGAACTTGGGAGGCAGAGGCAGAAGGATCTAGCTCTGCGAGTTTTAAGGACAACAGCCAGCACTCTAAAGAGAGACCCTGTCTCTATAAACAAACAAACAAACAAACAAACAAAATAGCTGGTGTGGCAGTGCACACCTTTAATCTTTGTGATTATGGGAGGCAGAGGCAGACAGATCTCTGTGAGTTCAAGGACAGCCTGGCTGACACAGTCAGTTCCAGCACAGCCAGGGCTACATAATGAGAGCCTGTCTTTAAAAAACAAAATTTAAATGAAGCAAAAAGTCAGAATTCTAGCTGACTGTAGTGTATGCCTATAATTCCAGTATTTGGGAGGTGGAGGCAGGAAGATCAGAAGTTCAAGGTCATCTTTGGCAGAACCTTGGTTTAAAAATATGCACTTATGTGTTCAGGCTATGAAACTAAAAAAAGGGATCATGAAGGGGAGGGAAAGTCCTCAGTGGAGGTGAGAAATGGCACAGTGGACGTGGAGAGCAGAAGTGAGGACTAACTAGAAGAATGGGAACCCATGAGGTAGAAGGCTGGTCCAGGGAGGGCAGTGGAGAATAAAGGAACCTGACACATGTGTGAAGACATGCTGATGAAACGTATCGTTTTGTAGGTTAGCCCAATTCAATAGTTAGAAACAAAACAACTGGAGGGGCGATGATAGAATAATTAGAATGAATTTTGGATTAGCCTGTGCTAATTAGATGGGGGGGGCATTGGCACTTCCAGACCTGTAGAGGGTATGGACTTCCTTCCTGCTGTCTTTAGCTCCTCTGGCTTCTTTGATGTTTGCTTACCCAGCAAATTTCTCAGGGGGTGTCACGCCACTACTCCAGACACTGGAAAGTTCTATATCTACAGACAAAATGAATAACCCCTGCTTCCTAAGTCCTTTATGAATTTGGACAGGGAAAGAGAATCAGCCACTCCTCAGGAGAGATGCCTTGAAGGGGCTGAGTGATGCGCGCAGTTTCATCTGTGCAATGCAATGAACATCTCTTTCATTGTATTCACTTATTTATTTAAAGATTTATTTATTTATGCACACAGTGTTCTGTCTGCATGTATCCCTGCAGGCCAAAAGAGGACACCAGATCTCATTATAGATGGTTGTGAGCCATCATGTGGTTGTTCAGAATTGAACTCAGGACCTCTGGAAGACTAGCAAGTGTTCTTAACTACTGAGTCATCGCTCCAGCACCTTTTTTTTTTTTTTTTTTTTTTTCATTTTATTGAGCTTGAGTCCTGGCATGTAGTCTGAGTCTCCTGAGAGCTGGGATTATAGATGTGTGTAACCACAGCTGGATTGCAATTAACCTTTTTTTCCCCTCAACTTTTTATTCTTTGTGGATTTCACATTATGCATCCTGATCCCACTCATCTCCCCACCCCCTCAAATCTGTTCTTTGGCCTTGCAACCTTCCCCTCCTCCCAAACAAACCAAAAGGCTTAAAGGAAAAAAAAATCTCAGTGTGGAAGCTGCAGTGGCACACATCTCTACCTGCAAGTGTGCATTGTCACTAACCACTGGTCTGGTTCGAGGCCTCTGGCTTCTGCTGCCCTATGGATGCTGGGCCCTCACTGGGACTCCTCTTGGATATCCTGTTGTACCATGTCATGGAGATCCTGCAGTTTTGGGTCCACAGGTCTGGTCTCTGCACATGCTCCTGCAGTTCTCAGATGAGTAGCTGGGTTGGTCAGCCCACCAGCTTTTCCTTGTTGTCACCACCAGGAGACCCCTCCAGTACTACCCCAGCTAGCTCAGCCAGTGCAGGCGGCAGCAAGGCACAGGGCCAGTTCTGCTCTCACAGTCGTGGGTCCAGCTCACTCTTACTTAACACACCAGTGTCGGCTCTACTGTTTTTCCCAGTGAGGTGCTGGCCCCTCTCTCAATCGCTGTAGGGGACTACAAGGG
This sequence comes from Phodopus roborovskii, assembly GCF_943737965.1. Taxonomy (NCBI): domain Eukaryota; kingdom Metazoa; phylum Chordata; class Mammalia; order Rodentia; family Cricetidae; genus Phodopus; species Phodopus roborovskii. Next base: position 22,720,227 of record NW_026126407.1, read on the forward strand.
GGATGGGGTCAGTGCTCCTGTTTTCATGCCCTCAGGGCCAGCTCACCTGCATCCCTGTCAACAGGGTCAGCTCTAGTGTACTGCCCAGGTGAGAGGTGTAGGGTCTCTTTCTTGAGTGCTGCAGCCAGGGAGGGGCAGGGCTAGCTTTCCCACTCTTATGGCCAGGGGCGAGCTCTCCTATCTGCCTCAAGTGGCAAGGGGTGAGGCAGGGAGGGCATCTTCCCTTCACCCATGCCACAATATGGCAGATGAGGAGTGGGGCCAGATTTCCCATGCACAGTTGTGGATCACACGTGCCCCTTGGCAACAGGATCAACTCTACTGTGCTGCCCAGGTGAGGTGCTTCAGTGGGTGAGGGGCAGAGACAGTGCTGCAAACAGTGAGGGGCAGGGCCAACACTGTGCATCCCTATCCTCGTTGCCTTCAGTCGTAATAGGAGCCACACACTTTGACACAGATTATACGTGCAGCAGGGCCACAGATCCAGCAGTAGCCCAAGGTCCAGACAACACCATGGTCCCTGGTGACGGTGCAGGCCACTCAGATCTGTATGGCCTCAGCAAAGGCATAGCCCTTGTACACTAATATGGCCTTAAGTGGTAGCTAGGATTAAAGGCATGTGCCACCATGCCTGGCTCCCTTTGGGATTTATTTTTATTTTTATGTGTCTGAGTATTTTGCCTGGGTGTATGTGTGTGTACTGTATGCATGGCTAGTGATTACAGAGGCCAGAAGAGGGCACTGGATCCCCTGGAACCGGAGTTGTAGATAGTTGTGATCCACCATTTGGGTGCTGGGAACCAAAGCTAGGACCTCTGCAAGAAGATCCAGAACTCTTAACCTCCGAGGTCTCTCTCCAGCCCCATCAACCACTGATTTTAAGCAGGTCCTTCACTGATCTCTCCTCGGTTTTCTAGTGTGTAGGTGCCTTAGTCACTGTTCTTTCTATTGCTATGGAGAAACACCATGACCAAGGCAACTCTTATAAAGGAAAGCATTTAATTGGGGCTGGCTTACAGTTTATTGTTATGGCTTGGAATGTGGCAGCAGGAAGCACGGTGGCAGGCTGGTGTTCTGCTGGAGAAGTAGCTGAGTTACAATCTTTCTGAAAGCAAGGAGAGAGAGAGAGAGAGAGAGAGAGAGAGAGAGACAGACAGACAGACAGACAGACAGACACTGGGCCTGGTATAGGCTTTTGAAACTTCAAAGCCCACCCCCATTGACACACTACCTCCAACAAAGCCCCACCTCTTATCTCTAACAGTGCCACTCCTTAATGACTGAACACTCAAATATATGGGCTTATGGATGCCATTCTTATTCCAACCATCACTGTAGATGATGTGCCCAGAACTTGGAGACCTCAGCATTCTCTTGGACCTCCAGGGTCATAAAAATCTCAAGGTCATGTCCCCTTTGTGGAACTTATGTAGATGCTAATGCCGGGCTAATTTTAGCTCCTTCAGGGTCTGTTCTTGCTAGACTACAGGCTAGCAGGGCTCTGACACTGTCATTCAGTAGACATGTGATACTTTTTGGCTTTGACTCAGGGTCTCACAAATTAGTTCAGGCTGGACTTGAATTCACAATTCAGCACCCCTGAGTGCTAGAGTTATGGACATGCTGGACCAGTCTGGGCTACTTGAAACTGAACAAAAAGCTGGAGACAATAGGAACAAAGGGCTTTAAAAACAGCACCTTGGAGGCTGGCCATGGTGGAACATGCCTTTAAACCCGGCAGGCAGATCTCTGTGAGTTTGAGGCCAGCCTGGTCTATAAAAAATGAGTTCTGGGACAGCTAGAGCTGTTTCACAGAGAAACCCTGTCCAGAAAAACAAATAAAACAAAACAAAAACCCAGTACCTTGGTGGCTGGAGAGCTGGGTCATTAGTTAAGATTACTTGTTATTCTTGCATACGCTCCAAATCCGGCTCTTAGCACCCATGTAGTAGGGTTCACAGCTACCTGTAACTCTGTACACTTGCACATATAAACTCATCTTTAACAAGAAAGCAAATGAAGCCAGGCAGTGGTGGTGCATGTCTTTAATCCCAGCACTCCGGAGGCAGAGGCAGGTGGATCTCTGTGGGTTCCAGGCCAGTCTGGTCTACAGTGCGAGTTCCAGGACAGCCAAGGATACATAGAGAAACCCTGCCTCAACTCCTCATCCTCCTACCCCTACAAAAGAAAGAGTATCAGCTCCCCTGGAACTGGAGTTAAGGATCGTTGTCCACCACCCTGTGGTGCTGGGAATCAAACCTGAGTCCTCTGTAACATCCGCCAGTGCTCTTAACCACTGAGTCATCTCTCCAACTCCAGGTGTGCACCTTTAAGAAGACTGTCACTCTTTCTTCCACCAATTAATTAATTAATTAATTAATTTATCCGTCCATCCATCTCCAGGCCTGAGTCCACATTTCTGGTACTTTGCCTTCTCTAAGCCACGGTACATAGCACTCTCTGGTATCTGCTAAGTGACAACACTGGGGACAGTTTCCGCTCAGGGTTCCTCTAAGAACATATTCAAACACTGGCCATTTCACTATGAATTAAGGCCCAGGGTGGTAGGAGTTGCCCAAGATCTCATGGAGGGTGTTTTAGTCATGGTTCTACAGAAACAGTCCAGAAATAACACTTTGATAAAGAGGTTATTTGTGGTTGATGGTTGAGTTCAGCTTGTTCTGTCGTTGCCCTTGGGAATTCCCTCCCTTCTGGTCTAATCTAGAAAACTGTGGGCATGGAGTTCACCCCTGTGCCTCTCCATATCCAAGTCCCTTTCTGTATCATTGCTTTTCAGCGGCTGCCCTCAGCCTATCCTTTGAGCTCTGCAGGGCGTTTCCTGATGGCTTCACCCCAGCTTCTAAGACATCCTGGTTAACTTCCCTTAGTGCTCTGCTCCTACAATCGTCCTTGCTTTGGTCCGCCTTCCCCTCTTGGTTTCAGCACTCTGCAGGACATCTGGAAGCTGGGCAGGTGCTCAGTACTCTGAGGACATCGACAGAAAGGCAGGTGACAAGGGACATAGCACAAACCATTTTCAAGAAAGTCTGGAGGTTTATTGAAAATCACAGTCACAACTGAACATGGTAAGTTGTCCTTCACAAGGCTCACTCTTCTAGGCAGGAGGGATGAGCAGTTTTGGGCTTTCCCCATGGAATCCCTGTCTCATTTCCCAGCTTCCCTGCTTGCAGTCCCTCCCCTGGGGACCGGGTCTTCTAGCCAGTCACAGAGCAGAGTGGAACATGTTAAAAATCTTTAAACCTGGGACCACTCTCACCCAATGTTGGTAGCAGGGCTCTGACTTTGTCCCCTTCACTCTGTCTTTAGAAAACTACAAACACAATGCCTCCTGGGCACTGAATGTATTCTGCCTAATCTGGAAGACTGCCAAAGCCAAGAGACTGTGCTTCTCATCTATGCACAGGAACAAGAGTGACAGGAAGGTCTGAAGAGGTACCATGATGCTGAGTTTGGAGAGCCACTAGCCCGCCTGCTGCCTCAAGAGAAGACCTATCATTCCCGGCTGCTTTCAAAGCCAGAAGTTCCAGTTGGCAGGAGAGGGTAAGACAGCTTGCCACACAGAGGCCTTAGCCTCACAGCAAGGACACTTCACATTCCAAAAATGCTTCTGGAATCTTCTGGGTGGAGGGGTTGTGGGGGAGGCTGCCTTTCCAACCTCATCTTGTTTTGTGATCTAGGCCTCTGAATGAAGTGTTGGGGGAAAAGGGGCCAGCTGCCTGGCCTGTCACTTGGCCAGTGGCATGTCCACAGGTCCTTGTGCCTGTGTGGACTACCAGCTGAGTGGAAACCTGACTCTTTGAGATAAGGCTGTCCACACCTGACATCAAAACAAGGTGGAAATCAAGCATTTGCAGCCAGCCACCAAAACCAACCTGGTCCTTCCTGTGACATATCCTCCTCAAGTCTTACGCCCTAAGATCAGACAGAGTCCAGCGGTCACAAATGCCGAGGTGAGCTCAGAGGAAGTGGCCGCCTGAGAAGAGAGATGAACCAGATGAGAATGAATGAATGAAGTGAGGGAGTGGGCGAGCGAGTGAGGCTGAGGATGGCTTGTGGCTGCCCCTGCCTTAACCATCTGCTTGGCTTGACATCACGTGGAAATCCAGCTGGTCATAGTGAGGGACAGGCAGAGCACTTCTCGGGGCTGGCATTCCCCCTACACAGGGCTGCCAGGTTCCTAGAACTTGCAGGCCATCCTGTCCCTGGGAGGGCTCCTGCACTGGTAGGAGTTGCCCCCGTTTCAGGCCTCTGGATCTCAGGTTCTGCTTTAAGCCTAGCACCTCCTGCTTGAGTCAGACATAAAGACACGCACTCAGACCACGGGACCTGCACAAGCGCCCCTCCTCCACCCGCCCCTGTTTGTTTGTCTAGCAAGGCACTAGCAAGTGGTTCAAGTTTAGGGAATCGGCTGCTCGGTTGCATTTTCTCTTTGTAAAAGGCACAGTTTTTATTGTAATGAGGCCGCATTGCTCTCTGAGGACTTGACTCCCCTTGGTTGCAACCCACATCCCCACTGGATTCTAGACACCCATCTGCCCCGTTTTGATACCTTCCTAGCTGGCCATTTGTAAGGTAGAATGTTCATATGGAAAAGGACACTAGGAATCCACAAGTGAGCAGGGACAGCACAGGGCTGCATGGAGGTGGCTCTACGCCAGCCACTTGGCCAACCTGGGGGCTTGCTGACCTCAGTACCAGATTCTCTATGGCAGAGCTCTGTCCCCAGAACCACGTATCAGTTACTTCACTGGTAGGTAACATGATCAAGTGACCCAATCCTTAGAGGGTGAGTTTTTGTTTGAGGCCCCCTGGGGTCCTAACACGGGGGTGGGGTGATCTGGTAGGGGATAACAGCTCATGAGGTCCTCATGGTTAACAAGGCTGCAGCTTCCATCGCTAGGGTCATATGTGGGCTTGGGTCAGTGGTTGCCTGACCCTTGGCTGATTGCATTGTATGCTCACACACCCCATGGTTCACCTTGGCTTTTGACAGAACCACAGCACTTTTAAGAAACTCCAGGGTTCTGTGAGTTTAGAATCACAACGGTCATTATCTGGGGGATGCTGCCCCCATGGGACTCTGGAGGGGAGCACCCTTTTCTCTCTGAGGCAAGGAGCTGCCAAGGAGAGACACAGAGAAAGGGCTTTGGAAGCATGGGCTGGAAGCTCTTCAGTCTGGAGGTCTGGGGCTGAACTAGCCCCCAAATCCTACCTAGTGCCCAGACAGCCCTGAAGCTAGAATGGGTATCTGAAATACCCAGAAAGCCGGGGGGGGGGGCATCCTTTACACCTAACTGCTGGCCAGGGCTAGTTATGGAACACTCTGAGGTCGCAGTGGGCTCTCACTGTCCTGCACCAACACAGAAGCTGGGCAGGATTGGCAGTGACCCCCAGCACAGGCAAACTGCCTTGCCAGTGGCTGGCACATAGGCTTAAAAGCTGCCCGAAGGCCGATTCCGCCTTTCTTTCTAGGGCGCTGTCATGTCTGGGAGCAGCCCGAGGACTGGGCAACCTCCCAGGACTAATTTTCTGGCCTGAGGCTACCCAGGTATTCCAAACACTTAGGGGACATGTTGATAGCTGAGGAGCTCTGCCTTCCTGTAGAGCTGTTTGTGCCATCTGTTCTTCCTCTGGCCCCTCCACACAAGTGCTTCAAGGACCTCTGTCCCAAGCCATTTGGCTCAGCACCTTGGTGCCCACAGGTCCCCTTCTCCCACAGGAGGAAGGTTTGCAAGCTCCATAGCAACCTGAGGGGCTTGTTAAGGAGGTCTGAGGATTCAGTTTCTGTTGAACTTTTCTAAGACAGTAGAGTTGGTATGTTCGAAGAGCCACTGCTGGGTGAGGGAGGAGGGGTTGCAGGTGTTCATGAAGATCCTGTGGTCACTTTCACTGCAGTCCATGCAGCTGCCACTCACAGGGTGGTACAGGGTCTTGTCCTACAAAACAGGGAGGTTGTCAGGTGGGGGACACAGCAGCGAGGAAGCAAGAAGTTGAGATTGGCGCTCACATCCTGCTGGCCCTGCTCTTGGCCAGGTATGGCCCAGCATCTCCTGTTTCCTTGTGATGAAATGTTACTTCTAAGCCGGACCTTCAACACTGCCTGCTTCCACCCAAACACATTCTGTCCCTGCTGTATGGCTTGGCTGCTCCCTCCCTCCCTCCCTCCCTCTTTTCCTTTTTTTTTTTTTTTTTTTTTTTTTTTTTTTTGGAGACAGAGTCTCACTATGTAATTCTGGCTGACCTGGATTTTGTTATGTAGACCTTATCTCATTTCACTGAGATCTGCCTGCCTCTGCCTCCCCAATGCTGAAATTAAGATGTGCAACACCACACCCCAGCTTGTCTTCCTTCCTTCCTTCCTTCCTTCCTTCCTTCCTTCCTTCCTTCCTTCCTTCCTTCCTTCCTCTCTCAGGGTTTCTTTGTGTAGCCCTGGCTATCCTAGAACTAGCACTGCCTCCTAAGTGCTGGGATTGAAGGTATGTGCCACCACTGCCCATTGGCTTTCTTTTTTAAGATGTATGGATCTGGGTTTCTGCCCTCTCTCTCTCGGGGCTACATTAACAGCAGAGAGGACGAGTGGGCAGGATCTGCAGGGAGAAGAAGGAGGCATTGCAATCCTTAAAACAAACAACCTCGCAAGCAGGTAGTCTGCTCCCCCATCCCACACCACTCCCCACCTTTCGGTACTTCCACAGCTGGTTGCCCTTCATGCTGTGGCAGTCGTAGAGGGTGACTGGGCTAGTGTGGGAGACAGCGTCGAAGCAGAGCTTCTTGGTGTGCTGAGGGTCTCCAGGCCGGATGTCCTCCTTCCAGGTGAACGTGAACACCTGCACAGATAGGGACATCGGTAGAGAGGTGGCAAACACTGAGAATGTCCCTTTTTGCTTACTAGTTTGCTTTTTGAGATGGAGTCTACTGTTGGATGGCCCCAATCTTGTTATGTAGTCAGGGATAATCTTGAGCTCTTGATCTTCCTGCCTCCAGCTCGCAAACGTTAAAATGACAGACATGTGCCACGCCTGGCTTGCATGGCTGTTTTTATTTGTTTAGTATTCACTACTGTTGGAACAGGGTTTTAATCTGTAGCCCAGGCTGGCTCTGAATTCTTGTGTCCATTGACTCTACCTCCTGTTTTAATAAGCCAGCCTTAACTCTTAGAGGAGATTTGCTTTTATTTATTAGGAGCATGTCTGTGCATATGAGTGTAGTGCTTGCAAAGACCAGAAGAGGGTGTTAGCTCCTCTGGAGTGGGAGTTATAGAGGGTGGCAAGCTGCCCAGTGTGGCTGCTGGGAAATGAGCCTGGATCTTATGTAAGAACAATACTTTCTTTTAACTGCTAAGCCATCTCTCCAGCTCCTGTCTCTCATCAATAAAAGCTATCAACTTCCAGCTAATCCTATCACCTTGTTGCTACTCCTACTTCGTTCTCAAGTGCATCCCAGGCAAAGTAACATGTCAGAAGCTTCAGCAAGCACCACTCTAATGAGAGCAGGTCCCCTCAGAGACCTTGGTGTCACTAGACACCGAGTGGACTTCCCATTCTGAATGAGAATCCAAGCTGGCCTCACTTTCTGAATTTAGCTTATTAGTGCTCTCCCCAGCCCCTCCTGGTACATTTCCACAGCCCTGCCGAAGAATAAGTAATTGCTGATGCTCATCCACATTGTGTGTGCACAGCTGGTGTGCTTCAACTGCCTAAAACCACCCTCAAAGATAACAAGCTGTCCCTCTCCAGGGTCCCTGTGCTCCCTGGCCTAATCTCCCTCTAGTCCCCTCATGGTATCCTCAGGCCACCAGAGATCTGCTTTCTCATACTAGAGATTCAATTGCAACTTCTAGATTTCTCTAAAACTGGAATCATAGCATGTCTTCCTCCTCTCTCTGCCTTTGTTTCCAACATAATCTCACTGGTCACTCTAGCTGCCAGTACATTTACCAACAGTTCGATCCCTGATCTGTCCTCTTGTGTGCCTGTTCCTGATATCTGGGCTGGCTCCAGATTTTGGTTTAAAAAGCAGGCCATTAGGAACATTTATGTGCAAGTCTTTGGCTACATGTTAGGGTTCCAGGCCAGCCCTGAGAAACCCCTAGAAGGCTGGAATTGTGCTGAATTTACACAGCGGCTTGGAAAGGACTATCAGCAGTGTCAAATCTTCCTGGAGAGTCCAACCTTCATTCACTCACGCCTAGGATTTCCACCAACAGGGTTTGCTGTGTGCAGTTCCCGCATTTTGTTAGAAGCCTGAGTAGTAAACACTGTTCACGCTGTAGTACCTTTGTGTTTTTAATTTGTATCAACCGGAAAACAGAGGACAACAGAAGCCAGCAAGGATGTAGGGCAAAGGAGCTCTGCTACCCTGGGGAGTATATCAAGTTAGTGCAGCCCCTGTGAAAATCAGTGTGAAGGGGCTTCAAAAACAAAAAACAACCTACTATATGTGACCCAGCTCTCCTCAAAGGAATCAATGCCAACACATCAAAGAAAGACCTGCTGTGACTTAGTGAAACAAGGTCTCACACAGCACAAGCTGGCCTTGATCTCCCACCTCCTGCCTCAGCCTCCAGAGTGCTGGGTTTAACTACAGGTGTGTGCCACCATGGCCAGTTATGTGGTGTTGAGGATTATATCCAGAGCTTTGCACATGCTAGGCAAGCACTCTGGAGCTGAACACCTGCTTCCCAGTGGTTTTTTTTTTTTTTTTTTAATTTATATTTATAGGCTGGGCTTGGTGCACACCTCTAATTCCAGCATTTGGGAGACAAAAGGCAAGAGGGTCTCTAAGTATGAGGCTGATCTGGTTCACATAGCAAGTTCCATGACAGTCAGGGTTATATAGTGAGACCCTGTCTCAAAAAAATTATTTTAATACTCTGTGTGTGTGTGTGTGTGTGTGTGTCATGGCATGAGTGTGATAGTCAGGGGAAACGTTGGGATTTGGTTCTCACCTTCTACGCTGAGTTCTGGGGATTGAACTCAGGTTTTTAGCCTTGCAAGGCAAGCACCTTTCCTGGCTGAGCCATCTCACCAGCCAGCCCCACTTAGTGATTTTATATGCCGAGGAAGACAGACATAGGGCAGGCAGCACATGCTGCCTTCCAAGGCAGTGCCCTCTACAAGTCATTCCCCTGAAGAAAGGTCCTCAACAGAACTGGCCAGAGGCTGGTGTCATGCTCTTGAAGCTGCAGAACCATGAGATCTGAAAGTTCAGTAAACTTCCATTCTTTATAGAGAACTCAGAACACAGCATTTGGTTATAGTAACAGTAACCTCAGGAAGCATGTGTGTGGACACACACACACACACACACACACACACACACACACACACACACACACCACTAGCCTGTTGGTTCCAGGCATGAGGGTGGAAGTGACTTTAATAGGACAGTCCAGATGAACATTAGTACCCATCATATGCAGAAATCCCATTCTTTCTTCCCCTGGTGCTCTGGGAGCTCTGGGACTCATTCTCTGGTTGACAACTGTCCCTCTTCTCTAAGTGTGAGGACCTGGGAATCCCTCTGAGTGGCCCTTACCTGCATGCTGTTCCAGGCAGCCTCCCCACGGCCCCGAATACAGGTCTCGAGCCTCAGTGGTGAGCCCAACGTGCCGAGCTTTGTGTCTGTGCACAGTCCTGTGCCTACATTGCGAATCTGAGGGCAAAAGGAAGAGCAACTGCTGAGGATCCTCAAGGCATCCACTGGGCCCGGCTGGGTGGTGAGGAGACAAAGGCAGAATCCAAGACAGGCTGACATCTGAACTAACTACCTTAGAGGAGCTTGCCCCAGGCTGCTGGAGGACCTCCAGTGACACTGTTCCTGAAGGTGAGAAGGAAGGGCCTTCTCTGGCCTTACATTGAGAGCACTCTACCCAGCAGATCCAGGATCCAATTTGACCCCCATTCCAGGGGCCTGAGGGGGAAGGTTTGTGGTGGGGGAAGTATCTTGGAAACTATTCGAGCAGGATGCAATATCTTTGCCACTCATCTAGAGTTATCCGTCAGGGCAAGGAACTAGCACAGGAAAGCAGGAGTTCTCCCCAGCCCATTCCAAAGAACAAAAGTGGCCCTGGTCCATACCTCAGCCATGAAGGCCCGAGGGTCAGGCGGGAGCTCTGGGCTGTAGATTTGCTTAGGACGCATACATCACCAAGAGGCAACGGGGTGACAGTTGAGTTAGTCAAAAATGGGCTCCCGAGGTTCTGGTGAGAAATTCTGTAGTCCGCAGGAGGACGAGATGGAGATGAGGGCACTACAACTCAGTTGTTCCGAACCTGACTTCTATATTCTTATTCCGAATTTCCAATGGGTTCCATGGGTTGGGAACATGGTTCACCTGAAGAGCATGACTTAAAATGTGCAAGCTCCCGTATTCCTGTCCCCGACACTGCCAAGGCCAAAGGGCCAAAATCCAGCAATGTCTCATAGTCAAAAGGTGAAATGAATGCTGAACCCAGCTTACATTCTCAGAACACTCAGTAGTAGCACGATAAAACAAAACCAGAAAATGAAAATCAGCCCCACCCTGACAGGGTCTGGGAGAGAAAGGGAAAAAAGGATGGTGAGCGACACTGAGGTTTTTCCTGGGCACATTCTCTGGGTGTCTGTGCCCAGTCCCTCCAGCCACACTCACCTCCCCCCACGCTGCAGCTGGGGGCTCTACAGGTGGATAGAACTTGGGCAGGTCCCAGGCAATCTTGGTCATGAACCACTTGAAACTCTTGCAGTTGAGGGACACTCGGAGCTTTTTCTGAGCCACGACATCCCCAGATGAGAGGTGGCGGTACTCTGGTCTGCGCTGGTATATGTATTCTGCGTACTCATCCATCCACACCTCTGCCACTCGCTTCAGGTTCTGCAATGAAAGACGACTTGCAAGGGTCAGCTGGAGCCATCTTGCCAGCCCTTGCGCCTTATTTCTTGAGGCAGGGTCTCTCTCACTGAGCCTGGAGCTAGGCTGGCAACTTGCACAGCCCAGCTAGCCTGTCACCAGCTATCCTGCCTCTTTCCCCTGGCTTGGCTGTGGTTATAGTTGCCTGGTTACAGGTGTCTTTTTATGTGGGTGCCAGGACCCAAAGTCAGGTCCTCCTCACGCCTTTGCACTGAGCACTTACTCACTAAGCCAATTCTCCAGCTCTTCAAAGTCAGTTTGAGTTGGGTTTCTGTCATTTTCCACCAACAGTTCTGGCCTAATTCCACGATAAGAATGATTTGTGCCCAGAAGGTCTAATCCAACCAGCAGGTGGGATTCCTACCAATCCTCAGAGGTTTGAGAGTTTTATTATAAAGCTTCAAGACAGCCAACTACAAAACAACCAATGGTGACTGAAGGCAGCTCTGGGCAGAGGACTTTGGAGACAGGAAGACTAAGATCTTGCATGTCAATCAGGTGAAAATCCCCTATTCCTGCAGCGAACCCCACTCAGAACACAAGAGCCTAAGTCAAAGGAAGCCCCTACTTGCAAACCTCTTCCTTCAAACCCAGACTTCCTTCAATGGCTAGGACCCCTTACCCCTTCCCTCCACACAGGGAACTAGATGGTTTGACTTCTATCTTGTGGTTAATCTGAATTTTCCTCTGAAGTGTAACAGTGATTGACACCTGTGTGTAAAGGTTTGCTTTAGGAGCAGACAGCATGGCGGGGCTGGACAAATGTTTAAGTGTTTTCTGGTGGAGATAATTGAGTTCTGCAGACCAGATGGTCCCAAGGCACAGAGCCTTAAAACAGCCAGCCCCTATGTAAATGAGGGGGTGTGGCCACACAACAATAAAACTTTATGATGTCAATCACTACTGGATTTTCAAGTGTCACAACCTGGTGTCCTACATTCTTTGGCTTTCCCTCCCGTTGCTTAAAATTGTGAAAACCATTGTTAGCTCTTGACCCAAGCAGAAAGTCACCTTCTCCTGAGCATAGGGAGGCATGGCAACACTGGGGAGGCCCTGCATGGGAACCCTGCTTTGTGGCAGGGCTCTGCCTATGATAGCTTCCAGAGACAGCCAGGCTCCCCTGCAGCCACTGGCCCCACTGGAAAGAGAGCCTGCACCACCGGGTGTCTGTGCAGCCAAGGCTGGGCCTGGTGGAGGGCCTCAGAGTCTGCACATCGGGAACATTCTAGAACATGGAAACTCTTCTCCTTCCCTGCCCTCCACCTGCTGCAGGACTGCCTTTCTCACGCCTCAGGCCCAGTGACAGGCTTGTGTAGTAAGTAACCCTCTAGTTTGTTCTAGAGGCAGATGTGCCACTAAGAGAGCATACTGGCTCTCTCAGGGCCCTGAGAACCTCTACATGCCATTCAGGAGGCAAGTGCCCTAGAAGCCCATGAATGTTGTTGCCAAAACAGTGAGCTGACTTTTTTTTTTTTGGTTTGAAGACCAAATCTTGATTATGAAGCCCAGGGTGGTTTTGAACTCTCCATCCCCCCTCATCTCGAGATTCTGGAATGCTGGGAGGAGCAAACACATTGTATCTGACCTGGAACTAAATGGTGGCAGTGAGCTGCAGTTATGGTGGGCACAGGCAGCCACACAGGTGACAGCTGGGCTTACAGAGAAGAGGTGGGATGCACCCCTGGGGCTGGCCCACATCAGGACAGATGGCCAATGATGTCAGATGCCTGAATGGGATTCAGGTGAGACACAGAAGCATACTGTCCAGCTCCAGCTGCTAACAGGGATGCAGCCACTGACACCTGTGGACAGTCAGAGCCGCTGTCGAGGGAACACATGCAGGTGCCTGTCACACTTAAGCAGGAGTTGGAGTTCATTTCATCTCTCCATCCCCAAAGTGGAGAACAGAACCCAAGGGGAAGGGAGGTCAGTCAATGTCCCTCCTCTCTGCAGGGTACCTGGCTGGAATTCTGTGTGTGGCTGCAGCCCTCCAGCACCCTAATGTCCATCTCTGATTCAGAAAAGGATGCAGTCGCTGTCCCCATGCTCCTGGTTGCCCCCAAGAGTGGCAGTCTCCTCTTATGAAAAGACCGTGGCTCTGTTTTCCTGCTTGGCATTCTGCCGCGAAGGCCAAGGGCATCTGAGAAGATTTCCACTTCTTGGTGGGCCTTATCTGGAGTCCAGCTCCACTAAGGGGCAGGCTGTCCACAGAGCAGGCGGTCTGGAGGCTGTCATCAGAGATTCTCACCGCTAGAGGGCTCTGCCACCCAGCCTTCCAGGCCTGTGCTCTCTGGCTCAGCGGTGCTAGAAGCTGAGGAAATGCCTGTCCAGCAAGGCTGGGAACCCAGGCAAGAAGGTCCCCTAACACTTCTTTGTTGGCACATGGCTGCACTCTGGCCTTTCAATCCCCGATACGGTTTGGGCGGGGTAAAGGAGAAAGTCACTTCTTTATTACCCCCCCACAGCAAGCTTTTCAACAGCGATGAAGAGTCCCACTGTGCCTGCTTGACACATTTCTTTAACTCATTCCTGTCTAGCTTTGTACCTCCATTAACTCTACCACAGGTAGCCCTCCTGTGAAATGACCAGTTCACTCCATTTAACACATCATTTTCCTATCTTTCTGCAATGCTGGGCAATGCAGAGTTGGAAAGGATCTACTCTGTTTCAACAGAGCTCCAAACACAGCCTCAGAGGAGTGGGGCAATCCAGTCTTCCCAGCCCCACAGCCTCCACGTAGCCACGTGGGCTTTATTAAGTCCTTTTCAGTTGGACTGCACTTGGGCATCAACTGGATCCTGGGCCCCAGGATGCCTCCATGCTACCACTGGCTGCCCCCAGTCTCCTGGAAAGCTGCCACCTTACCCGGGCCAGGCTGACTCCAGCAGGGACCTTGTAGGGCACATACTTCCTGTAGATGTGGCCCACCCTGGAGCAGGGGATGTCCTCCATACGGCCCCCACACATCCACACCTGTAGGGCGAGAAGGGAGGATGAGGGTGATGCCTCTTTCTTTATGTCCTCATTCCCTCAAATGCCAGCACACTGCCTGCATGGCTTTCTCAAGTCCTGAATGGTACGGAAAAATACCTCACAAGCTGTGGAAAGGGTTGCCAGCCATAGCTGCCGAGCACCCATTGCTGACACTGAGACGCACAGGAAGTAAGGCCCACAGGCTAGTAAGTTGTCGAGGCTAGAATGGAAGCCCACGGGCATTACAAGGCCACTGTGTTCTTGAATTCATAGCAGCTGTGATTCCCTGCCTAAGACCTCCATGCCCAAGATTGGGACCCCATGGACCAATGGATGGCTCACCAGGTAAAATGTACCTACTGTCAAGCCTTGGGATCTGCATGGTGGGAGGAGAGAATGGACTCCCCCAAGTTGTTCTCTGACCTCTAAATGTGTGCCACGGAACCCCCTCCCAAATTCATTAGTACAAATAAATAAAATAGATTGGCCCCTCAACATTTCCGGCATGAATGGGGGTGTTAACGGGAAGAGACATTTTCTTCAGTGGTGTAGCCACTGGTAAGGTGTCTGTGATCCTGTAAATAACAGTTAAGCTCACTGGTTCACATGCACACAAGACATGAAAGTAGAAGGGGTCAGGCTGGGAAAAAGAAGGGGACCAGGGAGGAGGCTGCTACACTGTCTTCATTGGCTGGGACGGTCTGATTCAGGACTATGGTGAAGAGAACACCAAGTATGCAAAGGCTCAGGGGTAGGCGCTGACACTGTGCCATGGAAGCCAGAGGCGGAGTCCAATGGGGTATGAGGGAAGGGTGGGCACGGGCATTGTTAGGGTAGGGCTGGACAAGATGTCTTCATACCATTCAATTCTACAAAGAAGTTGCTTCCGCTCATGGAATGGGGTAGGTGCAGTCCTGGGCAGATACTACAGTCCAGAATTGATGCCACAGTGGCTTTGGGCATGGAGGGTCCTAGCTGCTTCTGGGATATTGATCATGTTTTCTCCTGTGGATTGAGGGACTGGCATGGGACTCAGATGATCCAAGTTCTGTGCAGCACCCTTGCTAGTGGCACACTGGGGACTGGGCTTCATGCCTTAATCCATTCAGGGCTCCTAAAGGGTCCTGGGTCTTGCTACCTCCTGCGAAGATGGATGCAAGATTTCCTCTGTGCCATTTCCCATGGTGGGAGGTGTTTGAAGCTGCAGTTAGCAGAGGTGCTGTCTGAGCAATGCAGTTCTACTCAGATGAAGAAAAAGGAAACCCTGGCCAGTCAATTGAACAGGACACTGGTCTCAAGATAATGGGCTCTGGATGCTAGATTAATGTCAAGGCCAAGCCAAGAAGTTTATTTTTAAAGCGGGATATCGATCAGCCGCCAGGCTCTCCTCACTGAGGATTGATGGGGAAGTATGCATTTGCCAGGCAGATATGCCTGCTCATTGCCAGGCCACCCTCTGCCTTTCTGAAAGAGGGGTGGTGTCAAGCTGGTTTTGACCATCTCCTGTGGCACATGCATTGGCCAAAGCTGTCCCCAGCTCTACTGGCTTGGGGTCCATCCACTATGCAAGTGGAACAAATGAAATCCAAAGCCTTCTTTCTGCTGGGGCCTCCAGGTCCTGTGGCCCTGGCCACACTGGCCACCAGCCTGAAGGAATCAGGGTGACCTTGCTCTGCTGGAAGGTTGAGGTATCCAAGGTGTTCCCAGAGTGTAGGATGTTCTGACTTCATAGATGATCTGGGTTCCCTCCATGGATTCCTGCCCAGGATGGAGGTGCTGCTGATGGCCGACTCAGAATGGGAGTTCCCTTCAGGCTAAACTGCAGGGGACTGCCAAGTCCACTTGGACTACCCAAAATGCATCTCACATGAGGGTGCTGGGAATTGAACCCAAGTCCTCTGGAAGACTGCTGAACCATCTCTCCAGCCTCTTCATGTAGCCCAAATATTAAAAACTCAGAGACAGATATTGGAGTTCAAGCTGACGATCAGAAAAGCAAAGCAGCCAGCCAGCAACTCTTACTTCTACTAAGCTGAAATGAAGATCCTGTCTTCCCTGTGATTGGAAACTGAATTTCACATGAGACCCTTTGCTTCTTCGTTATATACCCTCTCTAGTGCTGCTATTAAAGGCATGAGCTCTGTTACTCTTTTAGACTGATTCACTCTTGTGTAGCCCAGGGTGGTCTTGAACTCACAGAGATCCATCTGCCTCTGTCTCCTAAGTCCCGGAATTAAAGGTGTGTGCCACCCCTGCCTGGCCTTTTTGCATTCTGATCTCCAGTGGCTTTATTAGATCACAAATAATGTATCACCACACCTCCATCGCTTTTCTCTTAAATGCAACATAATCATATGCATAGATGCATGTCAGCTGCCATCCTGTGCAGTGGTCATGGCATCTCTGCCTGTTGGCAATTTCTCTGTGGGGTCACTGTCCTCCCCACTCCTCCTGGGCCAGTGGCCAGGCCAGCCAGCTTCCATCCTCAGCCTTGTCGGCTGAGGCCTCAGGTCTTTCTGTTTGTTTTGAGAAAGGGTCTCATGTGCGGGTGTTCTTAGCTAGGAGAGCGGTCACTGGCTGAAATGGAAGGCCCTTCTCTCATCTTTCTCTGGAAAGCCTGCCTTCTTTCTGGGATGGGCGAAGTGGGATAGACACAGGAGGCCAGAGTATCACTATCATGGCCTCCATATGACAAACATCTCTTAACTGCAGATATGGGTTTCCAAAACTTGGGGTTGCCCCTTTCTGGGACAGAATGTCACAGACTCAGGTTGGTGTCCTGGGTTGAGCCATGGCAACCATGGAAGGTCCAAGGCCCAGACCTGGCTCTGCTCTTAGC
The DNA here is from genome assembly GCF_943737965.1 of Phodopus roborovskii. Classification (NCBI taxonomy): domain Eukaryota; kingdom Metazoa; phylum Chordata; class Mammalia; order Rodentia; family Cricetidae; genus Phodopus; species Phodopus roborovskii. The sequence goes on from NW_026126407.1 coordinate 22,736,950, forward strand.
CAGTCACACTGTACTGGCTTCTGGCCTTCCTTCCTTCACAACCAATGCAGCTTTACATGGCGAAAGTGAGGTCTGCTGTAGTCAAGTCCCTCTCCCTTCTGGCTCCAGGAGGGCCAGGGCTGCAGCTGGCCCTGGGACAGATTCACAGCCATCAGGCTAATGACACTCAAGGAGCTTCCCACAGGCTCTCACAGGCTGCTTGAGCTACAGGAGACAGACCTGGAGAGGGAGCCATAGTAGACTGAGTGACTAGACCTGGAGGAGCGGGGAGGGTTCCTACCAGGGAACTGTCAGCCCTTCAAGCCTGGCCTTTACAGATGTTACATTGTTTTCCATCTGGGCTACTGGTGTAAGAGTCCCATGGAATGATAGGGCCAGAGGGGAAGGGGGAGGCACAGAAAGAAGAGATGGGATGTATGTACTGAGCTACAGAACCCAGTACTTAACCAGCTTCTGGAACGGACAAGATGTCAATCTAAGCAGGGGCTCTGACATAATGACCTCGGACAGAGACAGAAGCCTGCTGGGGACAGGGCTGGAAAAAAGAAGGGATCAGTAACTTTCCCAAACATTTCAGACTGCAACTTTTGTGTTCCATTTTGAAGTAAAGTCTCATGTAGCCCAGGCTAACCCTGAACTCCTGATTTTCTCCTGCTTCCTAGTGCTTAGGCTCACAGGCATGTGCCACCAAGCTACTTTATTTATGCTGGGGATTGAACCCAGTGCCATGTACATGCTGGGCAATCCCTCCACCAAGTGAGCTACACCTCCAGTCCCTTGCTTTTTCTTTTCTTTTCCTTCCTTTCTTTCAACACAGGGGATTCTGAGTGCTGGCATTACAACTGTGTACCACCATAGCCAACCAATTCACCAATGGTGGCATAGATTTAATTATTTACTTAGTTTTGGGGCAGGAGCTCACAGTAGCTGGGCAAGCTATGTCTTCAGCCCTGGAATGGGTTTGCTGGGGTTCTCTCAGAGGACAAACAGGCCTGGTGTGGAATCAGAGCTGGATTATTAATCTGTTAGAGCCAGTGGTACAGAGAGATCCATCACGATTTCTGGAAGTACACTTTGTGTACTTTTAGGCCAGTGTCTTTTCTGTCATCATGAAGGATGGGGAATCTGGCCCATGGGAGAGGCTAAGCCCTGGCTGAGACAGAACCTTGTGTTCAAAGAGACACCACGGCAGATGGACAAGCCTGCCTCGGGCCTGGAACACAGGCAGGACAGGTGGGCTGTCACTGGCCAGGCGAGGAGGGAGGGAGAAAGAGAGAGAGGGAGGGAGGAAGGGAGAGAGAGAGAGAGTTGAGGGAAGAATGCCTGCCTCCCTCCCCAAGGCCTCCCCACTCATTATATCAGCTCATTTCCCCCAGAGAGTGTCGGATATAATTGGATCAGATGGAATTCGAGCCAGCCTCCTTCCTGATATTCCAGTACGGCTTCATTACAGACTCTTTTGTAAATAAACGGAGTGGAAAAAACAAAAAACAAAAAACAAAACAAAAAAAAAAACCCAAACCCAAAATCACCATTTGTTCTGCTGTGACTGCCTGATGAGTGACATTAGACGGGTCTTTGAAACACATGGAACAAAATGAAACCCTTTTGGGTTCAGAGATCCCTTTGTGAATAACTCTCCGCCATTCTCCACGGCAGCCGTTTCTGGAGAACAAGTTGCTGGGGGACTTGGAAGCGGCTCTGGCCCATGACCTAGCCACCAGATATTCATGCAGCATCTTCCATGCCAGGCAATCCTACAGGTGCTGGGGATGCAGGAGCGAGGAGACACAAAAGGATCCAGGATCTATTGCAGTTGATTACCTAGCAACACCTCACAATTCGGATGGGTTTCTTTCTGGAGACAAACCTGGAAGACTACGTCATCAATCAATGTTTGGTGGACAGATCCATGACTTCCCAGCACCCATGCAATGTAGCACGTGTCAAACTAGATTATGTGGGTTAGGGAGACTGACCCTACAGTCAAGACCTCTGACCTGGACCCAAGGCTTAACTAAACTGTGGTGGATGAGCATGGTTGCAGCTGAGGGTGCCCATCCAACAGGGAGGCCCCTACCAATGGGCCAAGGGCATCTGGGGAGAGACTCCTAGGGTATTTACTTTTCCTTTTGAAAAACCTTTTGGGTTTGTACCTGGGAGAGTCGGTACTCGCAGAGGCCACAAGGGGGTGTCTGATCCTTTGGAGCTGGAGTTAGAGAGGGTTGTGAGTGTGGAATTTGAACTCAGATCCTCTGCAGGAGCAGTAGGTCTTCTTTCCTACCGAGCCATATCTCCTGTCCCTCATTTGCTACTTCCGACCCATTCTATTCACTGAGAGCCCGAGGAGTAACCAGGTGGAATAGGAATAACCCCAGGAAGAGGCAAGACCTGAAGCAATGATGAGCGAGTGCAACTGATTTTCAAGGCTAGTTTTCCTCTCAGTTGCTTTTTTCTCAATAGGCTAATATGTGGGCTTTGAATCTGGCAAGCTTGGGGTCAGGCCTTCATCCAGTCATTGAAGACTGAGTAGTTTGAGTCCTACTTGCCCTCACGATGGGGATGTGTGACAGTGGCGTCACTGTCATAGGTGGCTGGGAGGGTCATATAGTCTGACACACATGAAGGGTTGGTGTGGCATCTTGTTAACTCCACAGGGCTGGAGGTGAGCTGTTATAGGGCATCTGTCCCAGTTAGTTGGTACCAAATACTTTGGGCATTACTCCTTGGAACCAACGTTTGAGAGGCTGGTCCTCTCAAAGGGCACAGCACCAAAGACCTGGAGGTTAATAAGGACACTATATCATAGCATTACCATTGCACAGAAATATCTCGGCAGAATTCTAGGGAGCTGTTTGTATTCCCCAGGTCTGAACTGTGCAGCCAGTTCTGTAGATGATGCCAATGTCTTGAAGGAAGATAATGTTCTTTAGGATTCTTATTAACCAGCCCCTAGCAAGCATGGTCTCATTAATTCTCAACAACTCTGACAGCCTCATAACTACCAACCTCATTTTAGGGAAGCTGAAATTAAGACTCAGTGAGGGGAGATGCCCTGGTCCAAGACCACACAGCTACTGTTGGAAGTGGCTGAACTTGGACCTGACACGGACCACCTAGGCCCAGCCCTGAGGTCCTTCACCACAGTACTTGACATCAGACCACTACACTGGAACATGATTCTCAACCCAGAAATGGTGCTGTTTGTCCCTAATGAGATGGGGACTTGTCAGCCAGGGACTGGTCATGTTGGATGTCGGGATACGTGTGTGTGTGTGTGTGTGTGTGTGTGTGTGTGTGTGTGTGTGTGTTATCATTCAGCTGAGGAGGCAGAGCCCAGAGAAGTGATCTAAACTGCTCAAAGTCAAAGCCACCAAGTGATAGGACTAGAACTTGGATGGAGGTCTTCCCAGCTCCCCCATGGGAGCTTCCACCCAGTGGTCTCTGCTAACTCCTGCTGTGACGGGCACAAGAGGGACAACTCGAGAAGGAGACTATGTAGGTCAGCTGGGCATCTGCGAGGCTACAAGGCTTGCGGCCTAGGTTTGCCTGTCTTCATCTTCCCGGTGCTGGTGGGTGGCTCTATCACAGCCTTGCCATGCTGAGATGCCATGCACAGTTCTATGGCTGAGACCGGGGAGTTTGAAGAGCCCTTCCACCCCCTCACTGCCCCTTTCCTCAGGGAGTGGCTAGCCAGCTCCTGACTCCTCTACCCCAGGAGCAGAGAAGTCCCAACAGCTGTACATGGGAGAAGAGACTCACCTTGAAGGAGATCTCATACTGCTCCCCTCCCCAGATCTCCAAGCCAGGGTCATATCCGCCCAATTCCCAGAACCACTTCCGGTCCACAGCAAACAGCCCTCCAGCCATCACAGGAGACCTGTGAGAGAAGGGGTAGGGTATGAAGATGTGCAGTCAGAAGCTCTGCTTCTTTGCTCATGGCGTCCCCAGAAACCCAGCTTGTCTGCTGGGGACTCCAAGGCCTCACGGGCGGGCGGGGACCTGGCCTTCTTGCCTGCCACTTCCTCTCATAAACCACTGCATTTTAACCTAAGGGATCCCCAGTCCATTGATGCAATTAACCCCTGAGGGTGTCTGTGAAGTGACATCTGCAGCACCAGCACCAGCATTTCCTCCCCACAGGGCTCACGGCTGCATTACAAAGCCTGTCTCTAGCCTTCTCTTTAGTTACAGGGTCTGATTCAGTTGTCTTCACCATGAATGTGCCGCAGAACCTTCCAGAGTTTGAAAAATAATGCAGCTTGCTGGTACCTTGCTGGGCCAAAGGAAGCTGCCTGTGGGCCAGGATCCAGACAGGCACTCGGTTTAGAGCTGGCCCCTTTGAGGATTCTCTCTCACTGAGCTCAGCAGATGCTCGGCTGTGCTGGCCAAAATGACAGCTCAGTCCTACCAGTTACTCTGGCAGGAAGGATGAACTCCATTCACTCATTCATTCATTTATTCATTCATTCATTGGTTTATCACTGGTTGCCACCCATGAAGCAGGTCCTGGAGGGGCCAGGAAACAAATCACTGTCCTTTGGCGGACAGCGGTGTGGTGGACAGGTCAGCTCAGAGGAGGGATCCAGGTGAGAGACGGAGAACAGCAAAGGCCTTTGGGAAGTACAGACAAGAGCATGAAGGAAGGCAAAGAGTGTGTCTGCTTCAGGTCCTGGGAGTGGGGCGGCAGGGATAGGGAGTAAGGAAGGATGCCAAAAGGAAAAGGTGTTGAAGAGGGTTGTTGAGGGGAAATACCTCAGGGGAGGAGGGGACCACGCCAGCAAGGCACAGGCATGACACAGAGAAGGGTTAAAGAGCGAGGGTGTTACACGACAGGTGCCAGAGGACACCGTGATGCTTCCCACAGAGCAGTGCTGAGCAGAAGCTGCCTGATGTCCGTGGTGTGAAAGCCTATCACTGACCAGGTCTGATGATGGGACAATCCAAGCCTTCAAGCCGACGTGCTCAACAATAGCCTTCCTGTTGCTGCTTGGCCCCAGGACTCATGGCAGAGACTGATGTGACAGCGCTGTACCTAACCGTGCGCCTCCTAAGCCTTCTTTGTGGCAGGTGGAGGGGTACGAGTGCAGGAGGGGGACCCCTGGGACATTACTGAAGGCTTGACACACCACAGGTCACCCTGCAAGTACTTAGGTGTCCTTCTCACCTCAGCTTTCAAAGGGGGTGGAGCCAACTGTTGCTATCCTGACTTTGCTGCTGTGGAATGGCAGCAGTCCCGGGTAATTTGTGGGAGGCTTCAGAGCCACTGGCTCACCCTGCCTCTAAGCTGCAGGTTCAAATCTCTGACCTTCCACCCTGCTTCCCTCACGAATGAGCTGTGGCGATACAGTAGGCAAGTGTCAGTGGGCTACATGAGACCCTGTTTAAGAAAAAAACACAACACTCACCCAGCTTCTCTGGCCCTCTTATGTCACCCAAGGTGATAGCAACCCTAGGTGGCTTAGGGTAGCGGCTGCACTTGAAACATGACCCTTGGCAAAGAGAGGTGGTTGGTGTGTGTTTGGGATATCTGAGATCTGGGGTGAAGAAAGAGATGTGAGGGAATTGGAAAATCTTAGTGGTTAGGTGACTGGTGCTTGGTTCTTAGTGGGCTCAGGCCTGTGGACTCTCCGCACTGGACACGAGGACAGGGGAAGAGTCTCGGTGTGTTGGGAGGGGCCCTGGGTCACTGCCAGTATGAGCCTAGATCAGTTGTACTTACTCAAATGGGTCACTGGGGTCAGCCTTCTGCAGCTCTGGAGGGATGGGGATTCGCTTGTAATACATCTCCCAGTCGAAGGCACCTCGCATGGCGTCCCCAGCCTGTGTCTCATACCGGAAGTCATCATGGTCGATGACGTCAATCATTGGACACACGATGGTCTTTCGGTTCCGAGCAATGCGGTCTGAGGTGGTGGAGAGATGCGTATTAGGGGAAGCAGCAGAGGGCAGCTTCCTGCTCTATGGGACACTTACTCTGAACGTTCCCCAGATGACTACCCTCAACAGCTCCTTGGGGATGATTCTCTTGACTCTACTTCAATTTACTATGTAGCCAAGGCTAGCCTTGAAGTCCTTAACTTCTCTCAAGTGCCAGGATCACAGGCATGTGCCTAGAGGCTGCAAGATTTTGTAAGGAATGTGGCTTCCTTCCAGACCCAGCACCACAGAAAGGGACTTCCTCACACAACATCTCCAAGTCCTAGCGTCTCCTCTCTGAGGCGGGGTGGGAGGGTCTGCCTTGGAGGTTGTTAAAAGGCTTGGATAACACAGTATTTGAAAATGTCCGGCTGGGCGGAGGTGGCGCAAGCCTTTAATCCCAGTGCTCCGGAGGCAGAGGCAGGCAGATCTCTGTGAGTTCAAGGCCAGCCTTATCTAGAAGAGCTAGTTCCAGGACAGCTTCCAAAGTCACAGAGAAACCCTGTCTTGAAAAACCAAAAAGAAAATGTCCAATTACAGGGCTATGAATGTATGGCTTTGCTGTTGGTATACACTAATTTTCTTCTATTCGGACCCCTATTCTGGCCTTGCCACACACTCTTACTGCAAAATCCTGATCATGACTCATGGCCCAAAGTAGCCAGGTTTCCTAGTATCTGTCTGTCCCCAACTGCTCATGGGCACCGATGGCTGTGGTCAGGAGTAGGAGCATTCAGATTTGAGATTTTAAGCAGCCCATGCTATGTAAGAGGGAGCAGACAGCCCTTGGAAGTTCTGTGTGCCCAAGCCAGAAGGTATGCAGGCAGAATGTGCCACCCCACCGAATGCTACAGGCTGAGAGATTCAAGACAGCAGATGGAGCCTTGACCCAGTCCATGTCATAGCCCCTTTCAGGCCTGGGAGGAGCTGATTGGTTCCCTCTGCCTGACCTACCAAGAGGATTCCAGTGCTGGTCCGATCTACGCTATGTCTGTCTGCTTCAAGGGAACCACTGTGGGGTCCATGATCTGCCACGAGGGGCAGATGGGCTGTGCTGGGGAGCTTGCTGCTCAGGGTCAAAGTTCATGGGTCATGTTCAAGTCTTGCAATGTGGGCCCTAGAGGGCTAGAGAAGGGAAGGGCCCACATTTCATCACGCCATACAGCATTTTCCCAAGAGTATTTGTGCCTGTTTTCTAATCTGAAGGCATGACCTACAGGTGGGAAGGTGAGTGGTGAAATTGAGTGTATGTACGTGTGTGCATGTGTACATGGATACATACATACATGCATGCAAGCCTGGAGAACCGTGACCATTAACCCTACTTCACAAGACAGCAGATCCTTTTACAGGCAAACCGATGTCAGGAAGCAATATTTAGTCCCACTAAGTTTGAAGGTACATACTAGATTGAGATGGCCACTGCATTTCCAACTCGTGGTTTAAATAGCTGCAGAGGCTGGAGATGTACCTTAGTGGTAGAGCATTTGTCTAGCATGTACTAGCCTCAACACACACACAGACACACACACACACACACACACACACACACACACAGTTACAGAAATGCCACTTGCAGGATATATCCCCAAATGGACAGTAGCATGACCAGTGCTAGATACACTTGGGGGTGAGTTTTATCCCTACATTGTTCTCATCCGATGAGTCAGAATCTCTGATACATGGCTTCCATCTGCCTGTGGACAAGCTCCCTTGGGTGGAAGTGTGTCTTCATGATGCTTAGGGGCCTTGATGGAAAGATCAGAAGAAGGGTCCCTATCCTAATTATTCAAGACCTCTGAGGTGATTTTGCTTCCGTAGACGGTTGGTGCCAGGGATGGCTGACAGCTGACCTTGCTAGATAGCAGTGGCCTGTGTCACTGAACTTGTTTGGGAACAGAACACCTAGGTTCACACCCCAATGTCACCTCTTCATAGTGCATCTTTGGACATGGCTGGCTGATGCCTCAAGAGTTTTGGCTTCTTTGTTGAGCACAGGAGGATGAAATGCCCCACCCTAAGGGTCTCTGGGGACCGAGATGCCTGTGTTCCCCATTTCCCATGACCATGAGGGATATGGTAAGATACTCACAGGAGCTACTCTGAGCCTGAGTCCCTCTGTCCTTTTTTGTCACATGCAAAGAGTAGGTAAGGATGCCGATCCTGCCTGTTGGGCCGGGTAAGTCAAATCCAAGTACAGACCTGGCCTAAATTCAGAGGGGCTCTCAAAGCCTCGAGGATGGTGACAATCATGAAGAAAGAGGAGATGATGACTGGGAGTGGCTTTCCCACCAGGCTGAGTCCTCAGGCTCCACAATGTCTGATCATTAGTAAGGGCAGAGGCTGTCAAGCGAGGAGGTGTTAATGGATTCACAAACAAAGCCATTGCTGGGACCCACATGGATGTTCTAGTGTTTCTATGGGGGAATGGGAGGTGGGGGCGGGGAAGAGTGAGAGGGGATGTGTCTTCCTTCCGCCAAGGATGAAAATAGCCCTCACTCATTTCCATAGAAACAGAGTTAAGGCTGTTTAGACAAGCTCAACTCAGTGGTCCACCTCTTCACTCTCAGGAAAGGACCATCCACAGGGCTTGGACTGCTAATGTGCCGGCTGCTGCTGAGACCGAGGCCTTTTCCTTCTCTTCTTCGGGAATGAAAAGCAGATGCAGGCCATTGCTTGGTTTAATTAAATAGGCAGTTTATCAGAAATTCTGCTCTTTCTCTCAGCCCGGTGAGATCCTGGGCCCCATCGTCAGGAGTGCATGATCGGTGATGTGCTCAGGGCTACAAAATCAGCTGGGTTGTCCTGTGGTTGTGTGGGCTGCCCTTCCCGTCCTCACCTGCACGGTGGCATTTGCTGCTGAGGTTGCTGGACCAGGTAGCACTTGGTAGCTGGCCCCTCTGGCCACCATAGTTGGCATGTGTGGGTTGGAGTGTGTGGCTGGGGCATCATGGGTCTTGTGGGGAACTGTGATGCTCATTTGTTTGTCCTCTGAGCTGGACAGCTTACCCTCTGCTTTTGAGGAGTTCACTTTTCTCTTGAGGATGGTAGCCTCACAGCTTGCCCTGGTCCTGCTTTGCCTTGTCTCTCAGTCCTGACAGGACATTTGACTTAGGTATCTGCCTGGCAGTGCCTGCTCACTGCCTCCATCTGGGTGGAGCTCCTCAAGTCTTGACGTGATCTTCCTCCATTGTGAGTCCCTCATGCCCACCTTCTACCCACGGGCTTCGGAGGAAGGTTCCTGGATTACGCCTCCCTCCAGGTCATCTGAGAGGAAAGGAATCTGGGACGCAGTGTGGAGTTGTGGGAAAGAACAGACTCTGGAGCTGCCATATAGTGACACCAATGGCCCAAGGGGACAAGCAAGCCCCTAAGCATCTCAACTTCAGTTTCTCTGGTTACAAAAATGACCAGTTCAGTCCTGGGCACCCTTGTGATCTTTTCCGCAACCTGGACCACAGTATTGGTGCTAAGTGGTAACTACTTTCATTTGATGTGAAGACACATCCTTCCCCACCACCACAATTTGGTTCTTTTGTTTAAGACAGGGTCTCATGAATTCCAGTATGGCCTTAGACTCATATGTAACTGAAGATGACTTTGAACTTCTGATCCCTCTGCCTCCACCTACCAAGTGCTAGAGTGACACATGTGTGTCACTATTCTTCATAGGTGTGTGTCACAGTATTGCTGTGCAATACTGGGGATCAAACCCAGACTCCTACATGCTAAGCAAATGCTCCCCCAGGCCCTGTAATTTGCCTCTCCATAGCAAAAAGCTTTGACTTGCTCTCCAACAGACTTAAGGCCATCTGAGGAAAGTCATCTGGTAGCATTTTCCTAATCTATGAAACACAGGGACAGGACTGGACTTCTGGGCCCCCTCTGGAGCTTGGAGCTCCATTGAGTACTGTCAGGGGAGCAGAAGTCTTAGAAGTCTTAGTGTCACATTGGGGTGGCAGGGCCACACACCCACTCCAGGTTACCCATCTCCTTACCGAGCAAAGGGGGGAGCCAGTTGACATTGGCTTCACAGTGCGAGTCTAAGAATGTGATGACGTCTCCGATAGCGGCTGAAGCCCCCAGCATGCGGGTCCTTATCAGGCCTTCTCGTTTTTTGGTCCGGAGAATCCTCACACTGGGGAAAAGGGCCATGTAGTCCTCCAGTGGCTTCTTCAGGTGCTCTGTGAGGAGACAAAGGGGCAGAGATGGGGCAGAGTGACTGTGTGAGACTCACTCCTTCACCCAACTCAGTTTGGACCCTGATTCCCAGTCCACTGCCTTGCAGGTCTCAGACGAGCCAAGACGGGCAGGACCAACATCTACAAATGGGGAAACTGAGGCTCACAGAGGTCCAGTGATGCTCCAGGGCTGGGACACAGCGAGGCTTCACCAGCAAAGGTGGGGACACAGGCAGCTCCTTATGCCTGTCTGGTGTCTATTCCCTCATTTACTCACAGAAACAACACTGTTGTTTCCCGAGGAGACTGACCTTCTTCTTATGTCCAACTTGGTTGGGTAGGCTGACTGCCTTCCCCTGGAGTAAGTGGGAGGGGCATGTGGCTCAGGCCTAGCCAATCACGGCACTCCATCCCTTGCGATTGGCTCAGGGATGGCCATGCAACTTGGGCAGGCGCTTTAGCTTAAGTCCTGGGTGGAAACAAGGTGAAGAGAAGGGATGCGGGGAGCTACCAAGGCTGCAGGCAGCCTGTAAACAAGACAGAGGGTGTGCTGGTTAGATTCAGCATCACCTAGGAGACACAGCTTCGGGTGTGTCTGTGAGGGAGTTTCCAGAGAGGGTTAAATGGAGGAAGGACCCACCCTGGGTGTGGGTGGCAGCATGAAAGAACGAACGCAGAGAGACACTGTGTTGATGACATTTCCATTCACCATTCCCCAAACACAAAGCAAACAGACTGCCCAATACATGACAGCTTCTCTTGTTTGTTCAGTCTACCATGGGCTGGATTTTTGTCCTATGCCTGTAAAAGTTGTCCTGCATAAGTATCGGAGATTTTCTTTCAGGCCAGTAAGGTGACTTATTGCACTTGCTACCAAGCCTGATGACCTGAGTTCAGTGCTTGGGACACACACGAAGGAAGGAAACACACTCCCTTAAGTTGTCCTTTGTATGCTGCCATTCCCCTCTCCCCATGCACACATAAAATAAATTATTTTTAAAGCACTTCACGTTCCTAGGCATTCTTCCATCTAAGTACTCACCATGTCTGACCATGACTAGCTTCCAAGGTCAGGCACAACTGGGTGAGTTCAAGGAGGCATGGCTGTAGACACAAGATGGTACTTTAAAGAATGTAATAAAAAAGGTTTGGGGAGATGGCTTGGTGGTTAAGAATACTTGCTGCTCTCGCAGAGGACCCTGATCAGTGACCAACTGCACCCACAGAGAGGCTCAAACCTGCATCAGGGTAACCAGTGCCCTCTTCTGGTCTCCAAGGGCACTGCATGTACATGGTCCATATACATACATTAGGCAAACATACCACAGTCAGCGATAGCTAATGCCCTTGAGTTAGGAAAGCTGTGTGTGTTCACTGCCCTCATTCCTTAGAACAGACTTTCCAGATGGTGCAACTGGTTAAAAAAAAAAAACAAAACAAAAAACCTAAAAGCACAAAGACCTGACTAAAAAGATAACAGTGTTGTTTGTAGCTGAAGATGGCACTAGCCTCCACCCAGAAAATCCATACATTCCCAGAGAAAATGGATTCAGGATACAGATCAGTATTTAAAAATCCATGGGATGTTGGTGTATAATTTAAAATGATAAAAAATACCATTCACATGTCTATAAAACAAGAGCAAGTATAAGTCTCAAAAATACAAATCATTAGCCAGGTGTGGTAGCGCACACCTTTGATCCCAGCACTTGGGGCAGAGACAGGGAGATCTTTGAGTTCAAGGCCAGCCTGATCTACAGTGAGTCCCAGGACAGCCAGGGCTGTTACACCAAGAAACCCTGTCTAGGAAAACAAAACACAATAAAATACAAAAAACGTGGTTGGGAAATTTGAAACACCAAGTCAGGTGGGAAGACATCTCTTGCTCAGGGACCAGGCGTGAAGACAGCCATGGTTCCTAGTGACACAAACTTAAAGCTGCTAAAATCACAGCGCCTTCTTTTCAGAGTTGACAGTCAACAAACTGCTCTGAAAATTTACATGGCCATGAAGGATCTAAAATAGTGGAGGTCTTTTAGAAAAGAAAATGTTGGGAGACTCTTGCTTCTTGTAGTAATTAAGACAGCATGAGGGCTGCAGATATGGCTCAGTGGGGAAAGTTGATTGCCACATGCCTGACAACCTGAGTTTGATTCTTGGGACCATGTGGTGGAAGAAAAGAACAGAGTCCCACAAGCTGTCTTCTGACTTTCACACATGGCACACTTGTGCCTCATATCACATATGCATACACACTGAACAATATGGGTGTAAGGATCCACCTGCCTCCATCCCCCAAGGTTGGGTTTACAAACACACACAGCCATGCTTGGGTTTTTACATGAGTGCTGGGGATGTGAACTCAGGTCCTCAATCTTGCACAGTAAGCACTCTTATCCACTGAGCCATCTGCACAGTCCCCATACTTGTTTTTTAAAGATATCTTTACATTAACCCACAAATGTGCAATTGGTACCATTTACAATTAACTGCGAATAAACAAAACATGTTGACAAATAAAAATGGAGTCAGGCTTAGCTTCTGTTTTAGTTTTGCCCTACCTAGAGGTAAACTGGAGGTCAGAACAGGTGATCTGCGAAGCTAGCAGAGGCTCTCCACTTGATGTACGGGGAGAAGTGAGAGGGCATTGGTAAGAGGTACATCCCCCTGCCGGGATCCTGTGGAACCATGAAGGTCACCCCAGGTACCGTTAACAACTGCTCTGGGGGTGGGGGTGGACTGTGGGTCATAGAGACTTAAGACTCCAGAAACCTCTTCCGGATGAAGGGTGCAGCAGGTCACGTTGCTTAGTATCATAAAGGTGGAGCAATTGAAAAATATACTGGGGAGAGATTTCCCCAGTATGCACTCCTGGTCCAGTTTGCACTCAGGCAATGAGGTGTGAACACAGAGAGGGAGGCATGGCCAAGCTCTGATGGGTAGTTGTTTCT